>NC_092338.1:283186250-283907500 GCF_046630445.1 Rutidosis leptorrhynchoides | reverse complement strand
ATCCTTAGTTAACTACAATCTCTGTTTCAAACCAATGAATTCCATTTCATAATAAACCAAGTGTATTATTCAACTACATGTTTGATTTTACACTCCCATTTTCGATATACTCGAAACTTTCCAGAAAACATCATTCGTACTTTGCGAAATTCAAAGTATTTCATGAGCATCAACATCCTTCACCAAGGAATATCAATAAGAATAAATAATGATGTATTAATTACATTAGTAAAATACTCCACAAAGATTATGTAATCTCTAAAGTTATAGGGATTATTCATTTCTAGTTCCAACCGTAAACCAAATGAGATTAATATAATATTAACTCATTAAATCCATATTACATCTGAAGAAAATATACATACATATATTTTCATAAAGACTGTAATAAAAATTCTTTTGTACAAAATATTACTTGTGAAATTTTATTTTAACGGGTAGGTAATACCTGAGAAATACTTAAGTTTACATTAATATGTTACGCTGATTTTTCGACAATCGTTAATTATACTCTCTCCTTTCATAGCAATATACATTATTTCACAAAAATCAAGACAACCATTTTCCATGCCAATTCAATTACATATTCTGATTTTGACAAATTAAAATCAAAGTTAAGATTTAAGAATTGTCATCAATATTAAATTCCTACATCCTTCGAAACCATACATTGAATTCAAAATGTTATTCATAAAATCGAGGAGAATATTATTCGTATCTTTCATAATTCGCGATGATTTCACCTCCACCATCATATAATAACGGATACAACCTGCGTTCAAACACTCCAATTCAAAATTCTTGAAAGCACCTCAGATTGAAAATCAACGAATCGGACTCGTTATATATGAGAATGCGGATGAAGCAGCCAAAGCTGTTGATGGTCTTAATAGTCAAAAGTTGATAATAAAGAAAAGTATGTTAGAAAAGAAATTTGGAATTGAAAAACGGATTGAGCAAACTATGAAGGAGGCTATTGACAAATCACAAGGACTAAACCCGTACCTGAAGAATTTAGATAATTCAGTTTCTGATGGAAATCTCAGAAGATGTGCAATCTCTTTACGTATTCTAAATCCTTGCAGAAGAATTTTCTTCATCATCCTTTGATTTTAATTTTTTTTAAATTCTAAGATATCATCGTATCTTCCATTATAAATATCCTCAATATTTCTGAAAAATACCTCCATAACTATTCTTGTCTGAAATTAATTATCTCTTTGCGTTATCTGTATTACATCATAATGGAAACTATTTTAGTTTCAAAATTTTTGTAACATTCGAATTTAAGTTCATTGATATTATAGAGTAGTGTTGGAATGAAAGCATGAGTTAGTGTAATATAATGACGCCCGATCAACGTGATTATATTATAGTAAGTCATGCGGAAGTTCTAATGGCACATGATGAAGGTAGTACTTGATCAACATTACCCTCACCATGTACCATGTTACGCGACTCTTTTATTTTACTTAACATCTGAACATACCAAGAATGTATTTTCTTGATAGTTCTATACTTTCCGTGATTCCAGTAGTTTGCTAATATAATCGTGCCATTACATTTTTCTTTCTGCTTATAACACTAGTTATGCTCATTTGAAACCCTATCTATCGTATTTCCGGAAAAATCTTTATCATTTCATTTATATTTCTCAATAGTGAGAAATTTATTGAACTTGTGCTTATCATAAAATGAAACCCGACCCATTTAGGGTACTCGAAATACTCCATTCATCGATCTTATCATTTTCTTTGATAATGATTATACTAACAATCGAAATCATTTAAAGAATTCAAGTTATATCATATTTCGTGATACGAAAATATCCTCGTTTTCATTTTCACCTTTCATTAGCCAAATTTCGGGACGAAATTTCTTTTAACGGGTAGGTACTGTCATGACCCAGAAATTTCGGTCAAATTTAAACTCTGATAACTCCGACAAGATAAGCAAATTGATGTGTTGCATTAAAATATTTTTTCATACATTTAATTAACCATTGCACTTTACCCTACGATTCACGAACAACCTATAATTTAAAACTCGAACCCGTCATGATTTATATATGATTTTACTTTCTTAAATGAAAACATTTTATGATATAATAATTTCTATTATTATAACCTCTTAATAAAATGATTTTGAATATAATTAGTTCTAGAAAACTAAATTTTATAATATTTATATATGAAATGATAAAAAATTTACTATTAAACGATGCTATTTCAAATTAAAATTTTTACGTATTAAGTCGTTTTATTTTTATGATATAATTTTTGTAATTTTTTTTAAGAAACGAAGTTAAATTAAAAATGTACAATTTGTAAAGCACAATGTATAACAACGTGTAGCTTAAATAGTTAAATTTAAATTAATTCATTTACTATTCATTGAATAGTAAATGAAACGAAATTAATTCATTTACTATTCACATAAAAGCGACATGATAGAAATTATTAATTATAAGTTACATAATATACCCCTGAAGTATTTAATAAATATGACTTTTTAAAAATTTACGATTCAAATTTGATTATAAATTTATTATTATATTATTATATTTTATTTCAATATTATTATATTATTATATTTATTATATTATTATATTAAAATTTATATTATATTATATTTCTTTGTCTAGTCAAAAACTAGAAAAACACATATTAGGCTTATAAACTTTATAAACGAACCTTTTTACAACTAATTTTATAAAGCTTAAGACCAAAACAGATATATATATATATATATATATATATATATATATATATATATATATATATATATATATATATATATATATATATATATACAAATATAAAAAGTGGAATTTTTATCCATATTTTTACCCGTCAATTATTAGCAACAGAGTACGAAATACCGGTCTGTGAAAACTGTCGGTAGGTTGAGACAAAGGCGGCTACTTTTTAAATTCACACGTTTTCAAATTTTAATTTTTTTTATTATTATATTGAATTATTGATTATTATTATATTATTATATTTTATTTCAAAATTATTATATTCTTATTTTATTAATCTATATATATGAATGATCGACACCAATAATTTCACACAACTTCAGTTTCTCATTCAATTCATTTTCACATAGAAATAGATATTTACTCCGTATCATATTCATCATCACAGTTTTATTATTATTATTATTATTATTATTATTATTATTATTATTATTATTATTATTATTATTATTATTATTATTATTATTATTATTATTATTAAGATTAATATTTTAATATTAATCTTATTATTATCATTAGTAGTATCATTATTATTAGTATACACATAAAATACTACGACGGGGTTATGTTCAAGTGATTTCAAACGGGTTTTCAAATGAGTTATAGCTAAGGAGGTTATGAGTAATGTTCGGGGGTATTGTTCGTGAATCAAAGGCCAACCTTGCATTTATCATTTCCGTTGCGCCTACATACTAATCCTACAATATTGAACCACAATATTGATATGTGAGTTTTCATAGCTCCCTTTTTAAATGCTTTTGCATTATATATTTTTGGGCAGAATACATGCATATTTTATAACTGTTTTACAAAATAGGCACAAGTACTAAAACTAATTCTACATGGATTTAAACCAGAAATATCCCCTTAGCTTGGTAACTATAACTACTGGTGTATGACTGGTAGACGCGAATCCTAAAGATAGATCTATTGGGTCTGACAAACCCCATCCTGACTATGGGTTGCTTTAGTACTTCGAGGTTTATATAACACACCTGATTTGGTATACTTTCGGAGGGTAAATAATGAACGTTAAGGCTTGTTACCAGGTGCCTACAACTTATAGAATGCTTTTTATACACTTGCGAGTGTATGGTTATTTATGAAACTGAAATCTTGTAGTCTATTACAACTATTGAAAATCATTATTTATGAAAAAACTATGAACTCACCAACCTTTTTGGTTGACACTTTAAAGCATGTTTATTCTCAGGTATTAAAGAAGCTTCTGCTGTTTAACTGCTATGTGCTTGGAGTCTTACATGACATATTTTTCAAGGAAACTTTGCATTCAAACATTAATATGTATTATATTTTGACTGTTTAGTCAACTGATGTATTATTATAAACTATCATTTATTGGGATTGTCTATATGTAGAAATCACCACTAGTCGAAAACATTTATATACATGCTTTAAAAATGTATACAAATTTTAAAACTTTCTTATATAGAAATCGCGTCTTTTGAAATGAATGCAATGTTTGTAAAACGTATCATATAGAGGGCAAACCTCGCAATGGGACCGATGAATGATGTGCTGCGTCAATAGGGATTTTGGCGGGCCATCACACTTGCTTTTCTCGATCTCATTTAACATTTAAATTTGCTCCAAAAAACTTAATGTGGTGTTAAGATCCTTACGAAACGACATTTCAAATTTAACATTTAAATCATGGATTTGCCTCCTTACTTCTTCACTAATCTTATATTGTTCTTTTAAGAATTCTATCACTATTTTATCAACGGTAAGCTCATCATCATCATCATCCTCTTTATCTATCTTAACCATTTTCACATTTGCTTGCGGAACTCTCGTTCTAGGGACTAGTGGAATGGATTCAATAAGAGAACCATAACGAATGATCAAAGTATTATTTGCATAGTTAATGGTTGCATGGGCGGTAGCTAGAAACGGTGATCCTAAAATTAAAGGAGTTATAGGATCTTATTCCATATCTATAACTACAAAATCAACTTTATAAAAAGCACAACCAACAATGATTTCGACTTCTTTAATAATCCTTAACGGATTTTGTAAACGGCTATCGGCAAAACAAACAATCTCTTGGATAGATTCCAAAGATGGCAATCCTAAGTGATTGTAAACAGAAAACGGGCATAACATTAATGCTAGAACTAGTATCATCTAATCCAATGATAGGAATGAGACCACGAATTAAGCAAGGAACTTGGAATTCTCCTGGATCAGCACGCATAACAGGAAACTCGGGTGTTTCAAATGGTTCTAATGGCTAAACTGTGAATGAATAAAGAGGGCGGAAACCTTCTTTTCTTCTTTTCTTCTAGTTTCCTCATAGTTTTAATTAACCAATCTTCATTATTATCACACTCAGATTTTTCTGATTTTTCACTAACAACTTCATCATTTTCAATAGCTTTCTCATTAACCTCTTCTCCTTCATCAAACAACTCATGCATAAAAATTACCGCATCACGATCAAGACCTTGAACTTTAGCGTCTTTTGACTTATCTTCTTTATCAGCAGTTAATTTCTTAATTTCTTGATCATATTCCTCTTCTCCCATTTCATATTCCCATAAATACCTCAAACTAGGTTCATAAGTTTCAACCCTTTTCACCTCTCTAACCACATTAACCCTTTCAAAACGAACCTCCTTGGAGTTTTCAGATTCAGCTGGAACTTTTCCTTCAACAAGTTTGAATAACTTAGTAACATTGCGTTCTAAGTTTTGAATGGACGCTTGATGATTATTTTGCACTTGGGAAAGTTAAGCTTTTATGTTATCATTAGCTTCATTTTGATTCTTGATGAAAGTTAGGATGCTTTCTTCAAGATTAGACTTCTTCTCGGATGGAGCATTAGGAGACGAATTTGGAATGAAGGGCGCTCTAACAGGAAAGAAACCAGGTGGATTTTTATTATCAGTAGGATAAGGTGTATTATAGTTATTACGATAGTTTGGATTTCCTCATTGATATTGATTCACATAAGATATGTTTTCAACTTGCTCCATAGTAAGACTAGCAACACAATCTTTCATAGCATGAGGACCTTGGCATTTTTCATAACCTACCTTAATTATATGCATCTCTTTTGTAAGCTTTTCTATTTGCCTTCCTAGATTACCCAACTGTGCATTCATAGCTTTAATCATATCTTCATAATCATAACTAACAGATTTGACAGAACGGGAAATGTCTAAGTCTTGGTGCCATTCATGGAAGTGAGCAGCTAATTTATTAATCTATTATTCAGCTTCTTCGGCAGTCTTACTCATGATATTTTCTCCAACAGATGTATCAATCTCTCTTCTCGTAGCTATATCACAACCTTTGTAGAAAGTTGTTACCTTTTTAAACGTATCTAAACCATGTTGTGGACAACCCCTAAGCAATTGACCAAATCTAACCCAAGGGAGTAAAGTGTATCATTAGTTTTCTACCAAAAATTAGCAATTTCAGTTTGAAGGGTGACAGTTTTGGACGCGAAAAAGAAACGAGTTAAAAAAATTTCAACCAAAGTATCCCAACTAGAGATATCTCCTTCGGGCAATGAATTTAACCACTCCTTAGCTTCATCTTTTAAAGATCACGGAAACAAATGAAAATAAATTGTATTACTTTCAACATTAGTGATATTAAACAGATTACAGATATCCTTGAAGTTTCGAATGTGAGCATTAACATCTTCTTTTTCAGTACCCCTAAATTGGTTATCCTTAAGCAAGTGAATGATATGACCTTTAATATCAAAATTTTCTTTTATAATAGGCTGAGTAATGGCGTGACCTAATCCCTCTCGACCCGCTTTCAGTAGTTCTTCCATTGAATTTTCGTTAGCCATTTCAATGTCTGAATCCAAAAGAGAATCCAAATAATTAGAATCAGGACTAGACGGTGTACTAGACAATGGACTATGAGAAGTAGTTCCTTCATCGAAGTTTAATTTCCTTATAATGTTCGGCTCTTTAGAATGTTTAAATAATATATCGGGATTGGGTAACATGTCTTCTAAGACGGGATTCTTGGATCGGGTATTCATGTGATCTAAAATCCTAAAAAGAAATATTTTAGGAGAAAATTTTCTAGCTTTTATAGTAAAGAAATAATTTAATGTTATTACAATATCTTTATGTATTTTTGATGAAACATGACTAGGAACTTCAAAATCAATAGATTTAACTAACACAAAGGCGGAATAGTGAATCAAACCCTCTAGTGAATATGAAAATGTTTTTTGGGATTGATTTAGTCAAACCGCAACAATGATTGTGTGATTAGATCAACACCTTGAGCTTATTCACCTTTTGCAAGGATTTAGGCTTGAAGTGCAGAGAGAGAATCGTACAGGTTACCAGATCTGAGTGATTGTGTGTAATGAGAGGCTTAACCTAAAATGAAGAACAAGACACAATATATACCCCCGCTGTAAGTCAACCGCATGTGTCAGTCATCACTCATACGAGTGGACACACTTAGTCGTACGGTTGATCACTCACTTGTGTAAATTATCAAAAATTAGGTTTGTGACTCAGCTAAGCACACTCGTGCGTATGAGCCTATCAGCCGTACGAGTGAGGCTTCACTTGTGCGTCTGACTGAGTCTAGAATAGTCAAACTTCCATATCTAGTTCCTGCAGTACCTGTAATTGCATATAAACATAGATAGGATAACAACGAGCGATCATGGTAACCCACATACTGAAGTACCTGCCATGGACGTGGAGTAGATGTCTAGGGACTCATGCAAAATGCATCAACAACTCCCCCTAGGACCTAGCACATCTATTACAATAAGTAAGCGTCCATAAAAGTATAAAAGTTCATAAGTACCAACATTTTAAACAAGATTACAGTCGCAAATTCTCTCTCTTACACATAGTGAAACATACAAACACAAAATAAAAAAACGATCAGTATCAAAAAAATGTTGGATTAAACTTGATTCGAGCTTTGAGCATCACTTTCTATGGTAAGGTAGGCATGGTAGACATCAATGACACGCTGATATCTCATTGCTTCCTCCCGTTTCTCATCTCTGATGGTTATGTGATGGCGGTGAAGGACATTCACATCAAATCTCGACATGTTTC
This sequence comes from Rutidosis leptorrhynchoides, assembly GCF_046630445.1. Lineage (NCBI taxonomy): Eukaryota > Viridiplantae > Streptophyta > Magnoliopsida > Asterales > Asteraceae > Rutidosis > Rutidosis leptorrhynchoides. The sequence goes on along the minus strand of NC_092338.1, from coordinate 283,899,661 downwards.
TCAACCACATTGGATCAAAAATCCTCACATTGTCAAACTGAATATTCCCATCTTCTTTCTCAACAGCAGTAAGAATCACCGCTTCCTCCGACAACTCATCATAGAACCACCATCTGAAGTTTCTGCTAATGTACTTGGGTAATGGCATCAAAGGAGATTGTTTCATATACTTTGCTGGGACGAACTTGACACGCACCGATGGACCCTTTGAATTTTTCTTTGTTGGATGCATAGAGAACCTGGCGGCTGTTGACTTGAAGACATCCCACTTTCCTGTTTTGTACTCAATTCTGAGTTTTCTTTGAAACCATCTGGAAAGGTCACTATCCTCACCGTTCAACATCTTCTGCTTCGTAAGTTGCTTGATCTCAAAGTAAGGTAGAGTCTTGAAGTGACTTGGACGAGCCATGTAGTCAACTCCTCCTTCCCTTTTGATCGCAAAACAATTAATCTCTTTAAAATAGCCCCAGCTCAAAATCTTACCCTTAGCATACTTCTTGGTTCTCTTTCCTTTCTCATAGAAACTGACAAACTTTGGCTCGAGTTCAGGCTTGTTACCTTGATCAGGGTTCACAACATTTTGTTTCCACCAGCTTTGTCGGATCTCATCTGAAAGGACCCGTTCATATACATTATAAACGATTCACAATAGTTGATTACATTGCGAGGTATTTGACCTCTATATGATACATTTTACAAACATTGCATTCGTTTTTAAAAGACAAACTTTCTTTACATCGAAAATTGACAGGCATGCATACCATTTCATAATATCCACTATCCAACTATAAATTGATTTAATAATAATCTTTGATGAACTCAATGACTCGAATGCAACGTTCTTCGAAATATGCTATGAAAGACTCCAAGTAATATCTTTAAAATGAGCAAATGCACAGTGGAAGATTTCTTTAACACCTGAGAATAAACATGCTTTAAAGTGTCAACCAAAAGGTTGGTGAGTTCATTAGTTTATCATAATCATTTATTTCCATCATTTTAATAGACCACAAGAATTTCAATTCCAGTTCTCATAAATATACGTCCCATGCATAGAGACAAAAATAATCATTCATATGGTGAACACCTGGTAACCGACATTAACTAGATACATTTAAGAATATCCCCTATCATTCTGGGATCCTCCTTCGGACATGATATAAATTTCGAAGTACTAAAGCATCCGGTACTTTGGATGGGGTTTGTTAGGCCCAATAGATCTATCTTTAGGATTCGCGTCAATTAGGGTGTTTGTTCCCTAATTCTTAGATTATCAGACTTTTATAAAAAGGGGCATATTCGATTTCGATAATTCAACCATAGAATGTAGTTTCAATTACTTGTGTCTATTTCGTCAAACATTTATAAAAGCGCATGTATTCTCAGTCCCAAAAATATAAAGGGTAAAAAGGCAAATGAAACTCACCATACTGTATTTCGTAGTAAAAATACATATAACGTCATTGAACAAGTGCAAGGTTGGCCTCGGATTCACGAACCTAAATTAATTATATATATTTATGTGTTGGTCAATATTTGTCTAACAAATTAGGTCAAGTCATAGTGTACCACAATCCTAATGCTCGAGACTAATATGCAAAAGTCAACAAAAGTAAATTTGACTCAAAATAATTTCCAAAAATCTATACATGATTAATATATAGTTTAAATATCATCGTTTTATATTTTTAAATATTTTTAAAAGTTTATTAGAGTAAATAATATAATTTATTTATTAATAAATAAAATTTTATATTAAATTTATATAATAAAATATACTTTTATATATATTAAGTAATAAAATTTATAGGCCAGGTTCATTTAATATAATAAAGATAATATGATAGGTATTATTAAAGTAAGTTATTACACGTAGTAAAGTATGTTTGTATCACATATTTATTTGATAAAATAATATCTATAATGATAGTAAGTAAAAGTTGTATTATTTTGTAATAATAATTATTATTATAAAAATATCAATATTTATAATTACTAAGATGACATTATGATAAAACGATAATTCTAATTATGATAACTTTAATATTTACGATAATTTTTAATATTATCTTTAAAATAATAATTCTATTTAAAATAATAATAATAATAATGATATTTTATAGTAACAATGACATTTCTATTAAAATGATAATTTTTGTTAAAATGATAGTTTTAATACTAACGATACTTTTAATAATAATAGTAATGATAAAAATAATAAGAACGATAATTTTATCTAAATCAATATCTTATAATATTTTAAATTCATCATGATACTCTTACTCATTATTTCCTAATCGTTTCGTTTAATAGCTTTTAATCATCTTTTATATCGTGTTCATAATAATGATAATAATAGTAATCAAAATAATTAGGTGTTACAAATATTTGTTTTAATTACACTAATATTAATAATGATAGTTACTATAACATTATTAACGATAATACTAATAATTATCTTAATTATAATATAGTAATAATAATAATAACAATAACAATAACTATTTTTAAATAATGATATATATATTAATAATGATAATAATAATAATAATAATAATAATAATAATAATAATAATAATAATAATAATAATAATAATAATAATAATAATAATAATAATAATAATAATAATAATAATAATAATTGGATAATAATAATAATACTAATTATAACTTTAACGATAATAACGATAGTAATAATAAAAAAAATAACAATTTTTAATGATAAATCCCTTTTATTGATAAAGATAATAATAATGATAATAATAAGATAAAACTAGAACGACGATAATAATAATCATTTTTAATAAAAATATCGAAAATTCAATTGATTATAACTTCTAATCCGTTCATCGAAACCATTCGATATCTAAAGGAAAAGTTCTTAATTTTTCGCCAGCTTTCCAAGGACATGCATATCTTATACCTTATCTCAACCGCAAGTGTAACTAATTCAATATTCAACCTAACCTGTCTAAGGGCAATATCAAAAGTACAAGCATGCATAATCCTAAATACTCGAGCACTAGTCAGGGATACACTATTAGTATGTAAAAGTTAAATTATGAGTACTCACGTATCAATATTGAGATTCAATATTGCAGGAAAGGTACGTAGACGCAACGGAAATGATAAACACTATATTGACCTCACGAGCATACCCATGAACCGTACTCAATCACCTCCATAGCTATAACCCATAATTTCCTTAATCCTATCCTACTCGAAAAACAATTTTGAAATCACTCGGACAACACTCCGTCGTAATATTTTATGTATACTAATAATATCTTGAAATAATACGGAGTAAATATATATATGTAAATCGATTGCGAGAGTTTAGAGAAAAATATTTTCAAGTTTCTATGAAATAATGAAACCTATTGAATTCTATTTATAATAGATTTTTGAATTATTAAAGTGAATTATTAAAGTATGAATTATTAAAGTATAAATTATTAAAGTGAATTATTAAAGTATGAATTATTAAAGTGAATTATTAGAGTATGAATTATTAAAGTGAATTATTAAAGTATGAATTATTAAAGTGAATTATTAAAGTTAAAGTAAAGTAAAAATAAAGTAAAGGTAAAGTTTAAGTATAGTAAAAGTATAAAACTATGTACGTATAATACACATATAAATATATATAATATTAATTTAAATCGTTTAATAAAATAAAATATAAATATCGTTATCTTTATCATACTAGTTAAGTAATGAGTTGTCAAAAGTGGTTCTAGATATTTATAAAAGTTATATACGTTTTAATAATAAAGTTCTTTTTAAACTGAAAACATTTTTGTACGTTTGAAACTAAATAGATCAATCGAGTCTTTATGAGATTCAATCTTCCACTATCCTTTGTCTAGTTCTCAATGATTGACAATTTGTTCTTATTTATAAATCACTTTACCATTTTTCGAATATTGTTAAAATGAAAAGATTTCTCAAATCAACGTGGGCCTTTCAACAGAGACTTGTAATCATAATTCAATATATCTGATAATTCAATCATTTGATCTTATCTTCTAATTCCATTGATAAACATTTTGAAACAGATACAATCATATAAAGTATTTAATCTAATATTTTGTTTACGTTTCAAGTTATAATATATATACACATATACATATATAATCATATTCGTTTAATGGTTCGTGAATCGTTGGAACTTGGTCGAGGTTGAATGAATGTATGAACATAGTTTAAAATTCTTAAAATTTAACTTAACAAATATTGCTTATCGTGTCGGAAACATATAAAGATTAAAGTTTAAATTTGGTTGGAAATTTCCGGTGTCGGAAACATATAAAGATTAAAGTTTAAATTTGGTTGGAAATTTCCGGGTTGTCACAGTACCTACCCTTTAAAGAAATTTCGTCCCGAAATTTGAGTGGAAAGGTCGTGAATGATAATAAGTATGTTTTCATGATGCATACGGGCTGAAAATTAGAGTTTTATCATCAGCGAATAATTTGGATAAACAATCCATTTATATGAAGAGTACGAATGAAGCTAACATAGAATAGTGAAATGAGTAAGTGTAGATTCATCTTATCATTTGACGTAGATATGATTGATTCCCAGATTTTAAGGGATTTGAAGAAAATCTTCTTAATAAGATTTGACTCTCCGGTACTCAAGGGAATTAGGATCCTCTTTAAATGTGATCGTCCATTTTAATTGTTCTTTCGGAGATTTTCTTATAAATTCACCTCCTTCGTTTCCTTACAACTCACACCTTCTGTTGATTCATTTTATGCAAGTCCCTAGACATCGACCCACGTCCATTGCAGGTACAACAGTTTACAGGCCACCATGATTACTCGTTATTATCCTATCCGTGTTTGTATGTGGTTACAGGAACTGCAGGAATGAGATTTAGATGTTTGACTATGTTAGACTTAGTCAGACGTACGAGTGAAGCCTCACTAGTACGGATGACAAGCTCATACGCACGGTTGATGCTGAGCTAAGTCACAATTACAACCTAAATGAGAAGACACGAGTGAGTGATCACCCGTACGGTTGATGAAGCCAACTCGTAAGTGTGATGAATGAATTGTATGGGTGAGTCAACAGCAGGGGTATATAAAGTCTTATGTTCTTCATTTTAGGTTAAGCCTCTTATTTGTTACACACACTCAGATCTAGTGAGCTCCTCCGATTCTCTCTCTCAGTCCAAATCACCCAGGTGGTGAATAATAGCTCTAGGTGTTGATCTAATCACACTTGATTTAGTTGTGGTTTGACTAAATTAATCAAAAAAAACTTAACCTATTCACTAGAGGGTTTGATTCACTTATTCCGCCATTGTGTGAGTTAAATCTATTGATTTCTAAGTTCCTAGTCATGTTTCATCACCTTATATTCTTTCCCCCCTCAACTCATATTTTAAAGTATTCATCAATATGCTCCATCCAGTTCTGATTCTCAATATACTTCTAAATTTCATATCGGTCATTCTTCTTTTTCATATACCACCGGAAGAATCTATTTACTTCTACTATACTCTTGGGTTTATTGTGTTTCTATTTCTCCCGTGTCTTTATATTGCTATATGGATCGATATATATGGTTTATAATTTTTGGTTTGTCGTTGGGCTTTATATGTTCCCTTATATTTCAAAGTCTCTGCTTCTGTCTTCTATAATCATTATCATTCACAGTTAATGCTCTCTTTTATTTGCTGCAATTTATACCCCAATTTCTATTTCGGAGTTTTGTCCTTTCGTTTCTTCTTCTTGCGATTAAGCACCGCTTGTAATGGTCCAGAATTCACAGATATGAATTTCGGAATGAACATTTTTAATGTTCTAGGAAGGAAATTGTGATGGCACGATCTTGACTAGTCAAATTATTAGAATACCTTGGAAAAGGCCGAATCATCAAGAAATATTTTCTTGATATTTTAGAGGTTAAATAGAATACAAGAGTCATATAACATGGCACATGATGATGTTATGATCTGTGAATCATCACGTTCCATTTAGAAACTCAGCATGACTTACTGTAATATAATCACATTGATCAAGTGTCATTATATTATACTAATTCATGCTTCAGTTCCCAACACTACTTTAAAATATTCCTATTTTAAACTTGAATGTTTCAGAATTTAGAAACTAAAATAGTTTCTTTTATGATGTAATACAGATAGCGCGAAGAGGTAAATGATTTCAAATAAGAAAAATTAAGAAAATATCTTCAGAAATATGGAGGATATTTATAATGAAAGATATGATGATATTTTAGAATTTCTAATATCAGAGGATGATGAAGAATATTGTCAGCAGGGGTTTAGAGTCAGGAGCAAGGTATTCGTTAATGACTTTAGCAGGTACTGAATCACTTGGATCCTTTGAAGTCAGGTTCAATCTTTGTAATTTGTCCACAGCCTTCTTCCTACTTTGCTCAATCTGTTTTCCAATTCCAGAACTTCTCTTTTTCCGCGCTTTGCCAGTACACTTCATCATTATCATCCAGCTTTTACCATTTAAAGTCGTTTATATTTTTTGCTGCTTCATCAGCATTTTTTTTTTCCATTTTCGGAGAACCAATTCGTAGTTCGGAGTGTTTTTCAGAAACTTCACATTCAAATTAAGTCCAGAAGATAGACGTTATATATACACATATAACTGTTGGAGTAGACATGCTGCGAGATTTCAAAATACTGATTGCTAATTCCCAATGATTCGTATGGCAATTCTCATTACAAGATGCGAATGAGTAAATGATGGGGTTTCAATGAATAATTATAATGACTTTTTGGAGATGCTAAAGTCAAAGGGTAATGAAGTTGTTGGTACATCTGCTAATAATGTGGTGGAATGTAAAAGGTTCCCTGGTAACGATGGTGTATATCTCAAGGTTATAATAAGGTTAGTCTGACTGAAAAGTCAAAGTTGACTTGCTGGAGCTGTGACAAAACTGGCTACTTTGAATAGGAGTCGCAAAGTTATTTTTGAGAATAAATGCCAAAGAATCTGACGTGGATACGTTGTTTAAACTTTTACTTTGGTTTCAATAGTTTTTCGGGTACATAACTGTAGGTAACATGTGGTTGGATCATCATCTCGATTGCTCATCATTCGAAGTGTCTTCAGAAATTTTCGAAGGGTTTGAACACAGATTGTAATCGTTAACATACATTTGATATTCTAACACAGTTTTGAAGTCAAAATATAGCTTGTGAAAGATGTAAGGATCTAAGAGTGATGATTTTGGTCATATCTCAAGTTGAATTTTGAGATTTCAAAATCAGTATATGTAATTAAATTTTGAACGAGTATGATTGTTTTGATTTCTATAAAAGAATGTATATTGTTGTGAAAGTAAGGAGTATAATGGATGATTTGCTGAATCAGATTCGAAGAATGTAACATATTAATTGTGAATTTATATATCTCTCGGGTATTACCTACCCGTTAAAAAAAAATTCACAATTAATATTTTGTACAAAAGAATTTTATTACAGTCTTTATGAAAATATATATATATGTATATTTTCTTCAGATGTAACATAGATTTAATGAGTTAATGTTAAATTAAACTCATTTGATTTACGGTTGAAACTAGAATTAAATAATCCCTAAAGGCTGTAAAAGTACATAACTTTTACGCAGTATTTCTTTAATGACATTGAAATTATGAATCAATACTTCGTTATTTGTTGATGTATGATGTTCGGTTCATGGAATTCTTGTGAATTTCACAAAGTTCGAATGATGTTATCTGAAAAGTTTCGGGTACATCAATGATGAAAGTGTAAAATAAAATATATACTTGATTTATTATGAATTGGAATTTGTTGAATTGCGACAGAGATTGTAGTTAACGCTGTTTAAGTTGCGGCCGAAGGACGTACATTATTGCATATTTGTAATATGAATTAACCGAGTAGTTAAGATTCACACACAATAGCTTAGCACGGAAAGATTTATTTCAAAATATATATATATATATATAATATACATATAATTTCTTCAGAGGGAATGAGTTAATTCTTCATAACTCGTTGATACAATATACACGTTATTGATTCGTAATAATGTCCACAGTGATTCTTGAACTGACGGAGTTTGTGATGTTATCGGTGTTGTTGATTCGGATGTTGACTGTAGTGACCCGGAAAATTTCGACTAATTTTAAATCAAACTCTCGATACGATATTATAATTTTGACACGATAAACAATGTCTGTTAGGTTGAGTCTTAAAATTTTTGAACTGTTTCATATATTCAATTGACATTCGACCACTTCCGACGATTCACCAACAACTATTTGTAAATAGTTACATATATATTTAAATATATATATATATATATATATATATATATATATATATATATATATATATATATATATAATATATATATAATATATATAAAAATATATATATAAATATTACTTGTAAATATATAATATTATATTTAGATGTTTAAAAGAATATAATTAATATATTTATTTACTTAAACTTGTTAATTAAGATTTGATATATATATATATATATATATATATATATATATATATATATATATATATATATATATATATATATATATATATATATATATAGAATGTGTATATTGAAAATGAATGATTTCGAGCCTAACTAGTAAACGTCAGTAACACTCTGTTGACGTTTCGTTAGTTTTAATATAGATATATTACATGTTCATGAAGGACTAAAATAAAAGTTGAACTGTAAATCGATTACGAAGATGTTAGATTTGTTAAAAATATTTTTACCTTTTTAAGTTTAAATATTAGTACTCCGTACATATAAATTGAAACAGAAAATAAATAATTATCGAACCTTTTTGATCAGGTTTCAAACAGTTAATGAGTGAAATAAGTAAATATATTTAATCTGAAAATTTGAGATTTTTAGGGACACTTTTATACGTAAACTGTTTAGCAATGGACACGATATATCATTCCGTGACAAACTGTCGGTAACTAAATAACAAATCATTTGGATACTACTGTACCTAATTGATAAATTTAGTCTACAATGCGTGTTTGATTCCTACACATTTTTCAAACTTAAAGTTAATTATATTATATTTATGATATCACTGTATTTGAATGAGATATGCAACCGAATTTGTCTGGTTTCATTTCTTCAATCATATATGTTACATATACATAACTTTATATATACAAATATAGAGGAACACCCTATATTTCCTTCTCTCTAATCCCATTTAACCACCATCCACCACCTTTTGCTTCGGCAAACCTAACACAGTCAAGAACCACCTTCACACTCATACCAAATAAATTCAGTTAGTCAGTTTCAGCGGAGAACTAATATGATAAGTTTGATTCAATTACATAATCAAACACAAGGTTTGTTTCCATCAAAACACCATCTACAATATTATTATTTTTTCCTTGTTTGTATGAACAAACATCTTTTTCATTCTAAACGGTCACCATGAACAAACGCCCACCCATCACCACCAACGGCTACCATCACCGAGCCACCATACACCCCCATGCCTACGGCCACCTCATCTTAATAACAGCCATTTTTTTAAACACACGATCAAAAACCATCATTTATATCCTACTATGGCTACCCTACTACTCCTACTGCAAACAACAGTTGCTTCCTAATGGCCATAAAGGATTGTGTTGAGGCTATCATAAACTCTACACCATCATCTAGTTTTAAACAAACCACCACCTTGAAACCGTCTTGATCACCATTGAACCACTACATATAGCAACCATCGAAACCACCTTTTTTTTTATTTGAAAACCATCGACCTAAACCACCACCATCATCCTTGTAATTGATTCGTTTTGTTTTATGCAAACCACCACCATCGGCTAATACCTTCCACCACCCATACCATTTTGATCACCACCATTTCAACTCCTAACTTCTGTCCCCGTTACTGTTTCAGGCTGAGACTATCAACAACCCAAAAAAAACTGCAAACCGCCACCCTTCATCTCTCTCTGTAAAATTAAAACCACAGCAACCACTTGAAATTTGAGTCTATGGTTTGTAAATGACATTATAGTTCCATTTTGGCCTGTGCATATTCTTTATTACCATATGGGCCAACAAGTAATATACAATAAAACCCCACTCACCTATGATATAATTTAATAGGAGGTCATGAATAATATATGTGTATATTGTCTGTTTCGATGGAAAAAGGGATCAAATTAGTTGGCAAACTTGTTTATAGAATAATAACTTTTGGCGTTTACTAATTAAACAAGTGGGACTAAATATTGGCCAACAACTCCACTTGCTTTTACTTTGTACGCGTGCTACACTTTTGGATACAAGTACCTGCAGTTCTCGATAACCATATCACTTGACAAGTTATTGGGCCACGAACATATCCAGTTGGGCCGAGTTTTAGTGGGGCTTCAGATGGTCTACGATTAACGAATTCGTTGTTGATGCTACTCGATATTTTCTGTTAAATCGAAACGGGTACAATATTTCTGTAAACAACGTGGGCAATCATGAAAAGTTAGATAATTAAATGATCAAAAGGAATATATAGATAAAGTAATGAAAGAGTGGGAAACATGCTAGGAAAGTGGGATCTTAATTTATATCTCTGTTGGGGACGATTATGATTATGAAAATTACAAAGTGGGGTTTGTATTGAATTAAGAATGTTTAGATAAAGTTAGTGGTGAGACTTATAACTTTTGCTAATTCGATCCATATTCAGGAAGTTGCTCATTATAATCTAAAAGGGACCCAAATTTGCTCCAAATACTAGATGTATATGATGAACGAAGTGAATAAGATTGATGATATAGATAATTCATAAGATGATGATACTGATAAATTATGGCAGAATGAAAATGGACATGATGTTGCTTAGGGGTAGAAGAAAAAGGAAATAAAATATACGGGTTAAATAAAATTGGCTTCTGATATATATCAGAAAATCATAAACAGAAGGATGTTCTAGGGTGTTATCGAGTTAGTGGGATGTCGCGGGTTCAAACTCGGACTTGGACATTTTTTAAGGGCTACTCCTTTGAGGTAGTTATTTATTTATTTACTTATCATTATTATTATTCTTATCATTAATATTAATATTATTATAGTATTAAAATAAACGTTAGTAATATTATTATTAGTAAAATCATTATTTTTATAGTTATTATTATTAGTAGTAGTATTATCATTATCATTAATATTATTATTATTTTCATCATATTATTATTATCATTATTATTATTATTTTCTATTATTATTACAAATTAAATATAAAAGATATAAATAATTTAAGGTATAATATATAAATTTGTTCGATTACAATTATATGTTTTAATAAATATATGAATAATATAGGTTCGTAAATACGAGGCCAACCCTGCATTGTTAAATGTTGACATATGTATTTTTACTATAAAATATAATAGGTGAGTTCATTTGATTCCCTTTTACTCTTTACATTTTTGGGACTGAGAATAAATGCGCTGTTTTTACAACTGCTTTATTAAATGCTTTTGAAATATATTTTGAACTGCGAATACATGAAATGCTTTTATAAATGTTTGACTAGATAGACACAAGCAAAACATTCCTCGAATGAATTATTATGCAGACGGAAGTTCTGTGGATTATTATTGAATTATGTGGACATGATAATTGCCACCAATTGATGAATATATTTTCCCCTGATTATTATTGCTTGGTAACCTAAGAATTAGAATCGGGTATGGCCCTAATTCACGCGAATCCTAAAGGTAGCTACCGGGTTTAACACCCCCACCCAGAATGTTCACTAGACGGAAGAGCTAGTGGGCGTGGTGTTTAGTACTTCGAAGTTTATATGATTATTATACAGATGAGATGTTCTGTTTTGGGGATATTATTTATGCGCATTATATGTTAAGGTCGGTTACCAAGCTAAGCAATGAAAGCAATGAAAAGTGAATGTTATGTATCGAGAGAATGATTTTATACACAGGTTATGTGTATGTTATTTTTGTGCACGAGATATGTGTACGATTACTAAGATTTATGAAAGATGATTTTGTACACGAAAAATGTGTACTGTATTTAAAAGATATCACATGTACATTACAGGTGGGTATAGGATTCGGGCCCATTTGTACCATGCAGGATTTAAATCTTGTGGTCTATCAAAATGATGAATTTTATTGTTTTATGATAAAGTTTTGAACTCACCAACCTTTTGGTTGACACTTTAAAGCATGTTTATTCTCAGGTATGAAAGAAATCTTCTGCTGTGCATTTGTTCATATTACATGGAGTCGTTCATGGCATATAGAGGTCAGAACCTCGCAATGGGACCAACTGTTGAAGACTTCGTCTAGATGGATTAGGACGGGGCATTTCAGTTGGTATCAGAGCGGTGGTCTTAGCGAACTAGATCTTGCATTAGTGTGTATAACTGATAGTTGTTAGGATGCATTAGCAAGTCTGGACTTCGACCGTGTCTGCATGTCAAAAGTTTTGCTTATCATTTTTGTCGGAAATCATCTGCTTATCATCCTTAGGAAATTACCTGCTCATTATTCTTAGTCTAGACACGTTTTACTGCATTGACTGCATAAATAGTGTATAGAAAAAATTTATATCTTAACGTATCTGACAATTCATATCTTAGCGTATCTGTTACTGTAGACCTTGCCTGATATCTCTCGTAAATTTCTCCGTAATTCAAGGGATCCTGGTACTATATATATCTATGCATGTTATGCATTGAGAATACATCCAACTATCAATTGCTGTCACTAACTCTTCATATCAAAAATCTTTTCTGTGACCGCGTAAGATGGCCTCTACAAATCGACCAAGTTCCTCTGACTCTGAAGACAGCGTGACGGGGACGCAACAACCAATCAACTACCGTGATTACTGGAGAAAATGGGGGTGGGTTCGCGACATACTCACCCTATGGAAAAGGGAAGAAGGTACTCCATATCATGAACCGAATCTACCACCTAACCTTGGAGTACTCGACCTGCTCACCGGCGAACCTGTTCGCAACACTGTTTATACCCTCTTTGCGAGAATTTTTCATCTTGAGACTACCATTAATGGAACTAGAGGAGATATCCAACCTCCACCTCACACTAATAACCAGCCAGGGTTAGTAGAAGAAGTCAACGAACTTCGTGCCCGAGTAGTAGCTTTGGAGAATATGATGCAAAACTTACCAGCTTCAGCAGCATCACCGGCACCAACAGTACCACTAGCATCAGCACCAATACCACCAACAACGCAAGCCTCAACACCACACATCTCAACATCTCATTCTGTACCTCAAGAATAATCGTCGTTCTACATATCGTTCTATCTACTTTATCTTCATCGATTATCTTCGTTCGACATGGCGATTATGTAATTTCTAAAGTTTTAGAGATTATGTAATCTAGTACTAATGGTAAATCAAATGAGTTTAATATCTTATTGACTCATTAAATCCATGATTACATCTGAAGGAAATATATATGCAGATATATTTTCAAAAAGATTGTAATTAAAAATTCTTTTGTACAAACTGTTAATGGTGAAAATATTTTAACGAGTAGGTAATACCCTAGGAATATTTAGATTTCATATTAAAAAGTTAGACTGTACATTCTTCAAATCTGATTCAACGATCATTTACGATCCTGTTTACATCCACAGATATACGAATCCGTTCACCACAGAATAACCATTTTTATTCAATTTTATATCTGGATTTTGACATCTCAGAATTCAACAAGTGGCATAATGAAGAAAACGTTTGACAAAATAAAAATTTGATAGAAACAAACAAATTAACTACGAAAAAAATTTGTTAGGAATCCACGCTAACTGTTCCAGCTAACTGTTCCTAGCTAACTGATTACATTTTATTTATCGCAGTTTGTTTATCGCAATTTAATTATCGTAATTTATATTCTCGCAATTTTATTTATCGTCATTTATTTTCTGTTATTTATTTTACGCACTTTAAATATCGAGACACGTAGACAAGGTTTTGACATATCATATCGACGCATCTATATATATTATTTGGAATCACCATAGACACTCTATATGCAGTAATGATCGAGTTCTCTATACATGGTTGAGGTTGATTCTACAATAATATATATAGTTTGAGTTGTGATCGAGCCTGAGACATGTACACGGGTCACGATACGCATTAATTAATTCGAATATTATATATTAAACTATATATGAATGATTGGACTGTTAACTGTGAACTATCGACTGTGGACGAATAATATTGGACGATTAAAATGAATTAAAATATTGATTATAACATATGCAACTAAACAATTCTTTAAGTTTGCCACTTGTTTTCATCTTAAACCTCAATTGTATCTTAACGATTACAATCTGCGTTCAAACCATTCATGATTCTTGAAAACACCTCGATTGAGAGGATGAACCAACCGCACTTCGTCTACGTAAGGAAAGATTGACGCATATAGATATGCACCTAAAAACACTCGGAACTTGAGTAAACGTTTAAACCGTATCTATGCAAACTCCTTTGGCGTCGTCATTACCGAAAATAACTTTGCAATTCCCTTTCAAAATAGCAAATTTTGTCACAGCTCCAGCAAATCAACTTCAATTTTTTGTTCGAAACAACCTTATTATAACCTTGATATATATATGCATGCTCATTCATTGTTACCAGAGAACCTTTTATATTCCACCATACTACCATCATCATTTAATCATCTAAAAACACAATTCTCCTGAAAACATCTCAAATTGATAACCGACGATTCAGATATGGCTGCATTAAATGCAGACGAAACAGTAAAATTGTAGATGGCCTAAATGGCCAAGAGTTGATGATAAGGAATGGAGTGTTGGGAACGCTCGATAGAAAATTTGGTACTGAAAAACGGATTGAGCTAACCATGAAGGAGACCAAGGACAAATACAAGGACAAAATTCTATATTCAAAGAATCCAGGTAACGCTGGATCCAATGAAGTCTTCATCGAATATCTTGCTCCTTATTCATGTTAAAATCTTGCGGAAAATCTTTCTTCATCAACCTTCGAACTTAGAAATTCCAAAATATCATCATAAATATCTTTGATATTTCTGAGGATATTTTAATAAATATTCTTGTCCGAAATTATCTACCTCTTCGTGTTTTCTGTATTCCATTATATTGGAAACTTCTGTAAAATCTAAGTATAAATTATGAATGAATTGTGGAGAAGTGTTGGGAATTGAAGCATGGGTTAGTATAATATAATGACGCTTGGCCAACGTGATTATATTACAGTAAGTCATGCTGAGTTTCTAATGAAACATGATGATGGTTCACGGTAGATCATACCATCATCATGTGTCATGTTACATAACTCTTTCATTCTGCTTAATCTCTGAACGTATCATGACATTATATTCTTGAGAGTTCCATTCTTAGTGATTCTGGTAGTTTACGAAATCAAATCGTGCTATTACAATTCTTCTGCTTAGTATATTATGATCATTCAAAATTTCATACATATGAATTCTGGACCATTATTCGCTTGACCTGGAGTCGGGAAGAGAAAACAAGAGCATGGAGCTCCGAAATATAAAGAAAAATATAAAGCCGATCACAAACACAGAAATCACAAACCGTGTATATCAATGTTTATCACAACATAAAGACACGAAAGAATCAAAAACACTATAACCCCAAGAGCGAAGTAGAAGAAAGCAGATTCCTCCGGTGAAAATTGAAAAAGGAGAATGATTGTTGCGGTAGTAAGGATAAGGACAATGATTAGAACTGAATTAAGCATTTTCACAATCTTTTGGATATATGAACTAAGAAAGCAAGTATAAGAATCGGAGGAATAATGGAACGGAAGAACTTAATTTATAATGGCAATATCAGACAGTGTAATCAAGGCAGATCACTGTATTTAGTTATAGAGATCTTAATTTTCCATAAATCCCGAAGAATCAGATCTTATAGATTTCTAAGATTTCTTTTATATCCCTTGAACTCCGAAAATCAAACATATCTACGTCAAAGGATATGATGAAACATTATTTTTTCATTTCATTCTTTTGTGATAGCTTCATTCGTGCTCTTCGAATAATCAAATTGTTTTATCCATATTACTCAATGATGATAAAACTCTATATATCAACTCATATTCGTCATGAAAACATTTTTATTATTAGCCATGATCACCTCACTCAAATTTCGGGACGAAATTTCTTTAACGTGTAGGTACTGTAGTGACCCGGAAAATTTCGACTAATTTTAAATCAAACTCTCGATACGATATTATAATTTTGACACGATAAACAATGTCTGTTAGGTTGAGTCTTAAAATTTTTGAACTGTTTCATATATTCAATTGACATTCGACCACTTCCGACGATTCACCAACAACTATTTGTAAATAGTTACATATATATTTAATATATATATATATATATATATATATATATATATATATATATATATATATATATATATATAAATATTACTTGTAAATATATAATATTATATTTAGATGTTTAAAAGAATATAATTAATATATTTATTTACTTTAACTTGTTAATTAAGATTTGATATATATATATATATATATATATATATATATATATATATATATATATATATATATATATATATATATATATATATATATATATATATATATATATATATATATAATGTGTATATTGAAAATGAATGATTTCGAGCCTAATTAGTAAACGTCAGTAACACTCGGTTGACGTTTCGTTAGTTTTAATATAGATATATTACATGTTCATGAAGGACTAAAATAAAAGTTGAACTGTAAATCGATTACGAAGATGTTAGATTTGTTAAAAATATTTTTACCTTTTTAAGTTTAAATATTAGTACTCCGTACATATAAATTGAAACAGAAAATAAATAATTATCGAACCTTTTTGATCAGGTTTCAAACAGTTAATGAGTGAAATAAGTAAATATATTTAATCTGAAAATTTGGGATTTTTAGGGACACTTTTATACGTAAACTGTTTAGCAATGGACACGATATATCATTCCGTGACAAACTGTCGGTAACTAAATAACAAATCATTTGGATACTACTGTACCTAATTGATAAATTTAGTCTACAATGCGTGTTTGATTCCTACACATTTTTCAAACTTAAAGTTAATTATATTATATTTATGATATCACTGTATTTGAATGAGATATGCAACCGAATTTGTCTGGTTTCATTTCTTCAATCATATATGTTACATATACATAACTTTATATATACAAATATAGAGGAACACCCTATATTTCCTTCTCTCTAATCCCATTTAACCACCATCCACCACCTTTTGCTTCGGCAAACCTAACACAGTCAAGAACCACCTTCACACTCATACCAAATAAATTCAGTTAGTCAGTTTCAGCAGAGAACTAATATGATAAGTTTGATTCAATTACATAATCAAACACAAGGTTTGTTTCCATCAAAACACCATCTACAATATTATTATTTTTTCCTTGTTTGTATGAACAAACATCTTTTTCATTCTAAACGGTCACCATGAACAAATGCCCACCCATCACCACCAACGGCTACCATCACCGAGCCACCATACACCCCCATGCCTACGGCCACCTCATCTTAATAACAGCCATTTTTTTAAACACACGATCAAAAACCATCATTTATATCCTACTATGGCTACCCTACTACTCCTACTACAAACAACAGTTGCTTCCTAATGGCCATAAAGGATTGTGTAGAGGCTATCATAAACTCTACACCATCATCTAGTTTTAAACAAACCACCACCTTGAAACCGTCTTGATCACCATTGAACCACTACATATAGCAACCATCGAAACCACCTTTTTTTTTATTTGAAAACCATCAACCTAAACCACCACCATCATCCTTGTAATTGATTCGTTTTGTTTTATGCAAACCACCACCATCGGCTAATACCTTCCGCCACCCATACCATTTTGATCACCACCATTTCAACTCCTAACTTCTGTCCCCGTTACTGTTTCAGGCTGAGACTATCAACAACCCAAAAAAAACTGCAAACCGCCACCCTTCATCTCTCTCTGTAAAATTAAAACCACAACAACCACTTGAAATTTGAGTCTATGGTTTGTAAATGACATTATAGTTCCATTGCATATTCTTTATTACCATATGGGCCAACAAGTAATATACAATAAAACCCCACTCACCTATGATATAATTTAATAGGAGGTCATGAATAATATATGTGTATATTGTCTGTTTCGATGGAAAAAGGGATCAAATTAGTTGGCAAACTTGTTTATAGAATAATAACTTTTGGCGTTTACTAATTAAACAAGTGGGACTAAATATTGGCCAACAACTCCACTTGCTTTTACTTTGTACGCGTGCTACACTTTTGGATACAAGTACCTGCAGTTCTCGATAACCATATCACTTGACAAGTTATTGGGCCACGAACATATCCAGTTGGGCCGAGTTTTAGTGGGGCTTCAGATGGTCTACGATTAACGAATTCGTTGTTGATGCTACTCGATATTTTCTGTTAAATCGAAACGGGTACAATATTTCTGTAAACAACGTGGGCAATCATGAAAAGTTAGATAATTAAATGATCAAAAGGAATATATAGATAAAGTAATGAAAGAGTGGGAAACATGCTAGGAAAGTGGGATCTTAATTTATATCTCTGTTGGGGACGATTATGATTATGAAAATTACAAAGTGGGGTTTGTATTGAATTAAGAATGTTTAGATAAAGTTAGTGGTGAGACTTATAACTTTTGCTAATTCAATCCATATTCAGGAAGTTGCTCATTTTAATCTAAAAGTGACCCAAATTTGCTCCAAACACTAGATGTATATGATGAACGAAGTGAATAAGATTGATGATATAGATAATTCATAAGATGATGATACTGATAAATTATGGCAGAATGAAAATGGACATGATGTTGCTTAGGAGTAGAAGAAAAAGGAAATAAAATATACGGGTTAAATAAAATTGGCTTCTGATATATATCAGAAAAGCATAAACAGAAGGATGTTCTAGGGTGTTATCGAGTTAGTGGGACGTCGCGGGTTCAAACTCGGACTTGGACATTTTTTAAGGGCTTCTCCTTTGAGGTAGTTATTTATTTATTTACTTATCATTATTATTATTCTTATCATTAATATTAATATTATTATAGTATTAAAATAAACGTTAGTAATATTATTATTAGTAAAATCATTATTTTTATAGTTATTATTATTAGTAGTAGTATTATCATTATCATTAATATTATTATTATTTTCATCATATTATTATTATCATTATTATTATTATTTTCTATTATTATTACAAATTAAATATAAAAGATATAAATAATTTAAGGTATAATATATAAATTTGTTCGATTACAATTATATGTTTTAATAAATATATGAATAATATAGGTTCGTAAATACGAGGCCAACCCTGCATTGTTAAATGTTGACATATGTATTTTTAGTACAAAATACAATAGGTGAGTTCATTTGATTCCCTTTTACTCTTTACATTTTTGGGACTGAGAATAAATGCGCTGTTTTTACAAATGCTTTATTAAATGCTTTTGAAATATATTTTGAATTGCGAATACATGAAATGCTTTTATAAATGTTTGACGAGATAGATACAAGCAAAACATTCCTCGAATGAATTATTATGCAGACGGAAGTTCTGTGGATTATTATTGAATTATGTGGACATGATAATTGCCACCAATTGATGAATATATTTTCCCCTGATTATTATTGCTTGGTAACCTAAGAATTAGAATCGGGTATGACCCTAATTCACGTGAATCCTAAAGGTAGCTACCGGGTTTAACACCCCCACCCAGAATGTTCACTAGACGGAAGAGCTAGTGGGCGTGGTGTTTAGTACTTCGAAGTTTATATGATTATTATACAGACGAGATGTTCTGTTTTGGGGATATTATTTATGCGCATTATATGTTAAGGTCGGTTACCAAGCCAAGCAATAAAAGCAATGAAAAGTGAATGTTATGTATCGAGAGAATGATTTTATACACAGGTTATGTGTATGTTATTTTTGTGCACGAGATATGTGTACGATTACTAAGATTTATGAAAGATGATTTTGTTCACGAAAAAGGTGTACTGTATTTAAAAGATATCACATGTACATTACAGGTGGGTATAGGATTCGGGCCCATTTGTACCATGCATGATTTAAATCTTGTGGCCTATCAAAATGATGAATTTTATTGTTTTATGATAAACTTTTAAACTCACCAACCTTTTGGTTGACACTTTAAAGCATGTTTATTCTCAGGTATGAAAGAAATCTTCTGCTGTGCATTTGCTCATATTACATGGAGTCGTTCATGGCATATAGAGGTCAGAACCTCTCAATGGGACCAACTGTTGAAGACTTCGTCCAGATGGATTAGGACGGGGCATTTCATTGACTGTACTGACGATGCTGGTAACGCTGACGGTACTGTTGATGCTGTTGGTAAAGCAAGTTTAGCTTGTTAATCACACACCATTTTTGTCAGGGTTTATATTCTTCCTTCTATCATTTTGGTTCGCTTAACTGATTTATGGTTAGCGCTAGATTAGATAATTTCTAAGACTTTAGAGATTACATAATCGTCGCGGAATGTTTCTCCAATGAAGTTATGAATTAATATTTCGTCAGTTATTGTTGTTGGTACTCCTTGGTATCTATGGTGCGTATGACGTTGATGCTAGTGGGACAGATTGTAAAGTTGAGGTTTACGATGTGGTTGTGGTTGGAGGTGGTAATGGTACTGTTGGCGTTGATGATGGTGGTACTGGTTATGCTGCTGATGTTGCTGCTGGTGTTTGTAATCTCTGCACCATATTCTCCAAAGCCACTACCCGAGCGCGAAGCTCGTTGACTTCTTCTATTACACCGGAGTGATTGTCGGTTCGAACGAGCGGATAAATAAAATCTAAAATTTGATGTAATATATAATCGTGATGAGATACTCTGGAAATGAGCGAGAAAATGGTGTTTCGGACAGGTTCGCCGGTAAGTGCTTCAGGTTCTTCGTCAAGAGGGCAATGTGGTGGATGGAAAGGATCACCTTCTTCTTGTCTCCAATGATTGAGGAGGCTACAAACCCATCCCCAATTCATCCAGAATAGGTGATGACTGATTGGTTGATCTATTCCGGTCACACTGCTTTCGGAGCTTGAATGGGATTCCATTTCGGAATCTGAGTGACTTGAACTGATGACGAATTCCATTTCGTACGATTGGATAAAGGATTTTTTTTTCCGATATGAAATGATTTTGGCTAACGGATGGTATTCTAATTACATAGAATATATATGTATATATATGTATATATATATATATATATATATATATATATATATATATATATATATATATATATATATATATAGATCAAAAGATTTCGTAGATTACGGAGGACTTTACGGGATCTGTCAGGCAAAGTTTAAAGTAACAGATACGATAAGATATGATTTAGCAGATATGCTAAGATATGAATTTTTGTCTATACACTATTCATGCAATCAATGCAGTAAGACGTGTCTTAGACTAAAAATGATAAGCAGGTAATTTTCTGAGGATGATAAGTAGTTAATTTTCGACACAAAATGATAAGAAAAACTTTTGACATGCAGACACGGTCGAAGTCCAGACTCACTAATGCATCCTATCGACTTATCAGTTAGACACACTAATGCAGACCTGGTTTGCTAAGACCACCGCTCTGATACCAACTGAAAGGACCCGTTCATATACATTATAAACAATTCACAATAGTTGATTACATTGCGAGGTATTTGACCTCTATATGATACATTTTACAAACATTGCATTCGTTTTTAAAAGACAAACTTTCTTTACATCGAAAATTGACAGGCATGTATACCATTTCATAATATCCACTATCCAACTATAAATTGATTTAATAATAATCTTTGATGAACTCAATGACTCGAATGCAACGTTCTTCGAAATATTCTATGAAAGACTCCAAGTAATATCTTTAAAATGAGCAAATGCACAGCGGAAGATTTCTTTAACACCTGAGAATAAACATGCTTTAAAGTGTCAACCAAAAGGTTGGTGAGTTCATTAGTTTATCATAATCATTTATTTCCATCATTTTAATAGACCACAAGAATTTCATTTCAGTTCTCATAAATATACGTCCCATGCATAGAGACAAAAATAATCATTCATATGGTGAACACCTGGTAATCGACATTAACTAGATACATATAAGAATATCCCCTATCGTTCCGGACATGATATAAATTTCGAAGTACTAAAGCATCCGGTACTTTGGATGGGGTTTGTTAGGTCCAATAGATCTATCTTTAGGATTCGCGTCAATTATGGTGTCTGTTCCCTAATTCTTAGATTACCATACTTTAATAAAAAGGGGCATATTCGATTTCGATAATTCAACCATAGAATGTAGTTTCAATTACTTGTGTCTATTTCGTCAAACATTTATAAAAGCGCATGTATTCTCAGTCCCAAAAATATAAAGGGTAAAAAGGCAAATGAAACTCACCATACTGTATTTCGTAGTAAAAATACATATAACGTCATTGAACAAGTGCAAGGTTGGCCTCGGATTCACGAACCTAAATTAATTATATATATTTATGTGTTGGTCAATATTTGTCTAACAAATTAGGTCAAGTCATAGTGTACCACAATCCTAATGCTCGAGACTAATATGCAAAAGTCAACAAAAGTAAATTTGACTCAAAATAATTTCCAAAAATCTATACATGATTAATATATAGTTTAAATATCATCGTTTTATATTTTTAAAAGATTTATTAGAGTAAATAATATAATTTATTTATTAATAAATAAAATTTTATATTAAATTTATATAATAAAATATATTTTTATATATATTAAGTAATAAAATTTATAGGCCAGGTTCATTTAATATCATAAAGATAATATGATAGGTATTATTAAAGTAAGTTATTACACGTAGTAAAATATGTTTGTATCACATATTTATTTGATAAAATAATATCTATAATGATAGTAAGTAAAAGTTGTATTATTTTGTAATAATAATTATTATTATAAAAATATCAATATTTATAATTACTAAGATGACATTATGATAAAACGATAATTCTAATTATGATAACTTTAATATTTACGATAATTTTTAATATTATCTTTAAAATAATAATTCTATTTAAATTAATAATAATAATAATGATATTTTATAATAACAATGACATTTCTATTAAAATGATAATTTTTGTTAAAATGATAGTTTTAATACTAACGATACTTTTAATAATAATAGTAATGATAAAAATAATAAGAACGATAATTTTATCTAAATCAATATCTTATAATATTTTAAATTCATCATGATACTCTTACTCACTATTTCCTAATCGTTTCGTTTAATAGCTTTTAATCGTCTTTTATATCGTGTTCATAATAATGATAATAATAGTAATCAAAATAATTAGGTGTTACAAATATTTGTTTTAATTACACTAATATTAATAATGATAGTTACTATAACATTATTAACGATAATACTAATAATTATCTTAATGATAATATAGTAATAATAATAATAACAATAACAATAACTATTTTTAAATAATGATATATATATTAATAATGATAATAATAATAATAATAATAATAATAATAATAATAATAATAATAATAATAATAATAATAATAATAATAATAATAATAATAATAATAATAATAATAATTGGATAATAATAATAATACTAACTATAACTTTAACGATAATAACGATAGTAATAATAAAAAAATAACAATTTTTAATGATAAATCCCTTTTATTGATAAAGATAATAATAATGATAATAATAAGATAAAACTAGAACGATGATAATAATAATCATTTTTAATAAAAATATCGAAAATTCAATTGATTATAACTTCTAATCCGTTCATCGAAACCATTCGATATCTAAAGGAAAAGTTCTTAATTTTTTGCCAGCTTTCCAAGGACATGCATATCTTATACCTTATCTCAACCGCAAGTGTAACTAATTCAAGATTCAACCTAACCTGTCTAAGGGCAATATCAAAAGTACAAGCATGCATAATCCTAAATACTCGAGCACTAGTCAGGGATACACTATTAGTATGTAAAAGTTAAATTATGAGTACTCACGTATCAATATTGAGATTCAATATTGCAGGAAAGGTACGTAGACGCAACGGAAATGATAAACACTATATTGACCTCACGAGCATACCCATGAACCATACTCAATCACCTCCATAGCTATAACCCATAATTTCCTTAATCCTATCCTACTCGAAAAACAATTTTGAAATCACTCGGACAGCACTCCGTCGTAATATTTTATGTATACTAATAATATCTTGAAATAATACGGAGTAAATATATATATGTAAATCGATTGAGAGAGTTTAGAGAAAAATATTTTCAAGTTTCTATGAAATAATGAAACCTATTGAATTCTATTTATAATAGATTTTTGAATTATTAAAGTGAATTATTAAAGTATGAATTATTAAAGTGAATTATTAAAGTATAAATTATTAAAGTGAATTATTAAAGTATGAATTATTAAAGTGAATTATTAGAGTATGAATTATTAAAGTGAATTATTAAAGTATGAATTATTAAAGTGAATTATTAAAGTTAAAGTAAAGTAAAAATAAAGTAAAGGTAAAGTTTAAGTATAGTAAAAGTATAAAACTATGTACGTATAATACGCATATAAATATATATAATATTAATTTAAATCGTTTAATAAAATAAAATATAAATATCGTTATCTTTATCATACTAGTTAAGTAATGAGTTGTCAAAAGTGGTTCTAGATATTTATAAAAGCTATATACGTTTTAATAATAAAGTTCTTTTTAAACTGAAAACATTTTTGTATGTTTGAAACTAAATAGATCAATCGAGTCTTTATGAGATTCAATCTTCCACTATCCTTTGTCTAGTTCTCAAAGATTGACAATTTTTTCTTATTTATAAATCACTTTACCATTTTTCGAATATTGTTAAAATGGAAAGATTTCTCAAATCAACGTGGGCCTTTCAACAGAGACTTGTAATCATAATTTAATATATCTGATAATTCAATCATTTGATCTTATCTTCTAATTCCATTGATAAATATTTTGAAACAGATACAATCATATAAAGTATTTAATCTAATATTTTGTTTACGTTTCAAGTTATAATATATAATCATATTCGTTTAATGGTTCGTGAATCGTTGGAACTTGGTTGAGGTTGAATGAATGTATGAACATAGTTTAAAATTCTTAAAATTTAACTTAACAAATATTGCTTATCGTGTCGGAAACATATAAAGATTAAAGTTTAAATTTGGTTGGAAATTTCCGGTGTTGGAAACATATAAAGATTAAAGTTTAAATTTGGTTGGAAATTTCCGGGTTGTCACAGTACCTACCCTTTAAAGAAATTTCGTCCTGAAATTTGAGTGGAAAGGTCGTGAATGATAATAAGTATGTTTTCATGATGCATACGGGCTGAAAATTAGAGTTTTATCATCAGCGAATAATTTGGATAAACAATCCATTTATATGAAGAGTACGAGTGAAGCTAACATAGAAGAGTGAAATGAGTAAGTGTAGATTCATCTTATCATTTGACGTAGATATGATTGATTCCCAGATTTTAAGGGATTTGAAGAAAATCTTCTTAATAAGATTTGACTCTCCGGTACTCAAGGGAATTAGGATCCTCTTTAAATGTGATCGTCCATTTTAATTGTTCTTTCGGAGATTTTCTTATAAATTCACCTCCTTCGTTTCCTTACAACTCACACCTTCTGTTGATGCATTTTATGCAAGTCCCTAGACATCGACCCACGTCCATTGCAGGTACAACAGTTTACAGGCCACCATGATTACTCGTTATTATCCTATCCGTGTTTGTATGTGGTTACAGGAACTGCAGGAACGAGATTTAGATGTTTGACTATGTTAGACTTAGTCAGACGTACGAGTGAAGCCTCACTAGTACGGATGACAAGCTCATACACACGGTTGATGCTGAGCTAAGTCACAATTACAACCTAAATGAGAAGACACGTGAAATGTCCCGTTCTTATTGATTAAAAACGTTCCATATTAATTGATTTCGTTGCGAGGTTTTGACCTCTATATGAGACGTTTTTCAAAGACTGCATTCATTTTAAAACAAACCATAACCTTTATTTCATCAATAAAGGTTTAAAAAGCTTTACGTAGATTATCAAATAATGATAATCTAAAATATCCTGTTTACACACGACCATTACATAATGGTTTACAATACAAATATGTTACAACAAAATAAGTTTCTTGAATGCAGTTTTTACACAATATCATACAAGCATGGACTCCAAATCTCGTCCTTATTTAAGTATGCGACAGCGGAAGCTCTTAATAATCACCTGAGAATAAACATGCTTAAAACGTCAACAAAAATGTTGGTGAGTTATAGGTTTAACCTATATATATCAAATCATAATAATAGACCACAAGATTTCATATTTCAATACACATCCCATACATAGAGATAAAAATCATTCATATGGTGAACACCTGGTAACCGACATTAACAAGATTAAGAATATCCCCATCATTCCGGGACACCCTTCGGATATGATATAAATTTCGAAGTACTAAAGCATCCGGTACTTTGGATGGGGTTTGTTAGGCCCAATATATCTATCTTTAGGATTCGCGTCAATTAGGGTGTCTGTTCCCTAATTCTTAGATTACCAGACTTAATAAAAAGGGGCCTATTCGATTTCGATAATTCAACCATAGAATGTAGTTTCACGTACTTGTGTCTATTTTGTAAATCATTTATAAAACCTGCATGTATTCTCATCCCAAAAATATTAGATTTTAAAAGTGGGACTATAACTCACTTTCACAGATTTTTACTTCGTCGGGAAGTAAGACTTGGCTACTTGTTGATTCACGAACCTATAACAATATATACATATATATCAAAGTATGTTCAAAATATATTTACAACACTTTTAATATATTTTGATGTTTTAAGTTTATTAAGTCAGCTGTCCTCGTTAGTAACCTACAACTAGTTGTCCACAGTTAGATGTACAGAAATAAATCGATAAATATTATCTTGAATCAATCCACGACCCAGTGTATACATATCTCAGTATTGATCACAACTCAAACTATATATATTTTGGAATCAACCTCAACCCTGTATAGCTAACTCCAACATTCACATATAGAGTGTCTATGGTTGTTCCGAAATATATATAGATGTGTCGACATGATAGGTCGAAACATTGTATACGTGTCTATGGTATCTCAAGATTACATAATATACAATACAAGTTGATTAAGTTATTGTTGGAATAGATTTGTTACCAATTTTCACGTAGCTAAAATGAGAAAAATTATCCAATCTTGTTTTAACCATAACTTCTTCATTTTAAATCCGTTTTGAGTGAATCAAATTGCTATGGTTTCATATTGAACTCTATTTTATGAATCTAAACATAAAAAGTATAGGTTTATAGTCAGAAAAATAAGTTACAAGTCATTTTTGTAAACTTAGTCATTTCAGTCGAAAGAACGACGTCTAGATGACCATTTTAGAAAACATACTTCCACTTTGAGTTTAACCATAATTTTTGGATATAGTTTCATGTTTATAATAAAAATAATTTTCTCATAATAACAACTTTTAAATCAAAGTTTATCATAGTTTTTAATTAACTAACCCAAAACAGCCCGCGGTGTTACTACGACGGCGTAAATCCGGTTTTACGGTGTTTTTCGTGTTTCCAGGTTTTAAATCATTAAGTTAGCATATCATATAGATATAGAACATGTGTTTAGTTGATTTTAAAAGTCAAGTTAGAAGGATTAACTTTTGTTTGCGAACAAGTTTAGAATTAACTAAACTATGTTCTAGTGATTACAAGTTTAAACCTTCGAATAAGATAGCTTTATATGTATGAATCGAATGATGTTATGAACATCATTACTACCTTAAGTTCCTTGGATAAGCCTACTGGAAAAGAGAAAAATGGATCTAGCTTCAATGGATCCTTGGATGGCTTGAAGTTCTTGAAGCAGAATCATGACACGAAAACAAGTTCAAGTAAGATCATCACTTGAAATAAGATTGTTATAGTTATAGAAATTGAACCAAAGTTTGAATATGATTATTACCTTGTATTAGAATGATAACCTACTGTAAGAAACAAAGATTTCTTAAGGTTGGATGATCACCTTACAAGATTGGAAGTGAGCTAGCAAACTTGAAAGTATTCTTGATTTTATGTAACTAGAACTTGTAGAATTTATGAAGAACACTTAGAACTTGAAGATAGAACTTGAGAGAGATCAATTAGATGAATAAAATTGAAGAATGAAAGTGTTTGTAGGTGTTTTTGGTCGTTGGTGTATGGATTAGATATAAAGGATATGTAATTTTGTTTTCATGTAAATAAGTCATGAATGATTACTCATATTTTTGTAATTTTATGAGATATTTCATGCTAGTTGCCAAATGATGGTTCCTACATGTGTTAGGTGACTCACATGGGCTGCTAAAAGCTGATCATTGGAGTGTATATACTAATAGTACATACATCTAAAAGCTGTGTATTGTACGAGTACGAATACGGATGCATACGAGTAGAATTGTTGATGAAACTGAACGAGGATGTAATTGTAAGCATTTTTGTTAAGTAGAAGTATTTTGATAAGTGTCTTGAAGTCTTTCAAAAGTGTATGAATACATATTAAAACACTACATGTATATACATTTTAACTGAGTCGTTAAGTCATCGTTAGCCGTTACATGTAAGTGTTGTTTTGAAACCTTTAGGTTAACGATCTTGTTAAATGTTGTTAACCCAATGTTTATAATATCAAATGAGATTTTAAATTATTATATTATCATGATATTATGATGTACGAATATCTCTTAATATGATATATATACATTAAATGTCGTTACAACGATAATCGTTACATATATGTCTCGTTTCAAAATCATTAAGTTAGTAGTCTTGTTTTTACATATGTAGTTCATTATTAATATACTTAATGATATGTTTACTTATAATAATATCATATTAACTATATATGTAACCATATATATGTCATCATATAGTTTTTACAAGTTTTAACGTTCGTGAATCACCTGGTCAACTTGGGTGGTCAATTGTCTATATGAAACCTATTTCAATTAATCAAGTCTTAACAAGTTTGATTGCTTAATATGTTGGAAACACTTAATCATGTAAATAATAATTTCATTTAATATATATATAAACATGGAAAAGTTCGGGTCACTACAGTACCTACCAGTTAAATAAATTTCGTCCCGAAATTTTAAGCAGTTGGAGGTGTTGACGTATCTTCTGGAAATAAACGCGGGTATTTCTTCTTCATCTGATCTTCTCATTCCCAGGTGAACTCAGGTCCTCTACGAGCATTCCATCGAACCTTAACAATTGGTATCTTGTTTTGCTTAAGTCTTTTAACCTCACGATCCATTATTTCGACGGGTTCTTCGATGAATTGAAGTTTTTCGTTGATTTGGATTTCATCTAACGGAATAGTGAGATCTTCTTTAGCAAAACATTTCTTCAAATTCGAGACGTGGAAAGTGTTATGTACAGCTGCGAGTTGTTGAGGTAACTCAAGTCGGTAAGCTACTGGTCCGACACGATCAATAATCTTGAATGGTCCAATATACCTTGGATTTAATTTCCCTCGTTTACCAAATCGAACAATGCCTTTCCAAGGTGCAACTTTAAGCATGACCATCTCTCTAATTTCAAATTCTATATCTTTTCTTTTAATGTCAGCGTAGCTCTTTTGTCGACTTTGGGCGGTTTTCAACCGTTGTTGAATTTGAATGATCTTCTCGGTAGTTTCTTGTATTATCTCTGGACCCGTAATCTGTCTATCCCCCACTTCACTCCAACAAATCGGAGACCTGCACTTTCTACCATAAAGTGCTTCAAACGACGCCATCTCAATGCTTGAATGGTAGCTATTGTTGTAGGAAAATTCTGCTAACGGTAGATGTCGATCCCAACTGTTTCCGAAATCAATAACACATGCTCGTAGCATGTCTTCAAGCGTTTGTATCGTCCTTTCACTCTGCCCATCAGTTTGTGGATGATAGGCAGTACTCATATCTAGACGAGTTCCTAATGCTTGCTGTAATGTCTGCCAGAATCTTGAAATAAATCTGCCATCCCTATCAGAGATAATAGAGATTGGTATTCTATGTCTGGAGACGACTTCCTTCAAATACAGTCGTTCTAACTTCTCCATCTTGTCATCTTCTCTTATTGGCAGGAAGTGTGCTGATTTGGTGAGACGATCAACTATTACCCAAATAGTATCAAAACCACTTGCAGTCCTTGGCAATTTAGTGATGAAATCCATGGTAATGTTTTCCCATTTCCATTCCGGGATTTTGGGTTGTTGAAGTAGACCTGATGGTTTTTGATGCTCAGCTTTGACCTTAGAACACGTCAAACATTCTCCTACGTATTTAGCAACATCGGCTTTCATACCCGGCCACCAAAAATGTTTCTTGAGATCCTTGTACATCTTCCCCATTCCAGGATGTATTGAGTATCTGGTTTTATGAGCTTCTCTAAGTACCATTTCTCTCATATCTCCAAATTTTGGTACCCAAATTCTTTCAGCCCTATACCGGGTTCCGTCTTCCCGAATATTAAGATGCTTCTCCGATCCTTTGGGTATTTCATCCTTTAAATTTCCCTCTTTCAAAACTCCTTGTTGCGCCTCCTTTATTTGAGTAGTAAGGTTATTATGAATCATTATATTCATAGATTTTACTCGAATGGGTTCTCTGTCCTTCCTGCTCAAGGCATCGGCTACCACATTTGCCTTCCCCGGGTGGTAATGAATCTCAAAGTCGTAATCATTCAATAATTCAATCCACCTACGCTGCCTCATATTCAGTTGTTTCTGATTAAATATGTGTTGAATACTTTTGTGGTCGGTATATATAATACTTTTGACCCCATATAAGTAGTGCCTCCAAGTCTTTAATGCAAAAACAACCGCGCCTAATTCCAAATCATGCGTCGTATAATTTTGTTCGTGAATCTTCAATTGTCTAGACGCATAAGCAATCACCTTCGTTCGTTGCATTAATACACAACCGAGACCTTGCTTTGATGCGTCACAATAAATCACAAAATCATCATTCCCTTCAGGCAATGACAATATAGGTGCCGTAGTTAGCTTTTTCTTCAATAACTGAAATGCTTTCTCTTGTTCATCATTCCATTCAAATTTCTTCCCTTTATGCGTTAATGCAGTCAAGGGTTTTGCTATTCTGGAAAAGTCTTGGATGAACCTTCTGTAGTAACCAGCTAGTCCTAAAAACTGGCGTATATGTTTCGGAGTTTTCGGGGTTTCCCACTTTTCAACAGTTTCTATCTTTGCCGGATCCACCTTAATACCTTCTTTGTTCACTATGTGACCGAGGAATTGAACTTCTTCCAACCAAAATGCACACTTTGAAAACTTAGCGTACAATTCTTCCTTCCTCAATACTTCTAACACCTTTCTCAAATGTTCACCGTGTTCTTGGTCATTCTTTGAGTAAATAAGTATGTCATCAATGAAAACAATGACAAACTTGTCAAGGTATGGTCCACACACTCGGTTCATAAGGTCCATGAACACAGCTGGTTCATTAGTTAAACCAAACGGCATGACCATAAACTCGTAATGACCGTAACGTGTTCTGAAAGCAGTCTTTAGAATATCATATTCTTTCACCCGCATTTGATGATACCCAGAACGTAAGTCAATCTTTGAATAAACAGACGAGCCTTGTAGTTGATCAAATAAGTCGTCGATTCTCGGTAGTGGGTAGTGGTTCTTGATGGTAAGTTTGTTCAACTCTCGGTAGTCGATACACAACCTGAATGTACCATCTTTCTTCTTGACAAACAAAACAGGAGCTCCCCACGGTGATGTGCTTGGTCGAATGAAACCACGCTCTAAAAGTTCTTGTAATTGGCTTTGCAGTTCTTTCATCTCACTGGGTGTGATTCTGTAAGGAGCACGAGCTATTGGTGCATCTCCTGGTACAAGATCTATTTGAAATTCAACGGATCGATGTGGGGGTAATACCGGTAATTCTTTCGGAAATACATCGGGAAATTCTTTTGCAATGGGAACATCATTGATGCTCTTTTCTTCAGTTTGTACTTTCTCAACGTGTGCTAGAACAGCATAGCAACCTTTTCTTATTAGTTTTTGTGCCTTCAAATTACTAATAAGATGTAGCTTCGTGTTGCCCTTTTCTCCGTACACCATTAAGGGTTTTCCTTTTTCTCGTATAATGCGAATTGCATTTTTGTAACAAACGATCTCTGCTTTCACTTCTTTCAACCAGTCCATACCGATTATCACATCAAAACTCCCTAACTCTACTGGTATCAAATCAATCTTAAATGTTTCGCTAACCAGTTTAATTTCTCGATTCCGACATATATTATCTGCTGAAATTAATTTACCATTTGCTAATTTGAGTAAAAATTTACTATCCAAAGGCGTCAATGGACAACTTAATTTAGCACAAAAATCTCTACTCATATAGCTTCTATCCACACCCGAATCAAATAAAATGTAAGCAGATTTATTGTCAATAAGAAACGTACCCGTAACAAGCTCCGGGTCTTCCTGTGCCTCTGCCGCATTAATATTGAAAACTCTTCCTCGGCCTTGTCCATTCGTGTTCTCTTGGTTCGGGCAATTTCTAATAATGTGGCCCGATTTTCCACATTTATAACAAACTACATTGGCATAACTTGCTCCGACACTACTTGCTCCGCCATTACTCGTTCCGACACCATTTGTTCCTTTCGTTCTATTAACCCCTGGTCCGTAGACCTCACACTTCACCGCGCTATGACCATTTCTTTTACACTTGTTGCAAAATTTGGTGCAGAACCCCGAATGATACTTTTCACACCTTTGGCATAGCTGCTTCTGATTGTTGTTGTTGTTGCGGTTATTATTGTTGTTGGGATGATTGTTGTAGTTGCTGTTGTTGTTGTTGTTGTTGTTGTTGTTGTTGTTGTTGTTGTTGTTGTTGTTGTTGTTATTGTTGTTGTTGTTGGGCCGTTTGTTGTAGTTGCGATTGATGTTGCGATTGTTGGGATAATTGTTGCAATTATTGTTGTAATTGCTGTTGTTGTTGTATTGGTGATTCTTATCACCGTTTTCCTCCCACTTTCTTTTGACTTGCTTCACATTGGCCTCTTCAGCAGTCTGTTCTTTAATTCTTTCTTCAATCTGGTTCACTAGTTTGTGAGCCATTCTACATGCCTGTTGTATGGAGGCGGGCTCGTGTGAACTTATATCTTCTTGGATTCTTTCCGGTAATCCTTTCACAAACGCGTCGATCTTCTCTTCCTCATCTTCGAATGCTCCCGGACACAATAGGCACAATTCTGTGAATCGTCTTTCGTACGTGGTAATATAAAATCCTTGGGTTCGTAACCCTCTAAGTTCTGTCTTGAGCTTATTGACCTCGGTTCTGGGACGGTACTTCTCGTTCATCAAGTGCTTGAATGCTGACCACGGTAGTGCGTACGCATCGTCTTGTCCCACTTGCTCTAGATAGGTATTCCACCATGTTAACGAAGAACCTGTGAAGGTATGCGTAGCGTACTTCACTTTGTCCTCTTCAGTACACTTACTTATGGCAAACACCGATTCGACCTTCTCGGTCCACCGTTTCAATCCGATCGGTCCTTCGGTTCCATCAAATTCCAAAGGTTTGCAGGCAGTGAATTCTTTGTAGGTGCATCCTACACGATTTCCTGTACTGCTAGATCCAAGGTTATTGTTGGTATGTAGCGCAGCCTGTACTGCGGCTATGTTTGAAGCTAGAAAAGTACGGAATTCCTCTTCATTCATATTCACGGTGTGTCGAGTAGTCGGTGCCATTTCCTTCAAAATAATCAAATGGAACAAGTTAATCATACAGAATATTAAGAGTAGTTAATAGTATTTCGTAGCATAATATGAACTCATTTATAAAAGCTTTTTCTACATATTAGTGTTTTATAAGTTTAAATTCGGGTAGTACCTACCCGTTAAGTTCATACTTAGTAGCTAATATACAATTCAACTACTACAATTCTATATGAAAAACTGATTATAATAATATTTCGCGTTCAAACTTTTACACAATATTTTACAAACTTACAATACCGCTTATTTTACATATAGCATGAAATATAGCACACAATAAATTTGATACAAGATGGTTGTGAAGATAATTCTAGCTAGTACACAAGTCGTTCAGCAAAGGCAATAAAGACACGTAATTCATACGTCCAGAAACAAGTCATGCATTCTGGTTTTACTAGGATTACTTCCCATCCTTGGTCTTGTGGAACATAACTGTTATGGCCGTTGATAAGACAGCGTGTTGTAACATCGTCAAAGGGACGAGGGTTACGTAATGTCCAACAGTCCTGTAACAATCTAAAAACCTCATTTCTTACCCCAATTACCGACTCCGTCACTTGTGGGAACGTTTTGTTTAATAGTTGTAGCCCGATGTTCTTGTTCTCACTTTGGTGAGAAGCGAACATTACTAATCCGTAAGCATAACATGCTTCTTTATGTTGCATGTTAGCCGCTTTTTCTAAATCACGAAGTCCAATATTCGGATATATTGAGTCAAAATAATTTCTTAACCCTTTGCGTAAAATAGCATTTGGGTTCCCCGCAATATATGCGTCAAAGTAAACACATCGTAACTTATGGATTTCCCAATGTGATATCCCCCATCTTTCGAATGAAAGCCTTTTATAAACCAAGGCACTCTTGGAACGTTCTTCGAATGTCTTACAAACTGATCTCGCCTTAAATAGTTGTGCCGAAGAATTCTGACCGACTCTAGACAAGATTTCATCAATCATGTCTCCGGGTAGGTCTATTAAAATATTGGGTTGTCTATCTATTTTGTGTTTTTATACTATAAAATAGACAAGAGTTAGATTCATAAAAAAAAATACTTATTAATACAAGCAATTTTTACATATATCATAAAGCATAAGCACACTATATTACATATATTACACCACACGAATACAACTATCTTATTCCGACTCGCTTGTTTCTTCTTCTTCTATTTTGGTTCGTTTTGCCAAGTTTCTAGGGATATATGATGTTCCCCTAATACGAGCCGTCGTTTTCCACATTGGTTTAGAAAAACCTAGTGGTTTAGAGGTTCCCGGGTCATTGTTACAACTTAAGGACTTTGGGGGTTGACGATACATATAAAGTTCATCGGGGTTGGAATTAGATTTCTCTATTTTTATGCCCTTTCCCTTATTATTTTCTTTTGCCTTTTTAAATTCAGTTGGGGTAATTTCTATAACATCATCGGAATTCTCGTCGGAATCCGATTCATCGGAGAATTGGTAATCCTCCCAATATTTTGCTTCCTTGGTGGAAACACCATTGACCATAATTAACCTTGGTTGGTTGGTTGAGGATTTTCTTTTACTTAACCGTTTTATTATTTCCCCCACCGGTTCTATTTCTTCATCCGGTTCCGATTCTTCTTCCGGTTCCGATTCTTCTTCCGGTTCCGACTCTTCTTCCGGTTCCTCTTCGGGAACTTGTGAATCAGTCCACGAATCATTCCAATTTACATTTGACTCTTCATTATTATTAGGTGAGTCAATGGGACTTGTTCTAGAGGTAGACATCTATCACATAATATCAAACGCGTTAAGAGATTAATATATCACATAATATTCACATGTTAAAAATATATAGTTTCCAACAAAATTTGTTAAGCAATCATTTTTCAAGTAAACACGGTCGAAGTCCAGACTCACTAATGCATCCTAACAAACTCGATAAGACACACTAATGCAAAATTCTGGTTCTCTAAGACCAACGCTCTGATACCAACTGAAATGTCCCGTTCTTATTGATTAAAAACGTTCCATATTAATTGATTTCGTTGCGAGGTTTTGACCTCTATATGAGACGTTTTTCAAAGACTGCATTCATTTTAAAACAAACCATAACCTTTATTTCATCAATAAAGGTTTAAAAAGCTTTACGTAGATTATCAAATAATGATAATCTAAAATATCCTGTTTACACACGACCATTACATAATGGTTTACAATACAAATATGTTACAACAAAATAAGTTTCTTGAATGCAGTTTTTACACAATATCATAAAAGCATGGACTCCAAATCTCGTCCTTATTTAAGTATGCGACAGCGGAAGCTCTTAATAATCACCTGAGAATAAACATGCTTAAAACGTCAACAAAAATGTTGGTGAGTTATAGGTTTAACCTATATTTATCAAATCATAATAATAGACCACAAGATTTCATATTTCAATACACATCCCATACATAGAGATAAAAATCATTCATATGGTGAACACCTGGTAACCGACATTAACAAGATTAAGAATATCCCCATCATTCCGGGACACCCTTCGGATATGATATAAATTTCGAAGTACTAAAGCATCCGGTACTTTGGATGGGGTTTGTTAGGCCCAATATATCTATCTTTAGGATTCGCGTCAATTAGGGTGTCTGTTCCCTAATTCTTAGATTACCAGACTTAATAAAAAGGGGCATATTCGATTTCGATAATTCAACCATAGAATGTAGTTTCACGTACTTGTGTCTATTTTGTAAATCATTTATAAAACCTGCATGTATTCTCATCCCAAAAATATTAGATTTTAAAAGTGGGACTATAACTCACTTTTACAGATTTTTACTTCGTCGGGAAGTAAGACTTGGCCACTGGTTGATTCACGAACCTATAACAATATATACATATATATCAAAGTATGTTCAAAATATATTTACAACACTTTTAATATATTTTGATGTTTTAAGTTTATTAAGTCAGCCGTCCTCGTTAGTAACCTACAACTAGTTGTCCACAGTTAGATGTACAGAAATAAATCGATAAATATTATCTTGAATCAATCCACGACCCAGTGTATACATATCTCAGTATTGATCACAACTCAAACTATATATATTTTGGAATCAACCTCAACCCTGTATAGCTAACTCCAACATTCACATATAGAGTGTCTATGGTTGTTCCGAAATATATATAGATGTGTCGACATGATAGGTCGAAACATTGTATACGTGTCTATGGTATCTCAAGATTACATAATATACAATACAAGTTGATTAAGTTATGGTTGGAATAGATTTGTTACCAATTTTCACGTAGCTAAAATGAGAAAAATTATCCAATCTTGTTTTACCCATAACTTCTTCATTTTAAATCCGTTTTGAGTGAATCAAATTGCTATGGTTTCATATTGAACTCTATTTTATGAATCTAAACATAAAAGGTATAGGTTTATAGTCGGAAAAATAAGTTACAAGTCGTTTTTGTAAACTTAGTCATTTCAGTCGAAAGAACGACGTCTAGATGACCATTTTAGAAAACATACTTCCACTTTGAGTTTAACCATAATTTTTGAATATAGTTTCATGTTTATAATAAAAATCATTTTTTCATAATAACAACTTTTAAATCAAAGTTTATCATAGTTTTTAATTAACTAACCCAAAACAGCCCGCGGTGTTACTACGACGGCGTAAATCCGGTTTTACGGTGTTTTTCGTGTTTCCAGGTTTTAAATCATTAAGTTAGCATATCATATAGATATAGAACATGTCTTTAGTTGATTTTAAAAGTCAAGTTAGAAGGATTAACTTTTGTTTGCGAACAAGTTTAGAATTAACTAAACTATGTTCTAGTGATTACAAGTTTAAACCTTCGAATAAGATAGCTTTATATGTATGAATTGAATGATGTTATGAACATAATTACTACCTTAAGTTCCTTGGATAAACCTACTGGAAAAGAGAAAAATGGATCTAGCTTCAATGGATCCTTGGATGGCTCGAAGTTCTTGAAGCAGAATCATGACACGAAAACAAGTTCAAGTAAGATCATCACTTGAAATAAGATTGTTATAGTTATAGAAATTGAACCAAAGTTTGAATATGATTATTACCTTGTATTAGAATGATAACCTACTGTAAGAAACAAAGATTTCTTAAGGTTGGATGATCACCTTACAAGATTGGAAGTGAGCTAGCAAACTTGAAAGTATTCTTGATTTTATGTAACTAGAACTTGTAGAATTTATGAAGAACACTTAGAACTTGAAGATAGAACTTGAGAGAGATCAATTAGATGAAGAAAATTGAAGAATGAAAGTGTTTGTAGGTGTTTTTGGTCGTTGGTGTATGGATTAGATATAAAGGATATGTAATTTTGTTTTCATGTAAATAAGTCATGAATGATTACTCATATTTTTGTAATTTTATGAGATATTTTATGCTAGTTGCCAAATGATGGTTCCCACATGTGTTAGGTGACTCACATGGGCTGCTAAGAGCTGATTATTGGAGTGTATATACCAATAGTACATACATCTAAAAGCTGTGTATTGTACGAGTACGAATACGGATGCATACGAGTAGAATTGTTGATGAAACTGAACGAGGATGTAATTGTAAGAATTTTTGTTAAGTAGAAGTATTTTGATAAGTTTCTTGAAGTCTTTCAAAAGTGTATGAATACATATTAAAACACTACATGTATATACATTTTAACTGAGTCGTTAAGTCATCGTTAGCCGTTACATGTAAGTGTTGTTTTGAAACCTTTAGGTTAACGATCTTGTTAAATGTTGTTAACCCAATGTTTATAATATCAAATGAGATTTTAAATTATTATATTATCATGATATTATGATGTACGAATATCTCTTAATATGATATATATATACATTAAATGTCGTTACAACGATAATCGTTACATATATGTCTCGTTTCAAAATCATTAAGTTAGTAGTCTTGTTTTTACATATGTAGTTCATTATTAATATACTTAATGATATGTTTACTTATAATAATATCATATTAACTATATATGTAACCATATATATGTCATCATATAGTTTTTACAAGTTTTAACGTTCGTGAATCACATGGTCAACTTGGGTGGTCAATTGTCTATATGAAACCTATTTCAATTAATCAAGTCTTAACAAGTTTGATTTCTTAATATGTTGGAAACACTTAATCATGTAAATAATAATTTCATTTAATATATATATAAACATGGAAAATTTCGGGTCACTACAACACGAGTGAGTAATCACCCGTACGGTTGATGAAGCCAACTCGTAAGTGTGATGAATGAATTGTATGGGTGAGTCAACAGTAGGGGTATATAAAGTCTTATGTTCTTCATTTTAGGTTAAGCCTCTTATTTGTTACACACACTCAGATCTAGTGAGCTCCTCCGATTCTCTCTCTCAGTCCAAATCACCCAGGTGGTGAATAATAGCTCTAGGTGTTGATCTAATCACACTTGATTTAGTTGTGGTTTGACTAAATTAATCAAAAAAAACTTAACCTATTCACTAGAGGGTTTGATTCACTTATTCCGCCATTGTGTGAGTTAAATCTATTGATTTCTAAGTTCCTAGTCATGTTTCATCACCTTCTATTCTTTCCCCCTCAACTCATATTTTAAAGTATTCATCAATATGCTCCATCCAGTTCTGATTCTCAATATACTTCTAACTTTCATATCGGTCATTCTTCTTTTTCATATACCACCGGAAGAATCTATTTACTTCTACTATACTATTGGGTTTATAGTGTTTCTATTTCTCCCGTGTCTTTATATTGCTATATGCATCGATATATATGGTTTATAATTTCTGCTTTGTCGTTGGGCTTTATATGTTCCCTTATATTTCAAAGTCTCTGCTTCTGTCTTCTATAATCATTATCATTCACAGTTAATGCTCTCTTTTATTTGCTGCAATTTATACCCCAATTTCTATTTCGGAGTTTTGTCCTTTCGTTTCTTCTTCTTGCGATTAAGCACCGCTTGTAATGGTCCAGAATTCACAGATATGAATTTCGGAATGAACATTGTTAATGTTCTAGGAAGGAAATTGTGATGGCACGATCTTGACTAGTCAAATTATTAGAATACCTTGGAAAAGGCCGAATCATCAAGAAATATTTTCTTGATATTTTAGAGGTTAAATAGAATACAAGAGTCGTATAACATGGCACATGATGATGTTATGATCTGTGAATCATCACGTTCCATTTAGAAACTCAGCATGACTTACTGTAATATAATCACATTGATCAAGTGTCATTATATTATACTAATTCATGCTTCAGTTCCCAACACTACTTTAACATATTCCTATTTTAAACTTGAATGTTTCAGAATTTAGAAACTAAAATAGTTTCTTTTATGATGTAATACAGATAGCGCGAAGAGGTAAATGATTTCAAATAAGAAAAATTAAGAAAATATCTTCAAAAATATGGAGGATATTTATAATGAAAGATATGATGATATTTTAGAATTTCTAATATCAAAGGATGATGAAGAATATTGTCGGCAGGGGTTTAGAGTCAGGAGCAAGGTATTCGTTAATGACTTCAGCAGGTACTGAATCACTTGGATCCTTTGAAGTCAGGTTCAATCTTTGTAATTTTTCCACAGCCTTCTTCCTACTTTGCTCAATCCGTTTTCCAATTCCAGAAATTCTCTTTTTCTGCGCTTTGCCAGTACACTTCATCATTATCATCCAGCTTTTACCATTTAAAGTCATTTATAGTTTTTGCTGCTTCATCAGCATTTTTTTTTTCCATTTTCGGAGAACCAATTCGTAGTTCGGAGTGTTTTTCAGAAACTTCACATTCAAATTAAGTCCAGAAGATAGACGTTATATATACACATATAACTGTTAGAGTAGACATGCTGCGAGATTTCAAAATACTGATTGCTAATTCCCAATGATTCGTATGGCAATTCTCATTACAAGATGCGAATGAGTAAATGATGGGGTTTCAATGAATAATTATAATGACTTTTTGGAGAGGCTAAAGTCAAAGGGTAATGAAGTTGTTGGTACATCTGCTAATAATGTGGTGGAATGTAAAAGGTTTCCTGGTAACGATGGTGTATATCTCAAGGTTATAATAAGGTTAGTCTGACTGAAAAGTCGAAGTTGACTTGCTGGAGCTGTGACAAAACTGGCTACTTTGAATAGGAGTCGCAAAGTTATTTTTGCGAATAAATGCCAAAGAATCTGACGTGGATACGTTGTTTAAACTTTTACTTTGGTTTCAAGAGTTTTTCGGGTACATAACTGTAGGTAACATGTGGTTGGATCATCATCTCGATTGCTCATCATTCGAAGTGTCTTCAGAAATTTTCGAAGGGTTTGAACACAGATTGTAATCGTTAACATACATTTGATATTCTAACACAGTTTTGAAGTCAAAATATAGCTTGTGAAAGATGTAAGGATCTAAGAGTGATGATTTTGGTCATATCTCAAGTTGAATTTTGAGATTTCAAAATCAGTATATGTAATTAAATTTTGAATGAGTATGATTGTTTTGATTACTATAAAAGAATGTATATTGTTGTGAAAGTAGGGAGTATAATGGATGATTTGCTGAATCAGATTCGAAGAATGTAACATATTAATTGTGAATTTATATATCTCTCGGGTATTACCTACCCGTTAAAAAAAATTCAAAATTAATATTTTGTACAAAAGAATTTGATTACAGTCTTTATGAAAATATATATATATGTATATTTTATTCAGATGTAACATAGATTTAATGAGTTAATGTTAAATTAAACTCATTTGATTTACGGTTGAAACTAGTATTAAATAATCCCTAAAGGCTTTAAAAGTACATAACTTTTACGCAGTATTTCTTTAATGACATTGAAATTATGAATCAATACTTCGTTATTTGTTGATGTATGATGTTCGGTTCATGGAATTCTTGTGATTTTCACAAAGATCGAATGATGTTATCTGAAAAGTTTCGGGTACATCGATGATGAAAGTGTAAAATCAAATATATACTTGATTTATTATGAATTGGAATTTGTTGAATTGAGACAGAGATTGTAGTTAACGCTGTTTAAGTTGCGGCCGAAGGACGTACATTATTGCATATTTGTAATATGAATTAACCGAGTAGTTAAGATTCACACACAATAGCTTAGCACGGAAAGATTTATTTCACAATATATATATATATATATATATATATATATATATATATATATATATATATAATATACATATAATTTCTTCAGAGGGAATGAGTTAATTCTTCATAACTCGTTGATACAATATACACGTTATTGATTCGTAATAATGTCCACAGTGATTCTTGAACTGACGGAGTTTGTGATGTTATCGGTGTTGTTGATTCGGATGTTGACTGTACTGACGATGCTGGTAACGCTGACGGTACTGTTGATGCTGTTGGTAAAGCAAGTTTAGCTTGTTAATCACACACCATTTTTGTCAGGGTTTATATTCTTCCTTCTATCATTTTGGTTCGCTTAACTGATTTATGGTTAGCGCTAGATTAGATAATTTCTAAGACTTTAGAGATTACATAATCGCCGCGGAATGTTTCTTCAATGAAGTTATGAATTAATACTTCGTCAGTTATTGTTGTTGGTACTCCTTGGTATCTATGGTGCGTATGACGTTGATGCTCGTGGGACAGATTGTGAAGTTGAGGTTTACGACGTGGTTGTGGTTGGAGGTGGTAATGGTACTGTTGGCGTTGATGATGGTGGTACTGGTTATGCTGCTGATGCTGCTGCTGGTGTTTGTAATCTCTGCACCATATTCTCCAAAGCCACTACCCGAGCGCGAAGCTCGTTGACTTCCTCTATTACACCGGGGTGATTGTCGGTTCGAACGAGCGGATAAATAAAATCTAAAATTTGATGTAATATATAATCGTGACGAGATACTCTGGAAATGAGCGAGAAAATGGTGTTTCGGACAGGTTCGCTGGTAAGTGCTTCAGGTTCTTCGTCAAGAGGGCAATGTGGTGGATGGAAAGGATCACCTTCTTCTTGTCTCCAATGATTGAGGAGGCTACGAACCCATCCCCAATTCATCCAGAATAGGTGATGACTGATTGGTTGATCTATTCCGGTCACACTGCTTTCGGAGCTTGAATGGGATTCCATTTCGGAATCTGAGTGACTTGAACTGATGACGAATTCCATTTCGTACGATTTGATAAAGGATTTTTTTTTTCGATATGAAATGATTTTGGCTAACGGATGGTATTCTAATTACATAGAATATATATGTATGTATATATATATATATATATATATATATATATATATATATATATATATATATATATATATATATATATATATATATAGATCAAAAGATTTCGTAGATTACGGAGGACTTTACGGGATATGTCAGGCAAAGTTTAAAGTAACAGATACGATAAGATATGATTTAGCAGATATGCTAAGATATGAATTTTTGTCTAAACGCTATTCATGCAATCAACGCAGTAAGACGTGTCTTAGACTAAAAATGATAAGCAGGTAATTTCCTGAGGATGATAAGTAGTTAATTTTCGACACAAAATGATAAGAAAAACTTTTGACATGCAGACACGGTCGAAGTCCAGACTCACTAATGCATCCTATCGACTTATCAGTTAGACACACTAATGCAGACCTGGTTCGCTAAGACCACCGCTCTGAT
Source organism: Rutidosis leptorrhynchoides (assembly GCF_046630445.1). NCBI lineage: Eukaryota > Viridiplantae > Streptophyta > Magnoliopsida > Asterales > Asteraceae > Rutidosis > Rutidosis leptorrhynchoides. Next base: position 283,855,955 of record NC_092338.1, on the reverse strand, counting down.
ACCAACTGAAAGGACCCGTTCATATACATTATAAACGATTCACAATAGTTGATTACATTGCGAGGTATTTGACCTCTATATGATACATTTTACAAACATTGCATTCGTTTTTAAAAGACAAACTTTCTTTACATCGAAAATTGACAGGCATGTATACCATTTCATAATATCCACTATCCAACTATAAATTGATTTAATAATAATCTTTGATGAACTCAATGATTTGAATGCAACGTTCTTCGAAATATGCTATGAAAGACTCCAAGTAATATCTTTAAAATGAGCAAATGCACAGCGGAAGATTTCTTTAACACCTGAGAATAAACATGCTTTAAACTGTCAACCAAAAGGTTGGTGAGTTCATTAGTTTATCATAATCATTTATTTCCATCATTTTAATAGACCACAAGAATTTCATTTCCAGTTCTCATAAATATACGTCCCATGCATAGAGACAAAAATAATCATTCATATGGTGAACACCTGGTAACCGACATTAACTAGATACATATAAGAATATCCCCTATCATTCCGGGATCCTCCTTCGGACATGATATAAATTTCGAAGTACTAAAGCATCCGATACTTTGGATGGGGTTTGTTAGGCCCAATAGATCTATCTTTAGGATTCGCGTCAATTAGGGTGTCTATTCCCTAATTCTTAGATTACCAGACTTTAATAAAAAGGGGCATATTCGATTTCGATAATTCAACCATAGAATGTAGTTTCAATTACTTGTGTCTATTTCGTCAAACATTTATAAAAGCGAATGTATTCTCAGTCCCAAAAATATAAAGGGTAAAAAGGCAAATGAAACTCACCATACTGTATTTCGTAGTAAAAATACATATAACGTCATTGAACAAGTGCAAGGTTGGCCTCGGATTCACGAACCTAAATTAATTATATATATTTATGTGTTGGTCAATATTTGTCTAACAAATTAGGTCAAGTCATAGTGTACCACAATCCTAATGCTCGAGACTAATATGCAAAAGTCAACAAAAGTAAATTTGACTCAAAATATTTTCCAAAAATCTATACATGATTAATATATAGTTTAAATATCATCGTTTTATATTTTTAAATATTTTTAAAAGATTTATTAGAGTAAATAATATAATTTATTTATTAATAAATAAAATTTTATATTAAATTTATATAATAAAATATACTTATATATATATTAAGTAATAAAATTTATAGGCCAGGTTCATTTAATATCATAAAGATAATATGATAGGTATTATTAAAGTAAGTTATTACACGTAGTAAAATATGTTTGTATCACATATTTATTTGATAAAATAATATCTATAATGATAGTAAGTAAAAGTTGTATTATTTTGTAATAATAATTATTATTATAAAAATATCAATATTTATAATTATTAAGATGACATTATGATAAAACGATAATTCTAATTATGATAACTTTAATATTTACGATAATTTTTAATATTATCTTTAAAATAATAATTCTATTTAAATTAATAATAATAATAATGATATTTTATAGTAACAATGACATTTCTATTAAAATGATAATTTTTGTTAAAATGATAGTTTTAATACTAACGATACTTTTAATAATAATAGTAATGATAAAAATAATAAGAACGATAATTTTATCTAAATCAATATCTTATAATATTTTAAATTCATCATGATACTCTTACTCATTATTTCCTAATCGTTTCGTTTAATAGCTTTTAATCGTCTTTTATATCGTGTTCATAATAATGATAATAATAGTAATCAAAATAATTAGGTGTTACAAATATTTGTTTTAATTACACTAATATTAATAATGATAGTTACTATAACATTATTAACGATAATACTAATAATTATCTTAATGATAATATAGTAATAATAATAATAACAATAATAATAACTATTTTTAAATAATGATATATATATATTAATAATGATAATAATAATAATAATAATAATAATAATAATAATAATAATAATAATAATAATAATAATAATAATAATATAATAATAATAATAATAATAATAATAATAATAATAATAATAATAATAATAATAATAATAATAATAATAATAATAATAATAATAATAATAATAATTGGATAATAATAATAATACTAATTATAACTTTAACGATAATAACGATAGTAATAATAAAAAAAATAACAAATTTTAATGATAAATCCCTTTTATTGATAAAGATAATAATAATGATAATAATAAGATAAAACTAGAACGACGATAATAATAATCATTTTTAATAAAAATATCGAAAATTCAATTGATTATAACTTCTAATCCGTTCATCGAAACCATTCGATATCTAAAGGAAAAGTTCTTAATTTTTCGCCAGCTTTCCAAGGACATGCATATCTTATACCTTATCTCAACCGAAAGTGTAACTAATTCAAGATTCAACCTAACCTGTCTAAGGGTAATATCAAAAGTACAAGCATGCATAATCCTAAATACTCGAGCACTAGTCAGGGATACACTATTAGTATGTAAAAGTTAAATTATGAGTACTCACGTATCAATATTGAGATTCAATATTGCAGGAAAGGTATGTAGACGCAACGGAAATGATAAACACTATATTGACCTCACGAGCATACCCATGAACCATACTCAATCACCTCCATAGCTATAACCCATAATTTCCTTAATCCTATCCTACTCGAAAAACAATTTCGAAATTACTCGGACAGCACTCCGTCGTAATATTTTATGTATACTAATAATATCTTGAAATAATACGGAGTAAATATATATATATGTAAATCGATTGAGAGAGTTTAGAGAAAAATATTTTCAAGTTTCTATGAAATAATGAAACCTATTGAATTCTATTTATAATAGATTTTTGAATTATTAAAGTGAATTATTAAAGTATGAATTATTAAAGTGAATTATTAAAGTATGAATTATTAAAGTGAATTATTAAAGTATGAATTATTAAAGTGAATTATTAGAGTATGAATTATTAAAGTGAATTATTAAAGTATGAATTATTAAAGTGAATTATTAAAGTTAAAGTAAAGTAAAAATAAAGTAAAGGTAAAGTTTAAGTATAGTAAAAGTATAAAACTATGTACGTATAATACGCATATAAATATATATAATATTAATTTAAATCATTTAATAAAATAAAATATAAATATCGTTATCTTTATCATACTAGTTAAGTAATGAGTTGTCAAAAGTGGTTCTAGATATTTATAAAAGTTATATACGTTTTAATAATAAAGTTCTTTTTAAACTGAAAACATTTTTTGTACGTTTGAAACTAAATAGATCAATCGAGTCTTTATGAGATTCAATCTTCCACTATCCTTTGTATAGTTCTCAATGATTGACAATTTGTTCTTATTTATAAATCACTTTACCATTTTTCGAATATTGTTAAAATGGAAAGATTTCTCAAATCAACGTGGGCCTTTCAACAGAGACTTGTAATCATAACTCAATATATCTGATAATTCAATCATTTGATCTTATCTTCTAATTCCATTGATAAACATTTTGAAACAGATACAATCATATAAAGTATTTAATCTAATATTTTGTTTACGTTTCAAGTTATAATATATATACACATATACATATATAATCATATTCATTTAATGGTTCGTGAATCGTTGGAACTTGGTCGAGGTTGAATGAATGTATGAACATAGTTTAAAATTCTTAAAATTTAACTTAACAAATATTGCTTATCGTGTCGGAAACATATAAAGATTAAAGTTTAAATTTGGTTGGAAATTTCCGGTGTCGGAAACATATAAAGATTAAAGTTTAAATTTGGTTGGAAATTTCCGGGTTGTCACATCATCTTCCTCAACATTCCGACTCACTTAACCCTATCAGCACGATCAAACCAATGCTTAATTTCTTCCCATACCTCGGCTTTAGCTTGTTCGGCTTGAGTTTTCTTTCTTTTCTTTTCAAATTCCTTCTTCTCTCTTTCATCAAGCAGTTTCTTATGTCGGATTCTCTTGTTTTTCTCCATCAAATTATCAACTTCCTCAATTTGTCTCTTGTATACCTTCCTTGCCTTTTCTAATTCAATCAAATTCTTCGTTTTCACCTCACTACTCAAACTAAAGAAGTCACTTAAAGTGTTGAGTGATGGATTTAAGTATGGCTCGAGCGAAGGTATAACAAATTAACAACAAAGCATTAGCAACAAAGTGTCATAACCAAATTAACATGACAAACCGTGCGAGTAACATGGTCACACGTGCGGCTAACAAGTTAGACGTGCGGTTCATAAGGTCACTCGTGTCACTGTTGACACATTTGAGCAAGAATATACGTCTCAGACAATATATACGGTTGAGGCAATACTCAGACGAGTGATGGTCAACCATGTGGTGACTCGTGCGGTTAAGCACACGTGTCATCTCAGATATACGAGTGAGCAACAAGGAAAACACCAAAACTAATCACACGAGTAAGCATAAGTGTTTACACGGTTGAGCCTCAACCGTTTACTGACTCGTGCGAGTCATGACTCATGCGTGCGAGTCATGACTCACGCGTGCATGTCTGAATGAAGGTCATTAAATGCATTTTTTAGAATCACAATATCATATGTTCGAGTGTTAAACTGTTCGATTTTCATCACGATAGCGTATTCAAAGTTCGTTTAACACAAAACAATAACAGTTATCAAACAAAAAAACAATAGAATTGTACAAAATTGATCTTATAACCCATTAGAGTTTCAGTCCATATAAACAACAAATTAATCAACAAAAACTCGATGAAATCTTACCAATAAGGTGGCGCTAGGGTCGGCTAAGTATGCTTATCAAAACCTACGGTGGAAATTGAAAATGGCAGCAATCGAATTTTGAGAGTAAAAATGAGTGTGGAGTGAAATAGTGAAGTCGGTATTCATCCTCCCTATATTTATACTCTCACGCTCAACCGTACGGTTAAGCAAACGATTCACCATCCAACCGTGCGACTCACCTATCACTCGTGCGTTTGACCTAGAAGTTTCACCTATCACTCGTGCGATTGACCTACAAGTTTAAGGGACAAATTTGATCCTTGGTCATTCGTACGGTTAACCTCAAACTTGTGGTAACGCGTACGGTTCACTTATTAGTCATGCGAGTGAGCAACTTTGGCAATTCAAATTTTCATAACTTAGGATTTCGACTCATTTGTCAATCTTAGAGCTAACAGGCACCTTCAATTTGAGTCATAAATCACTAATTCATCAAGAAATGAACATTAACACTTAAGGAATTCCAACAATCCTAACCAAAACTAATTTATTTCGCTAAACACTCTGGTTTTGAAAAATGTATAGCCTACAGTGTAATGTCATATTAAGATAACTAACTCCTCAATTCACTAAATCCTTCAATCAATCACAAACTTCACTAATTTCACAAACTTCTATCTTATGGATTTGGTGTCAGATATATCTTGATCTCAACTAAGTTCTTTCAGATGTCATTTCACTTTCAGAGGATAACCAGAAAATAACAGAGATATAAAATCTTTATGAGTTTTCTGAAATATAATGTCATGCAACTAAAATTATGCAAAAGAAAGACATCCTATCATGAAATGCAATAATATGCCAAAACAAAATCTTTTTGTTGTTTTACTGTTTTCAATGCAAGCTATTCAGACAGATAATACAGCTAAGTATATTAGAACACATAAATCCACATTCTTTTTGTGAGCAAGATGATTAACCCTTTTAAAAATGAATCAGAACAGACATATTGAATCAACTTCTGTTGTTCATTCCCAATTGTCCAGTCTATGCCTATTATCATGCAATTACTGATATCAATCCTCATTAAACATGAACATACTCTTTCCGGACACTTCGACAATCATGTTGACGTTAATTACTTGAACACTATAGAGCAGTGATTTTTAAGATCACGCTGAGTTCATTAATCCTTGATTCTTTTATCACTTATGATTGTGCGTTTTTATTAGGTTTTCAATTCATTACATGTAACTTTTCATTATCTCTATCTATGTACTTCATTCAAATTGAACATGATGGTTCTCACGGAGTTTTGAATAACCCTGTCAGCCTTTGGCTTCTACCAATGTGTTGACAATCTTCAATCTAGTTGATCGACAGATCTCAGAATATATTGGATTATCCGAATAGGCACATTATTTACCGCGGGGATTGCTCTACAGTTTAAGCAGACTTGCCTGATGACCAGTCGTCACACGAAATAAATCTTAGGGCCCTTAACTTCTTTATGTTCAAGTTGACATGGAAAATGGAATTGAAAGATAAACTTTCATATATACGTATTTAGATTATATCTAGGTAATTATCTTCCTAACTTATAGCCTTAATGGGCATAACTCTAAATCGCAGAGGACAAGAATCTTGATAGTTCGATGTGAATGTCGTGATTAAACAATTCAAGCTGCACGGGGGCGTCACACTAAGAATGATCCGAGTTCTTTAGGAGCTCTTCATGAATCAGCATTCCTCATTCTTTAAACTTTCAGAACTTTACCATCTTGATACGCCAATTTTTTTTTTTTTTTTTTGACTTTGATTTTTGATATGCTACTAACGGACGATTTTATTCGTGCGGTGTCGTTAGGCCGCAGGATGTCCCGTTCGGTGGAACAAAGTAGCACACAGTGGTTTTGTGTATTTATATTGTGCGGAGCCTAAATTTACTTTTACTTTCTAAGGTGTAGAAGGTGTAAGTTAACCTAGTGTCGTGTTTTTTATGGATTAACGAATTGAAGATCAAGTGGATAATTATCTTTTAGTTAAATTACCTAGAAAAAAGATAGTAGTTGGTTTTAGCTAAAAGTCCTAAATGCGGAAAAGTAAATAAGTGGAAGGATATCCAGAGTATGCAGATCAGGGAAATGTTGACCAAGATATCAGTGTTAGGTTAGAGAAAGGTAATTATGCTTATGTTAAGACTATGCTTGGAATGATGTAGATCTGTTTGGATGAGCCAATTACACAGACCTACTTATCTCTGAACTCTCGGAGTTCTCTTTGAGCAGTGAGAAGTATGTCACTTGGTCATATAATTGAAAGGTAACTATACCTCAGAGGTTATCCTCAATAAAGTACTAGGTTTATTAGTGAGTTGAGCTCTAATCCTAACCTTCGTTATCAGTTTAGTTAACTGAATAACAATGTGCCGTGTTGATTGAACACTGATCACAAACGGAAGGAATCCGTCGGTTTAAGTTGGCAAAACCTTAAGTGAAAAATAACAAACATTCCATCATACTAATGAGATCATATCAATTCAAACATTATACAACATTACAGTTAAGATACTGATAGTATAGCAGATAAAAACCTAATGAATACCTAAACAGTTGATATGACTAAGTCATACGGCAACAATCAAATAAGAACATGTAATAGGCTTGGGTCACACAGTGAAGGTACTAACTAGATCTTAACAGCTCCTAAGAAGTCTCTTCAGAACAGTCAATAGGCATACTAGGTCATTCATGTCTCAATTCCTAAGTTCCGTGTCCTAAAAGAGCATTAAATGCCTCTCGAGAACTCCGACCATACCGAGTTCATAGAATCTTCAGATACATTATAACCAAGGGTCTTAATCCTTTGAAGTAGCTAGTTTGATATAGGTGTACAAGTCCTGATCACAACCTAGGTTGGTCAATCCTTAAGATGCTAGCATACAAATCTATCAGACTTCATAGTTCAGTATTATAATAGTAATCGTACTAAATTAACATAATTACGCTAACCCAAACTTCTATCATGGCAACATACAGATTAATTAAGCTATCTTGGTAATATCGGAACGCATTATTAAACATAAAAAGTAAGAACACATGTTTAATACAAAAGACAAGCGTTTCGGATAAAAACATGAAAAAGCTAAGAAATCTGCCCGAGATCGCAGGGACTCGCTGGGATATCCTCCGAAAAATAAAAGCTAAGCTAACTACTACTAAAAACTAACTAAAAGCTTGAAAATATAAAATGAATTTCAAATTGAGTGTGTCGTGAAATGGATGGAGAAAGCCCTTTAAATGGACTTGATTTTTGCCTGCAAACGGCTGGCAGGCCGTTTGGCAGGCCGTTTGCAGAGGCCATTTGGCAAGTCAAGCTGTTTAAGGTGCCCGTTTGCTCTGGCCATTTGGCAGGCCGTTTGGCAAGCCGTTTGGTCTGCCTGGTCAGCTAATTTCACTGGATCGTAACTTGATTTCTTGTCTTTCACCGTTTTCGCTCTAGAATTTTCGTTTTAGCTCCGTTTTACTTGATTCTTTTGGCATCCCCTTCATAATTACTAAATCTACAGAATCAATCGAAAAAGTGATAATTTTTCTGACAAAGTTTGAATCTTTATTGTTCTAGGGCTTAATATTGGGGTAAAAATGTGACTTTTTGGACGATATCAAATAACCCACACTTGTCTTTGCTTGTCCTCAAGCAAAAAGCGGGAATATAAGGATCTTCCTAATAGATTCTCCCTTGCCCCACTCGTAGATCTTTTTATTATGCTTTCATCAGAAGTCGTCACATCTTTCGAAAGTATTAGAAAAAGTTTCGAGCTTTAATGATCTGGTCGCTACATTTCAATTGCTTCCATAGTGAAAAAGGCGTACTTTCCAACTCTCAGATGTAGAGTATACATAATCAGGTTCGTCACTAGCGGATCACTCATATCACTCAAGTGTTTAGGGTATCCTATTCTAATTGTATTGTCACTCAAAAGCCAGTCGTGTAACAGTTCTCATCATTGGCTTGGTAAAGCATCGATATCTCCACCGGTTAAGTAAGGATGGCACTGATCTTCTTCCTAGGCATTCTTTCAAGAGGAAAACGAGTTGTAAGGTTTGGTCGGGAAATTTATGGATTGGTGAAAGGTATCCAGATCTTTTGATTTTGAGAGAATTGATAGACTTTGATTCTTCAGAGTATCCAATTTCGGATAGAGAGTGGCTTGAAATCCGTAAAAGTTTTCTTCGAAAGAGGCGGATTTTGCTAAGACTTTGTCTAGAATTTTCTTTGGCTCTTCCGGTATCCTTCTTCAGGGCAACTTCTCGGGTTTTTTTTTGCCTTTATTCATAGAGTCTTTTCTCTTTCATACATTTTTTTCCGGCATACCCTTTCTTCATAACTTTTGTCATTCATTCCTGGTGTCCAGAGAGGAAGTGATAATTCACTGAAAATAGGTCTTTGACCTATCAAAAATAATCAGGGGTTCGGAATCTTTCAACAAGTGCTTTTGAAGTGAATTTGATCGATTTATCTCTTTATTAATCTCTGTATCTTTTGATGAATGGAAAGGGGAATGAATGGTGTATTTTTGGGAGTGAATTTGGGGTGAATATTTTTGATTCATCAACTCTTTATGTGAGTCGGTCGGTTTAAATTGTGTGGAGTGGAAATGGAAATGGATGGCTTTTTGTCTTCTCTATTCAGAATGATTTCAGAAGGAGTATCGACCTGCACCACGTATGGCGCTTACTAACCATTGGTCTTGAAACTTATGTCAGAACCAAGTTCTAACGTGAACCGTACACCGACACTCTCATCAATTGAAATGACAAAGTACTGTAGATTTGATGGGTCATACAGATACTTTGGGTCCAAGATTTCTCACCTTTTTGAGGGTAGGGGTCGTGCTTGATCATGCGTAGCCTTTTACATATTTTCTTAAAAGAAATCTTTTGACACAAAACATAAGTTTCAGCTTAATCGTTCCGTTCTAATGAATGTTCTGAAAACTGATTTCTAGCAATTTTATTAGATCTTTTGGACAAAAACAAGGTAAGAATTTTTCGAAATCACCCAATATTCATTGCTTAATTACTTTTTAGACAAAAGAATTTTTCAAAACTTGGCACTTTACGGTTACTCATCCTTTAAACCTTTACCCATTACCCCACACTTAGAAGAACATTGTCCCTAATGTTCTCTGGAAAAAAATATTTTAATATTTTATAAATTAAGGACATTGACTTCTAAAATTTCCAAGTTAATTGCGGGGGTTACCCCACACTTAGAGATTTTAGTGCGTAATAATCGAAATAGGTTCGAGGAAGGATTACTTCCCTATGGTCGTGTTACTTTCCTAGTGCTGGGCCTTCCTACGGTCAGTCTTGCTGGAAAGGACCAGTCTCCTTTGATAAGATTTCTGCATGAAGAACAAAAAGAGAAAGGCAGCATTTCCACTATATATAACTTTTTAGTACAATGCTTCAAAAAGATAAAACTAAAAGTAAAATAAAGCAAAGTAGTCCATGGAATACTATCCTGGTCAATGCGCTGAGTCGGCGCTGCGAAGTATCCGAAGAGATCATCATCATCCTCTAGTGTCGGCAAATACTCAAGTGGTTGCCCTATTTCCAACTCTGGGCCTAGTAGTGAATCCAGACAGAGGTCTGACGGCAACTCCAGGTGTGATAGGCTCGGGAAAGGCTCCTCGTCAGGTATGCTTCTGGTGATCTCAAATTCCTGGGCCGTGGGTGGCTCAACTGATATGGGAATAGTGACTAGGTGACAACCCTCAGGTAGCTCAGTGACTGGGACTGGCTCGGTGAATGGAGCAGGCGACGTGATGAGAATAGGAGTAGTATGTGCAGGCATGGCAGCTGAAGCAACTGAGTGAACTGAGGCCGGTATGGAATGCCTGGGGAAAGCTTGTCGTGTCGGCTGAACACGACGCGCTAGCCTAAAATACGATGGGCCCAGAGTATTGCGTGCCATCCCCTCGCACTGAAGGTATGCTCTATGGGCTCGGTAGAGCCTCTGCTGGTCTCTGAGTATTGCCCATGTAACATCAGGGTCATTTAAGGTGGCTCCATAGTGTATCACCGTTTGTGGCTCATGTGTCTCTAGTAGCTGTGTGTGCTCAGCAGGCTTCCTGGCTAAACGTCTAGATCATCGGACAAGAGGAGCTGGCGGTGTCATGCCAATGTCCTCCTCAACACTCTCTAATATCAATCGCCTTGGGCCTAATTACCCTGTTGATGGCCTGTTCTGATCAGCACTGCTTCCGAATGAGTAAACTCTAGCAGTCCTCCTCCTACGAACTGGGATGTAAACTGAAGCTCCTGAACTTGGCATTTTTGCCTGAACACATTCAACAAACTTGTAAGCACTAAGCGCAAGTATGGCGCTTAGTTGTTAGTACACAGAGATAATATTTTTAGACTGAAAATAATTTGAAATAAAAATAAATAAAAATAAAAAGGATAAGAAAGGGGTGCCTCCCAAGAGCGCTTTGTTTATCAAGTCGTACAGCTCGACTTTTCTTTGTCAGATCTTCAGAATAGATCAAAGGAGAAGAGGTGCTCCTCCTTAACGTGGTCTTCTAGATAAGCTTTTAGCCGGTGGCCGTTGACTTTGAAATTGCCAGTAGGTCCTTCTAATTCCACGGCTCCGTGTGGAAAAGCATGTACAACTTTGAATGAGCCACTCCATCTTGATCTAAATTATCCAGCAAACTTCTTGAACCGAGAATTAAAGAGAAGAACTTTATCTCCAGGAGAGTAGGAATCAATTTTGCGTCATATATAAGCTTCGTTCGTTCCATATAGATGTATGATGTTTCATATGCTTGGTATCTTAATTCGGCGAGTTCGTTCATCTGCATCTTTCGATGCTTTGCGGTAACTGAGGGATCGAGGTTGCAGGTCTTCAGTGCCCAGAGAGCTTTATATTCAAGTTCCAGCGGAAGGTGACAGGCTTTTCCATAGATCATGCGGTAGGGTGTAGTCCCTAGAGGATTCTTGTAAGCAGTACGGAATGCCCACAGAGCATCGTCTAGTTTCTCGGCCCATTTATTTCCATGATGGCCGACAGTTCGTTCTAGGATTCTTTTGAGTGCTCTGTTCGTGACCTCTGCTTGTCCGTTAGTCTGCGGATGATAGGCAGTGGACATCTTGTGGGTAACTCTGTATTGTTGCATCACATTCATAAATTGAGTATTGCAGAAGTGTGTGCCTCTATCACTTATTATAGCGCGGGGAGCTCCAAATCGGCAGAAGAGTCTCTTCAGGAAGTTGGTGACGACTTTGGCATCATTGGTTGGAAATGCTTGGGCTTCGACCCATCTGGAGACGTAATCTACTGCTACGAGGACATATTCTTTCCCATTAGACTTTGGAAATGGCCCCATGAAGTCTAATCCCCATATATCGAAGATCTCGAAAGCTTGGATATTAGTCCGAGGCATCTCATTCTTCATAGAGATAATACCTTGCCTTTGGCATGCGTCGCAACGCTTTACAAGCTCTTGCGCATCTCGGAATATAGACGGCCAATAAAATCCTGATTCGTAGACTTTTCTTGCAGTTAAGTTTTCTCCATGATGACCTCCAGTTGGTCCGTGGTGACATTGGTGAAGAATCCCTGCTGCTTGTTTTTCATCTACGCACCTCCTAATTATCTGATCAGGGCAAATTCTAAACAGGTAAGGATCTTCCAGTAGTAGTACTTGGCATCCCTGAAGAACTTCCTTCTTCAGGATGTGCTCATTCCCTTATGTACTACTCCGGCAACTAGGTAGTTGTCCATGTCGGCATACCAAGGAGTGTCAGTAAATTGTGATCCTATGTGAGTTTGTCCTAAACTCATAAGCTGTTCTTCCAGAAATTTATCTCCGATATCTTGTTCAGCAAGTTGTTCCATCACTGGGTTCTTCAAACGACTAAGATGATCTGCTGCGACGTTCTCTGCTCCTTTCTTATCTTTAATTTCAAAATCGAATTCCTGAAGGAATAAGATCCATCGTAGGAGTCTTGGTTTCACGTCTTGCTTAGTGATTAGATATTTGAGGGCTGAATAATCTGTATAGACCGTAGTTTTAGATAGGATGAGATAGGAATGAAATTTGTCGAAGGCGAATACTACAGCTAGCAGCTCATTTTCCGTGGTAGTGTAATTCTCTTGAACTCCGGTTAAAGTTTTGCTTGCGTAATAGATTGGATGAAAGTGCTTATCTGTCTGCTGTCCAAGTACGGATCCAACTGTGAAGTCACTCGCATCACACATGATTTCAAATGGTAAACTCCAATCAGGAGCTATCATGATGGGCGCATGTGTTAGCTGTTACTTTGGATAGTTGAATGCTTTTCGACATTCTTCATTGAAGACAAACGGGACTTCCTTTCCTAGGAGATGAGTGAGAGGTCATGTAACCTTTGAAAAATCCTTAATGAAGCATCGGTAGAAACCGGCGTGTCCAAGGAAACTCCTTACCGCTTTTACTGTGGTAGGTTCTGGAAGTTTGGTAATGGTCTCAATCTTAGCCTTATCAACTTCTATTCTTGCTTTTGAAATCTTAAGTCCTAATCCCTTCTTTAACCATGAAGTGACATTTTTCCCAATTCAGAACTAAATTTGAATCTTCACGCCGGGTGAACATCTTGTCAAGGTTTGAAAGACACGAATCAAAGGTACTACCAAAGACTGAGAAGTCGTCCATGAAGACTTCCATACAACGTTCAATCATGTCATGGAATATTGCTACCATGCATCGATGGAATGTAGCTGTTGCATTGCATAGCCCAAAGGGCATGCGTCAATAAGCAAATGTTTCATAAGGACATGTAAAGGTTGTCTTTTCTTGGTCCTTTGGATTGAGGGGAATTTGAAAGTAGCCAGAAAAACGGTCAAGGAAACAATAGTATTCATTTCCTGATAGACATTCCAACATTTGATCGATGAAAGGTAATGGAAAATGATCCTTTCGGGTTGCATCGTTTAGTTTACGATAATCTATGCAAACCCTCCAATCAGTGACTTCTCGAGTTAGAATAAGCTCATTATTCTCATTTTGAATTACGATTGTCCCTCCCTTTTTGGGTACCACTTGAACAGGACTAACCAATGGTGAATCAGAGATGAGATAGATCAGATCGGCATCCAGAAGTATGATTACTTCTTTCTTGACGACTTCTTGAATCATAGGGTTTACCCTTCTTTGCCTCTGAACTGTAGGTTTGAAATCATGTTCCATGAAAATCTTGTGGGTGCAGTAGTTGGGGCTGATTCCTTTTATGTCGGAGATCTTCCAAGCAATTGCCTTCTTAAGTGATTTCAAAACTTGAATCAATTTCGCCTTCTCTTATGGCGCGAGGTCTTTTGAGATGATTACAGGGAGTTGCGATTCTCCTTCTAAGAATGCATACTCCAGATTATCGGGTAACTTCTTTAATTCCAATTCCGGAGGTTCCTCGATAGATGGCTTCATCCTAGCTATCTCCTTTCAGTCTAACGAGTCATACTTCTCATGAAATTCTGATTCTTCAGTAGCGGTCACTGATGCTATCTGTTCTTCATTTCTGGAAATTGTCCTTCTTAATGCTTCCTCTCCAGAAACGTCTTCTTTCGTCTCGAAGGTAGGTTCGGAAATCTCCTTACATTCCTCTTTTGACTGGGGTTCCTGATATACCGGAATGAAATCTGTTTCTTCATTTGGTATTCTCCTTATAGTCTTGCCAAGAAAATTACTTTCAGAGAGGGGAGATTTGTGTTGACTAAGGTTTATGACTAATTGGTTGTCGAGATTTCCTTTAGGAGGTGTAAAGAACAGATCCTTAGAAATTTGATCTTGACTACATATAGCCATGGTTTCTTCCATGTATTCGTTGACGAGTTCTTGGAAAGAATCGGAGAGATTCACATCTTCTTCGTGAGGATGGTTCATGAGACGATCAATATTGAATGTGATTTCTTCTCCTCCAACCCTTAATTTAAATGATTTCTAGTGCACATCAATTACGGCCTTGGCAGTATTCAGGAATGGTCTGCCAAGAATGAGTGGGACCTTCGTGTCTTCCTCAATGTCCATAATGATGAAATCAACGGGAAATGCGAACTTATCCACTCTAACTAGGACATCTTCAGCTATTCCTCGAGGAATCTTAACTGATCTGTCTGCGAGTTGGATAGTCATTCTGGTAGGCCTTAAGTTATTTAATCCTAGCTTTTTGAATAACGAATAGAGCATTAGGTTTACACTGGCTCCTAAGTCTGCTAATGCATTGCTAATTTGGACATCTTGCAGGTAGCAAGGTACCGTAAATCTTCCTGTATCTCCTAACTTAGGGGAAATTCCATGTTGTAACAGTAACGAGCATTCTTCACTTAAGGGCAAGCTAACTATCTCTCTTAATCTCTCTTTGTTTGAAAGCAGTTCTTTGAAAAATTTAGCGCCGTTTGGCATTTCTACTAAAGCATCTACTAGTTGTACATTCAAATGCAAATTCTTAATAATATCCCAATACTTAGCGAATTGTGCTTCTTGTTTTTCTTTCCTAAGCCTACCTAGGAAAGGTATGCGGGCGGGAGGAATAATTTTCGGAGCCTTAGGAGAGATAGGTTCCGGTGGATTGACAATTGGGTCAATTGGCACAGGTTCCTTATCGAAAAAATCTTGTATGGGTATATTGACAGTTGTTTCTTTCCCTCCTATAGTAATTACTAGGGCATCAAACTTACTACACTCTATATCAACTTTAGTGGTTAAACGTTTAAGCGTAAGCTGAAAATTTGTGATTAATTTTTTAAAAGTCTTTATCAAAGTGTCGAACTTATTTTGGCATTATATGACTTGAAGGTTTATCGTGTATTGCTTTTTCAAAATTCAACTAAAATTTCCTTAGAGTGGAGAGTAGGTTTGTGTAATGGGAATATTATATTATGATCCGAGCTATTTTGCTGTTTGTGTACCCATCTAGGGTAAGGATATCTTAGATTGGTTCTAGTAGCATCGGAGTTTCTAGGAATTGGTAAACTTGAAGAGTGAGGATGAGATCTTGTAACTTGATTTCCAGTATTTTTACCGTATGAGCGAAGACGTCATCCTTCTCAGCAGCTTCATCGCTCCAATCTTCCTGTTGTGCAGCTATTGTGTCCAAGAGATTCCATGCTTCGTCTGCTGTTCGGGACATGAAATTACCTTGCGAGGCCATGTCTAGGAGAGACTTATCATCCTTGGTCAAACCATTGTAAAGCATAAAGATTATGTCTGCCTGACTTAACGAATGATTCGGACATCTTTTAAGCATCATCTTTATTCTATTCCATGCTAGACACAATGACTCATTTTCTTTTTGAGAAAAATTTGTGATGTCATTTCTTAAACAGGTTTGTGGGGAGGGTGGATAAAATTTGTTTAGAAATTTAGTGGCTAAATCCTCCCATGAATGTATTGAATTCGGGTTAAGTTTGTCAAACCATGCTAAAGCGTGTGCTGAAATTGAATATTGAAAAAGATGAAGTTTCAAATATTTTTCTCGTTTTCTTCCTTCTTAAAAGAGTCAACCAGACTGATAAATTTTTTTAAGTGAAACTTTGGATCGTCAGTCGGTAATCATTGAAATTTACAGATCATACCGACTAGTTTAATCATGTGTGAACTAATTTCAGGAATTCCTTCGGTTCCTAAGGTGATTGGTCCTCCTCTTTCCTCTAAGCACGACTTATGCATAGAAGCAAGGGTATCTTGTTGTTTCATTTTTTAGATTTTCTGTTTAAAAAGACTTAAAAGTAACTTTTAGAAAATTTACTAAAAGGATCGATAATTTAATAAAAACAATTATTCTTGAAATTCGGTCGCTAACCAAATCGGATATCTTAACTGATAAGATTTCTTACAGATTTCTTGTATCGAGGTGGCCAGGCAGACTACGGAGAGGCATGATCCTTTTGGTTCCAATATAATTGGAGACTGTTCGGAAAATCCAACAACCAAGTCCGGTGTATAATTGTCTTTCTTAGACACCACCAAACAATACTTTTGTATGTTTAAAATCTTTTTAAATCAAAATATTCGATCCCCGGCAGCGGCGCCAGAAAAACTCTCTCTAATATGCTACTAACGGACAGTTTTATTCGTGCAGTGTTGTTAGGCCGCAGGACGTCCGGTTCGGTGGAACAAAGTAGCACACAGTGGTTTTGTTTATTTATATTATGCGGGGCCTAAATTTACTTTTACTTTCTAAGGTGTAGAAGGTGTAAGTTAACCCAGTGTCATGTTTTTTTATGGATTAACGAATTGAAGATCAAGTGAATAATTGTCTTTTAGTTAAATTACCTAGATAAAAGATAGTAGTTGGTTTTAGCTAAAAGTCCTAAATGCAGAAAAATAAATAAGTGGAAGGATATTCGGAGTATGTAGATCAGGAAAATGTTGACCAAGATATCAGTGTTGGGTTAGAGAATGGTAATTATGCTTATGTTAAGACTATGCTTGGAATGATGTAGATCTGGTTGGATGAGCCAATTATACAGACCTACTTGTCTCTGAACTCTCGGAGTTCTCTTTGAGCAGTGAGAAGTATGTCACTTGGTCGTATAATTGAAAGGTAACTATACCTCGGAGGTTATCCTCGGTAAAGTACTAGGTTTATTAGTGATTTGAGCTCTAATCCTAACCCTCGTTATTAGTTTAGTTAACTGAATAATAACGTGCCGTGTTAATTGAACACTAATCATAAACGGAAGGAATCCGTCGGTTTAATTTGGAAAAACCTTAAGTGAAAACTAACAACCATTCCATCATAATAATTAGATCATATCAATTCAAACGTTATACAGCATTACAGTTAAGATACTGATAGTATAGCAGATAGAAACCAAATGAATACCTAAAAAGTTGATATGACTAAAATCTAAGGCAACAATCAAACAAGAACATGTAATAGGCTTGGGTCACACAGTGAAGGCGCTAAGTAGATCTTAACAGATCCTAAGATGTCTCTTCGGAACAGTCAATGGGCATACTAGGTCATTCATGTGTCAATTCCTAAGTTCCTTGTCCTAAAAGCGCATTAAATGCCTCTCGGGAACTCCGGCCATACCGAGTTCATAGAATCTTCAGATACACTATAACCAGGGGTCTTAATCCTATGAAGTAGCTAGTTTCATATAGGTAGACAAGTCCTGATCACAACCTAGGTTGGTCAATCCTTAAGATGCTAGCATACAAATCTATCAGACTTCCTAGTTCAGTATTATAATAGTAATCGTACTAAATTAACATAATTATGCTAACCCAAACTTCTATCATGGCAACAAACAGATTAATTAAGCTATCATGGTAATATCGAAATGTATTATTAAACATAAAAGTAAGAACACATGTTTAATACAAAAGACAAGCGTTTCGGATAAAAACCTGAAAAAGTCCGAAGAAATCTGCCCGAGATAGCAGGGACTCGCCGGGATATCCTCCGGAAAATAAAAGCTAAGCTAACTACTACTAAAAACTAACTAAAAGCTTGAAAATATAAAATGAATTACAAATTGAGTGTGTCTTGAAATGGATGGAGAAAGCCCTTTAAATAGACTTGAGTTTTGCCTACAAACGGCTGGCAGGCCGTTTGATAAGCCGTTTGGCAAGCCGTCTGCAGAGGCCGTTTGGCAAGTCAAGCCGTTTAAGGTGTCCATTTGGCAGGTCGTTTATGAGTCAGGCATGCCATTTAGCAAGCCGTTTGGTCTGCCTGGTCAGCTGATTTCACTGGATCGTAACTTAATTTCATGTCTTTCACGGTTTTCACTCTAGAATCTTCGTTTTAGCTCCGTTTTACTT
Organism: Rutidosis leptorrhynchoides; assembly: GCF_046630445.1. NCBI lineage: Eukaryota > Viridiplantae > Streptophyta > Magnoliopsida > Asterales > Asteraceae > Rutidosis > Rutidosis leptorrhynchoides. The sequence continues at coordinate 283,837,403 of NC_092338.1, read as the reverse complement.
GATTCTTTTTGCATCGCCTTCGTAATTACTAAATCTACAAAATCAACCGAAAAGCAATAATTTTTCCTACAAAGTTTGAATCTTTATTGTTCTAGGGCTTAGTATTGGGGGTAAAAATGTGACTTTTTGGCCGATAACAATTTTCTTTTGATATTTCTTTTTCAGCATATTATTGTCTTTTGATATATTGATTCTGAACTGCATCATGAATGAATTTTCCATATTTATGCTTGAACTCGTGTTTCTTTGTTGTGTGCTCAGATCACTCGAAGGTGTTCTCCCTTAAATGCTTGAACGGTCCGCAATAAAGAATCATACTTTTCGACTTTACGCGAGAAGGGAAACTTACTTCGACATAAACTAATTTTCTCTGACATTTTGGGGTTTAGTTTCGATTATTAAGTCTCAGGCCCGTGACAATGTGGTATGCACCATCCAAGCATATAATCCTCAACCCCTTAATCCAACACCAACCTTTTCTAATGATTATCAATTATGATAGGGATACCCTCAACTGACTGTTGAGTTCCTCAATAGTTATCATTAGATACAGTTTCGGAGATAATTAGGCAACTACCTTCAATTGCTACAGATCATCCATGACTTCTGATTCTTAGATGATAGTTATTCTTAGTATGATTGTCTAATGCCAAGAATTCGTAAGTCACGTCTATCAGTACATCACACAACAGATAAATATAAACATTCAAATCAGTCCTTACTAATCAATTATCAATTCTCAGTACAGTAATTTATTCATCTCCAACACATTAATCAAAACAAGCTCATTTTCAGAATTTTCAACTTTTTAAGGTTTTCTGATGAGGCATTTTATACTTTTTAGGTATTTTCTGTTGGAACATATTCTCCCCCTAAAATACTAAAAACATAAATCTTTTTGTATTTTAGCATTTTAAACAAAATGAAAAGCTGAAAATATCTACAGAGAGGCATGCAAATATTAAGTAACTCATGTAAAGTTATGCACACAGTTTTGATAATATGCAAATAAGAAAAGCATAAACTAATTATCTAAAAGTCATGCAAGCTACATGCACAATCTAAAAGTTTGATTGATCCTTACAGTTCGACATCCAAAATCACCTTGTCTCGATCAACAATTCCGTTCATCTCTAATAGGTGCAAGAACCTAGGTTTATCAAAAGCCTTAGTGTACAGGTCAGCCCTTTGGTCCTTAGTACCTATTCTCTTAACCTCTATGATCCTATTCTCATGACAATCACAAATAAAATGATACTTAACCCCTATATGCTTTGTCTTAGAATGTTGAACAGGATTCTTAGTGATATCAACAGCAGCAGTATTATCAATAAAGAGAGGAGAGAGAGAGAGAGAGATTCTTAGCCCGTAATCGTGAAGTTGCTGTTGAATCTAGACAACTTGCGAACAACAACTAGCATCAGCTATGTATTCAGCTTCACATGTGGAAAGAGCGACAACAGTTTGCTTCTTGCATTGCCAGGTCACCAGCCTTTCACCTACAAATTGACATCTTCCTAATGTTGATTTGTTGTTGATTTTGCAACCTGCATAATCTGAATCACTGTATGCTACAAGATCAAACTTTTGATCGTTATAATACCATATGCCAAGATTAGGAGAATGTAAAAGATAACGTAAAATTCTTTTGGCAGCTGTAAGATGAATTATGTTCGGATTAACTTGTTATCGGGCACAGAGACATGTCGCAAACATTATACCCGGCCTTGACGCAGTAAGCTACATGAGCGATTCAATGATTGCTCGATAGTAATTTGGATCAACAGGTTCCCCTTCACAATCTAAAGAGATTCCATGATTAACTACTAACGGGGTGGAAACTGGACGTTCTTGAGTCATATAGAACCGTTCTAGTATATCATTTACATATTTTTCTTGGTGTAAAAAGATCCCATTATCTGTCTGTTCGACTTGCAATCCAAGAAAATAATGTAACAGACCCAATTTGCTAATTTCGAATTCGTCCTTCATAACCTGCTCGAACTCATTGACGAGTTCCTGCTTAATAGAACCGAAAATGATATCGTTAACATAAATCTGGACCAAGATAATGTCGTCACCTTGTACTTTAGTAAATAGAGTACAGTCTACCGTGCCCATTTGATATCCTTTTTCGATAAGGTAACTAGATAAACGTCCATACCAAGTGTAGTGACCTGAACTTTTCCATGTTTATATATATTAAATGAAATTGTTATTTACATGATTAAGTGTTTCCAACATACTAAGCAATCAAACTTGTTAAGACTTGATTAATTGAAATAGGTTTCATATAGACAATTGACCACCCAAGTTGACCGGTGATTCACGAACGTTAAAACTTGTAAAAACTATATGATGACATATATATGATTATATATATATATAGTTAACATGATATTATGATAAGTAAGAATCTCATTAGGTATTTTAACAATGAGTTATATACATAAAATTGAGTTTATTGAATTAAGAAACTCGAAACGATATATATAACGATTATCGTTATAACAACGTCTTACTAAATACATATGAATCATATTAAGATATATTGATACACTATGTTTAATCATGAAAAATGATAAGTAAACAAGTCATTAAGTGTATTAACAATGAACTACATATATAAAAACAAGACTACTAACTTAAGGATTTCGAAACGAGGCATATATGTAACGATTATCGTTGTAACGACATTTAATTGTATATATATCATATTAAGATATATTAGTGCATCATAATATCATGATAATGTAATAATTTAACATCTCATTTGATATAATAAACAATGGGTTAACAACACTTTACAGGATTGTTAACCTAAAGGCTTCAAAACAACACTTACATGTAACGACTAACGATGACTTAACGACTCAGTTAAAATGTATATACATGTAGTGTTTTAATATGTATTCATACACTTTTGAAAGATTTCAAGACACTTATCAAAATACTTCTACTTAACAAAAATGCTTACAATTACATCCTCGTTCAGTTTCATCAACAATTCTACTCGTATGCACCCGTATTCGTACTCGTACAATACACAACTTTTAGATGTATGTAATATTGGTATATACACTCCAATTATCATCTCTTAGCAGCCCATGTGAGTCACCTAATACATGTGGGAACCATCATTTGGTAACTAGCATGAAATATCTCATAAAATTACAAAAATATTAGTAATCATTCATGACTTATTTACATGTAAACAAAATTACATATCCTTTATATCTAATCCATATACCAACGACCAAAAACACCTACAAACACTTTAATTCTTCAATTTTCTTTATCTAATTGATATCTCTCAAGTTCTATCTTCAGGTTCTAAGTGTTCTTCATAAATTCTATAAGTTCTAGTTTCATAAAATCAAGAATACTTCCAAGTTTGCTAGCTTACTTCCAATCTTGTAAAGTGATCATCCAACCTCAAGAAATCTTTCTTATTTACAGTAAGATATCTTTCTAATACACGTTAATACTCATATTCGAACTTTGATTCAATTTCTATAACTTTAACAATCTTATTTCGAGTGGAAATCTTACTTGAACTTGTTTTCGTGTCATGATTTTGCTTCAAGAACTTTCAAGCCATCCAAGGATTCTTTGAAGCTAGATCTACTTTTCTCATTTCTAGTAGGTTTATCCACAAAACCTGAGGTAGTAATGATGTTCATAACATCATTCGATTCATATATATAAAACTACCTTATTCGAAGGTTTAAACTTGAAATCACTATAACATAGTTTAGTTAATTCTAATCTTGTCGCAAACAAAAGTTAATCCTTCTAACTTGACTTTTAAAATCAACTAAACACATGTTATATATCTATATGATAAGCTAACTTAATGATTTAAAATCAGAAAACACGAAGAACACCGTAAAACTGGACATACGCCGTTCGTAGTAACACTGCGAGCTGTTTTGGGTTTGTTAATTAAAAACTATTATAAACTTTGATTTAAAAGTTGTTCTTCTGGGAAAATAATTTTTCTTATGAACATGAAACTATATCCAAAAATCATGGTTAAACTCAAAGTGGAAGTATGTTTTTCAAAATGGTCATCAAGACGTCGTTCTTTCGACTAAAATGACTACCTCTTACAAAAATGACTTGTAACTTATATTTCCGACTATAAACCTATACTTTTTCTGTTTAGATTCATAAAATAGAGTTCAATATGAAACCATAGCAATTTGATTTACTCAAAACGGATTTAAAACGAAGAAGTTATGGGTAAAACAAGATTGGGTATTTTTGATTGTTGTAGCTACGTGAAATATTGTAACAATTCTATACAAATCATATCCTAGCTAACTTGTATTGTATTATATATGTATTCTAATATATTATGTAATCTTGGGATACCATAAACACATATGCAAATTTTTTGACATATCATATCGACCCATCTACATATATTATTTGGAACAACCGTATACACTCTATATGTAGTAATGTTGGAGTTAGCTATACAGGGTTGAAGTTGATTCCAAAAATATATATACTTTGAGTTGTGATCTAGCCTGAGACGTGTATACACTGGGTCGTGGATTGGGTCAAGATAATATATATCAATTTATTTTCTGTACATCTAACTATGGACAACTAGTTGTAGGTTACTAACGAGGACAACTGACTTAATAAACTTAAAATATCAAAATGTATTAAAAATGTTGTAAATATATTTTGAACATACTTTGATATATATATATATATATATATATATATATATATATATATATATATATATATATATATATATATATATATATATATATATATATATATATATATATATATATATATTTGTTATAGGTTCGTGAATCGACCAGTGACCAAGTCTTACTTCCCGACGAAGTAAAAATCTGTGAAAGTGAGTTATAGTCCCACTTTTAAAATCTAATATTTTGGGATGAGAATACATGCAAATTTATAAATGTTTTACGAAATAGACAAAAGTAAATGAAACTACTTTATATGGGTGAATGATCGAAGCCGAATATGCCCCTTTTTAGCTTGGTAGCCTAAGAATTTGGGAACAGACCCCCAAATTGACGCGAATCCTAAAGATAGATCTATCGGGCCCAACATGCCCCATTCTGGAATTTGGAATGCTTTAGTACTTCGAAATTATCATGTCCGATGGGTGTCCCGGAATGATGGGGATATTCTATATGCATCTTATTAATGTCGGTTACCAGGTGTTCACCATATGAATGATTTTTATCTCTATGTATGGGATGTATTGAAATATGAAATCTTGTGGTCTATTATTTCGATTGATAAATATATAGGTTAAACCTATAACTCACCAACATTTTTGTTGACGTTTAAAGCATGTTTATTCTCAGGTGACTATTAAGAGCTTCCGCTGTTGCATACTAAAATAAGGACAAGATTTGGATTCCATGCTTGTATGATATTATGTAAAAACTGCATTCAAGAAACTTACTTTTGATGTAATATATTCTTATTGTAAACCATTATGTAATGGTCGTGTGTAAACGGTATATTTTAGATTATCATTATTTGATAATCTACGTAATGCTTTTTAATCCTTTATCGATAAAATAAAGGTTATGGTTGTTTTAAAAATGAATGCAGTCTTTGAAAAATGTCTCATATAGAGGTCAAAACCTCGCGATGAAATCAATTAATATGGAACGTTTATAATCAATATGAACGGGACATTTCAGTTGGTATCAGAGCGTTGGTCTTACAGAACCAGAAATTTGCATTAGTGTGTCTTATCGAGTTTGTTAGGATACATTAGTGAGTCTAGACTTCGACCGTGTTTTCTTTAAAAACGATTGCTTAACACTTTCGTTGAAAACTATATATTATTAACATGTAAATATTATGTGATATATTAACCTCTTAATGTGTTTGACATTATGTGATAGATGTCTACCACTAGTACAAATCCCATCGACTCACCTAATAATAATGAAGAGTCGAATATAATTTGGAAAGATTCACAAATTCCCGAAGAGGTCCCGGAAGAAGAGGAACCGGAGAAAGAGGAATCAGAAGAGGAGGAACCGGAAGAAGAAGAGGTTCCAGAGGATGAAATTTTGATACCTATAGTAAATCTATTAAATAAAATAAAATCATCAACCAATGGACCAAAGTTAAAAATGGTCAATGGTGTTTCCGCCGAGGAAGCAAAATATTGGGAAGATTACCAATTTTTCGATGAATCGGATCCCGATGAGGATTCCGATGATGTTATAGAAATTACCTCGACCCAATTTAATATGGCAAAATAAAATAATAAGGGAAAAGGTATAAAAATAGAGAAACCTGATTCCAACCCCGATGAACTTTATATGTATCGACAACGTCCGTATTTCCTAAATTGTAACAATAACCCGGGAACCTCTAAACCACCAGGTTTTTCTAAACCATTGTGGAAAATGACGGCTCGTATTAGAGGAACATCATATATCCCTAGAAAATTAGGAAAAAGAACCAAGTCTGAAGAAGAAGAAACCAGTGATTCAGATTAGAGGGTTGTAATCATGTTGTGTATTATATGTATTGTAGTGTGCTTGTACTTTTATGTTCTATGTAAAAATTACTTGTATTGTTTGTTAATTTTCTTTTACAAATCTAATCCTTGTCTATTTTACAGTATAAAAACACAAAAGGACGTTAAGGATAGACAACCAAAAATTTTAGAAGACCTACCAGGAGATATGATTGATGAAATCTTGTCTAGAGTCGGGCAGAATTCATCAGCACAATTAGTTACGGAAAAATTAGTTTGTCAAACGCTTGAAAGACATTCCAGGCATGCCTTAGTATATAAAAGGCTTTTCTTTGAAAGACGAGGTATATCACATTGGGGAGACTTTAAGGTACGACAAGTTTTCTTTAAGGCATTTAGTGCTGGAAACCCAGATACAATTTTACACTACGGGTTACGAACCTATTTTGACTCAACATATCCCAACATAGGATTTCGTGAATTAGAAAGAGCTTCTAACATGCAACATAAAGAAGCATGTTATGCTTATGGGTTAGTGATGTTCGCTTCTTACCAAAGTGAGAAAAAGAACATCAGATTGCAACTTTTAAATAAAACCTTCCCACAAGTGACGGATTCAGTAGTTGGGGTGAGAAACAAGGTTTTTAGATTATTACGGGGCTGTTGGACATTACGAAACCCTCGTCCTTTTGACGACATTACAACATGCTGCCTAGCCAATGGTCATAACGGTTATTTTCCACAAGACCAAGGATGGGAAGTCGTCTTAGTAAAACCAGAATGCATGACTTGTTTCTGGACTTATGAATTACGTGTCTTTATTTCTTTGCTGAACAACTTGCGTATTAACTAGATTTTCTTCAAAACTGTCCTGTATCAAAGTGTACTATATTTCATGTTATATGTAGTATAGCGAAGTTGTAAGCTTGAAGAATATTTGTATGTGATATATTATTATAATCAGTTTTTCATATGGCATTGTAGTAGTTGAATTGTATATTAGCTACTAAGTATGAACTTAACGGGTAGGTAGTACCCGAATTTAAACTTATAAAATGCTTATATGAAGAAAAAGCTTTTATAAATGAGTTCATATTATGCTACGAAATACTATTGACTACTCTTAATATTCTGTATGATTAACTCGATTCAGTTGGCTATTTTGAAGGAAATGGCACCGGCGACTCGTCAGAATTTGAACATGTGCGAGGAAGACTTCCGTGTTTTCCTTGCAGCAAACATAGCCGCAGTACAGGCTGCGATGCAAAATAACAATAACTCTGGATCTAGCAGTGGAACTAATTCCACAAGAAATCGTGTCAGATGCTCCTACAAAGAATTCACTGCCTGCAAACCTTTGGAATTTGATGGAACCCAAGGACTAATTGGATTGAAACGGTGGACTGAGAAAGTCGAATCGGTGTTTGCCATAAGTAAGTGTACTGAAGAGGATAAAGTTAAGTACGCTACGCATACCTTCACAGGTAATGCGTTAACGTAGTGGAACACCTATCTTGAACATGTAGGACAAAATGCTGCTTACGCACTACCGTGGTCGACATTCAAGCAATTGATGAACGAGCAGTACCGTCCTAGAAACGAAGTCAATAAGCTCAAGGCAGAACTTAGAGAGTTACGAACACAAGGGTTCGACATTACCACATATGAACGACGATTCACAGAGTTTTGCCTATTGTGTCCGGGTGCATTCGAAGATGAAGAAGAGGAGATCGACGTGTTTGTAAAAGGGTTACCAGTAAGGATTCAAGAAGATGTGAGTTCACACGAGCCCGCTTCTATACAGAAGGCAAGTCGAATGGCTCATAAACTCATAAATCAGATTGAGGGAAGAATTAAAGAGCAAGCGACCGAAGAAGCCAACACGAAACAACTCAAGAGGAAGTGGGAGGAAAACGGTGACAATAGTCACTAGAACAACAACAATAACAATTACAACCACAATCACAACAACTATCCCAACAACTGCAACAACAATCGCAACAATAATCGTAATCCTAATAATAACTACAACAAATATCCCAACAATAACAACAACAACAACAACTATAACAACTGTTCCAACAACAATAACAATCTCAACAACAACCTCAATAACAACAATGGCAACAAAAACCAAAAATGCCAAAGGTGTGAAGAGTACCACTAGAATGGGTTCTGCATGACATTTTACACCAAGTGTAAAAGAACTGGCCATGGTGCGAAAAAGTGTGAGGTCTACGGACCAAAGTTTAACAGAACTAAAGGAACAAATAGTGGCGAAACAAGTAATGCCGCCTTTGTTTGTTATGGATGTGGAAAAATGGGCCACATTAGAAGTAATTGCCCGAATCAGGGGAATACTAATGGGCAGGGCCGCGGAAGAGTTTTCAATATTAATACGGCAGAAGCGCAGGAAGACCCAGAGCTTGTTACGGGTACGTTTCTTATTGATAATAAATCTGCTTATGTTTTATTTGATTCGGGTGCGGATAGAAGCTATATGAGTAGAGATTTTTGTGCTAAGTTAATTTGCCCATTGACGCCTTTGGATAGTAAATTTTTACTCGAATTAGCAAACGGTAAATTAATTTCAGCAGATAATATATGTTGGGATAGAGAAATTAAACTAGGGGATGAAACGTTTAAAATTGATTTAATACCAGTCGAGTTAGGAAGTTTTGATGTAATAATTGGCATGGACTGGTTGGAAAAGGTGAGAGCAGAGGTCGTTTGTTACAAAAATGCGATTCGCATTATGCGTAAAAAGGGAAAACCTTTAATGGTGTACGGAGAAAAGAACAACGCGAAATTAAATCTTATTAGTAGTTTGAAGGCGCAAAAACTAATAAGAAAAGGTTGTTACGTCATTCTAGCACATATTGAGGAAGTTAAACCTGCAGAAAAGAACATCAGTGATGTTCCCGTCGCAAAAGAATTTCCCGATGTATTTCCGAAAGAATTACCGGGATTACCCCCACATCGATCCGTTGAATTTCAAATAGACCTTGTACCAGGAGCTACACCAATAGCTCATGCTCCATACAGAATCGCACCCAGCAAAATGAAAGAATTACAAAGTCAATTAAAGGAACTTTTAGAGCGTGGTTTCATTCGACCAAGTACATCACCATGGGGAGCTCCTGTTCTGTTTGTCAAGAAGAAAGATGGTACATTCAGGTTGTGTATCGACTACCGAGAGTTGAACAAACTTACCATCAAGAACCGTTACTCATTACCGAGAATCGACGACTTATTTGATCAACTACAAGGCTCGTCAGTTTATTCGAAGATCAATTTACGTTCTGGATATCACCAAATGTGGGTGAAAGAGGATGACATTCCGAAGACTACTTTTAGGATGCGTTACGGTCATTACGAGTTTATGGTTATGCCACTTGGATTGACTAACACACCATCTGTGTTCATGGACCTCATGAACTGAGTGTGTGGGCCATATCTTGACAAGTTTGTCATTGTTTTCATCGATGACATACTTATTTACTCAAAGAATGATCAAGAGCACAAAGAACATTTGAGAAAAGTGCTAGAGTTGCTGAGAAAAGAAAAACTGTACGCTAAGTTTTCAAAGTGTGCATTTTGGTTGGAAGAAGTTCAATTCCTCGGTCATATAGTGAACAAAGAAGGTATTCAGGTGGATTCAGCAAAGATTGAAACCGTTGAAAAGTGGGAAACCCCGAAAACTTCGAAAACTCTGAAACACATACGTCAATTTTTAGGGCTAGCTGGTTATTACAGGAGATTCGTCCAAGATTTTTCCAAAATAGCAAAACCCTTGACTGCATTAACTCAAAAAGGGAGGAAATTTGAATGGAAGGATGAACAAGAAAAATCGTTTCAATTGTTGAAGAAAAAGTTACCTACGGCACCTATATTGTCATTACCTGAAGGGAATGATGATTTTGTGATATATTGTGACGCCTCAAATCAAGGTCTCGGTTGTGTATTAATGCAACGAACGAAAGTAATTGCTTATGCGTCTAGACAATTGAAGATTTACGAGCAGAATTATACGACACATGATTTGGAATTAGGCGCGGTTGTTTTTACTTTAAAGACTTGGAGGCACTACTTATATGGGGTCAAAAGTATTATATATACCGACCACAAAAGTCTTCAACACATATTTAATCAGAAACAACTGAACATGAGGCAGCGCAGATGGTTTGAATTGTTGAATGATTACGACTTTGAGATTCGTTATCACCCGGGGAAGGCAAATGTGGTAGCCGACGCCTTGAGCAGAACGGACAGAGAACCCATTCGAGTAAAAGCTATGAATATAATGATTCACACTAACCTTACTACTTAAATAAAGGAGGCGCACCAAGGAGTTTTAAAAGAGGGAAATTTAAAGGATGAAATACCCAAAGGATCGGAGAAGCATCTTAATATTCGGGAAGACGGAACCCGGTATAGGGCTGAAAGAATTTGGGAACTAAAATTTGGAGATATGAGAGAAATGGTACTTAGAGAAGCTCATAAAACCAGATACTCAATACATCCTGGAACGGAAAAGATATACAAGGATCTTAAGAAACATCTTTGGTGGCCAGGTATGAAAGCCGATGTTGCTAAATACGTAGGGGAATGTTTGACGTATTCTAAGGTCAAAGCTGAGCATCAGAAACCATCAGGTCTACTTCAACAACCCTAAATCCCGGAATGGAAATGGGAAAAAATTACCATGGATTTCATCACAAAATTGCCAAGGACTGCAAGTGGTTTTGATACTATTTGGGTAATAGTTGATCGTCTCACCAAATCAGCACACTTCCTGCCAATAAGAGAAGATGACAAAATGGAGAAGTTAGCATGACTGTATTTGAAAGAAGTCATCTCCAGACATGGAATACCAATCTCTATTATCTCTGATAGGGATGGCAGATTTATTTCAAGATTCTGGCAGACATTACAGCAAGCATTAGGAACTCGTCTATACATGAGTACTGCCTATCATCCACAAACTGATGGGCAGAGCGAAAGGATGATACAAACGCTTGAAGACATGCTACGAGCAAGTGTTATTGATTTCAGAAATAGTTGTGATCGACATCTACCGTTAGCAGAATTTTCCTACAAAAACAGCTACCATTCAAGCATTGAGATGGCGCCGTTTGAAGCACTTTATGGTAGAAAGTGCAGGTCTCCGATTCGTTGGAGTGAAGTGGGGGATAGACAGATTACGGTTCCGGATATAATACAAGAAACTACCGAGAAGATCATCCAAATTCAACAACGGTTGAAAACCGCCCAAAGTCGACAAAAGAGCTACGCTGACATTAAAAGAAAAGATATAGAATTTGAAATTGGAGAAATGGTCATGCTTAAAGTTGCACCGTGTAAAGGCGTTATTCGATTTGGTAAACGAGGGAAATTAAATCCAAGGTATATTGGACCATTCAAGGTTATGGATCGTGTCAGACCAGTAGCTTACCGACTTGAGTTACCTCAACAACTCGATGCTGTACATAACACTTTCCACGTCTCAAATTTGAAGAAATGTTTTGCTAAAGAAGATCTCACTATTCCGTTAGACGAAATCCAAATCAACAAAAAACTTCAATTCGTCGAAGAACCCGTCGAAATAATGGATCGTGAGGTTAAAAGACTTAAGCAAAACAAGATACCAATTGTTAAAGTTCGATGGAATGCTCGTAGAGGACCCGAGTTCACCAGGGAATGAGAAGATCATATGAAGAAGAAATACCCGCACTTATTTCCAGAAGATACGTCAATACCTCCAACTTCTTAAAATTTCGGGACGAAATTTATTTAACGGGTAGGTACTGTAGTGACCCGAACTTTTCCATGTTTATATATATTAAATGAAATTGTTATTTACATGATTAAGTGTTTCCAACATGTTAAGCAATCAAACTTGTTAAGACTTGATTAATTGAAATAGGTTTCATATAGACAATTGACCACCCAAGTTGACCGGTGATTCACGAACGTTAAAACTTGTAAAAACTATATGATGAATATATATGATTATATATATAGTTAACATGACATTATGATAATTAAGTATCTTATTAGGTATTTTAACAATGAGTTATATACATAAAATTGAGTTTATTGAATTAAGAAACTTGAAACGATATATATAACGATTATCGTTATAACAACGTCTTACTAAATACATATGAATCATATTAAGATATTGATACACTATGTTTAATCATGATAAATGATAAGTAAACAAGTCATTAAGTGTATTAATAATGAACTACATATGTAAAAACAAGACTACTAACTTAAGGATTTCGAAACGAGGCATATATGTAACGATTATCGTTGTAACGACATTTAATTGTATATATATCATATTAAGATATATTAGTGCATCATAATATCATGATAATGTAATAATTTAACATCTCATTTGATATAATAAACAATGGGTTAACAACACTTTACAGGATTGTTAACCTAAAGGCTTCAAAACAACACTTACATGTAATGACTAACGATGACTTAACGACTCAGTTAAAATGTATATACATGTAGTGTTTTAATATGTATTCATACACTTTTGAAAGACTTCAATACACTTATCAAAATACTTCTACTTAACAAAAATGCTTACAATTACATCCTCGTTCAGTTTCATCAACAATTCTACTCGTATGCACCCGTATTCGTACTCGTACAATACACAGCTTTTAGATGTATGTAATATTGATATATACACTCCAATGATCAGCTTTTAGAAGCCCATGTGAGTCGCCTAACCCATGTGGGAACCATCATTTGGCAACTAGCATGAAATATCTCATAAAATTACAAAAATATTAGTAATCATTCATGACTTATTTACATGTAAACAAAATTACACATCCTTTATATCTAATCCATATACCAACGACCAAAAACACCTACAAACACTTTCATTCTTCAATTTTCTTCATATAATTGATCTCTCTCAAGTTCTATCTTCAGGTTCTAAGTGTTCTTCATAAATTCTATAAGTTCTAGTTTCATAAAATCAAGAATACTTTCAAGTTTGCTAGCTTACTTCCAATCTTGTAAAGTGATCATCCAACCTCAAGAAATCTTTCTTATTTATAGTAAGATATCTTTCTAATACAATATAATACTCATATTCAAACTTTGATTCAATTTCTATAACTTTAACAATCTTATTTCGAGTGAAAATCTTACTTGAACTTGTTTTCGTGTCATGATTTTGCTTCAAGAACTTTCAATCCATCCAAGGATCCTTTGAAGCTAGATCTACTTTTATCATTTCCAGCAGGTTTATCCACAAAACCTGAGGTAGTAATGATGTTCATAACATCATTCGATTCATATATATAAAACTACCTTATTCGAAGGTTTAAACTTGAAATCACTAGAACATAGTTAAGTTAATTCTAAACTTGTTCGCAAACAAAAGTTAATACTTCTAACTTGACTTTTAAAATCAACTAAACACATGTTATATATCTATATGATATGCTAAATTAATGAATTAAAACCGGAAAACACGAAAAACACCGTAAAACTGGACATACGCCGTCGTAGTAACACCGCGGGCTGTTTTGGGTTTGTTAATTAAAAACTATGATAAACTTTGATTTAAAAGTTTTTCTTCTGGAAAAATGATTTTTCTTATGGACATGAAACTATATCTAAAAATAATGGTTAAACTCAAAGTGGAAGTATGTTTTTCAAAATGGTCATCAAGACGTCGTTCTTTCGACTGAAATGACTACCTCTTACAAAAACGACTTGTAACTTATATTTCCGACATTAAACCTATACTTTTTCTGTTTAGATTCATAAAATAAAGTTCAATATGAAACCATAGCAATTTGATTCACTCAAAACGGATTTAAAACGAAGAAGTTATGCGTAAAACAAGATTGGGTATTTTTTGATTGTTGTAGCTACGGGAAATATTGTAACAATTCTATACAAATCATATCCTAGCTAACTTGCATTGTATTATACATGTATTCTAATATATTATGTAATGTTGGGATACCATAGACACGTATGCAAATGTTTTGACATATCATATCGACCCATCTACATATATTATTTGGAACAACCATAGACACTCTATATGCAGTAATGTTGGAGTTAGCTATATAGGGTTGAGGTTGATTCCAAAAATATATATACTTTGAGTTGTGATCTAGCCTGAGACGTGTATACACTGGGTCTTGGATTGGGTCAAGATAATATATATCAATTTATTTTCTGTACATCCAACTATGGACAACTAGTTGTAGGTTACTAACGAGGACAGCTGACTTAATAAACTTAAAATATCAAAATGTATTAAAAATGTTGTAAATATATTTTGAACATACTTTGATATATATATATATATATATATATATATATATATATATATATATATATATATATATATATATATATATATATATATATATATATATATATATATATATATATTTATATATATTTGTTATAGGTTCGTGAATCTACCAGTGGCCAAGTCTTACTTCCCGACGAAGTAAAAATCTGTGAAAGTGAGTTATAGTCCCACTTTTAAAATCTAATATTTTGGGATGAGAATAAATGCAAATTTATAAATATTTTATGAAATAGACCCAAGTAAATGAAACTACTTTATATGGGTGAATGATCGAAGCCGAATATGCCCCTTTTTAGCTTGGTAGCCTAAGAATTTGGGAACAGACCCCCAAATTGACGCGAATCCTAAAGATAGATCTATCGGGCCCAACAAGCTCCATTCTGGAATTTGGAATGCTTTAGTACTTCGAAATTATCATGTCCGTTGGGTGTCCCGGAATGATGGGGATATTCTATATGCATCTTGTTAATGTCGGTTACCAGGTGTTCACCGTATGAATGATTTTTATCTCTATGTATGGGATGTATTGAAATATGAAATCTTGTGGTCTATTATTTCAATTGATAAATATATAGGTTAAACCTATAACTCACCAACATTTTTGTTGACGTTTAAAGCATGTTTACTCTCAGGTGACTATTAAGAGCTTCCGCTGTTGCATACTAAAATAAGGACAAGATTTGGAGTCCATGCTTGTATGATATTATGTAAAAACTGCATTCAAGAAACTTATTTTTGATGTAATATATTCTTATTGTAAAACATTATGTAATGGTCGTGTGTAATCGGTATATTTTAGATTATCATTATTTGATAATCTACGTAATGCTTTTTAAACCTTTATCGATAAAATAAAGGTTATGGTGGTTTTAAAAATGAATGCAGTCTTTGAAAAACGTCTCATATAGAGGTCAAAACCTCGCGACGAAATCAATTAATATGGAACATTTATAATCAATATGAACGGGAGATTTCACTAAGCACGTGGGGCTTGATGTAGTCCATAAAGAGCTCTTCGTAAACGGTAAACTTTATCAGGATGAAGATGATCTTCAAAACCCAGTGGTTGATTGACATATACTCTTTCATTTAGCTTGCTATAAAGAAAAGCGCTCTTGACATCCATCTGATAAACTTTGAATTTCATGAATGAGGTGAATGCCAAGAAAATACGAATTGCTTCCAATCTGGCAACAGGAGCAGAAACTTCATCGTAGTCGAATTCTGGATCTTGCTGATAACCTTTTGCTACTAACCTAGCTTTGTTACGAATAACATTACCATCTTCATCATACTTATTCTTCCAAACCCATTTAAGATCAACGACTTTAACACCATTTGGCTTCGTTACCAACTTCCAAACGTCTAACCGATGAAATTGTTGAATCTCTTCTTGCATGGCCATTACCCAGTCAACATGTTTTAAAGCTTCTTTCGTTGTCTTAGGCTCAATCTTGGAAATATGACATGCATACTCGAAGAATGCAGCAACAGCTGTCATATGAGTATCAACTTGGCCATCAAAATGAACTTGTCTTCTTGTTCAAAAACACGCATTAAGATCGCCAATAATATTTTCCCTAGGATGAGCAGCTGTAGTTTTGGGAACTGGTTGTGCAGGAACAGGTATATTGTGATGTAAATTCGTAGTGTCACCCATATCTTCAGGATTTCCTGAACTTTCATTTGAAATATCAGAATCGCAGGTATCATAAATGGGATCTTGATCAGATTCTTGAAGTGGTTCAACAACGGATGGAGTAGGATTAGGAGATTGAATAGGTGCAGACACTTCTGGCGCATTTTGTAAATCAAACAGCATTTGTAATTCCACTTCGTTCTCTACATGATCCGAAGTAAGATTGAATGAGTCAATCAGCTCATCATAGTTGTAAATCTAAGTATGGCTCTTTAGAGTTGCTTTCTGTTGGTTTCTCTGAACATCAACTTCAGACCATTCTTCCACACATCTGGTTTCGTTGTTGAAGACACACTTGTTAGGAGAACTATACCCTAAAAATACGCCGGTAACTACTTTAGCATCAAACTTACTTCCTGGTTTTCTCTTCAAGATGGTACAAGGTGCACCAAATGGTTCTAGATGCTTCAGTGTAGGTTTTCTCCCATGCAACGGTTCATAACAAGTCTTACCCAAACGCTTAACTGTAAGAAACCGATTCATTTTGTAACACGCATTTGCAACAGTTTCTCCCCAAAAATGAACAGGTAGTGATGAGTCAGCTAGCATATATCTAGCAGTCTCAATCAAAACCCTATTCTTTCTTTCTGCAACACCATTCATGTGATGACCCGGAAATTTTCGACTACTCTCGATATGATTTAATATTTTTGACACGATAAGAAAAGTCTGTTAGGTTGAGTCTCAAAAATTTTGAACTGTTTCATATATTCAGTTGACCTTCGACCATTCCCGACGATTCACGAACAAGTAATTGTAAATATATACATATATATTTTAATTTGAAATATATTTGGAAGTAATATATGATTTGAATATTAGAAATAAATATGTAAAATAACAAACGATATAATAAAGTTTTTATTTAAAATGAATCCATATATGTATATAAAAATATATATAAAGCATATTAAAGATAAATATTAAATAATTGTAATACTCGTTTGATGTTCTGATTGATATTAAGAAAGTTAAAATCAAACTTATGTGATTTTAAAATAAACGGTGTTTCGAAAATGAGTGATATAAATTATAGGCTTATTAAAGATATATTTAGGAGCTACTCGTTAAATTTTAACACTTTTTATATTTTACCTGGGATCGAGCGCGGTCAGTGATTTAATTTTTTTTATTTAAATAATTAATGACCTATTTCATACCATAATGACTGAAATAAATAAAGACATTTAATATGAGATTTTTCAGATGACTTTTTATCCGCCCCTGATTATCAACGGAGTACGAAATTCAGTCCGTAAATGAAATAGTAGACGACGGCTAAATTAATCACACATTTATATATTTACATTATATTATAATTATTATTATATTATTTTTATTAACTTTACTGCATACGTGTCAATCGTTTATGGTTTTTGAATATCATTATGAATATTACCAGTATAACTTGTTTCTCTACTGTGTTTAATTGAAGAATAATTGGTTACTTGTGCACGTTCCCATTGCTTTATAATAAATTATTATACTATATTTATTAACTCCGTGAACGATGAATCCAATTATTGTGGACTGTATGTGTTTTATTATAAACACTAACTTATATATTATATATTATGTATATGTGCATGTATCCTCCATCATAATACCCACTTGAACAACTAATTACTTCTATTGTCTTTAGTTTCTATTTTCGCTTCAACATCATCACAAAACCACTAGCTTATATCCCTGCACTACCTTTAGTTATATATATACACACACATATGATTGTAGGTTTCATTAACCTTCATCCTTAATCTCTTTCTCTTCTAGCATACTCAATAACCACCTTCACCCAATCACCTTCATCAATCTTCATTAAAACCGGCCATCACCTTTCGGTTCCCTTTTGTAGTCGAGTCCCAACCCATTTGAACTTGATACAACATGCTGCTATATATTGTTCCCATGTTATTCTTGTTCAGTTACTACATCAACGAGAACCCATTTATTTTAGTTATTGACTCAATGAAACCCAAACCCCCACTAACATCGAAACCCATTTATGTTTCTGATGTTCGATCATCCTACGAACCACCTCTGGCTTCATTCATGTTACTGTACACGTCTCCTTTATTCTTGCAATACGAGTTCAATCTTTCCAAAAGGCTGCTGCAATTCATCATCGAACATAACCACTATGCACCTGTGCAACCGGTACTTTTATTTCCTTTTCCTGTTCGGCCAATAATGAAAACCATTTGAAGCCACCCAACACCATAGAACCATCACCAACTCGTCACCCATTTTTCTATTTTAATTCGAGAGCATACTACAACCACGATCACCACCATCTTTGTTTTAACACCGTAAACAACTACAACCAAAGCCATAAAAACTGTAACTAATCTTGTCTTGATTTCGGTTTGAACCAACCAAACTTGAACATCCACACCACCTTCTCTTTTCTGTTTAATTATGTTTTCTCAAGCAACAAACCCTACCATCGAATTACACCCAACATATTTCATGTTTCCATTACAAACCCTTGTTAATTTCCTATTAATTTTTTTTTCTCTGTTTAGTCGATCAAGAGACACCATACAAACCACTCTCTATATCTCTATGCTTCTCTTCTTTGTTAAATTCCTCAAAATGCTACCATCGTGAACCCACTTTCACCACCTCCATCTCCAACCGCCATGAACCCCTTGTTTGTATGTAATTCGAAAATCACCCAACAAACCACCACTTCACCACTTTCTTCTAACACCAAACCGAAACCCAGTTGTTTCAACTTCTAATATTTGACTTCTGTACTAAATTGTACTATTTCTGTTTTCTTTTCGTGACCCAACACCTAACCAAACGAAGGAGTTAAAAGAATGGTGATGATGCATATAGTGTGAGAGAGATAATGATACATGTGATCATACTTAAATAATAATTATTTATACAAAGTATTATAGGAAATTGTTGGTAATCTAACTATTTGTTATGGTAATGGAGAATGACATTTCGATGATGTCAGTCATCATTTTTGTGAGGAATCAAAAATATCAATAAAGATATTACGTGACCTACTACTGCTCGATCCTATCTTTCCTTGTTTCTAATTTTGGCCGTGAACTTTTAGTTTATGCATTGGGCCGATGAGTTAGGATTTAGGCCAAGAGTAAACTTAGGCTGGATAATAGGATGACGATGATGAGTTGTGTTGTTGGGCCAAAAGTCCAGTTATATTTCTATTGGAATAAATATAAATACGATGATGATTTAGTAATTTTTGAGGAGATGATTCGAAAACTATAATCATGATGTAAGGATTAGATGATAATGACGATGATGAAATGGAAAGATGAGGGTGAGCCGTGATGTTGTTGATGATATGATGATGATTTAAGATGAATGGCGAATATGATAGATGAAGATATATTAGATGATGAAATTGATGATAATGTGTTGAAAAAGAAGAACACAGAGAATAATGTTAAAAGAATTTAGGTACCAAATACTTCAGAAATAAAACTATGGAGCAATGGTTAAGATTGTTATCGGGTTAGCGGGACGTCGCGGGTTCAAACCCGGACTTGGGCATTTGTTTTAAGGACTACTTCTTTGAGGTAGTTTACTTATTACTCATTATTATTATTATTATTATTAGTATTATTATTATTATTATTATTATTATTATTATTATTATTATTACTATTATTATTATTATTATTATGATTAATGATTAATGTTATTAAAAATGTTAAGGTTAGGTTTAAAAATAAAATTAAGGATTAAGTTTATGATTCAAAATAGGTTAATGATATGATTATGATTATTAAGAAAAAGTATGATTAAGTTTATGACAAATACTTATTATTATTTTTGAAAATTATTAATATTATTATTATTAAAGCTATTATTATTATTCTTATTATTATTATCATTATTATTAAGTATCGTTATTATTATTATTATTATTATTATTATTATTATTTTTATTTTTATTATTATTATTTTATTATTCCTATTATTACTATTTTTAATATTAATATTATTATTATCATTTTTAATATTATTAGTATCATTATTATTTTATAAAAATCATATTATTATTATTCTCAATATTACTACTAATATTATTATTATTACTACAATAAAAATTAGTCATATAGAAATATACTTAACTAAACTATAGTAACATTTTTATTTATTTAAAGTATATAAAATAAATACATTTAATTAAGTTATTAATGAAACACGTAATTTATTAAAATAACAAGTATATCACTAATAATATTTAAATTTGTTCGATTACCATTATATGTGTTAATATATATATAAATGATATAGGTTCGTGAATCTGAGGCCAACCTTGCATTGTTCAGTTCCGTCGTATGCATATTTTTACTACAAAATATTTAATTGTGAGTTTCATTTGCTCCCTTTTTAAATGCTTTTGCAATATATATTTTTGAGACTGAGAATACATGCGCTGCTTTATAAATGTTTGACGAAATAGACACAAGTACTTAAAACTACATTCTATGGCTGGATTATCAAACCGAATATGCCCCTTTTTAATCTGGTAATCTAAGAATTAGGGAACAGACACCCTAATTGACGCGAATCCTAAAGATAGATCTATCGGGCCCAACGAGCCCCATCCAAAGTACCGGATGCTTTAGTACTTCGAATTTATCATGTCCGAAGGTTGTCCCGGAATGATGGGGATATTCTATATGCATCTTGTTAAGGTCGGTTACCAGGTGTTCAATCCATATGAATGATTTTTATCTCTATGCAGTGCGAAATGCCTGATATGAGTTGATGTTTATGAGAAATGGAAATATGAAAATCTTGTGGTCTATTAAAATAATGGAAATGATTGTTTATGATAAACTAATGAACTCACCAACCTTTTGGTTGACACTTTTAAGCATGTTTATTCTCAGGTTTAAAAGAAATCTTCCGCTGTGCATTTGCTCATTTTAAATATATTACTTGGAGTCATTCATGACATATTTCAAAAGACGTTGCATTTGAGTCGTTGAGTTCAACAAGATTATTATTAAGTAGATGACAGATTAAGTTATTTATAGTTGAGATATACTATGAAATGGTATGCATATCTATCAACTTTCATTCAAATGAAAGTTTGTCTTTTGAAAATGAATGCAATGTTTGTAAAACGTATCATATAGAGGTTAGTACCTCGCAATGGGACCAAATGTTATTGTATTCATTCTTATGGATTAGGACGGGTCTCTACAATTCATCTGAGGTCATATGCAGACCTGAACTGCATATTGATACCTTTTTCAATACAGAAACCTGCAAGATACTGATTCTTAAATTCTGTGCCATTGTCGCAACAAATCTTTCTCACTTTTAGATTAAAACCTGTTTCTAATCTATTGATTAGCACCTTCAAGTACTCAACAGTCTCAGACTTTTCTTTCAAGAACATAACCCAAGAAAATCTTGAATAATCATTAGCTACAACTAGACTGTACTTACTTCCATCAATGCTTTCAAAATGGATTGGACCGAAAAGATCCATATGCGACAATTCAAATGGAACAGTGATTGGATTGTACTTAATCAGCTTATGTGCTTTCTTGCTCTGCTTTCCTTTCTTACACGGAACACATGTTCTTGGAATTTGAAAAGATCGAAGATCTACACCTTCCATAAGATTATTGTGAATAAGATGATTCATTTTCCGAAAACTTAAATGACCCGTGCGTTTGTGCCATATGATAGACTCTTGTTCAGTTGCCTTAGAAACAAAGGCTTGATGATATTCAGTAGTTGAAGTAGCACATTCATATCCAGCATGTACAAATCAGCTTGTCTTGGAGCCTTCATTAAAATCATATCAGGTGGAATCACAAATTCTGGTTTCAAAATGTAGTTGTATTCATCATCAAAGGCTACTTTGAAGGATTTTTCACAGATCTGCGAAACCGATAACAAATTGTTTGCAAGCTCTTGACAATAATTCACTTTATCGAAGCTGACTTTCTCATTTCTTAACAAACCCTGAGCTGTAATGTGACCACCTTCATCTCCAGCAAAAGCAACATAACCTCCCTTAATAGGATGAACATTTGAAAGAAGAGATAGTTGTCCTGTCATATGTCTCGAAGCGCCGCTATCTACTATCCAGGTGTTATTTGCAGGTAAACTGGTTCCCTGCATATCACATTAAGAGAATTAATTGATAATGGGAACCCACGCCAGAACAGCAGTAGGTTGTCCATTAACACCCATAGCTTGAAATTCCATCCATTTCTCGTTTGAGTCAGGAGGAATCTCATCATTTGAAACCATAAATTTAGTAAATTTGGAAGGAGAGGTGTCACACTTTTGGTGACTGACATTCCTCTCTGAATCTGAGCGATTCATCCGTGGTCTGATTCATGAAAAAATATTCTCTACTACTTGCTTTTTGTGAGGGTGACCTCATCTTTGGTTTAAAAGGTCTTTCTTGATCACAAGACCTGGCAACATTTGCCTCAAAACTTTTTTTTGGAATTTTACCCTTCACAGGTGAAACAGATCTATTGAAATTATTTCTCTTAGAATATCCATAAACAACATTTGTCTTAAACCTCTTATCACGACTTTCATTATTTACAGGTGAATTTGTTCTATGAACATAAGATGATCTAAAATTATCATGTGTCAAGTCAATCTTATGTCTAGGGGAACGGACTCTTCTAGGAGAATAAGCAGCAATGTGTCCAAAAACGGCACAATTAAAATATTGACGAAACTCTCTATGTCCTCTAACTTGATACACATTATTAGAGTTTGAAGATGAGGGGTCTTGTGTTCTTACGAACACAGGAGAATCATTTGATTTTTCTCTTGGAACAGGCTTAGGGGTAACAGGAGGAACATGTCTGTTAGCCAATCTAGGATTTTTTAAAATTTTAACAGGACCTTTTGGTGTTATCACCCTTCTTCTCTTAGAATTATCTCCTAAACTAGTTTTCTTGTCTTCTTCATGATCTAAAGCACCTTCAGCTATATCATCAGAAGTTGTATTCTTAGTTGAGCTACACTTCTTATTCTTTTCAACATAATCTTCATAACTAGGAGGAATACAGTCTACTGGTCTATCGTCAACTACATTTGTGTTAACAAATTTGTTTTAAAAAGGTGGAGATGCAGACTTATATCCAATACCCTTACCCTTGGTGTCATTAATTTCCACCATTAATGCATTCCATTTTGACGCACTTGCGCAACATTTCATTTTAATTGAAATAGCTTCTAAATCAGCTTTAACGCATTCATTTTCTTTCTTTAGTTCATTGATTATGTCAACACGTTTAATTAAAGCTTGACTTATGTCAAAGTTATAGCATTTAAGATCGTGAAGTTGCTTTTTTGTAAACTTTGATATGCTCTTTCAACTCGTTTTCAACCTTAGTGGTCATAAAGGTTTGCTTGATATTTATCTCGCATCTCCGCATAATACTTGGTTAAATTATCTATTGTTACTTTAGATTCAACACATTTAACACATTCATTTGGTGTATTAGTAGATGGATCAGAAGATACCTATTGAGCACTATTTGATGAAGAAGTCTCAGCCATAAATGCAAAGTAATTTGTCTTCTTCCCATCATCGAACTCATCTTCTGATTCTGATGAATCTGTAAGAAACTCTGATGTATCAGTATCTTTTCCCAAATGGATATGTTCAAGTCTGTCCCAAATATCTTTAGCTCTTGTTAACCCAGAAACTTTCTCAAGGTCACTTTCTAATAAGCACATCTTTAGTAAATCTACTGCTTGCTTGTTCAGTGCTTCAAAATCAGTTTGATCTTCTCCCGTATGATTTGCTTTATCTTTGACCTCTGAATCTGACTTCTTGTCTGATTCATCATCTTCTGTATTTATACTCTCAAGATCTGAACCTTCACCCATTAGAACTAACATCTCCAACTCTATGGAAATCATTCTACCCCATTCATCTAGTTCTTTATCAGCATCAAACGATGTTTCTTCTCTTTGATCAGCTTTAAGACTATCTTCAAACACTTAGGTATCACTATATCTATCCTTCTAGCTATTGAAGTAGTAGTCCTATGACGATGTTGGTGAAACACTTCCAGATTCAGGTGTACGAGGAACTGAATCACGTGCCTTCTTGAATTTATCTTTAACCGGTTTCTGAATCTTCTCTTTTCGAATAATTCGGGACAATTCTTCAGCTTTTTCAGCGTGAGCACTTAACTTCTCAATTATACTTTGATCAGTAACACAGTTTGTTTCAACTTCAGTGATCTTCGCCTTGTTGGCTTTAGGTTGTTGCTCATTCACATTCAATTTAATTGACCAATCATCATCGTCTCCATGAATGACAACTAGAGCTTTGTTAGGACCTTCATTAGTTTCTACATCATTTCCCTTGTCAGTGATGTAGATCTCTCGCTTTGTTGATTGACTTTGGGAACTAACACGATAATAGTTCTGATTCCTGAAAGGATTATAATTACCCTGCTTCTTTTGTTTTGTACACTGTCTTGAAAAATGACCTAACTCTTTACAGTTGTAACAAGTAACAATATTCATATCAAAATCCAGTTTTGTATCCTTAGTCAGACTGATTGGTTTCCCAGTTCTCTTTTCATAATCTCTATCTCTTCTCACAAGATTTGCCATACCCCACATTATATCCATCTTTTCTGCTTCATCCTTATCAAGTTGTTGATAGTCTTCTGTTGTTAGATGAATATTACCCACACGACCATCAAGATAATTATCATAAGAATTCACGAGATTAGACAATAGAGCTATGTTTTCATTAATCTTCTCCTTTCGCACTTTTCTTATGTTCTCAATCTTGAGTGCAGATAAAACTTCTGTAGCAGATGGTGTTATATTTGAAGTAGGCTGTGATTGAGTGTTGAGTGAACATGGTGAAACTTGTGACAGATAGGAAGGTTTTTGTGTACTTGGAGTTGTAACATTCAAACCATACATGTTTTGATTATTTGTTGCAAAGGCAGTCTGAAACGGAGCATGAGCAGATTTAGTGGGTGTATATCCCGTTGGATAATACATTTTAGTGTCTTGAATTTTCTTAGACTTTTTCATCTTGTTCAATAGCTCTAATTCCTCTTCTTGAAGTCTTGCAATAAACGAGTTCACTGTAGTAGTAGTTAGTTCTCCACTAGTTTTCATAGTCAGGACAAAACCATTCCATTCCAATGGAAGTGCTCCAGCTAAACACTCCACTTTATCTTTCTCTTCAATCGTTACATCATGCTTATGCAATTCAGCTAGCAGATGACGATATCTTTCAACCAAATCTGTAATAGATTCCCAACTTGCCAGTGAAAGCGATCAAAATCAGCCTACAACTCTAAACCCTTTCGAGCTCTGTAAGCTGTATTTCCTTCATTGAATGTACGAAGTGCTTCCCAAATCTTGAATGAATTATCATGACAGAGAAACTGATGAAAAATCGGACCATCTAGAGTATTTGTCACGTCACAGTACATCTTCTTCTCCAAATTATACTCATCACGTTCTTCCGAAGGCATATTATGCAGAGTATATAACTCATTTGTAAGAGGTGAACGTGGCCATTGAAATTCAGATTTAATATACTTCCACAGTTTCGTATCTTGACCATCGGACCAAATATTAAATCTAGACTTCCATGTAGAGTAGTTATCCATATTCATCAATCTTGGACATTTTGTACCACTTCCAGATTCACTTTCAGCAAGGAGTAATCGTTGAGTGATACTTGTGATACTCTGAACTAATGGTGCAGCCAACGCATAGTCGTTTGAATTATACATCTTAAATAACTTTACCAAATAGGTAAACCGTGTGGTTTAGTACTCAGTCGTACGAGTCACAAAACGATCTACCTCAAATGTACGTCTCACACACTCAGACGTACGTATGACTTTAACAACCAAAAGAACAACACAAAACCTCAAACGTGCCAGTAATAATCAACCGTGTGATCAGTCATACGTGTCAACACTCAACCGTGTGATCACTCATGTGATCAGACTAGTTAATTTAACTTAAACCAGGTTATGCTAAACCGTGCGGATGAGTTCACAAGTGAGCTTCAACCGCGCGAGTGAGTGTTTATCAGCTGACCCACTCGTGTGAAGAGCTATTTACCCTAAATCACTCTAAAACCCTAGAAAATGATGTTAAACAACAATTTCTTCCACATGCTAGATTAGCATTAAACTAACATAAACACACTCTCTAATCACTATTACAAACGTAAAGATGATAACTTTTGGATCCAAAACCCTCTAAATAATAAAACCCAAAATAATAAGCTCTAAATCACCAAAAAATCACTAGGATGATGTTGAAATCTTAACCAACGCTCTGATACCAATGATGAAACATGACTAGGAACTTCGAAATCAACAGATTTAACTCACACAAAGGCGGAATAGTGAATCAAACCCTCTAGTGAATATGAAAATGCTTTTTGGGATTGATTTAGTCAAACCACAACAATGATGGTGTGATTAGATCAACACCTAGAGCTATTATTCACCTTTTGCAAGGATTTAGGCTTAAAGCACGGAGAGAGAATCGGAAAGGTTACCAGATCTGAGTGATTGTGTGTAATGAGAGGCTTAACCTAAAATGAAGAACATAACACAATATATACCCCTGCTGTAAGTCAACCGCGCGTGTCAGTCATCACTCATACGAGTGGACACACTTAGTCGTATGGTCGATCACTCACTCGTGTAAATTATCAACAAATTAGGTTTGTGACTCAGATCAGCACACTTGTGCGTATGAGCCTGTCATCCGTACGAGTGAGGCTTCATTCGTGCATCTGACTGAGTCTAGAATAGTCAAACTTCCATATCTAGTTCCTGCAGTACATGTAATTGCATATTAACATAGATAGGATAACAAGGAGCGATCATGGTAACCCACATACTGAAGTACCTGCCATGGACGTGGAGTAGATGTCTAGGGACTTATGCAAAATGCATCAACAATTTTTAATTTTATCTTTATGAGAATAATTTGGACATCTTTTAATATATTAATAAAATTTAAACTGATAAATGTAATAATAAATATCCATGACATAATTATAATTATTAAATACCAACTTTTATCGCATAACAACGAATAATCAAACATAAATTTGCCTATTGAATCTATCAATACTTAAGTGACCGTCAGTGTCTATGTTCGAGCATGAGCCTTTAAATCGGAACCCCAGTAAACCCCCCCCCCCCCCAAAGGAAGACCGTCATCACTTGTTTTCAAGAAATATCAATAACCAAAATATATCCAATCCGTATTTATCGCGGTCCCCTGTAGCGGCGCCAACAAGTTGGTGTGTCAAAAGTGTGTACAATAGTGCTTAATTTGCCTTTCAACTTTTAAATTTATAAAACCTTTATTTTACTTTTAACACCCTAACGAGCAACAAGACCCGATCAGATTTAGTATTTTAGGTTATCTCCTAAGAGAGCGTAGATGCGTTTTAAGTTGGTTTGTTAAAAAGCTTAGTTCATATTAAAGAACTAAATATAGATTTTTATGTGTTTTAAGATTATAGATTCTTATCTTTTAGGAAAGAGATGTTTGTGGATAGATTTTTAATTAATAAAAGAACGAAGTATAAAGCAAGTAAAGAATTAAAATAAAAAATTATAAATAAAAGCAGTTACATAACTTATACTAACACAAATCAAGATAACAATCATAGACCAATTATTATCCCTAAGTAGGTTAAAACTAGTGTTGCATATAGCATGAAACAACCCAACCCGTATTCCATACGATAATTTTTTTTTAAAATAATACACATTTACGCGCCCATTAAATATGTAAACCATTCCACACGTTTCGTTAAAACATACAACAAGTTTAGTGTTTACAAAAGGCACAAAGGCCATTAACGAATGTGATACAAGTTTGACCAATACAAAAATGATAGTTTTAAACCAAACAACACATCGAGCATGGTTTGGGACTAAACTACCCAAAACGCTAGGCCAACTTCCAAAAGCTCCAACATAACATCATCAAGGGACACCTAGTGCCCAACAACCCCCTTGCCCTTGTCCACACCTACATCTAAAAAGATAAACAACGAGAGGGGTAAGCTAATGCTTAGTGAGTGCAACAATTATACGTTTACATATACAACCTACTTACTTGCAATCACTTACGCATTTACCGCATACATGCTAGCATTATAAGTAATCATACCATCACAAGTATAACACTAAACCTTCCACCATACGAGCTAGCATAACAATAGCATATAGGTTAAACAATATAATATGCTACAATTCACACACACACAACCATGGTTAACCAAACGAATGAGGGAACGGTGTTTAAAGACCGTCGGAGTTCATAACAACCATTAGTGCACTTAACACTTCGTACACTAACCCCACGGGTGGCATCTTAACACGTCGATACTTCACCCCGGGTGGTGCCTTAACACTTCGACACTTCACCCCGAGTGGTGTCTTAGCACATCGACACTTCACTCGTTACATCTCTCGGAGTGGCATCTTAACACATCGATACTTCACTCCTGAGTGGTGTCTTAACACATCGACACTTCACTCGCCACGTGAGGAGTGGTGTCTTAACACGTCGACACTTCACAACTCAACTACACAAATAAATACATCATATATGCACGCATATAATTATTCCACTCACCTTAACACTTCGGTGATGATTATGCACTTCCGAAACTTCAAGGCAACGTACCTAATACATAAGTACACATTTAATTACACAACTAGTGGAACTTACCACACTACATATCACTTGAGCATTTAATGACCCATTTGCATTAAATAGCTAACCTACCTCAAAACCGCCCATAAATGGCCAAGACTCATATTAAATCACTAAAGCTAGTGATTTAAGTCTACTAACATTAATTAATCGCAACTTAGGGTAATTCATACCCATTTCACCCAAACTAGGTCAACATTACCCTTTTTGACCCATTTTAACACTCTTTCAACATTAAACACGTGTTTTAAAGCTTAACAACACCATTAATACTTACAAATCTTAAATCATAAGGCCAAACCCTAGGTTATAGCTATTTAAGATTTCCTTTCACCCACATAACCCAAGTTCACCCATTTTAACCCCAAATGGGTCATACAAGTCTCTAGTAACCAAAACCCTAGCCATTAACCAATTAAAACTCAAAACTTAGAGTTAGAACTTACCGAGACTATCAACGGGTAGCTAGAGACAAGAGGAACAACTTTAATTCTTGCTCCAAAGATCAACCCTCAATCCTTCACTCTCAAATCTCACCTTTAATTCAATTGGGTTTTAAGTTTTGGGAGAGAAAATAGAAAGAAAAGGGAAAAGAAATTCAATTAAATGAACAAGTTGATGAGATTTAATGCTCCCATCAGACATACAGGTCAAATTACCAATTTGCACCTTAAATTCCCTTAAAATGAGCTAAGTCCGGATTCTGTCCAGCAGGACTGCCGCGCCGTGGCCCAATTCGTCGCGGCGCGACATTCATCATGAAAATCGACCCTTCTTAACCCTCATTCTGTTCCTGGTTTGCTTGTTATGCCGCGGCGCGGACCATTTTGTCGCGGCGCGGCCTAAGGCTGTAATTGAGCAGCTCGACCATCTTAAACAAATTTCAACATTAATTAATTTTGTACATTTCAAACCCGCTTCCTATTCTCACCTAACCTTCAACTATAGTCTCGCAAGACTTAATGCTATCAAAACCCACATATAGACTTGCTTATGCACACATTATCTAGTATACACATACATATATATATATATATATATATACATATATTCATACATTTATGCGTAAGCTAACGAGTTATAAACGTACAAATGATTAAGTATGTACCTTTCAATACGTACGGGAAAAACAGGATGTTACAACTCTCCCCCACTTGAATCGGAGAGCGTCCTCGCGATCCAAGCCGCATGACAAGCCGGAAGATAGACCAAGACAAACTCTTCGGATTCCCATGTAAACTCGGAACCCTTTCGATGTCGCCATTGCACCTTGAAAGTTCTAATTTCCTTATTTCGCAACATCTTAACCTTCTCATCAAGGATTGCAACCGGTTCTTCCGCATACTCTAGCTTGTTATTCAACGTAATCTCATCTAAAGGCACCCAAGTCGAGTCATCCGCAAGACACTTACGAAGATGGGAAACATGAAACGTGTTATGGATTCCCGCAAGTTCTTCGGGTAACTCTAGTCGATAAGAAACCTCACCAACACGTGCCGAAACCTTGAAAGGACCAATAAACCGAGGAGCTAACTTTCCTCGTTTCCGAAACCGAATAACACCCTTCCATGGAGAAACCTTAAGCATCACCATGTCACCTTCTTGAAACTCAATCGTTCTCCTACCTTTATCGGCATAAGACTTTTGTCGATCTTGTGCCGCTTTAAGTCGAGCCCGAATCATCTCAATCTTACAATTCGTCTCCAAAACCAAATCGGAGCTCCCGATCTCTCTTTGACCCACTTCTCCCCAACAAATGGGAGTTCAACACCTACGCCCATAAAGCATCTCATACGGTGGCATTCCAATACTAGTGTGGTAACTATTATTGTACGAGAATTCCACCAATGGCAAGTGCTCATCCCAACTTCCACCAAAATCAATAATACACGCCCTTAATATATCCTCCAACATTTGGTTCGTACGCTTGGTTTGACCATCCGTTTGAGAATGATACGCCGTGCTCATTTTCAATTGAGTACCCATATCTTCATGAAACTTGTTCCAAAATCGGGACGTAAAACGAGTATCTCGATCCGAAACAATAGATATAGGAACCCCATGTCTCGATATCACCTCCTTGATAAACAACTTGGATAAAGTCTCCGATGATATCGTTTCTCGAATGGGAAGAAACAAAGCACTTTTCGTTAATCGATCAACTATCACCCAAATCGTATCATATTGGGTTCTCGCCGTCTTCGATAACTTAGTAATGAAGTCCATGGTAATGTGCTCCCATTTCCATTTCGGGAATTCCAAGGGTTGTAACTTACCGTACGGCTTTTGGTGTTCAGCTTTAACTTGCAAACACGTGATGCATTGTTCAACATACTTAACCACATCACGTTTCATACCGGGCCACCAATAATCTTTCTTCAAGTCATAGTACATCTTTGTTGCACCCGGATAAATGGAATACTTTGACTTATGTGCTTCATCTAGTAGCACTTGTCGATTACCACCCATCTTAGGTACCCACACTCTTCCTTGAAACGAAAACAAACCACGCGAGCCCATAGTAATGAACTCCGTTTGCCCCACAATCCGCTCTTCATGCTTGTTGTGAACATACGCTTCTATTTGAATCTCACCAAGCTTTACAAGGAAATCGTTAGTAATAATCATGCGTAACGATCCTACTCGTATCGTCGGATGTTGACTCTTTCAACTCAACGCATCCGCGACCACGTTCGCCTTTCCCGGATGGTAAAGTATCTCACAATCATAATCCTTTACCACATCCATCCACCTACGTTGACGATAATTCAAATCTCGTTGAGTAAAGAGATGTTTCAAACTCTTATGGTCTGAATAAATCGTACACTTGACACCATACAAGTAGTGGCACCAAATTTTCAACGCATGAACCACCGCCTCCAATTCAATATCGTGAGTCGGGTATCTCTTTTCGTGTTCCTTTAATTGTCGAGAGGCATAAGCAATGACTTTACCTCTTCGCATCAAAACACACCCGAGCCTATTTAAAGAAGCATTACAATAAACCGTCATGTCTTCTACCCCTTCCAGCAACACTAGCACCGGAGCTTGACACAATTTCTCTTTTAACAATTGAAAAGCGATTTCTTGCTCGTTCTCCCAATTGAACCTTACGTTCTTCCTCGTCAATTTAGTCAAAGGAGAAACAATCTTAGAAAAGTCTTGGATGAACCGACGATAATAACCGGCCAATCCGAGAAAGCTTTGGATTTCCGTAGGCGTAGTCGGTTGTCCCCAACTCTTCACCGTTTCTATCTTCCCCGGGTCTACTTGAATTCCTTCTCGATTCACAATATGGCCAAGGAATTGAACTTCCCTTAGCCAAAATTCACATTTGAAGAATTTTGTATACAACTTCTCCTTCCACAATGCCTTCAACACTTCACCCAAATGGTGCTCATGTTCTTTCATACTCTTAGAATAAATATGTATGTCGTCGATGAACACAATCACTGACTTGTCCAACATAGGTTGGCACACTCGGTTCATAAGATCCATGAATGCTGCCGGTGCATTCGTAAGACCAAAAGGCATAACTACAAACTCATAATGCCCATAACGCGTTCGAAAAGCCGTTTTCTCAATGTCTTCCTCACGGACACGCACTTGATGATAGCCGGACCGTAAGTCAATCTTAGAAAAATACGTTGCACCTTGGAGTTGGTCAAACAAATCGTCAATCTGAGGCAATGGATAATGATTCTTGATCGTCACTTTATTCAACTCCCTATAATCGATGCACATCCGCATACTTCCATCTTTCTTTTTCACAAACAAAACCGGAGCACCCCATGGCGAGGAGCTCAGTCAAATGAAACCCTTCTCAAGCAACTCTTGGGTTTGATTTAACAACTCTTGCATTTCTGTTGGTGCTAAACGATAAGGAGTTTTAGCAATGGGAGTAGCTCCCGGAACCAACTCAATGCGAAATTCTACTTGTCTTTCCGCCGGAACACCCGGTAACTCATCCGGAAAAGGGTTTTCAAACTCATTAACCACCGGAATTTTACGAATGGGTGGTGGATCATCACGAGTATCAACTACATGAGCGAGATAACATATACCACAACTCTTGAGAAAACGTCGTGCCCGTGCATAAGTGCATAATGGTACGAGTCTTCTTCATTTATCACCATGAATAATCAACTCTCCCCCACTTAGGGTTCTCACACGAATGAACTTATCATGGCATGCAATATCGGCTCTATAACAATCGAGCCAATCCATGCCAACAACAATATCAAACTTACCCAAAGTCATCGGAATGAGATCGATTTTACACGTTTCGGTACCAAACATAACATTACAATCTTTACACACATCAACCCCTAGCACCGTCTTACCATCCGCTATTTCAACTTCTACCGGGTGACTTAACTTAGCTAGCGGTTTGTTAAGCTTAGACACAAATTGAGGCGATACAAAAGACAAATTAGCACTGCTATCAAATAATATCTTTGCCGGATTAGAGTTAACCATGAAAGTACCTGAGAAAACTTCATTGGAATGCCTGGCCTCATCATTGGTCATCAAATAATTCCGCCCCTTAGCCATGCCCGCCGCCTTCTCTAACCTCTTAACATGATCACCCCGCAAGTAGGGACACTCCGGCCTCTTATGCCCTTCTTTACCGCAATTAAAACAAGTGAGCTTGGTTGTGGTTGATTGTTTCGGGCACTCACGAGCCATGTGCCCCCTTTGCCCATAATTGTAGCAAGCATAAGTAAAATCACCGGAAGCACCCTTCTTAACACTACCAACACTCTCGGAGCCCTTCTTGTGCTTCTTGTTAGAAAAGTTCAAATAATCAGTAGCTTCAAACTTCTTTTTGCCAAAGGTAAAGCCACTCTTTCTCAAGATGAGCGACTCGAAACCTCTGGCCATATCAAACAACTCATCAAAACTCTTCACCACATTCACGTTTATCTTCTCTTGATAATTATCATTCAAGATTCGGTAAAAGTCTTCCTTCAACATTTTATCATTCCCGACATACTCCGGGAAAAATTGAGTTTTCGACAAGTAAACGGATTTAAGAGTATTCAAATCCATCGACCCTTGCCTCAAGGAACGTAACTCGTCCTTAAGCCTAGTAAGATCGGCCGAAGTTCGGTACTCTTGGAAGAACTCCGTTTTGAACTCATCCCAAGTAAAATCCATGCATTGTTCTTCGCCATAAACTTGGATTTTTGCATCCCACCATAGGTTCGTATCACCTCTTAGCATGCTACAACCATACCTTGTCTTTTTATCAATCGTGCATTCACAAGTTCGAAAGGCCCCCTCCATATCGGAGATCTACCGGGCACTCTTTAACGGGTCTCTTTCACCCTTAAAAGTAGGTGGTTGAGCATCCTTAAAGTTCTTATAGAGAAAGTCACGTCTTCCCACATTATCTTCATGCAGGACGGCTTTAACTTGTTCTTTGACTACATTGACCAATTGTTTGTCAATTGAGTCTAGGAACATCTTCTTGATATCCACAAGGTACTCCGCCTTTTGACTTTTAAGAATGGCCTCAATCTTGGCCGTCAACTCGGCGTCCTCACTAGTGCCCCCATTTTCGGTGTCGTGTCCGTTTCTCATCTTCATTTTATAAAACATAAAAGATTAAACAACGAACGACACAAAAGGACATAACACGTATGCATATACGTATACCCCACACTTCTCCATCTTACTCAACAATCATCGTACATTACTTGTTTGATACGATTTGCACCCGTAACAATGGTAGATAATCATTGATACGTGAGCACGTCGCATTAACTTGCTAGTACAATGTCCATCTCGCTTGATGATTGCTAAACACAACCCAAATCAATTAGCACGAGGTTAGTTCACATAACCAAAGCACTAACAATTCCCGATTAGATCCAAAGTCCTACAAGTCCCGCATAAAAGTGCATGCACAATAAAGTCTAAGTCTAGGCACCTATCTCAAGTCTCCTAAATACCTTAGACCATGCTCTGATACCACTTGAAACAACCCAACCCGTATTCCATACGAGAATTTTTTTTTTTTAAAATAATACACATTTACGCGCCAATTAAATATGTAAACCATTCCACACGTTTCGTTAAAACATACAACAAGTTTAGTGTTTACAAAAGGCACAAAGGCCATTAACGAATGTGATACAAGTTTGACCAATACAAAAATGATAGTTTTAAACCAAACAACACATCGAGCATGGTTTGGGACTAAACTACCCAAAACGCTAGGCCAACTTCCAAAAGCTCCAACATAACATCATCACGGGACACCTAGTGCCCAACAACCTCCTTGCCCTTGTCCACACCTGCATCTAAAAAGATAAACAACGAGAGGGGTAAGCTAATGCTTAGTGAGTGCAACAATTATACGTTTACATATACAACCTACTTACTTGCAATCACTTACGCATTTACCGCATACATGCTAGCATTATAAGTAATCATACCATCACAAGTATAACACTAAACCTTCCACCATACGAGCTAGCATAATAATAGCATATAGTTTAAACAATATAATATGCTACAATCCACACACACACAACCATGGTTAACCAAATGAACGAGGGAACGGTGTTTGAAGACCGTCGGAGTTCATAACAACCATTAGTGCACTTAACACTTCGTACACTAACCCCACGGGTGGCATCTTAACACGTCGATACTTCACCCCGGGTGGTGCCTTAACACTTTGACACTTCACCCCGAGTGGTGTCTTAGCACATCGACACTTCACTCGTTACATCTCTCGGAGTGGCATCTTAACACATCGATACTTCACTCCCGAGTGGTGTCTTAACACATCGACACTTCACTCGCCACGTGAGGAGTGGTGTCTTAACACATCGACACTTCACAACTCAACTACACAAATAAATACATCATATATGCACGCATATAATTATTCCACTCACCTTAACACTTCGGTGATGATTATGCACTTTCAAAACTTCAAGGCAACGTACCTAATACATAAGTACACATTTAATTACATAACTAGTGGAACTTACCACACTACATATCACTTGAGCATTTAATGACCCGTTTGCATTAAATAGCTCACCTACCTCAAAACCGCCCATAAATGGCCAAGACTCATATTAAATCACTAAAGCTAGTGATTTAAGTCTACTAACATTAATTAATCGCAACTTAGGGTAATTCATACCCATTTCACCCAAACTAGGTCAACATTACCCCTTTTGACCCATTTTAACACTCTTTCAACATTAAACAAGTGTTTTAAAGCTTAACAACACCATTAATACTTACAAATCTTAAATCATAAGGCCAAACCCTAGGTTATAGCTATTTAAGATTTCCTTTCACCCACATAACCCAAGTTCACCCATTTTAACCCCAAATGGGTCATACAAGTCTCTAGTAACCAAAACCCTAGCCATTAACCAATTAAAACTCAAAACTTAGAGTTAGAACTTATCGAGACTATCAACGGGTAGCTAGAGACAAGAGGAAAAACTTTAATTCTTGCTCCAAAGATCAACCCTCAATCCTTCACTCTCAAATCTCACCTTTAATTCAATTGGGTTTTAAGTTTTGGGAGAGAAAATAGAAAGAAAAGGGAAAATAAATTCAATTAAATGAACAAGTGGATGAGATTAAATGCTCCCATCAGACGTACATGTCAAATTACCAATTTGCCCCTTAAATTCCCTTAAAATGAGCTAAGTCCGGATTCTGTCCAGCAGGACTGCCGCGGCGTGGCCCAATTCGTCACGGCGCGACATTCAACATGAAAATCGACCCTTCTTAACCCTCATTCTGTTCCTGGTTTGCTTGTTATGCCGCGGCTCGGACCATTTTGTCGCGGCGCGGCCTAAGGCTGTAACTGAGCAGCTCGACCATCTTAAACAAATTTCAACATTAATTAATTTTGTACATTTCAATCCCGCTTCCTATTCTCACCTAACCTTCAACTATAGTCTCGCAAGACTTAACGCTATCAAAACCCACATATAGACTTGCTTATACACACATTATCAAGTATACACATACATATATATATCTATACATATATTCATACATTTACGCGTAAGCTAACGAGTTATAAATGTACAAATGATTAAGTATGTACCTTTCAATACGTACGGGAAAAATGGGATGTTACATAGCAGGACTTAAAGCATATGCTAGACAAGTGATGTGCATGACTAACATCTCAATTCTTAGTATTTAATTCAATTACATGATACATATCAACCTTATGATGCGGATCAATATGCAAATAGACTAACAAATTATATAAGCTATTAAACATCAAGTAGATTAACTCAAGTTACTAGCTGAAAGTCAATTACTACTAAGTTTTCATTCAATTATTAATCAAACACAACCAAACTGAGGATCCAAGCCTAACAATATCAAACTTTATTATATAAGCGTAATTCAAATTCAACAGACTTATCACTAACTATGTTGTTTAACTTAGTTGCATGCAATCCAATCTACCAAGTTTGATTGACTAGATCTAAACAAGTAGCATGAATCGAATAATAGATCGTTGGATCAAGTGTTAATCAATCCTAAAATCATGTTATTTAATCATTAAGCATGGCAAACAAGCATATTAAAGCATATTAGATTCAAAAAAGTATAAATATCATTACAGAAACTCTGTTTATACAGATCTGGAAAAAACCAGAAACTGTACGAATTATAGTACGAAGCCAGCAGCTTTGTTCCAGTCAAGCCGGCGGCTTGGACTGGTGAAGCCGGCAGCTTCATCTGATTCTCAGACAAAGTTAGTTTTCGTCCACATAACCGCTATGAACGTTTAATTCATAGTGGTAGACGAACAAATACATAAAAAGTAAATAAAATGATATAAACAAGAGTATAAAGATAAATTCATGTACCTCAAAAGGTAGATAAAAAGAAACTTTATTGATAACTTTAATAATCTTGATTACAACTTGAGAATAAACCCTAATCTAAGAGTTTTCGTGATTTAGAGAAAATCCTAAAAGAAAAATGAAACAGTACATTGAAAACTGATACAGAAGGCCCCTATTTATAGTTTAAAAATTGGTGGCCTAAGCCGGCAGCTTCAGTGGGAAACCGGTGGCTTCACATGGCGGTGACTCCTTTTGTAAGTTTAACGTAGTCCGCAAGTAGATTAACGCATAACCGTCCTAGGTCAAGCCGGCGGCTTTAGAGCTAAGCCGGCGGCTTCATAGATCCGTCAATCTTTTTGATTTCATTTCCATTTTTAGCTTTTTCTTGGGCTTTAAGTACACAAAACTGGACTTAAGCCGGCGGCTTCAGTTGCAAGACGGTGGCTTCATTGTTATTTTTCGAATCCTGGCATTTTCTGCAGAGTTCTGGAACTTTCTAGAATTTTATCACCAAGCCGACGGCTTCAGAATACCAGGCCGGCGGCTTCATGTTGATTTCTGCAGTTTTTACTTGTTTTTGATCCTGTTTAATACATAACTTCAACAAAATAATTAGAAATACTGTTTTCCCCATTTTACCCATTTTAGTGTGTTTTAGGATTAAATTGACTTTAAAATAGCAAGATAACTCCTAAAATGTTATCAAAACTCTGTATAATTAAGGAGTTATCACCGGTCATGTGTATTGTGGAATGTTGAATTCCGCGGGATATTATCATCTTGGCGGTAAGAGTGTGGGGTTATAACCCTAAGTGGGGGAGTTATGTACCCGGAAGGTACGGTGTTGCATGTGTTTGGTAGGCGTGTTGGAGCGATTTACCGAAAGTCGTCCCGTTTGGTGAACGAACTCGCGACGTAGGGTGTTGATTTTGACTGTCTTATGTAGAGATATGTGGGTGTTGAGCGCGTTCGAGAGCGAATTCTCTAGTGTATTGAGAACTTATACGTGTGAAAAGTGACATGCACATCCTTAATGGACGGTCAAAGCGAAGGTTCACAGGGTAATGGTGTATGAGTTGTGTGTTGTGTAAGATTGTGTGTCGGTTGAAGTTACCGAAGATCTTGCGGGAAATTCCATCACTGTGAGTGTGGTGCGGATGACCCAAATAGATTTTTGGTTGGTGATAGAACTTTGAGTCGTAAGTTAGAGTGTGTCAAGGAGTCGTGAGGGAATGTTGTGTGGATAGAACGTTACGTTGTAAGGAAGTGTGACTGATAGGATGCAATGACGGCATCGAAGGGCCCAGAGTTTATGTGAGAACTCGAGAAGTTGAGGAATGTGTATCTTCTTGTTCGCGATCAGGCTTAGATCACGAGGACGTGATCCAGTTTAAGTGGTGGAGAGTTGTAACAACCCAGATGTAGAAAACAAGTTCAAATGTTAATAGCTCAGGTGTGGACCTGCGGTCCACTTTGTCCCACGGTCCAAATTTAGTCTAAAGTAGAAACAGGTGCAACCTGGACCGGTGGTTCACTTTGGACAGGCGGTCTACTTTGGACCGGTGGTCCAGCATGTTCATGAAGTAGGCAGGTAAGGAGTGAGCCGGCGGTCCACAACGGGTTTTTGTGCAGTTTTGTTGTTTTGTAAAAATAAGAAGGGCACTTTGATCTTTTCACATATGAACGAGTATAAACCTTAAGATCCGATCTAGATCT
Organism: Rutidosis leptorrhynchoides; assembly: GCF_046630445.1. NCBI lineage: Eukaryota > Viridiplantae > Streptophyta > Magnoliopsida > Asterales > Asteraceae > Rutidosis > Rutidosis leptorrhynchoides. The sequence continues at coordinate 283,797,531 of NC_092338.1, read as the reverse complement.
CATTTTCATCTCACTTTTCACCTACTCAAATCCTCTCATCTCATTTTCGAGTGAGAAACCCTAGTTTCTAGAGTGAGAAAGCTAGATTGAGGAAGAAGGAGGTGATTTCCACCCAAATTGATTGTACATCTTGGAAGATCCATTTCTAGGCTAGAAGTTGGTGTTGTGGTAAGTCTCAAACTCGAATTTTATATGTGTAGTACATCTTGGAAGATCCATTTCTAGGCTAGAAATTGGTGTTGTAGTAAGTCTCAAACTCGAATTTTATATGTGTAATTTGATATTCAAGTTAGGGTTTAAGCTTTGGGTTGTTAGAAACACTTGAATGAGCATGAAATGGGTTTATGGTAGCTAGTACATGGGTGTAAGACCCATTTTCGGTGGGTTTTGGGTTGGAAGACTATCTGACCATGTTTAGGTCTAAATGTTATTGATAATCACAAGTAAATGTGTAAACTTTTGATTGTGTTGATATTTTGAACTCTTAAGAGTATTGTTGAAGCTTGATTTTGAAATGGGTCTAAATTAGGGTTTGTGAGTTAATTTGGGGAAGACAAGTGTTTAACACTTGAGATTTGGGTTAGTTGGCGTTATAGGACCATTTTCACTAGTGTTAAGTGATTATTGGTTATTTTGGGCATTGGTTGTGCTTGGAAGTGCAATTGGGTCATAATTGCACTAAGTGTTAATTTGGGTTGGTTTGTAATCCACCCTAATTGTGTTGTTTGTTATGTAATAAATGAAATAGGTACTTCCCATTGGCGGTAGCGGATTATTTGGTTTGCATTCATCAAGGCGACAAGGTGAGTGTAAATATATGATATGCGTATGTATGCATAGGATGGGTGCGGGTAGGGTAGAGTGATCCTTGTGCGTTCGGGTTCACTTTACGTGTGTGTGGGATGATAGACCCCGGAAGTTTAGGGTCCACTTTGAGACGACCCGTCCTAATCCATAAGGACGAATACAATAACATATGGTTACATTGCGAGGTATTTGACCTCTATATGATACATTTTACAAACATTGCATTCGTTTTTAAAAGACAACCTTTCATTACATCGAAAGTTGACAAATATGCATACCCTTTCATAATATATCCAAATTATAGATGACTTAATCTATCTTTTACTTAATAATGATCTTTATTGAACTCAACAACTTGAATGCAACGTCCTTTGAAATATGTCATGTATGACTCCAAGTAATATCTTTAAAATGAGCAAATGCACAGCAGAAGATTTCTTTAATACCTGAGAATAAACATGCTTTCAAGTGTCAACCAAAAGGTTGGTGAGTTCATTAGTTTATCATAATCGATTATTTTCATAATTTTAATAGACCACAAGATTTTCATTTCCATTTTTCATAAACATCATCTCATATCAGGCATTTCGCAAAAACTGCATAGAGATAAAAATCATTCATATGGTGAACACCTGGTAATCAACATTAACAAAACGCGTCTAGAATATCCCCATCATTCCAGGACTCTCATCGGACATGATAAAATCGAAGTACTAAAGCATCCGTAACCCGGATGGGGTTTGTTAGGCCCAATAGATCTATCTTTAGGATTCGCGTCAATTAGGGTTTCTGTTCCCTAATTCTTAGATTACCAGACTAAAAAGGGTGATATTCGATTCGATAATCCAACCATAGAAAGTAGTTTCGATTATTTGTGTCTATTACGTAAAACATTTATAAAAGCAGCGCATGTAATCTCAGTCCCAAAAATATATATTGCAAAAGCATTTAAAAAGGGAGTAATGAAACTCACTATACTGTATTTTGTAGTAAAAATACATATGACGACATTGAATAATGCAAGGTTGGCCTTGGATTCACGAACCTATATTAAGTATATATATATATATATATATATATTTATATAATGGTCAATATCTGTCTAACAATTAAGGTTAAGTCATAGTGTACCACTATCCTAATGCTCGAGACCGATATGCAAAAGTTAACAAAAATCAGTTTGACCCAAAATGACTTTCAAAATCTATACATGTTTATTATATACCTTAAATATAGTCATTATATATATTTAAATATATTATCAGATTTTATTAGAGTAAATAATACAAGTCATATATTAATAATTAAAAATTTATATTAAAATTTATATATGATAAAAATATACTTTTATATAACTCGAGTAATAAAATTTATATAATTCACTTAAAATCATAAACATATAGTGGTATGTACTATTATTGTAATTATATTACATATGGTAAAAATATATTTGTATCACATATTTATTTGATAAAATAATATTGATAATAATAATAATAAGTAAAGTTGTACTATTTTATAATAATATTAATTATTTTAATAATAATAATTATTATTATTATTATAATAATAATAATAATTATAATTATATTTACTAAAGATAATAATAATCTTTTTAATAAATAATAATCTTTTATAGTAATACAAATGTTATAATAATAATAATAATATTTCTGATAAAAAATATAATATTCATGTTAATGAAAATAACAATGATAATAATATTGTTGTTATTAATAATATTAATAAAAATGATAATTTTAATGAAAATATAGGTTTTAAGATTTAGAATGATATTTTCAAAAAAACATGATAATTTTTAATAATAATGATAAATAATAATATTTTATATGAAAATAATAATTCTATTCAAAATGATAATTTTTATTAATAATAATACTAAAATGATAATACTAATGACAATGATATTTCTATTAAAATGATAATTTTAATAAAATGATTTAATATTAACGATACATTAATAATAATGATAATAATAATTTTCAATAATATATTTTATCTTAATAATATTTACTATATATATAATTATTATAATAAAAATTGTAATAATAATATTTTATAAAAATAATCCTATCAAAAATGATAATTTTTAATAATAACCCTAATATGATAATGATAATCAAAATGATATTTTTATTAGAATTGATAATTTTAACAAACGTGATAATTTTTAATATTTAAGATACTTTTAATAATAATAATGATAAAAATAATAAAATAATAGTTTTTATAAAAATGTTAATAACTATAGTAATAATAATAACAATAGAAAATTTAATGATAATACCTATATTAATAACGATAATGTTATTAATAATAATAATAATAATAATAATAATAATCAGATAATAATAACGACGATAATAACGATGATGTAATAATAATAATCATTTTTTATATATAATAATACTAAAATAAATGATAATTCAGTTGACTATATCTTTAAATCCGTTCATCGAAATCACACGACTTCAAAATGAAAAGTTGTTAATTTTTCGACAGCTTTCCAATGACATGCATATCATATACCTTATATCAATAATATACGTATTAAATTCGTGATTCAACATATACTATATAACAACGAAATTAAATATACAAGCATGCATAATCATATATACTCGAGCACTAGTCAGGGATACACTATTAATATATAAAAGATAAGATATGAATGCTCACGTATCAATATTGAGATTCAATATTGCAGGAAAGTACGTAGACACAACGGAGATGATAAACACTAGTTTAACCCACGAGCAAAACCCCCGAACCATATCCAAAACCTCCATAGCTATAATCCATAATTTCTTTAGCTCTATCCCTCTTGAAAAACCATTTTGAAACATGCGAGCAGAACCTCGTGGTAGTATTTTATGTATAATATTAATAATAGTAATCCTAGTACTACTAATAATAATAATATGATTAATAGTAATAATAATAATAATAATATTAATATTATTAATAATATTAATAATAATAATAATAATAATAATAATAATAATAATAATAATAATAATAATAATAATAATAATAATAATAATAATAATAATAATAATAATAATATAAGTACAGAGAGATATAGATTGATATGTATGTGTTTTGTGTCCGAAACTAAAACGCGTTTTATAGAATCTGACATGTCCCAGACCTCCATGCGATCGCATGGTTTTTGGGCATCATGGCCATGCAATCGTATGGCCAACTGTGTCCAGCCTGGTTCATTTGTTTTTCCTTGCCGACACCCAATTTATATTATTATATATATAATATATTTAATTTATATAATTACCTATATATTATTCTATATTTACGGGTATAGTTGATTTGTAATTTTCGTTCCGATGACTCGTACGTTGTCACTCGACTTATGTCTCAGTTCTGGTTTCACGAATGTCCTTTCGTACGCTTAGAAAACTAGCACTTTACATTTTGTGACTCGTACCCTTGTCAAAATATAGACTTAGATTATTAATAAACTATATCACTCAAGATGTATCCTAATCATTTGAGTGTTTTGGTCATTTGTTTCTATAAATCAACGTCTCATTATATAATATTATTATTTTAATTCAAAATGTTTTATGACTACGTTATATATATATATATATATATATATATATATATATATATATATATATATATATATATATATATATATATATATATATATATATATATATATATATATATATATATATATATATATTCTTATCTCAAATATAAGTTTGAAATATTTATTTATTAATATAATATTTAGTTTTTCAAAAGTAATTATATTTCAAGACTCATTTACAATCGTTTAATTATGTCATATTACGTTTATATTTTTGAAACACAATATATATATTTGTAATTTATAATATAAAGCTTTAATTAAGTTATTAAAAATTCATTAACAAAGTATCTTATAAAACATTTTGATAATAAAGTTCTTTTTAAATTGAAAACGTTTTAGTACTAAATTAAATAAATATGATAACTTTTGTTTTCCAAAAATAATATATATTTAAGAATTATTTTGTTAAAACTTTAAAATAATGGAAATTGTTATATCATAACATGTTTTAGGAAAATAAAATCATATATGACACATAACAGGTTTCAAGTTTCTAAATTACCGATTGTTGGTGAAGCATAGGATATAGTCCAATGGTTAATGTATGTAAAATGTTGATTTACTTAACTTGTCGATATCCAACATCAAAGTTATTTACACTACACGTTCTTATTTTCTCATTAAACAAAATGAAAGGTAAAATAATTATCTCACTAAAACCACGAGGAAAAAAAATATTGTAAAGCATGAATTGAAAATCAAATAGGAATCTCCACTAAACCTTGTCTAGTTCTCGTTAATTGATACTTTTGTTCTTACTTGAAATTCACTTTACCAATTATTTCGAATACCGTTAAAAAGGAAAGGTTTCCTAAATCAAAGAGGACCTCTCAACAGAGACTCGTAATCATACAATGTATCTGATAAATCAATCATGTGATATTATCTTTTAATTTTCGTAAATAAATTTATTAAAATAAATAAGTTCATGTACGTATTATACATCTAATACTTTGTTAATATTTTCAATTAGTATAATTATATATTATATATACATATCTATATACACATAAATGTTCGTGAATCTTCGAGCACGGTCAAAGGGTAATTGATTACATGAATGTGGTTCCAAAATTTTGAGATTCAACATTACAGACTTTGCTTATCGTGTCAGAAATATATAAAGATCAAGTTTAAATTTGGTCGGAAATTTCTGGGTTGTCACAGTACCTACCCGTTAAAGAAATTTCGTCCTGAAATTTAATTGGGATGGTCATGACTAACAATAAGTATGTTTTCATGACGCATATGAGCTGAAAATTAGAGTTTTTATCATCATTAAGTAATATGGATAAAACAATTTGATTATGTGAAGAGTATAAGTGATGCTATCGCAAAAGAGTGAAATGAGTAAATACAAGTTCGTCTTAACCAGTGACGTAGTCACGGTTGATTTCCGAAATTCAAGGAATTTAGAGAAAATCTTCATAATAAGATTTGATTTTTCGAAAATTATGGAAATTGGGATCTTCTTTGGTTAAATGAAATAATCTGTTTCGATTGCTCTGTCGGATATTTCACTATAAATCTACTCCTTTCGTTTCCTTATTTTCATATCTCACATCTTCTATTCTTTTTCCTCAATTCATACTTTAAAGCGTTCGTAAATATGCTCCATCCAGTTTTGATTCTTGATATACACCTAACTTTTATATCTGTCATTCTTCTTTTTCATCTGCTGCCGAAAGAGTCTATTCACTTCTATTATACTCTTGGTTTTATAGTGTTTTTAGTTCTTCCATGTCTTTATATTGTTATACGCATCGATATACACGGTTTGTAATTTCTGGGTTGTTATTGGGGTTTATATTTTCCCTTGTATTTCAGAGTCGCTGCTTCTTGTCATTCTATAATCCATTGACATCCACAATTAATGTTTTCTCCTATTTACTGCGATTTATACTCCAATTTTATTTCGGAGCTTCATTCTTTTGTTTTCTCTTCTTGCTATTAAGCACCGCATGTAATGGTCCAGAATTCGTAGATATGAATTTCGAAATGAACATGGTTAATGTTCTAAGAAGGAAATTGTAATGACACGATCTTGATTTGTCAAATTACCAGAATACCTTGGAAAATGCCGAATCATCAAGAAAAATTATTTTCTTGATATGTTTAGAGGTTAAGTAGAATACAAGATTCATGTAACATGGCACATGATGACGTTATGATCTGTGAATCATCAGGTTCCATTTAGAAACTCAGCATGACTTACTGTAATATAATCATGTTGATCAAGTGTCATTATATTATACTAACTCATGCTTCAGTTCCCAACACTACTTCAAAAACATTCATATTTTAAACTCGAAGGTTTCAGAATTGAGAAACTAAAAGAGTTTCTTTTATAATGTAACACAGATAGCGCGAAGAGGTGAATGATTTCGGATAACAATAGTTATGAAGATATCTTCAGAAATATCGAAGATATTTATAATGGAAGATATGATGATATCTTAGAATATCTAAGATCAGAGGATGATGAAGAATATTATTCGCAAGGGTTTAGAGTAAGGAGCAAGGTATTCGCTAACAGACACTGAATCATTTGGATTTTTTAAAGGTAGATTTCGTCTTTGTGATTTATCCACAGCCTCCTTCATGGTTTGCTCAATCCATTTTCCAGTTCCAAACCTTCTCTTTTTCTGAGCTTTGCCAACACACTATTCTTTATCATTAAACTTTTGACTATTACGGTTGCCTACAGTTTCTGTTGCTTCATCAGCATTTTTCCAAAATTCGAAGAACTAATTCGCAGTTTAGGGTGTTTTTCAGAAACTTCACATTCACAGTATGTAAGTTTAGGAGATAGACGTTATATGTATATATATAACTGTTGAAATGAAAACGCTGATAGATTCAAGATAGATGATTTCCGATAGTTGGTATGGAAATTATTGTTACAGGATGCAGATGAGTACATGATAGGGTTTCAATGAATAAGTATAGTGATTTTTCGGAGAGACTTAATGATCAATGAAATTGTTGGTAAGTTTACTGTTAAGGTGGCGAGATATAAAAGGTTCCCCGATAACAATGATGAAGGGATGATCGTTATAATAAGGCTTATTCGAATGAGCAATTGAAGTTGATTTGCTGGAGCTGTGACAAAACTGTCTATTTTGAAAAGAGATTGAAAAGTTATTTTTGGTAATAAATGTCAAAGGATCTGACACGGGTACGTGTTAAACTATGACTTTAGTTTCGAGAGTTTTTCAGGTGCATGACTGTGGATAACATATGGTTGGATCATCATCACAATTGTTCATTATTTGAAGTGTCCTCAGGAATTTCGAAGGGTTTGAACACAGATTATAATCTTCAATATACATATGATGTTCTACAAAAATTGTTTTCTGGATTTAATGAATAGAAGTAATGTTCTAGCACAGTTTTGAAGTCAAAGTATAGATTTGAAAGATGTAGGAATCTAAGAGTGATGATATCGGTTATATCTTGATTTGGATTCTGATCTGTTAAAATCAGAATATGTAATTGAATTTGAATGAGAATGGTTGTTATAATGAGAGAATGTATATCGTTGTGAAAGTAGTGGATATAGTTGATGATTAAAACCAAATAATGTAACATATTAATTGTGAATTCCAATATCTCTCGGGTATTACCTACCCGTTAAAAGTTTCACAAGTTAATATTTTGTCAAGAGAATTTTATTACAGTCTTTATGAAGATATATGTATATTTTCTTCAGATGTAATATAGATTTAATGAGTTATTATTAAATTAAACTCATTTGATTTTGGTTGAAATTAGAAATGAATACTCTTTAAAGCTTTAGAATTTACGTAATCTTCGCGGATTATTTCTTCAACGTAAATGAAATCATGAATCAATACTTCATTATTCATCTTTATTGATATTTCTTCGGTGAATGATGTTGGTGATTGTGGAATTCTTGCAAACTTCGCAAGATATGAATGATATTTTCTAGGAGGTTTCAAGTATATCGAAGATGAAAGTGTAAAATCAAACATATAATTGAATAATACACTTGGTTTATTATGCAATTGAATTCATTGAATTGGAACAGAGATTGTAGTTAACGATGGTTAAGTTGTTAACTAAGGATGTACATCATAGCATATTAGTAATATGAATTAATCGAGTAGTATCTACCCTTATTTAATTCATATATAATAACTTAGTACAAAAAGATATATTGTGGTTTGAAAATTCATATATATAAAATATACATATTGGTTCTTTAGAGGAAATGAGTTAATATTTCATAACTCGTTATTACAATATATCTGTTGGTGATGGTGGTGTTAATATCTGAGTTGGTTATGGAGTTTCCAGAATTTGGGATGTTGCAGGCGTTGCTGGTGCCAGTGATACTGTTAGTGATGCCGGCAGTACTGTTAGTGTTGATGATGCAGACGGTATTGCTAGTGCTGATGATGCTGGCAGTACTGCTGTTAATACTTGTCTAACATGTGTCATTTATAAATCACGCACTATTCCAGTCAGGGTTTCTACTCATATGATTTTTGGTTAAGGCTAGAATAGGTAATCTCTAAGACTTTAGAGATTACATAATTGCCGCATAATGTTTCTTCAATGAAGTTATGATTTAATACTTTATCGGTTATTGTGGTTGGTACTCCCTGGTATCTATGGTGCGTATGACGTTGATGCTCGAGGTACAGATTGTGATGTTGAGGTGTGGGATGCGAATGTTTTTGTTGGTGGTGGTAATGGTACCATTGGTGTTGATGATGGTGGTGTTGTTGATACCAGTGTTGTTGCTGGTGCGTGTAACCTTTGCACCATGTTCTCTAAAGCCACTACCCGAGCGCGAAGATCGTTGACTTCTTCTATTACACCGGGGTGGTTGTCGATTCGAACGAGCGGATGAATAAGATCTAGAATCTGAGATAGTATATAATCATGATGAGATACTCTGGAAATGAGAGAGAAAATGGTGTTTCGGATAGGTTCGCCGGTAAGTGCTTCAGGTTCATCGCCAAAAGGGCAATGTGGTGGATGGAAGGGATCGCCTTTTTCTTGTCTCCAATGATTAAGTAGGCTACGAAACCATCCCCAATTCATCCAGAATAGATGATGGCTAATTGGTTGATCTATTCCGGTCACACTGCTTTCGGAGCTCGAGTGAAACTCCATATCGGAATCCGAGGAACTTGAACTAGTGACGAGTTCCATTTCTTACAATTGAATAAAGGATTTTTCGATATGAAAGGATTTTCGGCTATCAGATGGTATTCTAATTGCATAGAATATCTATATATATAGAACAAAAGATTTCATAGATTACGGAGAAATTTACGAAATATGTCAGGTAAAGTTTACAGTAACAGATACGCTAAGATATGAATTAGCATATATGCTAAGATCTGAATTTTGTCCATACACTATCTATGCAATGAATTCAGTAACACGATTCTAGACTTAAGATGATAAGAAGGTAATTTTTCCGACAAAAATGATAAGCAAAACTTTTGACATGCAGACACGGTCGAAGTCCAAACTCATTAATGCATCTTAATATCTAACAGTTAGACACACTAATGTAAGACCTGGTTCGCTAAGACCACCGCTCTGATACCACATGAGACGACCCGTCCTAATCCATAAGGACGAATACAATAACATATGGTTACATTGCGAGGTATTTGACCTCTATATGATACATTTCACAAACATTGCATTCGTTTTTAAAAGACAACCTTTCATTACATCGAAAGTTGATAAGTATGCATACCCTTTCATAATATATCCAAACTATAGATGACTTAATCTATCTTTTACTCAATAATGATCTTTATTGAACTCAACGACTTGAATGCAACGTCCTTTGAAATATGTCATGTATGACTCTAAGTAATATATTTAAAATGAGCAAATGCACAGCGGAATATTTCTTTAATACCTGAGAATAAACATGCTTTCAAGTGTCAACCAAAAGGTTGGTGAGTTCATTAGTTTATCATAATCGATTATTTCCATAATTTTAATAGACCACAAGATTTTCATTTCCATTTTTCATAAACATCATCTCATATCAGGAATTTTGCAAAAACTGCATAGAGATAAAAATCATTCATATGGTGAACACCTGGTAATCGACATTAACAAAATGCATCTAGAATATCCCCATCATTCCGGGACTCTCATCGGACATGATAAAATCGAAGTACTAAAGCATCCGTAACCCGGATGGGGTTTGTTAGGCCCAATAGATCTATCTTTAGGATTATCGTCAATTAGGGTTTCTGTTCCCTAATTCTTAGATTACCAGACTAAAAAGGGTGATATTCGATTCGATAATCCAACCATAGAATGTAGTTTCGATTATTTGTGTCTATTACGTAAAACATTTATAAAAGCAGGGCATGTATTCTTAGTCCCAAAAATATATATTGCAAAAGCATTTAAAAGGGGAGTAATGAAACTCAATATACTGTATTTTGTAGTAAAAATACATATGACGAGATTGAACAATGCAAGGTTGGCCTTGGATTCATGAACCTATATTAGGTATATATATATATATATATATATATATACATATATATATATATATATATATATATATATATATATATATATATATATATATATATATATATATATATATATATATATATATATATAATGGTCAATATCTGTCTAACAATTAAGGTCAAGTCATAGTGTACCACTATCTTAATGCTCGAGACCGATATGCAAAAGTTAACAAAAATTAGTGTGACCCAAAATGACTTTCAAAATCTATACATGTTTATTATATTCCTTAAATATAGTCATTATATATATTTAAATATATTATCATATTTTATTAGAGTAAATAATACAAGTCATATATTAATAATTAAAAATTTATATATGATAAAAATATACTTTTATATAACTCGAGTAATAAAATTTATATAATTCACTTAAAATAATAAACATATAGTGGTATGTACTATTATTGTAATTATATTACATATGGTAAAAATATCTTTGCATCACATATTTATTTGATAAAATAATATTGATAATAATAATAATAATAATAATAATAATAATAATAATAATAATAATAATAATAATAATAATAATAATAATAATAATAATAATAATAAGTAAAGTTGTATTATTTTATAATAATATTAATTATTTTAATAATAATAATAATAATAATAATAATAATAATAATAATAATAATAACAATATTTATATTTACTAATGATAATAATAATCTTGTTAATAAATAATAATCTTTTATAGTAATACAAATATTATAATAATAATATTTCTGATAAAAAATATTATATTCATGTGAATGATAATAACAATGATAATAATATTGTTGTTATTAATAATATTAATAAAAATGATAATTTTAATGAAAATATAGGTTTTAAGATTTATAATGATATTTTCAAACAAACATGATAATTATTAATAATAACGATAAATAATAATATTTTATATGAATATAATAATTCTATTCGAAATGATAATTTTTAATAATAATAATACTAAAATGATAATAATAATGACATTTTATAATAACAATAATATTTCTATTAAAATGATAATTTTACTAAAATGATAGTTTTAATATTAACGATACATTAATAATAATGATAATAATAATTTTAAATAATATATTTTATCTTAATAATATTTACTATATATATAATTATTATAATAAGAATATTAATAATAATATTTTATAAAAATAATCCGATCAAAAATGATAATTTTTAATAATAACCAAAATATGATAATGATAATAAAAATGATATTTTTATTAGAATTAATAATTATAACAAACGTGATAATTTTTAATATTTAAGAAACTTTTAATAATAATAATGATAAAAATAATAAAATAATAGTTTTTATAAAAATGTTAATAACTATAGTAATAATAATAACAATAACAATTTTAATGATAATACCTATATTAATAACGATAATGTTATTAATAATAATAATAATAATCAGATAATAATAACGATGATAATAACGACGATGTAATAATAATAATCATTTTTTTATAATAATACTAAAATAAATGATAATTCAGTTGACTATATCTTTAAATCCGTTCATCGAAATCACACGACTTCTAAATGAAAAGTTGTTAATTTTTTGACAGTTTTCCAATGACATGCATATCATATACCTTATATGTAACATCCCGCGTTTTTCTGTTAAATTTATTTTAACGCCGTCTTTTTTTTTTAGATAATACCTTTCGTTATCTAAATTCGTATCTTTCGTTGACTAGTGTTTTAATATTTTTGTTATTTAATTATAACATCACTCGTTTACTCTAGTATTTTAAAAATATTCGTTCGGTTAATTCACGCACCCGCTTTGAAACATGAGGGACTAAACTTGTCAAAGTGCTAAAGATGTCACTAGGTCAAAGGGTCAACACCTTTCTCATCCATTCATTCATCACCACCACCATCCTTACTACTTCCTTTTTCTCTCAAATCCTCTCAACAAAGAATCATCATCCAAATCTTTTCAAGGAAGTAAACATCAAAACAAATTACATATTCGTGATCCTCTCTTCATCCTCTACATTTTGATACCAATTTCATCTCGTTTGGGTAACTTTCTAAAAACACTAGATTTCTCTAAATTCGTTTTATATACTTGAAATGATGTTAGTTAGTGTCTATGGCTCGTGTCTAGCATGAATATATGTTTTGTTTGCTCGATTTGTTGTTTTTGGTGTAACTATCTTGAACATGAAAAGTGCTTGCTTAATCTTTGATTTTGGATGAGTTAATGTTGTTTAAATTTTAAAGTTCATGTATTAAAAGTGTTACTAGCATCATTAGCTTCAAATTGATGTGTATGTTGATTTAGAAAAGCTTCATTTACAAAATTTTTGAATTCATGATTTTGGTTAAGGTTTGATGAACTTTAAAATGGGATTTTGATGCAATGAATTCTTGTTAATGTTGTTAGTAAGTGTTTAATTATATTGTATGTTTCATTACCTTCAAAACAATGTATCGTATGTGTAAATTGGATTCCCGAGTCAAGAAATGCGTTTTGTGAACTTGAAACTTTGATTTTGAACGTTTAATGATCATTTGATGAGGTTTTCATTGTTGTTAATGATGGATTTGATTCATGAAATATGTTTAGTTGTATTCCTCTTTAAATTACCTTTCCAACAATATAAGATACGTGTTTTGAATGTTAACGAGTCAAAAGTTATGGTTGTTTGAAGTTGAAATCGTATAAGTGAAAACTGCCCCAGAATTGCTGATACAGCTGCAGATGCGGCGCATCTGCCTCAGATGCGGCGCATCTGAGGCAGACTGCCCATTTTGGTCAATTTTCGTTCAATTCTATGTATGCTACGCACCCCCGATGAATATGAAACTTGGACAACATGCTCATATATGATTTCTAAGCTTAGGAAAATAGTCCGGGACCCGACCCGACCCGACCCCGTTGACTTTTTCGTTGACTTTGACCAAGTTTGATTTTAGTCAAACTTAACAAAACACTAATGTAAACGTTCTAACATGCATTCATACTTGATTCTTGCATGAAACTTGACAACGTGATTCACTTGCTATACTATTCGTGTCATAAAGAGCCATAGGACTAATTGAACACATTTCGCTCGACCTTGTGTCGTAACCGGTTAATTGATACAACTTACTTGTTTAGGTCAAGGCTAAACAACTTTCATGCACACGTTTACTTTGTGAAGTACCTTTATACTCGTGCACTCGAGGTGAGATCATAGTCCCACCTTTTCAAATACTTTTATACTTTTATATTGTGGGCTGAGAAACATATACATTACATACTTATATACATTTCATTTGTATACATTCTTTTCATACTTTTATATTTTGAACAAATACAAATACAAGAGCAAAGATACCTACGAGTTAGAACAAAAATCCTCAAGTCCAATTACCATTAGTTACACTTGTAGGGTGTGAGCGAGAATTTATGTTGTGTGGCCATACGGGTTTGACGAACCCTCATTTGACGGATGAAACGTATTTTTGGTGTATAGTGTAGGTTCTAATACTATTATGCAGAGGTAGGATTCAGTTAAGTTTTGGTAATTCGGTGCTCGTGATACATACAACATCCTTTGGGATGTATACGCTTGATATTCACTTTATACTAAATCTTGTAGTTTACAAACAACATCTTTTGAGATGTATACGCTTTAATACAAACACATCTTTTGAGATGTATACGATTTGATACTAAACCTTGTGGTTCAAAAACATACTTTTACAAATACACTTATGATCTCATCAACATTTTTCGTTGACAGTTTTCTACATGTTTTCTCAGGTTTATATTTGGCTATTTGATACATGCTTCCGCGTACATTCATACTTGCTTGGGGTCGAGCATACATGCATACACTCTGATTACTTGCTTGGAGTCAAGCATGCATACATACTTACGCTATTTATAGCAACTGTGATTTTCAACTTATATTATGTCGCAAGTTATTTCATTTATACTTTATACTATTGTAAGCTTAAACTTGTTGTCCATTTGTTTTGTAAACTAAACTTTGCAAGTCTTGTACTTTTCAAATGAATACGACATAATTTTGGTCAAACGAGTCTCAGATAGGGACTACGACCACGTAACGGGACCTAAGTTAGCGGCGCCGTCAATGACGATTTTGTCGGGTCGCTACAGATGGTATCAGAGCGTTGGTTGTAGGGAACTAGGATGTGCATTAGTTGTGTCTGACAGAGTCGTTAGGACGCATTAGTGAATCTAGACTACAACCGGATAGTAAATCATTGCATTCTGACATACATTTGCTATAGATAGCACTTACTTTACTATTTGTGCATTATACTTGAATCATTCTTAGGCAAACTTCTTAATGGTACCAAGTTTTCATCATACGAACTCGTATTCTGCAACTTTCTGGTAACACGCGTAAATTCAAGATTCATACGCGTAAGGATGACGACGATTTCATTAGTCACACTAGTTCAGGAACTCTGTCTCCCACGTTGTTATTCGCCAACCATCTCAACTTACTATAGGTGTCACACCGGTGTTCCTTACTATCTACCATTTCGTGTTACTACCACCACTACTCTAGGTGAGTCTCGTCATCACTATTTATCACTACGGTTGCGTACTATTCGTTATCATGATTCGTTACACTTCTCGTACTGGAATACGTTATTGTTTGACTTGAACCTCATTGACGTGACAATCATTTATACATTTCCCTCGAGGAACGCTTCTTTAGAGTTGAACTAATTATTTCGATTCAATACGAGTCATGTTAGAGACGTCGTTACACTTTATTCATTTTAAATTTTCAAGATTACACGAACTTGAATCTATGGAGTGATGTGGGAATGGAGGTATGAGATAGCGTAATATAACGACACTCGATCAACGTGGTTATATTACGGTAATTCATACCAAAGTTCTAATGACACGTGATGGTGGTTGGACTCGATCAACCTAATCACCACCATGTGCCATGTACATGACTTCACTTTTCTTGTTTGGATATCCGAAAACTCCGAGAATATTAATAACAACCATACTAGGGACAAATCTTCGATTATTGTCAAACCATATTTATGCTTCCTAGTGAATGACGAACTCTTTCGACTTCAATCACATGTTACACGTGAATACTATCTCGTCTTCGCGCAGTTTTATCGACGAACTACAATATGCTTGTTATGCTTACATCGAGGCGAAAACTTCTCTCGAATTACACTCGTACTTCCGTTTAAGGAAATCTTTATTCTACATTCTCAAGTGAGAGAGACTCTTCACGTTATACTAGTATTCACTGCAGGGTGAATAGTCCTAACGAACGTTTTTGAAAACCGATAAATCTTCCGTGGCGCGAAATTCTTGAGAAACAAAAACTTGTTCAAAATATATCTTAAGGAGATATACTTCGTTTCGGATCGAGATCCTCGTTTCACTTCTAGATTTCAGAGTGCCTTACAAAAAGTCTCGGGACCACATTTAGACAAAAGTACTGCGTGTCATCCACGCACCGACGAATAAAGCAAATGTACGATTCGAACCTGGGGAACCATAATACGAATTTGTGTTACTTCAAATATACTTGGGAAAAGTCTTTGCCTTTAACCGAATTCTCTTACAACGATAATTATCACACGAGTATTAACGCCACACCTTCCGAAAACTCATATAGCCGCAATTGTCATTTTCTTAATCGTTGAACCGAAGTAGGTGACAAGCAAACCGCCGGACCTGAACCCATTATGAAACAACCGAGAAATTGTTCAAATCCAAAAAGACTCAAAACGACCGTAGTCGCCAAAGGAGCTATGCCGATGTTAGACGTAAACCTCTTGAATTCCAAGTGAGTGACCGCGTAATATTAAAAGTCGCACCTTGAAAAGGTGTAATCCGTTTCGGGAAACGTAGAAAGCTACATCCGCGATATTTTGATCCTTTTGAAATCTTGGAGCGTATTGTGCCCGTTGCTTACCGTTTCGAACTCCCGACTCAATCGAATTCCGTTCATCCTACATTCTGTGTATCAAACTTAAAGACGTGTCTTGCGAAACAAGAACTTGTTATTCTTTTCGATGAGCTTGCTATCGATGATAAACTTCACTTCCTAGGAGAACCGGTTGAAATTATGGATCGTGAAACCAAACTCTAAACAACGTAAAAACCCCGATTTTGAAGTTCGTTGAAACGCCAAAAGAAGTACCTTCACTTACTCGTAGAATCTGCAACGCAAGGTTTCGAAGAAGAAACAACAACTACTACTTCCAACTAAATTTTGGGACGAAATTTCTTTTAAGGTGTAGGTAATGTAACATCCCGCGTTTTTCTGTTAAATTTATTTTAACGCCGTCTTTTTTTTTAGATAATACCTTTCGTTATCTAAATTCGTATCTTTCGTTGACTAGCGTTTTAATATTTTTGTTACTTAATTATAACATCACTCATTTACTCTAGCATTTTTAAAATATTCGTTCGGTTAATTCACGCACCCGCTTTGAAACATGAGGGACTAAACTTGTCAAAGTGCCAAAGATGTCACTAGGTCAAAGGGTCAACACCCTTTTCATCCATTCATTCATCACCACCACCATCCTTACTACTTCCTTTTTCTCTCAAATCCTCTCAACAAAGAATCATCATCCAAATCTTTTCAAGGAAGTAAACATTAAAACAAATTACATATTCGTGATCCTCTCTTCATCCTCTACATTTTGATACCAATTTCATTTCGTTTGGGTAACTTTCTAAAAACACTAGATTTCTCTAAATTCATTTTATATACTTGAAATGATGTTAGTTAGTGTCTATGGCTCGTGTCTAGCATGAATATATGTTTTGTTTGCTCGATTTGTTGTTTTTGGTGTAACTATCATGAACATGAAAAGTGCTTGCTTAATCTTTGATTTTGGATGAGTTAATGTTGTTTTAATTTTAAAGTTCATGTATTAAAAGTGTTACTAGCATCATTAGCTTCAAATTGATGTGTAGGTTGATTTAGAAAAGCTTCATTTACAAAATTGTTGAATTCTTGATTTTGGTTAGGGTTTGATGAACTTTAAAATGGGATTTTGATGCATTGAATGCTTGTTAATGTTGTTAGTAAGTGTTTAATTGTATTGTATGTTTCATTACCTTCAAAACGATGTATCGTATGTGTAAATTGGATTCCCGAGTCAAGAAATGCGTTTTGTGAACTTGAAACTTTGATTTTGAACATTTAATGATCATTTGATGAGGTTTTCATTGTTGTTAATGATGGATTTGAATCATGAACTGTGTTTAGTTGTATTCCTCTTTAAATTACCTTTCCAACGATATAAGATACGTGTTTTGAATGTTAACGAGTCAAAAGTTATGGTTGTTTGAAGTTGAAATCGTATAAGTGAAAACTGCCCCAGAATTGCTGATACAGCTGCAGATGCACCGCATCTGCCTCAGATGCGGTGCATCTGAGGCAGACTGCCCATTTTGGTCAATTTTCGTTCATTTCTATGTATGCTACGCACCCCCGATCAACATGAAACTTGGACAACATGCTCATATATGATTTCTAAGCTTAGGAAAATAGTCCGGGACCCGACCCGACCCCGTTGACTTTTTTGTTGCCTTTGACCAAGTTTGAATTTTAGTCAAACTTAACAAAACACTTATGCAAACGTTCTAACATGCGTTCATACTTGATTCTTGCATGAAACTTGACAACGTGATTCACTTGCTATACTATTCGAGTCGTAACGGGCCATAGGACTAATTGAACACATTTCGCTCGACCTTGTGTCGTAACCGGTTAATTGATACAACTTACTTGTTTAGGTCAAGGCTAAACAACTTTCATGCACACGTTTACTTTGTGAAGTACCTTTATACTCGTGCACTCGAGGTGAGATCATAGTCCCACCTTTTCAAATACTTTTATACTTTTAAATTGTGGGCTGAGAAACATATACATTACATACTTATATACATTTCATTTTGTATACATTCTTTTCATACTTTTATACTTTGAACAAATACGAATACAAGAGCAAAGAAACCTACGAGTTAGAACAAAAATCCTCAAGTCCAATTACCATTAGTTACACTTGTAGGGTGTGAGCGAGAATTTATGTTGTGGGGCCATACGGGTTTGACGAACCCTCATCTGACGGATGAAATGTATTTTCGGTGTATAGTGTAGGTTCTAACCCTATTATGCAGAGGTAGGATTCAGTTAAGTTTTGGTAATTTGGTGCTCGTGATACATACAACATCCTTTGGGATGTATACGCTTGATATTCACTTTATACTAAATCTTGTGGTTTACAAACAACATCTTTTGAGATGTATACGCTTTAATACAAACACATCTTTTGAGATGTATACGATTTGATACTAAACCTTGTGGTTCAAAAACATACTTTTACAAATACACTTATGATCTCACCAACGTTTTTCGTTGACAGTTTTCTACATGTTTTCTCAGGTTCATATTTGGCTATTTGATACATGCTTCCGCGTACATTCATACTTGCTTGGGGTCGAGCATACATGCATACACTCTGATTACTTGCTTGGAGTCAAGCATGCATACATACTTACGCTATTTATAGCAACTGTGATTTTCAACTTATATTATGTCGCAAGTTATTTCATTTATACTTTATACTTTTGTAAGCTTAAACTTGTTGTCCATTTGTTTTGTAAACTAAACTTTGCAAGTCTTGTACTTTTCAAATGAATACGACATAATTTTGGTCAAACGAGTCTCAGATAGGGACTACGACCACGTAACGGGACCTAAGTTAGCGGCACCGTCAATGACGATTTTGTCGGGTCCTAATTCCCTTGATTACCGGAGAGTCAAATCTTATTAAGAAGATTTTCTTCAAATCCCTTGAAATCTGGGAATCAATCATATCTACGTCAAATGATAAGATGAATCTACACTTACTCATTTCACTCTTCTATGTTAGCTTTATTCGTACTCTTCATATAAATGGATTGTTTATCCAAATTATTCGCTGATGATAAAACTCTAATTTTCAGCCCGTATGCATCATGAAAACATACTTATTATCATTCACGACCTTTCCACTCAAATTTCGGGACGAAATTTCTTTAACGGGTAGGTACTGTGACAACCCGGAAATTTCCAACCAAATTTAAACTTTAATCTTTATATGTTTCCGACACGATAAGCAATATTTGTTAAGTTAAATTTCAAGAATTTTAAACTATGTTCATACATTCATTCAACCTCGACCAAGTTCCAACGATTCACGAACCATTAAACGAATATGATTATATATGTATATGTGTATATATATTATAACTTGAAACGTAAACAAAATATTAGATTAAATACTTTATATGATTGTATCTGTTTCAAAATGTTTATCAATAGAATTAGAAGATAAGATCAAATGATTGAATTATCAGATATATTGAATTATGATTACAAGTCTCTGTTGAAAGGCCCACGTTGATTTGAGAAATCTTTCCATTTTAACAATATTCGAAAAATGGTAAAGTGATTTATAAATAAGAACAAATTGTCAATCATTGAGAACTAGACAAAGGATAGTGGAAGATTGAATCTCATAAAGACTCAATTGATCTATTTAGTTTCAAACGTACAAAAACGTTTTCAGTTTAAAAAGAACTTTATTATTAAAACATATATAACTTTTATAAATATCTAGAACCACTTTTGACAACTCATTACTTAACTAGTATGATAAAGATAACGATATTTATATTTTATTTTATTAAATATATATAACGATTTAAATTAATATTATATATATTTATACGCGTATTATACGTACATAGTTTTATACTTTTACTATACTTAAATTTTACCTTTACTTTATTTTTACTTTACTTTAACTTTAATAATTCACTTTAATAATTCACTTTAATAATTCATACTTTAATAATTCACTTTAATAATTGATACTTTAATAATTCACTTTAATAATTCATACTTTAATAATTCACTTTAATAATTCAAAAATCAATTATAAATAGAATTCAATAGGTTTCATTATTTCATAGAAACTTGAAAATATTTTTCTCTAAACTCTCTCAATCGATTTACATATATATATTTACTCCGTATTATTTCAAGATATTATTAGTATACATAAAATATTACGACGGAGTACTGTCCGAGTGGTTTCGAAATTGTTTTTCGAGTAGGATAGGATTAAGGAAATTATGGGTTATAGCTATGGAGGTGATTGAGTATGGTTCATGGGTATGCTCGTGAGGTCAATATAGTGTTTATCATTTCCGTTGCGTCTACGTACCTTTCCTGCAATATTGAATCTCAATATTGATACGTGAGTACTCATAATTTAACTTTTACATACTAATAGTGTATCCCTGACTAGTGCTCGAGTATTTAGGATTATGCATGCTTGTACTTTTGATATTGCCCTTAGACAGGTTAGGTTAAATCTTGAATTAGTTACACTTGAGGTTGAGATAAGGTATAAGATATGCATGTCCTTGGAAAGCTAGCGAAAAATTAAGAACTTTTCCTTTAGATATCGAATGGTTTCGATGAACGGATTAGAAGTTATAATCAATTGAATTTTCGATATTTTTATTAAAAATGATTATTATTATCTTCGTTTTTATCGTCGTTCTAGCTTTATCTTATTATTATGATTATTATTATCTTTATCAATAAAAGGGATTTATCATTAAAAATTGTTATTTTTTTATTATTACTATCGTTATTATCATTAAAGTTATAATTAGTATTATTATTATTATCCAATTATTATTATTATTATTATTATTATTATTATTATTATTATTATTATTATTATTATTATCCAATTATTATTATTATTATTATTATTATTATTATTATTAGTATTAGTATTATTATTATTATCATTATTAATATATATATATATCATTATTTAAAAATGGTTATTGTTATTGTTATTATTATTATTACTATATTATCATTAAGATAATTATTAGTATTATCGTTAATAATGTTATAGTAACTATCATTATTAATATTAGTGTAATTAAAACAAATATTTGTAACACCTAATTATTTTGATTACTATTATTATCATTATTATGAACACGATATAAAAGACGATTAAAAGCTATTAAACGAAACGATTAGGAAATAATGAGTAAGAGTATCATGATGAAATTAAAATATTATAAGATATTGATTTAGATAAAATTATCGTTCTTATTATTTTTATCATTACTATTATTATTAAAAGTATCGTTAGTATTAAAACTATCATTTTAACAAAAATTATCATTTTAATAGAAATGTCATTGTTACTATAAAATATCATTATTATTATTATTTTAAATAGAATTATTATTTTAAAGATAATATTAAAAATTATCGTAAATATTAAAGTTATCATAATTAGAATTATCGTTTATCATAATGTCATCTTAGTAATTATAAATATTGATATTTTTATAATAATAATTATTATTACAAAATAATACAACTTTTACTTACTATCATTATAGATATTATTTTATCAAATAAATATGTGATACAAACATATTTTACTACGTGTAATAACTTACTTTAATAATACCTATCATATTATCTTTATGATATTAAATGAACCCTATAAATTTTATTACTTAATATATATAAAAGTATATTTTATTATATAAATTTAATATAAAATTTTATTTATTAATAAATAAATTATATTATTTACTCTAATAAATCTTTTAAAAATATAAAACGATGATATTTAAACTATATATTAATCATGTATAGATTTTTGGAAATTATTTTGAGTCAAATTTACTTTTGTTGACTTTTGCATATTAGTCTCGAGCATTAGGATTGTGGTACACTATGACTTAACCTAATTTGTTAGACAAATATTGACCAATGCATAAATATATATAATTAATTTAGGTTCGTGAATCCGAGGCCAACCTTGCACTTGTTCAATGACGTTATATGTATTTTTACTACGAAATACAGTATGGTGAGTTTCATTTGCCTTTTTACCCTTTATATTTTTGGGACTGAGAATACATGCGCTTTTATAAATGTTTGATGAAATAGACACAAGTAATTGAAACTACATTCTATGGTTGAATTATCGAAATCGAATATGCCCCTTTTTATTAAAGTCTGGTAATCTAAGAATTAGGGAACAGACACCCTAATTGACGCGAATCCTAAAGATAGATCTATTGGGCCTAACAAACCCCATCCAAAGTACCGGATGCTTTAGTACTTCAATGATTATTTTTGTATCTAGTTAATGTTGGTTACCAGGTGTTCACCATATGAATGATTATTTTTGTCTCTATGCATGGGACGTATATTTATGAGAACTGGAAATGAAATTCTTGTGGTCTATTAAAATGATGGAAATAAATGATTATGATAAACTAATGAACTCACCAACCTTTTGGTTGACACTTTAAAGCATGTTTATTCTCAGGTGTTAAAGAAATCTTCCGCTGTGCATTTGTTCATTTTAAAGATATTACTTGGAGTCTTTCATAGCATATTTCGAAGAACGTTGCATTCGAGTCATTGAGTTCATCAAAGATTATTATTAAATCAATTTATAGTTGGATAGTGGATATTATGAAATGATATGCATGCCTGTCAATTTTCGATGTAAAGAAAGTTTGTCTTTTAAAAACGAATGCAATGTTTGTAAAATGTATCATATAGAGGTCAAATACCTCGCAATGTAATCAACTATTGTGAATCATTTAAAATGTATATGAACGAGTCCTTTCATAATATTATGTCATATTACGTTTATATTTTTGAAACACAATATATATATTTATAATTTATAATATAAAGCTTTAATTAAGTTTTTAAAAATTCATTAACAAAGTATCTTATAAAATGTTTTGATAATAAAGTTCTTTTTAAATTGAAAACGTTTTAGTACTAAATCAAATAAATATGATAACTTTTGTTTTCCAAAACTAATATATATTTAAGAATCATTTTGTTAAAAGTTTAAAATAATGGAAATCGTTATATCATAACATGTTTTAGGAAAATAAAATCATATATGACCTATAACAGGTTTCAAGTTTCTAAATTACCGTTTGTTGGTGAAGCATGTGATATAGTCCAATGGTTAATGTATGTAAAACGTTGATTTACTTAACTTGTCGATATCCAACATCAAAGTTATTTACACTACACGTTCTTATTTTCTCATTAAACAAAATGAAAGGTAAAATAATTATCTCACTAAAACCATGAGGAAAAAAATATATTGTAAAGCATGAATTGAAAATCAAATAGGAATCTCCACTAACCCTTGTCTAGTTCCCATTAATTGACACTTTTGTTCTTACTTGAAATTCACTTTACCAATTATTCCGAATACCGTTAAAAAGGAAAGGTTTCCTAAATCAAAGAGGACCTCTCAACAGAGACTCGTAATCATACAATGTATCTGATAAATCAATCATTTGATATTATCTTTTAATATTCTTAAATAAATATATTGAAATAAATATGTTCATGTAAGTATTATAGATCTAATACTTTGTTAATATTTTCAATTAGTATAATTATATATTATATATACATATCTATATACACATAAATGTTCGTGAATCGTCGAGCATGGTCAAAGGGTAATTGATTACATAAATGTGGTTCCAAAATTTTGAGATTCAGCATTATAGACTTTTCTTATCGTGTCGGAAATATATAAAGATCAAGTTTAAATTTGGTCCCGGGTTGTCACATACTTGGCACGTTTGTGCGTTTTGGGTTACCACCCATGGGGTAGTGAATCTCGTGAGTTTCAAATTCACATTGACAAGTAGGTCAACGCCATTGTTGTTATTGAGGATAATTGGGTAATAAATGGCGTGTGGTTTCGGATTCACAATGTCGCGTGTGGTTTTGGACATTCTCATTGATGACTTAGGGTAGTGAATCTCGTATGGTTTCGGATTTACTGGGGGGCGTGTAGTTTCGGTCAACCCTATCATCGTTGAGGTGAAGGTGGTGAATCGCGTGTAGTTTTGGATTCACTGGGTGCTTGTGGTTTCAGCCAACCTTCATGTGTTTGAGGTTAAGTGGTTAACCTTGGGATTTTTGGGTATTGGGTATATATATATATATATATATATATATATATATATATATATATATATATATATATATATATATATATATATATATATTGTTGTGTTGTAGCTAATCCTGCGGATTTGACATGGTGATACGGAATGTATAGGTTGAAAAAGTTATACGTGGATAAGGTATGTGTTTATTACTTGTGTTATATATATATATATATATATATATATATATATATATATATATATATATATATATATATATATATATATATATTGGTGATACGTATTCATTTTATGCATATGTATGTATATAGTATGTTTATACTCACTAAGCTTTATAGCTTACCCTCTCGTTGTTTACATTTTTATAGATTCGCAAGGTGGAGGCGAAAAGGGTAAGTACGGGGACTAGTGGATTATTGCGGGTTGCTTTAGAATACTTTGCTTTTGGATTCGATTTAGAATTGGGTAGTTCATTCACAATCACCATGCTCGGTCATTTGTTGGAGTTTAAACTCTTGGGTCGAAATTACCATTTTGGAGTTTAAACTCTTGGGTTGTTATGCCCATTTTGACACTTAAACTTATGTATCGAATATTTTAAAGTTGTTTAAATTTTCGGGTATTGGAAGTGTTTTGAAAATATAAAATGTGGTGTCGTGTATTAATATTAATGTGTTGTATAAAAGAAAAAATTTCTAGGTCGGTATAATGACTGGTTGGGTCATTACTATATATATATATATATATATATATATATATATATATATATATATATATATATATATATATATATATATATATATATAAATAAAGAGTAAAGCACTTTTTTGAGGGAATGGAAAACTAAACTTTTTTTTTATTTGTTTTTCTTTTATTGAATTTTTTGAATTTTTTTCCGAACAATAAGATCATATGAAAATATGAACATTTAAAAAAGACACTTTGTGATGAATGTTATGATTTTTGCAGAAAAACACACAAAAAAATAAATGATAACATGCATCATGAGTAATGTTTTAATTAGAGTTTTTTTCATCGTTTTTTTCATCTTATGTGAAGTTCTTTTTTCAAAATTTACCCCGATTTAGAGTTTAGTGTTTTAGTTTTAGTCCCTAAACCCTAAACTCTAAACTGTTTTCGTTAAAAATTCAATCAAAACCCTAATTTCTAAATCCTAAACCCTAATTTCTAAACCCTTAAAAAAACTCTAATTAAATCATTACTCATGATGCATGTTATCATTTATTTCTTCGAATGTTTTTCTGTCAAAATAATAATATTTATCACAGTTTCTTTTAAATGTTCATATTTTCATTTGATATTAATGTTTGAAAAAAAGATTTGAAAGACGAAAAAAATTACTTCACCTCAAAAAAATTGCTTTCCTCTTGATTAAAACAATATATATATATATATATATATATATATATATATATATATATATATATATATATATATATATATATATATATATATATATATATATATATATAGACACACACACACACATACACACACAAAAATATATAGTATTTTAATTAAGAGGGAAGCATTTTTTTGCGGGGGAAGTAATTTTTTTGGTTTTTTGAAATTTTTTTTCAGGCATCTGGATCACATGTAAATTTGAAGATTTAAAAAAGACACTTCGTGATGAATGTTATTATTTTGGCGGGAAAAAGCTCGAAGAAATAAATGATAACATTCACTCCAATGAATGTTTTGCTTCTGAGTTTGTTTTTAAGGGTTTAGAAATTAGGGTTTAGAAACTAGGGGTTAAAAATTAAGGTCTACCTAGTGCTAGATGCAGAGGTGCATAATAGATCGATATGAACATTATGAGCTGTCCGGTAATAAAACCGGTTGTTGCTGATACCTTCTTCTCGGTTCCTTCTTCTCCTTCTTCCAAAACGTGAGCTCGAAGAAGGAAGAGATAGAAGGGTCCTATGGAGAATGTGGTTAGAAATCCATAATAGAGTCTCACCACAACAATCGAATTGATTATCCTCATGCATAAGGATACTAGATTACCTAGTAGAAAAGATTTCAAAATCATCACACACCTCCCTTCTTTTCTATTGCAATTTCTGGATTGTTATATGATGATTTTGTAACTTTCATATATAGAAAAGAAATGGTAAGAGATAGACTAGAAATGACATATGTTATGTTAATGACACCAAAAGGATACTAAATGAATGGCATTGGGATATGGATGGAATATAATGAAATAGAGCCACCTTAAGGTTCCCTATGAAATGAGGCATGGAAGGGAGCCACTGCGAAGAAGTTCTGGGAGTTACGAAGGAAGCTTCTATCCAAACTCCATATTACATACGAAAGACGAACAATTAATAAAGATTACATCCAACTCCAAAGTTATTAGTCTAGACAAACATAAAAGATTTAGCCTACAATCATGTTCAAAGTTACATTCAAACCAAAATTTTAAAAGGAGATCATTATAAGTAATAAAGAGATCAACCTAGTGGAAATTGTGATCTTGAATGATGAAGAGATCGAGGCTTGTTACCGGAATGATTTAGGTGTTTAGATAATATTGTAATTCCACAAAAATCAACTATTTTCGCACCTTCTTGCTCTGAAAACGGCTACACCAAAGATAATGAACTCCAAGATCAAAAATAGGTTTTAATCACTTTTGCCCATCCAGGTACCATTTCACAATCGCAAAACTGTTTGTCCTTCCAGTCTCGTGATCGCGAGGCGTAGGAATCTGGATCTTCGCGATAGTTTTTCCCTTTTCTTACGACGCGAATATTTGCTTATTTGTGACGACCCGGAAATTTCCGACCAAAGTTAAACTTTATCTTTAAATGATTTAATATTTCCGACACGATAAGAAAAGTCTGTAATGTGGAAATTTCAAAAACTTTGAACTGTGTTCATATAATCAATTACCCTTTTATTCCTACGATTCACGAACGTCATAACTTGTATTAATTATATATGTATATATGTGTATATATGTGTATATATATATATATATATATATATATATATATATATATATATATATAATTTAAAAATATGATAATTAAATATCTCATTAAGTATATTAACAAGGTATTATATATACATTTTCATACTACTAATTTAGAGAGTTTTCGAACAATATATATGTTACTATTTAAACGACGTAATTAACTTATGTTAAAATGTATTTACATACAATGTATTATGAGTATAAATACAACCTTAAAAGTATTAAATACACTTAATAATATACAAAAACATATAAAGGATAGTTATATTCGTATTTCCGTTCATTTTTCTCAAGAATCCTACTCATATTCATACAGTATATATATACACGTATTATACGAAGCTTCTAGAATTATTTACTATTAATATATACTAATAAAAATCTGTATTAGTGGAGTATTATGTCATGCATGACATCATCAATCTTATTATTGAGACGACTCATCCTAATCCATAAGGACAAATACAATAACATATGATTACATCGCGAGGTATTTGACCTCTATATGATACATTTTACAAACATTGCATTCGTTTTTAAAAGACAAACTTTCTTTACATCGAAAATTGACGGCATACATACCATTTCATAATATATCCAACTATAATTGTCTTAATAATAATCTTGATGAACTCAACGACTCTAATGCAACGTCTTTTGAAATATGTCATGAATGACTCCAAGTAATATCTCTAAAATGAGCAAATGCACAGCGGAAGATTTCTTTCATACCTGAGAATAAACATGCTTTAAAGTGTCAACCAAAAGGTTGGTGAGTTCATTAGTTTAACATAAATAATCATTTCCATCATTTTAATAGACCACAAGATTTTCATTTTTCATTTCTCATAAATATACGTCACATGCTTAGAGACAAAAATCATTCATATGGATTGAACACCTGGTAACCGACCTTAACAAGATGCATATAGAATATCCCCATCATTCTGGGACACCCATCGGACATGATAAACTCGAAGTACTAAAGCATTCCAAATTCCAGAATGGGGCTTGTTGGGCCCGATAGATCTATCTTTAGGATTCTCGTCAATTAGGGGGTATGTTTCCTAATTCTTAGGCTACCAAGCTAAAAGGGGCATATTCGGCTTCGATCATTCAACCATATAATGTAGTTTCGATTACTTGTGTCTACTTCGTAAAACATTTATAAAAAATTGCGCATGTATTCTCAGCCCAAAAATATAAAGGGTAAAAAGGCAAATGAAACTCACAATACTGAATTTTGTAGTAAAAATACATATGACGACATTGAACAACTGAACGATGCAGGGTTGGCCTCGCATTCATGAACCTATAACATTTATATATTTATTAATACACATAATCGTAATCGAACTTATATATTATTCTTAGTGATGTGTTTTATATATATAGTAGATTAATAAGTTTCATTATGTGTATTTTCATTTTATTTATAGATATATCAATATAGTTAAGTTGTGTATTTTAAATATATATCTTTTATACGCAGATCATTTGTTTATGAAATTATTATTAATTCTGTTAATACTAAAGTCAATAAAAATAGTGGTATTTTATAATAATGTTGTTAAAAGTGATAATAATAATAATAATAATAATAATGTTATTGGAAATAATGATATTAGCAAATATAATACAAGGTTGTGCTATGATAATAATAGTTATAATAATTTTAGTAATTCATATGAATCATAAATTAATTAAAATTCTAATTCAATAATTTTCTACTAATCTTTATATCAAAGATTTCTATTTTTATAATTGTAATAATATTTTTAGAATCTGTATATTCCTATTCATGAAAATCATAACCATCGTGTCAAGTTTCTATGATAACAACTATGGTTTCTTATAACATTATTTTGTATCTATAAGCATAACTTTTACATGTATTCGTATAATTATATCTAATTTCTATAATCTTTATCCTATTAGGTTTTATTATATATTTATGTTATTAATATGTTTAATATCCTTGAAATTATAATAATAATACTAATATTAATAATACAATAATATTACTAATCAATATAAATGGTTATATATTACTAATAACAAAAATCTTATTCTCAATAATAATAATAATAATAATAATACTTGTTATATTTTTAGTTATAATAGTTTTAATCTTAATAATAACTATTTTAATACTAATAATTAGAATAAGGATAATAATAACATTGAATAATATTACTAATAAAAATAATAATAACAACAATAATAATAATAAATGATAATAATAATAGATAATAATAATAATAAGAAGAATTATATTTATACCTTTAAGAAAACAGCAAAAAAAAAAAAAAAGGCCCCTTGCCCGGGCTCGAACTCGAGACCACTCGCTACCCCGTCATCCCATAAAACCAGCTGGGCTGTGCCTTTTATCTGAAATATTACTGAATCCTATTATATTTAACCTGAATAAATCTGTTCTATGTTCTTTCTCCCTCCTCTCCAACTTGCATCGACTCCAAATTAAAACATAACATATACTGTTGTTTGATGTAACTTTGAAACAACAACCAATAACTGTATTATCAAATAACAGTCACGAAATAAAAAATAATTAAAATGAAAAGAAGTCCAACAGCTTATGCTGTTCGTCGGTGTTAAAAAAAAATTGGTTTTTGAA
The DNA here is from genome assembly GCF_046630445.1 of Rutidosis leptorrhynchoides. NCBI lineage: Eukaryota > Viridiplantae > Streptophyta > Magnoliopsida > Asterales > Asteraceae > Rutidosis > Rutidosis leptorrhynchoides. Next base: position 283,766,847 of record NC_092338.1, on the reverse strand, counting down.
AATAAGACCTTTATAGACTAAGATCCCAACATGAAATAGGTTCTAAATACTTCGTATAAACTTTCCAAATCGTTAATTTAACTTGATTCGTAACGGAAAACTCGAATTTGATTGATGAACAAAGTTTGACTTTTTAGTTCAAAAACTTTGACTTCGAAATTTGAATTCGTTTTAAAGAATTAAAACTTGAGATTTTGAAGAAAGTTTAAGTATAAGAATCCTAACAAAGTTGCATTTTCAATTTTTGAATTCCCTTAAAAATCGATTTGTTTGAATAATGAGTAAGAACATAGGATTAGCGACGGATTATTTGGGTTTTTTTTTTCCAATATTAGCAGTGTATAACTTTACATAATGATATATATCGTTTGCTTGAAGCTTAATAATGTTGATGGGATCGATTTGTCTATAATATAGGATGATTTGGAGTGGTATGAATTTGGAACAGAAAATATTAATCAGGTGCATAAAGTAATTAAACAGATCTTCAATTTTCAACTAAATCGTACGTTACTGGATTTGATAACAGATAATTTTAGAGACAAACACAAACAAACGAAAACTGGATAGGGATGTTAACCAAATTCGATTCCTGTATTTGATTTTACATATGTATTTAATTTTAATAATTATTAAATAAAAATACATTAATAATAATAATACTTTTAATATTATTAATATTACTAAAAATAATATTAATATCAAGTAGTAATAATAGTTATTAATAATGATATTAATAATGATATTAATAATAATAGAATTTAATGTTAGTAATAATAAGTTGCTTTTATAATAACCATAGTTACACAATTTTAGTAATTTTAGTTATGGTTATAATACTAATAATATAATTAATAATATTAATTTTTATATTAATGATAATAATAGTAATTAATAATAATAATAATAATAATAATAATAATAATAATAATAACACTGATAATACTAATTATTAATGATTATCATTATTGATAATAATGTTAATAATGATGATATTATTAATATTAAAAATAATACTTATAAGCTTAATATCACATACAAATATTTACATAGACTGTAATATTCTAATTTCTTCATATAATATTTGTAAACTATATATATATATATATATATATATATATATATATATATATATATATATATATATATATATATATATATATATTTATTTTATTAACAACTTTATTATATCGTTTATTAGTTTACAAGTTAGATTTATAATTACATCATATACTTTCTCAATTTATATTTTAAAGTATTATTATAATACAATTTTATTAATTTATATCATATTTACTAACTATAATATATTGAGCCTTTAATATCTGTTAACATATATAATATTTCTTATGTAGAGAATTTATATATATATATATATATATATATATATATATATATATATATATATATATATATATATATATATATATATATATATATATATATTTACATATTTATTTACGCACAATTATTCGTGAATGGTCCAATATACCTTGGATTTAATTTCCCCCGTTTACCAAATCGAACAACACCTTTCCAAGGTGCAACCTTAAGCATGACCATTTCTCCAATTTCAAATTCTATGTCTTTTCTTTTAATGTCGACGTAGCTCTTTTGTCGACTTTGGGCAGTTTTCAACCGTTGTTGAATTTGGATGATCTTCTCGGTAGTTTCTTGTATTATCTCCGGACCCGTAATCTGTCTATCCCCCACTTCACTCCAACAAATCGGAGACCTGCACTTTCTACCATAAAGTGCTTCAAACGGCGTCATCTCAATGCTTGAATGATAGCTGTTGTTGTAGGAAAATTCTGCTAATGGTAAATGTCGATCCCAACTGTTTCCGAAATCAATAACACATGCTCGTAGCATGTCTTCAAGCGTTTGTATCATCCTTTCACTCAGCCCATCAGTTTGTGGATGATATTCAGTACTCATATCTAGACAAGTTCCTAATGCTTGCTGTAATGTCTGCCAGAATCTTGAAATAAATCTGCCATCCCTATCAGAGATAATAGAGATTGGTATTCCGTGTCTGGAGACGACTTCCTTCAAATACAGTCATGCTAACTTCTCCATCTTGTCATCTTCTCTTATTGGCAGAAAGTGTGCTGACTTGGTGAGACGATCAACTATTACCCAAATAGTATCATAACCACTTGCAGTCCTTGGCAATTTAGTAATGAAATTCATGGTAATGTTTTCCCATTTCTATTCCGGGATTTCAGGTTGTTGTAGTAGACCTGATGGTTTCTGATGTTCAGCTTTGACCTTAGAACACGTTAAACATTCTCCTACATATTTAGCAATATCGGCTTTCATACCTGGCCACCAAAAATGTTTCTTAAGATCCTTGTACATCTTCCCCGTTCCAGGATGTATTGAGTATCTGGTTTTATGAGCTTCTCTAAGTACCATTTCTCTCATATCTCCAAATTTTGGTACCCAAATTCTTTCAGCCCTATACCAGGTTCTGTCTTCCCGAATATTAAGATGCTTCTCCGATCCTTTGGGTATTTCATCCTTTAAATTTTCCTCTTTTAAAACTCCTTGTTGCGCCTCCTTTATTTGAGTAGTAAGGTTAGTGTGAATCATTATATTCATAGATTTTACTCGAATGGGTTCTCTGTCCTTTCTGCTCAAGGTGTCGGCTACCACATTTTCCTTCCCCGGGTGGTAACGAATCTCAAAGTCGTAATCATTCAACAATTCAATCCACCTACGCTGCCTCATATTCAGTTGTTTCTGATTAAATATGTGTTGAAGACTTTTGTGGTCGGTATATATAATACTTTTGACCCCATATAAGTAGTGCCTCCAAGTCTTTAATGCAAAAACAACCGCGCCTAATTCCAAATCATGCGTCGTATAATTTTGCTCGTGAATCTTCAATTGTCTAGATGCATAAGCAATCACATTCGTCCGTTGCATTAATACACAACCGAGACCTTGCTTTGATGCGTCACAATAAATCACAAAATCATCATTCCCTTCAGGCAATGACAATATAGGTGCCGTAGTTAGCTTTTTCTTCAATAATTGAAATGCCTTCTCTTGTTCATCCTTCTATTCAAATTTCTTCCCTTTATGCGTTAATGCAGTCAAGGGTTTTGCTATTTTGGAGAAATCTTGGATGAATCCTCTGTAGTAACCAGCCAATCCTAAAAATTGACGTATATGCTTCAGAGTTATTGGGGTTTCCCACTTTTCAACGATTTCGATCTTTGCCGGGTCCACCTGGATACCTTCTTTGTTCACTATGTGACCGAGGAATTGAACTTCTTCCAACCAAAATGCACACTTTGAAAACTTAGCGTACAGTTTTTCTTTCCTCAATACTTCTAGCACTTTTCTCAAATGTTCTTCGTGCTCTTGATCATTCTTTGAGTAAATAAGTATGTCATCGATGAAAACAATGAAAAACTTGTCAAGATATGGCCCACACACTCGGTTCATAAGGTCCATGAACACAGCTGGTGCGTTAGTCAATCCAAAAGGCATAACCATAAACTCGTAATGACCATAACGCGTCCTAAAAGCAGTTTTTGGAATATCATCCTCCTTTACTTGCATTTGATGATATCCAGAACGTAAATCGATCTTCGAATAAACCGACGAGCCTTGTAGTTGATCAAATAAGTCATCAATTCTCGGCAGTGGATAACGGTTTTTGATGGTAAGTTTGTTCAACTCTCTGTAGTCAATACACAACCTAAATGTACCATCCTTCTTCTTGACAAACAAAACAGGAGCTCCCCATGGTGATGTGCTTGGTCTAATGAAACCACATTCTAATAGTTCTTGCAGTTGGCTTTGCAGTTCTTTCATCTCGCTGGGTGCGAGTCTATAAGGAGCACGAGCTATTGGTGCAGCTCCTGTTACAAGATCTATTTGAAATTCAACAGATCGATGTGGAGGTAGTCCCGGTAATTCTTTCGGAAATACATCGGGAAATTCTTTTGCGACGGGAACATCATTGATACTCTTTTCTTCAGTTTGTACTTTCTCGACGTGTGCTAGAATAGCATAGCAACCTTTTCTTATTAGTTTTTGTGCCTTCAAATTACTAATAAGATGTAGCTTCATGTTGCCCTTTTCTCCGTACACCATTAAGGGTTTTCCTTCTTATCGTATAATGCGAATTGCATTTTTATAAAATACGATCTCTGCTTTCACCTTCTTCAGCCAGTCCATGCCAACTATTACATCAAAACTCCCTAACTCTACGGGTATCAAATAAATCTTAAATATTTCGATACCCAGTTTAATTTCTCGATTCCGGCGTATATAATCTGCTGAAATTAATTTACCGTTTGCTAATTCGAGTAAAAATTTACTATCCAACGGCGTCAATGGACAACTTAATTTAGCACAAAAATCTCTACTCATATAGCTTCTATCCGCACCCGAATCAAATAAAATGTAAGCAGATTTATTGTCAACAAGAAATGTACCCGTAACAAGCTCCGGGTCTTCCTGTGCCTCTGCCGCATTAATATTGAAAACTCTTCCATGGCCTTGTCCATTCGTGTTCTCCTGGTTCAGGAAATTTCTAATAATGTGGCCCAGTTTTCCACATTTATAACAAACTACATTGGCATAACTTGCTCCGACACTACTTGCTCCGCCATTACTCATTCTGACACCATTTGTTCCTTTCGTTCTGTTAACCCCTGGTCCGTAGACCTCACACTTCGCCGCGCTATGACCATTTCTTTTACACTTGTTGCAAAATTTGGTGCAGAACCCCGAGTGATACTTTTCACACCTTTGGCATAGCTGCTTCTGATTGTTGTTGTTGTTGCAGTTGTTATTGTTGTTGGGATGATTGTTGTAGTTGCTGTTGTTGTTGTTGTTGTTGTTGTTGTTGTTGGGCCGTTTGTTGTAGTTGCGATTGATGTTGCGATTGTTGGGATAGTTGTTGTGATTATTGTTGTAATTGTTGTTGTTGTTGTATTGGTGATTCTTATCACCGTTTTCCTCCCACTTTCTTTTGACTTGCTTCACATTGGCCTCTTCAGCCGCCTGTTCTTTAATTCTTTCCTCAATCTGGTTCACTAGTTTGTGAGCCATTCTACATGCCTGTTGTATGGAGGCGGGCTCGTGTGAACTTATATCTTCTTGGATTCTTTCCGGTAATCCTTTCACAAACGCGTCGATCTTCTCTTCCTCATCTTCGAACGCTCTCGGACACAATAGGCACAATTCTGTGAATCGTCTTTCGTACGTGGTAATATCAAATCCTTGGGTTCGTAACCCTCTAAGTTCTGTCTTGAGCTTATTGACCTCAGTTCTGGGACGGTACTTCTCGTTCATCAAGTGCTTGAATGCTGACCACGGTAGTGCATAAGCATCATCTTGTCCCACTTGCTCTAGATAGGTATTCCACCATGTTAATGCAGTACCTGTGAAGGTATGCGTAGCGTACTTCACTTTGTCCTCTTCAGTACACTTACTTATGGCAAACACCGATTCGACCTTCTCGGTCTACCGTTTCAATCTGATCGGTCCTTCGGTTCCATCAAATTCCAAAGGTTTGCAGGCAGTGAATTCTTTGAAGGTGCATCCTACACGATTTCTTGCGCCGTTAGCTGCATTGCTAGATTCGGAGTTATTGTTGGTATGTAGCGCAGCCTGTACTGCGGCTATGTTTGAAGCAAGAAAGGCACGAAATTCCTCTTCGCTCATATTCAAGGTGTGTCGAGTAGTCGGTGCCATTTCCTTCAAAATAGTCAAATGAAACGAGTTAATCATATAGAATATCAAGAGTAGTCAATAGTATTTCGTAGCGTAATATGAACTTATTTATAAAAGCTCTTTCTTCATATTAGCGTTTTATACTCTTTAATTCGGGTAGTACCTACCCGTTAAGTTCATACTTAGTAGCTAACATACCATTTCAACTACTACAATTCTATATGAAAAACTAATCACCAAAAAAAAAAAATTATCATATTCAAACCTTTATACAATAACTTGCAAACTTACAATACCGCTTTTTTTTACATATAGCATGAAATATAGCACATAAAACTTTGATACAAAGTAGTTGCAAAGATAATTCTAGTTAATAAATAAGGCATTCAGCAAAGGCAATAAAGACACGTAATTCATACGTCCATAAACAAGTCATGCATTCTGGTTTTACTAATACCACTTCCCATCCTTGGTTTTGTGGAACATAACCGTTGTGACCGATAGTAAGACAATGTGTTGTAACGTCGTCAAAAGAATGAAGGTTACGTAATGACCAACACTCTCGTAATAACCTAAAAACCTCATTTCTTACCCCAATTACCGACTCCGTCACTTGTGGGAACGTTTTGTTTAATAGTTGTAGCCCGATGTTCTTGTTCTCACTTTGGTGAGAAGCGAACATTACTAACCCGTAAGCATAACATGCTTCTTTATGTTGCATGTTAGCCGTTTTTTTCAAAATCACGAAGTCCTATATTCAGATATATTGAGTCAAAATAATTTCTTAACCCGTTGCGTAAAATAGCATTTGGGTTCCCCGCAATATATGCGTCAAAGTAAACACATCGTAACTTATGGATTTCCCAATGTGATATCCCCCATCTTTCGAACGAAAGCCTTTTATAAATCAAGGCATTCTTAGAACGTTCTTCGAATGTCTTACAAACTGATCTCGCCTTAAATAGTTGTGCCGAGGAATTCTGACCGACTCTAGACAAGATTTCATCAATCATGTCTCCGGGTAGGTCTCTTAAAATATTGGGCTGTCTATCCATTTTGTGTTTTTATACTGTAAAATAGACAAGAGTTAGATTCATAAAAAAAATACTTATTAATACAAGCAATTTTTACATATATCATAAAGCATAAGCACACTATATTACATATATTACACCACACGAATACAACTATCTTATTCCGACTCGCTCGTTTCTTCTTCTTCGGTTTTGGTTCGTTTTGCCAAGTTTCTAGGGATATATGATGTTCCCCTAATACGAGCCGTCGTTTTCCACATTGGTTTATAAAAACCTGGTGGTTTAGAGGTTCCCGGGATATTGTCACAACTTAAGAAATACGGGTGTTGACAATACATATAAAGTTCATCGTGTTTGGAATCAAATTTCTCTATTTTTATGCCCTTTCCCTTATTGTTCTCTTTTGCCTTATTAAATTGTGTTGGGGTAATTTCTATAACATCATCGGAATCCTTGTCGGGATCCGATTCATCGGAGAATTGGTAATCCTCCCAATACTTTGCTTCCTTGGCAGAAACACCATTGACCATAATTAACTTTGGTCGGTTGGTTGAGGATTTTCTTCTACTTAACCGTTTTATTATTTCCCCCACTGGTTCTATTTCTTCTTCCAGTTCCAATTCTTCTTTCGGTTCCGATTCTTCTTTCGGTTCCGACTCTTCTTCCGGTTCCGACTCTTCGTCCGGTTCCTCTTTGAGAACTTGTGAATCAGTCCACGAATCATTCCAATTTACATTTGACTCTTCATTATTATTAGGTGAGTCAATTGAACTTGTTCTAGAGGTAGACATCTATCACATAATATCAAACACGTTAAGAGATTAATATATCACATAATATTCACATGTTAAAAATATATAGTTTCCAACAAAAATTTTAAGCAATCATTTTTAAAGAAAACACGGTCGAAGTCCAGACTCACTAATGCATCCTAACAAACTAGATAAGACACACTAATGCAAATTTTCTGGTTCTCTAAGACCAACGATCGGATACCAACTAAAATGTCCCGTTCATATTGATTATAAACGTTCCATATTAATTGATTTCGTTGCGAGGTTTTGACCTCTATATGAGACTTTTTTCAAAGACTGCATTCATTTTTAAAACAACCATAACCTTTATTTTATCAATAAAGGTTTCAAAAGCATTACGTAGATTATCAAATAATGATAATCTAAAATATACTGTTTACACACGACCATTACATAATGGTTTACAATAGAAATACATTACATCGACATATGTTTCTTGAATGCAGTTTTTACATAATATCATACAAACATGGACTCTAAATCTTGTCCTTATTTTAGTATGCAACAGCGGAAGCTGTTAATATTCACCTGAGAATAAACATGCTTTAAACGTCAACAAAAATGTTGGTGAGTTATAGGTTTAACCTATATATATCAAATCGTAACAATAGACCACAAGATTTCATATTTCAATATACATCCCATACATAGAGATAAAAATCATTCATATGGTGAACACCTGGTAACCGACATTAACAAGATGCATATAAGAATATCCCCTATCATTCCGGGAAATCCTTCGGACATGATAAAAACAATATCGAAGTACTAAAGCATCCGGTACTTTGGATGGGGTTCGTTAGGCTCAATAGATCTATCTTTAGGATTCGCGTCAATTAGGGTGTCTGTTTCCTAATTCTTAGATTACCAGACTTAATAAAAAGGGGCATATTCGATTTCGATAATTCAACCATAGAATGTAGTTTCACGTACTTGTGTCTATTTTGTAAATCATTTATAAAACCTGCATGTATTCTCATCCCAAAAATATTATATTTTAAAAGTGGGACTATAACTCACTTTCACAGATTTTTACTTCGTCGGGAAGTAAGACCTGGCCACTGGTCGATTCACGAACCTATAACAAATATGTACATATATATCAAAGTATGTTCAAAATATATTTACAACACTTTTATATTTTAAGTTTATTAAGTCAGCTGTCCTCGTTAGTAACCTACAACTAGTTATCCACAGTTAGATGTACAGAAATAAATCGATATATATTATCTTGAATCAATCCATGACCCAGTGTATATACGTCTCAGGCTAGATCACAACTCAAAGTATATATATTTTTGGAATCAACCTCAACCCTGTATAGCTAACTCCCACATTACTGCATATAGAGTGTCTATGGTTGTTCCAAATAATATATACACATGGGTCGATATGATATGTCAAAACATTTGCATACGTGTCTATGGTATCCCAAGATTACATAATATATTAGAATACATGTATAATACAATATAAGTTAGCTAGGATATGTTTAATATAGATTTGTTACCAATTTTCACGTTGCTACAACAAGAAAAATTATCCAATCTTGTTTTACCCATAACTTCTTCATTTTAAATCCGTTTTGAGTGAATCAAATTGCTATGGTTTAATATTGAACTCTATTTTATGAATCTAAACAGAAAAAGTATAGGTTTATGTTCGGAAATATAAGTTACAGGTTGTTTTTGTAAAGGTAGTCATTTCAGTCGAAAGAACGACGTCTAGATGACCATTTTAGAAAACATACTTCCACTTTGAGTTTAACCATGATTTTTGGATATAGTTTCATGTTCATAAAAAAAATCATTTTCCCTGAAGAACAACTTTTAAATCAAAGTTTATCATAGTTTTTAATTAACTAACCCAAAACAGCCCGCGGTGTTACTACGACGGCGTATGTCCGGTTTTACAGTGTTTTTCGTGTTTCCAGGTTTTAAATCATTAAGTTAGCATATCATATAGATATAGAACATGTGTTTAGTTGATTTTAAAAGTCAAGTTAGAAGGATTAACTTTTGTTTGCGAACAAGTTTAGAATTAACTAAACTAGGTTCTAGTGATTACAAGTTTAAACCTTCGAATAAGATAGCTTTATATGTATGAATCGAATGATGTTATGAATATCATTACTACCTCAAGTTTTCTGGATAAAGCTACTGGAAATGAGAAAAATGGATCTAGCTTCAAAAGATCCTTGGATGGCTTGAAAGTTCTTGAAGCAGAATCATGACACGAAAACAAGTTCAAGTAAGATTTCCACTCGAAATAAGATTGTTATAGTTATAGAAATTGAATCAAAGTTTGAATATGAGTATTACCTTGTATTAGAAAGATATCTTACTGTAAATAATAAAGATTTATTAAGGTTAGATGATCACTCTACAAGATTGGAAGTAAGCTAGCAAACTTGGAAGCATTCTTGATTTTATGAAACTAGAACTTGTAGAATTTGTGAAGAACACTTAGAACTTGAAGATAGAACTTGAAGGAGATTAATTAGATGAAGACAATTGAAGAATGAAAGTGTTTTTAGGTGTTTTTGATCATTGGTATATGGATTAGATATAAAGGATGTGTAATTTTGTTTACATGTAAATAAGTCATGAATGATTACTCATATTTTTGTAATTTTATGAGATATTTCATGCTAGTTGCCAAATGATGGTTCCCACATGTGTTAGGTGACTCACATGGGCTGCTAAGAGCTGATCATTGGAGTGTATATACCAATAGTACATACATTTAAAAGCTGTGTATTGTATGAGTACGATTACGGGTGCATACGAGTAGAATTGTTGATGAAACTGAACGAGGATGTAATTGTAAGAATTTTTGTTAAGTAGAAGTATTTTGATAAGTGTCTTTAAGTCTTTAAAAAGTGTATGAATACATATTAAAACACTACATGTATATACATTTTAACTGAGTCGTTAAGTCATCGTTAGTCGTTACATGTAAGTGTTGTTTTGAAACCTTTAGGTTAACGATCTTGTTAAATGTTGTTAACCCATTGTTTATTAAATCAAATGAGATGTTAAATTATTACATTATCATGATATCATGATGTATTAATATATCTTATATGATATATATACATTAAATGTCGTTACAACGATAATCGTTACATATTTGTCTCGTTTCAAAATCATTAAGTTAGTAGTCTTGTTTTTACATATGTAGTTCATTGTTAATATACTTAATGATATATTTACTTATCATAATATCATGTTAACTATATATATATCCATATATATGTCATCATATAGTTTTTACAAGTTTTAACGTTCGTGAATCGCCGGTCAACTTGGGTGGTCAATTTTCTATATGAAACCTATTTCAATTAATCAAGTCTTAACAAGTTTGATTGCTTAACATGTTGGAAACATTTAATCATGTAAATATAAATTTCATTTAATATATAAAAACATGGAAAAGTTCGGGTCACTACAGCCGGTAAGTGTTTCAGGTTCATTGCCAAGAGGTAAATTAGGTTGGTGGAAGGGATCGTCTTCTTCGCGTCTCCATTGCTTAAGTCGACTATGAACCCATCAGATGAATTGGGGATGACTGATTGGTTGATTCATTCTGGTGACGCTGATAGGTGAAACTCCATATCGGAATAGCTGTCAGAATCCGAGGAATTCGAACTGATTGAGGGATTCATCTCGTACGATCAGATGAAGGATTTTCGATAAGAAATAGATTATAGGATGTAGATTAGTACCCTGCAATACATAATTTACATATGCATATATAATACTAAAAGCACATAAGTTACGGAGGAAATTACAGAATATGTTAGGCAAGGTTTACAGTAACAGATACGCTAAGATATGATTTAGCAGGTACGATAAGATATGAATTTTGTCTATACACTATTCATGCAATCATTGCAGTATAATGTGTCTAGACTAATAATGATAAGCAAGTGATTCCCTAAGAATGATAAGCAGGTAATTTTCGACACGAAATGATAAGCAAAACTTTTGACATGCAGACACGGTCGAAGTCCAGACTCACTAATGCATCTAAACAACTACTAGTTAGACACACTAATGCAAGATCTGGTTCGCTAAGACTACCGCTATGATACCACATGAGACGACCCGTCCTAATCCATAAGGACAAATACAATAACATATGATTACATCGTGAGGTATTTGACCTCTATATGATACATTTTACAAACATTGCATTCGTTTTTAAAAGACAAACTTTCTTTACATCGAAAATTGACGGCATGCATACCATTTCATAATATATCCAACTATAATTGACTTAGTAATAACCTTGATGAACTTAACGACTCTAATGCAACGTCTTTTGAAATATGTCATGAATGACTCCAAGTAATATCTCTAAAATGAGCAAATGCACAGCGAAAGATTTCTTTCATACCTGAGAATAAACGTGCTTTAAAGTGTCAACCAAAAGGTTGGTGCGTTCATTAGTTTAACATAAATAATCATTTCCATCATTTTAATAGACCACAAGATTTTCATTTTTCATTTCTCATAAATATACGTCCCATGCATAGAGACAAAAATCATTCATATGAATTGAACACCTGGTAACCGACCTTAACAAGATGCATATAGAATATCCCCATCATTCCGGGACACCCATCGGACATGATAAACTCGAAGTACTAAAGCATTTCAAATTCCAGAATGGGGCTTGTTGGGCCCGATAGATCTATCTTTAGGATTCGCGTCAATTAGGGGGTATGTTCCCTAAATCTTAGGCTACCAAGCTAAAAGGGGCATATTCGGCTTCGATCATTCAACCATATAATGTAGTTTCGATTACTTGTGTCTATTTCGTAAAACATTTATAAAAAATTGCGCATATATTCTCAGCCCAAAAATATAAAGGGTAAAAAGGCAAATGAAACTCACAATACTGTATTTTGTGGTAAAAATACATATGACGACATTGAACAACTGAACGATGCAGGGTTGGCCTCGGATTCACGAACCTATAACATTTATATATTTATTAATACACATAATCGTAATCGAACTTATATATTATTCTTAGTGATGTGTTTTATATATATAGTAGATTAATAAGTTTCATTATGTGTATTTTCATTTTATTTATAGATATATCAATATAGTTAAGTTATGTATTTTAAATATATATCTTTTATACGCAGATCATTTGTTTATGAAATTATTATTAATTATGTTAATACTAAAGTTAATAAAAATAGTGGTATTTTATAATAATGTTGTTAAAAGTGATAATAATAATAATAATTTAATTGGAAATAATGATATTAGCAAATATAATACAAGGTTGTGCTATGATAATAATAGTTATAATAATTTTAGTAATTCCTATGAATCATAAATTAATTAAAATTCTAATTCAATAATTTTTCTACTAATCTTTATATCCAAGATTTCTATTTTTATAATTGTAATAATATTTTCAGAATATGTATATTCCTATTCATGAAAATCATAACCGTCGTGTCAAGTTTCTATGATAACAACTATGGTTTCTTATAACATTATTTTGTATCTATAAGCATAACTTTTACATGTATTCGTATAATTATATCTAATTTCTATAATCTTTATCCTATTAGGTTTTATTATATATTTATGTTATTAATATGTTTAATATCCTTGAAATTATAATAATAATACTAATATTAATAATACAATAAAATTACTAATCAATATAAATGGTTATATATTAATAATAACAAAAATCTTATTCATAATAATAATAATAATAATACTTGTTATAGTTTTAGTTATAATAGTTTTAATCTTAATAATAACTATTTTAATAATAATAATAATTAGTATAAGGATAATAATAACATTGAATAATATTACTAATAAAAATAATAAAAACAACAATAATAATAATAAATGATAATAATAATAGATAATAATAATAATAATAATAACAATAATAAGAATAATTATATTTATACCTTTAAGAAAACAGCAAAAAAAAAAAAGAATGCCCCTTGCCCGGGCTCGAACCCGAGACCACTCGCTACCCCGTCATCCCATAAAACCAGCTGGGTTGTGCCTTTTATCCGAAATATTACTGAATCCTATTATATTTAACCTGAATAAATCTGTTCTATGTTCTTTCTCCCTCCTCTCCAACTTGCATCGACTCCAAATCAAAACATAACATATATTGTTGTTTGAAGTAACTTTGAAACAACAACCAATAACTGTATTATCAAATAACAGTCACAAAATAAAAAAAATTAAAACGAAAAGAACTCCAACAGCTTATGCTGTTCGTCGGTGTTAAAAAAAAATTGGTTTTTGAAAATAAGACCTTTATAGACTAAGATCCCAACATGAAATAGGTTCTAAATACTTCTTATAAACTTTCCTAATCATCAATTTAACTTGATTCGTAACGGAAAACTCGAATTTGATTGATGAACAAAGTTTGACTTTTTAGTTCAAAAACATTGACTTCAAAATTTGTATTCGTTTTAAAGAATTGAAACTTGAGATTTTGAAGAAAGTTTAAGTATAAGAATCCTAACAAAGTTGCATTTTCAATTTTTGAATTCCCTTAAAAAATCGATTTGTTTGAATAATGAGTAAGAACAGAGGATTAGCGACTGATTATTTGGGTTTTTATTATTTATTTTTTTATTTCGAATATTTGCAGTGTATAACTTTACATAATGATATATATCGTTTGCTTGAAGCTTAATAATGTTGATGGTATCGATTTTCCTGTAATATAGGTTGATTTGGACTGGTACGAATTTGGAACAGAAAATATTAATCAGGTGCATAAAGTAATTAAACAGATCTTCAATTTTCAACTAAATCGTACTTTACTGGATTTGATAACAGATAATTTTGGAGACAAACACAAAAAAACGAAAACTGGATAGCGACGTTAACCAAATTCGATTCCTGTATTTGATTTTACATATGTAATTAATTTTAATAATTATTAAATAAAAAATAAATTAATAATAATAATACTTTTAATATTATTAATATTACAAAAAAAAATATTACAAAAAAAAATATTAATATCAAGTAGTAATAATAGTTATTAATAATGATATTAATAATGATATTAATAATAATAGAATTTAATGTTAGTAAAAATAAGTTGCTTTATAATAACCATAGTTACACAATTTTAGTAATTTTAGTTATGGTTATAATACTAATAATATAATTAATAATATTAATTTTTATATTAATGATAATAATAGTAATTAATAATAATAATAATAATAATAATAATAATAATAATAATAATAATAATAATAATAATAATAACACTGATAATACTAATTATTAATGATTATCATTATTGATAATAATGTTAATAATGATGATATTATTAATATTAAAAATAATACTTATAAGCTTAATATCATATACAAATATTTACATAGACTGTAATATTCTAATTTCTTCATATAATATTTGTAAATGATATATATATATATATATATATATATATATATATATATATATATATATATATATATAGATTTATTTTAATAACGACTTTATTATATCGTTTATTAGTTTATAAATTAAATTTACAATTACATCATATACTTTCTCAATTTATATTTTAGAGTATTATTATAATACAATTTTATTAATTTATATCATATTTACTAACTATAATATATTGAGTCTTTAATATCTGTTAACATAAATAATATTTCTTATGTAGAGAATTTATATATATATATATATATATATATATATATATATATATATATATATATATATTTACATATTTATTTACGCACAATTATCCGTGAATCGTCGAGCATAGTCAAGGGTAACTAAATCCATGTAAACAGTTCAAAAGTTTTGAGACTCAACATTACAAACTTTGCTTATCGTGTCGAATTCATATTAAGATTAAGTTTAAATTTGATCAGAAATTCCCGGGTCGTCACAAATATGTCATGCATGACATCATCAATTTAACTTATACTAGATATTAGTAAAAAAAACAACATAAAGTATTTACTATTCATATATACCAATAGTAACTTGCATGATTGATGTATTATGTCATGCATGACATCATCAATCTTATTATGTCATTCATGACCTCATGGTATTTAACTTATCCTAGATATTTGTCATAGTATATAAAGACCTTACATGGTATTTTTTTTACACACATTTACATCCATTCTACTTTCAATTCTCTTCCAAGTATTCTCTTATTTTTTCTCTCTAAAAACACTCTCTAATATCCTCTCTTCAAGTTCTAATAACCCTTGATTATCTACAACAAAAACTAGTTACAAAAACAATCTATAAACACCATAGAAGTAGTAATCAAGAACACCTCCTTTGATTTAAGTTTTGCTTCCAAGTTTGGTTATCTTTAAGCACCCTTTCAAGGAGTCTTTCAAGCTCTAGAAATCCTCTTCATATTTAGCTACTTCCCTTTCTTAAATCAAGGTATTAGCCTTACTAAAACTCTTGTTCAATTCATATGATTATAGCTATCTATATAAAAGATCATAGTTAATAACAACTAGAACATAGTTTGGATGATTCTAAACTTGTTTGAAAACTAATCTAATCTAACCCTAACAACACTTATATATACATATTATGATATTATATTAAACTATTATAAGAACTTATAACTTGTACATATGAAGAACACCTTAAAAACTTAACATACATCAACTAGTCACCATTCGGTAAAAGCGGACTATTTTGGGTTGGGAATTAAAAACCTATCTTAGACTTTGAGTTCGAAGCTAAGACTTTGGAAATATGTTAATATATATAAATAAGACTTTCAGTAAATTTTTCATGATTTTAGACAAAGTGGAAGTATTTTATCAAAAATCATATATTGGGTGGATGCCGGGATTCTTCCAAATCTGTCCACCGGTACAAAAAGAGGGTAAAACTATAAAACATTAACACATGGGATGAACGTTTCGAATTGGTTTTGAAAAATTAACTTCTTAAGAAATCCATAACAATTTGATTCGCTTTAAACGGAGTAGTAATGAATTTTTGGCGAGCATAACAAAATCTGCTAAAATTAACGTTGTATGGACGAAATTTATCTTATGAAAACTATATTAACCATATCCTTGCTAACTTTTCCTATATCCTATATATATTTGGACATGTTATCATTAGTATAACAAAATATTATAATCTTGGTTAATTCTGAGATTGTATATATATGATAATCTTGGTACGTTCCATGACAATACGTGCACAATACGTTTTAATAAATCCTAAGTCAACACGTCTCTGGATTGATGCAAGACAATACGTACACAATACGCCGTGGGGTAATTATAAGATTATATATATATATATATATATATATATATATATATCGATTATTGGACTGTTGGACTTTTCAGACTATTTTGGACTACTAACAAAGGACTACTAACAATGGATTACTAACATAAAATGTTAAAAATTATTATATAAGTATATGAACTTGCTATATTAATTTTGTTCATATATATTATTATCTGAATCGTTATTATTATTATAGGTTTGTGAATCCAAGGACGTCGGCTATATTTTAATAAGTTGAAAACTTGTTAAAATTATACTTTTACGACAGCGAGTATATAGTCCCATTTTTAAACTCTACAAATATTTTGGGATGAGAATACATGCATCTTTTGTTTTTCGAAATAGATACAAGTACTTAAATATATATTCTATGTTGAGTTATACCTTTGTATATATCCCTAATAGTCTGGTAACTATTTGTTACATGTGGTTAACATGTAAGCTCGAATCCTATTGATAGATCTATTGGGTTTGACAACCCCACTCGGGCTAGTTAGCACTAGTTCATTACGGGTGTTTAGTACTTCGTTTTACTACACTTGGTACGGTGTACAGATAACTTTGAAAAGGGAATATGCATGGAAAATATCTGTTTAGTATAGTTACTGGGTGCTCAACAACATATAGAATATCTTTGCTGAAATGTTTATAACATGAAATCTTGTGGTCTATTATTATAACTTATGCTGGCTTTAAAACCTATATCTCATCAACCTTTGTGTTGACTGTTTAAGCATGTTTATTCTCAGATCCTTAAGAAAGTCTTCCGCTGTTGCATTATCTGAGCAAGCTGTGCATGGAGTCTCATGCTTTTGTTTAAATGAAATGTTGCATTAAATAAAACATTTGTCATGTATTATATTCAACTGTTATGTCACGTGTGTAGTATTTGGAAACTAATGTAATATGGGGATTATTCATTAAATAATCGCCCATTTTTTAAAACATGCATTATGTATAATAATGGTGTGCTTTTTATGAAACGAATGCAATATTTTCTAAAACGTATCATATAGAGGTCAAATACCTCGCTATGGGACCAATGAATAACGTACCTCGTTTATAGTATTATGGACGGTTCATTTCAGTTGGTATCAGAGCAAGATTCTTAGCGAACCAGGTCTTGCATTAGTGTGTCTAACTGATAGTTGATAAGATGCATTAGCGAGTCTGGACTTCGACCTTAGTTGCATGTCAAAAAGTTTTGCTTATCATTTCTAGTCGGAAATCATCTGCTTATCATCCTTAGGAAATTATCTACTTATCATTCTTAATCTAGACACATCTTACTGCATTGATTGCATGAATAGTGTATAGACAAAATTCATATCTTAGCGTATCTACTAATTCACATCTTAGCGTATCTGTTACTGTAAACTTTGCCTGACATATTCCGTAAATTCTCCGTAATCTATGAAATCTTTTGTTCTATATATATATATAGATATTCTATGTAATAAGAATACCATCCTATAGCCGGAAATCATTTCATATCGAAAAATCCTTTATTCAATCGTACTAAATGGAACTCGCCGCAAGTTCAAGTCCCTCGGATTCCGATATGGAGTTTCACTCAAGCTCCGAAAGCAGTGTGACCAGAATGGATCAACCAATTATCCATCATCTATTCTGGATGAATTTGGGATAGGTTCGTAGCCTACTTAATCATTTGAGACAAGAAGAAGGCGATCCCTTCCATCCACCACATTTCCCTCTTTGTGAAGAACCTGTAGCACTTACCAGCGAACCTGTTCGAAACACCATTTTCTCTCTCATCTCCAGAGTACCTCATCATGATTATATACTATCTCAAATTCTAAATCTTATTCATCCGCTCGTCCGAACCGACAATCATCCCAGTGTAATAGAAGAAGTCAATGCGCTTCGCGCTCGAGTATTGGCTTTGGAGAATATGGTGCAAAGGTTACAAGCACCAGCAGCACCACCGGCATCAACAGTATCACCATCATCAACGCCGACAGTACCATTACCACCACCAACCACAACCGCGTCGTAAACCTCAACTTTACAATCTGTCCCACAAGCACCAATGTCATACGCCCTATAGATACCAAGGAATACCAACAATAACAAACGATGAAGTATTGATTCATAACTTCATTGGAGAAACATTCTATGGCGATTATGTAATCTCCAATGTCTTAGAGATTATTTATTCAAACCGCAAATCAGATGAATGGATAGAAATAACAGAGAATAGAAACCCTGACAAGAAAGGAGCGTGAATTAAAAACTAGAATTGTTTTACCAACAACATCAACAGTACCGTCAGCATCACCAGCACAGTCAGTGCCGTTAGCATCGCCAGCATCAGCAGCACCTACAACATCACAAGCTCCACCAGATCTATAATCAGCGCGAACAACATCACCAACCAACAACAAGTATGTCATATCAACGAGTTATGAAGTATTAACTCATTTCCCCTGAAGAAATTATATGTATATTTTATATATATATATATATGAATTTTGAGATAAAAATAAATCTTCTCGTACTAAGCTATTATGTATGAATTGAAAAAGGGTGGATACTACTCGGTTAAATTCATATTACTAATATGCTATGATGTACATCCTTCGTTAACAACTTAACCATCGTTAACTATAATCTCTATTTCAACTCAATGAATTTCAGTTCATAATAAACTAAGTGTATTATTCAATTACATGTTTGATTTTACACTTTTGATATACTCGAGACTTTCTAGAAAACATCATTCGAAGATAGCAAGAGTTCTATGAGCATCAACATGATTCATCGAGGAAATATCAATAAGAATAAATAGTAAAGTATTGATCACAGTAGTGAAATACTCTGTGAAGATTATATAATCTCTAATGTTAGGAGATTATTCATTTCTAGTTCCAGCCAAAAATCAAATGAGTTAAATTTAATATTAACTCATAAAATCTGTATTACATCCGAAGAAAATATACATATATTTTCATAAAGACTGTAATGCAAATTCTCTAGTACAAAATATTACTTGTGAAACTTTTAACGGGTAGATAATACCCGAGAAATGTATATAAATTCACAATTAATATGTTACGTTCTCCGATTCTGATTCAGTAAATCATCAACTATACTCACTACTTTCACAACGATATACATTCTTTCATAGAAATCAAAACAACCATTCGCATTCAAATTTGATTACATATTCTGATTTTAACATATCAGAATCCAACTCAAGATTTAATAGAAGACATCACTCTTAGATTCTTACATCTTTCAAAGCCATAATTTGAATTCAAAACTGTGATAGTACATCACTTCTATTCAAAAACCCAGAAAAAATATTCGTATCATTCAAAATTCTAGAACATCATATGTATATTGATAATTACAATTTGCATTCAAACCATTCATGAATCTTGAAAACCCCTCAATTAAGAAACAACCAAGAGGATGATCCAACCACATGTTATCAACGGAAAGAAGGATTACGCGTATAGCGATACACCTAGAAACTCTTGAAACCAAAGTCATAGACTAACACATATTTGTGTCAGCTCCTTTGGCATTTATTACCAAAAATAATTTTGCAATCTTTTTTTCAAAGTAGACAGTTTTGTCACAGCTTCAGCAAGTCAACTTCGATTTTTCAGCCGAAACAGTCTTATTATAACTTCGATATATACGTTGCCCATTCGCCATCGTTACCGGTGAACCTTTTACATTTCACCATATTAACAGAAAACGTATCAACAACTTCATTACCCTTTGACTTAAGCCTCTCCAAAAAATTACTATACTTATTCATTAAAACCCAATCATGTACTCATCTGCATCTTATAATGGTAGTTGCTATACCAAAAAGCTTGAACCATTATTCTCGAATTTCGCAGCAATTCTACGCCAACAATTATATATATATATATATATATATATATATATATATATATATATATATATATATATATATATATATATATATATATATATATATATATATATATATATATATATATATATATATATATATATATATAATGTCTATTTCCTAGACTTATATACTTCGAATGTGAAGTTTCTAAAAAACACCCTAAACTGCGAACTAGTTCTCCGAATTTTTTGAAAAATGCTGATGAAGCAGCAAAAACCGTAAACGACCTTAACAGTCAAAATTTTGATGATAAAGAATAGTGTGTTGGTAAAGCTCAGAAAAAGAGAATGTTTGGAACTGGATTGAGCAAACCATGAAGGAGGCTGTGGACAAATCACAACGACTAAATCTGACTTCAAAGAATCCAAATGATTCATTATCTGCTGAAGACTTTAGCGAATGCCTTGCTCCTTACTCTAAAACCCTTGCGGACAATATTCTTCATCATCCTCTGATCTTAGATATTTTAAGATATCATCATATCTTTCATTATAAATATCTTCGATGTTTCTGAAGATATCTTCATAACTATTGTTATCCGAAATCATTTACCTCTTCGCGCTATCTGTGTTACATCATGAAAGAAACTATTTTAGTTTCTAAATTCTGAAACATTCGAGTTTAAAATATGAATATTTTTGAGATAGTGTTGGGAACTGAAGCATGAGTTAGTATAATATAATGACACTTGATCAACGTGATTATATTATAGTAAGTCATGCTGAATTTCTAATGGGACATGACGATTCACAGACCATACCGTCATCGTGTGCCATGTTACACGACTCTCGTATTCTATTTAACCTCTAAAAATATCAAAAAAATATTTTCTTGATGATTCAGTCTTTTTTGGATATTCTGGTAATTTGACAAATCAAATCGTGCTACTACCTTTCCTTTCTACTTTGTATATTATGATAATTCGAAACTCCATACCTACGAATTCTGGACCATTAATTGCAAAAAGAAAACTAAAGCATGAAGCTCTGAAATAGAAAGGGGGTATAAATCGCAGCAAACAGAAAAGATCATTAATCGTAGATGTCAATGATTATGGAAAAATGGGAGCAGGGACTCCGAAAAATAAGGAAAGATATAAGGCCCGACGACAATACATAAATTACAAACTGTGTATATCAATACGTATTACAATGTAAAGGCACGGGAGAATTAAGAACACTATAACCCCAAGGTAATAGTAAAACTAAATAAAATCCTCTGGTGGTAGATGAAAAAGAAGAATGACAGATATGAAAGTTAGGAGTATATCAAGAATCAAAACTGGATGGAGCATATTGACGTATGCTTTAAAGTATGAATTGTAGAAGAAAGAATAGAATATGTGAGTTGTGGAAATAAGGAAACGAAGGGGGTGGATTTATAGTGAAATATCAGACAGAGTAATCGAGACAGATTATCGCATTTTACCAAAGAGGATCCTAATTTCCTTAATTACCGAAGAACTAAATCTTATTACGAAGATTTCCTCTAAATTCCTTGATTTTCGGAAATCAACCGTGACTACGTCACCGGTTAAGACAAATCTGCATTTGTTCATTTCACTCTTTTGTGATAGCTTCACTTATACTCTTCGCGTAATCGAATTGTTTTATCCATATTGCTCAATAATGATAAAACTTGATTTATCCACTCAAATTCGTCATGAAAATATTTTTATTATTAGCCATGACAACCTCGATCAAATTTCGGGATGAAATTTCTTTAACGGGTAGGTAATATGACGACCCAGAAATTTCCGACCAAATTTAAACTTTATCTTTAAATGATTTAATGTTTCCGACATGATAAGCAAAGTCTGTAATGTGGAAATCTCAAAAACTTTGAACTATGTTCATATAATCAATTACCCTTTTATTCCTACGATTCACGAACGTCATAACTTGTATTAATTATATATTTGTATATATATATATATATATATATATATATATATATATATATATATATATATATATATATATATATATATTTAATTTAAAAATATGATAATTAAATATCTCATTAAGTATATTAACAAGGTATTATATATACATTTTCATACTACTAATTTAGAGAGTTTTCGAACAATATATATGTTACTATTTAAACGACGTAATTAACTTATGTTAAAATGTATTTACATACAATGTATTATGAGTATACAACCTTAAAAGTATTAAATACACTTAATAATATACAAAAACATATAAAGGATAGCTATACTCGTATTTCCGTTCATTTTTCTCAAGAATCCTACTCATATTCATACAGTATATATATACACGTATTATACGAAGCTTCTAGAAGTATTTACTATTAATATATACTAATAAAAATCTGTATTAGTGGAGTATTATGTCATGCATGACATCATCAATCTTATTATGTCATGCATGACATCATCAATTTAACTTATACAAGATATTAGTAAAAAAAAAGACAACATAAATTATTTATTATTCGTATATACCAATAGTAACTTGCATGATTGATGTATTATGTCATACATGACATCATCAATCTTGTTATGTCATTCATGACCTCATGGTATTTAACTTATCCTAGATATTTGTCATAAAATAACAAAATACAACTAGTATATAAAGACCTTACATGGTATTTTTTTACACACATTTACATCCATTCTACTTTCAATTCTCTTCCAAGTATTCTCTTATTCTTTCTCTCTAAAAACACTCTCTAATATCCTCTCTTCAAGTTCTAATAACCCTTGATTATCTACAATAAAAACTAGTTACAAAAACAATCCATAAACACCATAGAAGTAGTAACCAAGAACACCTCCTTTGATTTAAGTTTTGCTTCCAAGTTTGGTTATCTTTAAGCACCCTTTCAAGGAGGCTTTCAAGCTCTAGAAATCTTCTTCATATTCAGCTACTTCCCTTTCTTAAATCAAGGTATTAGCCTTACCAAAACTCTTGTTCAATTGATATGATTATAGCTATCTATATAAAAGATCATAGTTAATAACAACTAGAACATAGTTTGGATGATTCTAAATTTGTTTGAAAACTAATCTAATCTAACCCTAACAATACTTATTTATACATATTATGATGTTATATTAAGCTATTATAAGAACTCATAACTTGTACATATGAAGAACACCTTAAAAACTTAACATACATCAACTAGTCTCCATTCGGTAAAAGCGGACTGTTTTGGGTTGAGAATTAAAAACCTATCTTAGACATTGAGTTCGAAGCTAAAACTTTGGAAATATGTTAATATATGTAAATAAGACTTTCGGTAAATTTTTCATGATTTTAGAAAAAGTGAAAGTATTTTATCAAAAATCATATATTGGGTGGATGCCGGGATTCTTCTAAATCGGTCCACCGGTACAAAAGAGGGTAAAACTATAAAAAAAATTTACTATATGGGCTGAACTTTTCGATTGGTTTTGAAAACTTAACTTCTTAAGGAATCCATAACAATTTGATTCACTTTAAACGGAGTTGTAATGAATTTTTGGCGAGCAAAACAAAATCTGCTAAAATTAACGTTGTATGGACGAAATTTATCTTATAAAAACTATATTAACCATATTCTTGCTAACTTTTCCTATATCCTATATATATTTGGACATGTTATCATTAATATAACAAAATATTATAATCTTGGTTAATTTTGAGATTGTATATATATATGATAATCTTGGTACGTTCCATGACAATACGTGCACAATACGTTTTGATAAATCCTAAATCAACACGTCTCTGAATTGATGCAAGACAATATGTACACAATACGTCGTGGGGTAATTCTAAGATTATATATATATATATATATATATATATATATATATATATATATATATATATATATATATATATATATATATATATATATATACCGATTATTGGACTGTTGGACTTTTCAGACTATTTTGGACTACTAACAAAGGACTAGTAACAATGGATTACTAACATAAAATGTTAAAAATTATTATATAAGTATTATATGAACTTGCTATATTAATTTTGTTCATATGTATTATTATCTGAATCGTTATTATTATTATAGGTTTGTGAATCCAAGGACGTCAGCTATATTTTAATAAGTTGAAAACTTGTTAAAACTATACTTTTACGACAGTGAGTATATAGTCCCATTTTTAAACTCTACAAATATTTTGGGATGAGAATACATGCATCTTTTATTTTTCGAAATAGACACAAGTACCTAAATATATATTCTATGTTGAGTTATACCTTTGTATATATCCCTAATAGTCTAGTAACTATTTGTTACATGTGGTTAACATGTAAGCGTGAATTCTATTGATAGATCTATTGGGTTTGACAACACCACTCGGGCTAGTTAGCACTAGTTCATAACGGGTGTTTAGTACTTCGTTTTACTACACTTGGTACGGTGTAGAGATAACTTTGAAAAGGGAATATGCACGGAAAACATCTGTTAAGTATAGTTACTGGGCGCTCAACAACATATAGAATATCTTTGCTGAAACGTTTATAACATGAAATTTTGTGGTCTATTATTATAACTTATGCTGGCTTTAAAACCTATATCTCACCAACCTTTGTGTTGACTGTTTAAGCATGTTTATTCTCAGATCCTTAAGAAAGTCTTCCGCTGTTGCATTATCTGAGCAAGCTGTGCATGGAGTCTCATGATTTTGTTTAAATGAAGTGTTGCATTCAATAAAACCTTTGTCATGTATTATATTCAACTGTTATGTCACGTGTGTAGTATTTGGAAACTAATGTAATATGGGGATTATTCCTTAAATAATCGCCCATTTGTTTAAAACATGCATTATGTATAATAATGGTGTGCTTTTTATGAAACGAATGCAATATTTTCTAAAACGTATAACATAGAGGTCAAATACCTCGTTATGGGACCAATGAATAACGTACCTCGTTTATAGTATTATGGACGGGTCGTTTCATTATTGATCATGAACTCGCGAATGGGAGAATTATCTCGCGAAATAGAGGCCCAGGAAACTCATTTTGGCCTAGAAAAACTCTGAAATGTCAATTTCGATCCCCAACCTGAACCGGAACAAACCTTGCTGATACTTAAGCTCAAAACATCGTAAAAACCCTCATAAACACTTCAAATACCACTCTTGATACAAACACATTAATCTTCATCAAATACTAACATTACGTCTTTAATAATGATAAAAAAAATTAATACAACGAGACTGGTATTGCGACTGAAAATGTATATGATTTGAGCAATATCAATTGCTCACTATGTTAGTTACGTGAAATTGCATTGAAAGATGTCACACAACTTTTATCTCCAGTGGCGCATTAGAGAGTGTCCAGGGTGGTTGTAGCCAAACTTCTTTTTGCAGCGTCTATATACTTCATCTGGCTAGAAAAGAATGCTCGATTATTTGATGACAAGTCGAGAACCTGTGAACAAATGTTTCAAGTCATATTATCCTTTGTTTGTCTAAAGCGAATGTCGTTAAGGTTTAAGGACTCGGTCCAGGTTCTACGGATGAAGATTTTATGGAAGATCACGTAATCTTTGGGTGTTGTTTGAATTCGGTTGTTTCTACTAGCTTGTTTGTCTTTACTAGTTGGTTGTCTAGTTTTTGTTAGGTTTGATGCTTTTGTTCTGTGTTTCGACTACAGGGCATTGTTGTAGCCTTGTGAACCGTATGTATCATTTTTATATTGTTTAATGATATTGTCGGGTGATTACTCATTACCTACGAAATGTTATGCATTGACAAAAATTGCCATTAACCAAGCTGGTATCATTCATTTTGTGCTATATTTAACGGTTTAATTAAGTCACATGGAATTTCCCGTACAAAACTGGGCAAATGATAAGATACGAGTATATGCCAACCTTTTTATTTGTTATTTTCTACTCCTTCCATCCCATATTAATAGTCTATTATTTTTTTTTTGGTTGTTCCAAAAATTAATAGTGCACTTCCATATATAGATAAGAATAATTAGATAAAGATTCATTATGCCCTTAAATAGGATTAAAAAATAAAGAAAAAATAAGTGTAAAACTAGAAAGTAAACAGAAAGTACAGTACTTTTATGACATTTCTTTAAGTTGCGTGTTTTTCTGTTTGTGGACTATTAATATGGAACGGAGGGAGTATGTTTTAGAAAGTCAGCCCTTAATTTCAAGCAAGTTGTATACAGTCAACATAAATACATATGAATTGAAGTGCATCCGTAACTATATTTATGGACAATCTTGAATTATTAAAGTGTTAGTAACATACTATTATTTGGTCTTACGGAAACCGTGTTTTCTTAATTTATACACACTCATAGATAGATATATATAATAAAAATATACCTAATCAAACATGCTAATTACTGACGAAATGTTGTTTAATCGTAATAAAAAGTTGTGTGACAAGTGAATAATATTGTGTTGGCGAGAGGCGAAATCAGGATTCACGTATAAGGGATGCATTTTAAAAAAATTAAATATCAACATAAAATTTTCATATATACATTGTAACTATGAGATATTTAAGGGATGCTTGTATTTATTATTTGAGGATATTATCAACTAATATACAATTTTTAACACGTCATAACTCGCTTATTTGAAGAGTTGGGGGATGCAAAGCATCCACATGCATCCCCCTGTCTCCGCCTCTGGTGGTGGCAAAGTCTTCACGGAAATTACTTGAAAGATGAAAGCTTCTATTTTAATATTATTTATTCTCACATTTTTTAAACCCATTGTCGGGTCTGACACGGCACGAACCTGCAGCTTCCATCATGACAAGACGGTCCTCTGACTGATTGATCTGTCAGTCGTGCTGGGTCCTGCTCAATTAAAAAGTATGAAACAATAAACGATAATTCAAAACGTAAATTCTGAAATACCCAAGCCAGTAAGTAGAGGGCAAGGGGACCACACGGCATGATTAGTTCCACAAATCTAATATACCGACCATAATAAACTCTTTTTTGTTGTACCGAAATAGAGGTTTAATTTAAACGACCCAAAACGTGTTGTGTTCGATAAAGATGAGAATTTACGTTTAACCAAGATATCTCTTTTCTCGATGTGAGATTCACCTAAGGTGTTACACAATTAATATATTAAAAGATATTCAAATGAATAATCACTGACTAACTACTATATTCCTAACTTCTTAATTAGTTTTATCGTTTAAATAAGCACGTTCTGCTACTTATTTGAATGTTTTGGTTTCTAATATTACTCCGTATAAGGATGCGCCCAATGGTTTTCATGCATAAATATACCATTTTAAGATTGAGAAGACGCTCAAGAGACATAAAAATAGTATTAAAAGGCATTTCTTATTAGCATCCGTTCAGCGCTTTTTCGTCAAGATTAATGAACAGTAACTTTCAATTAGATTTCAACTTTGAAAAATCAATTTTTTTAAATGTTATAAACAAACTTTCCTAAATAGATGGAGCAATGGTTGAATATGGATTCACTTAATCAAATGATCACCTGTTCGAATGCTGTGTAGCTTATTCCCTTTCTCATTTTTCTTTCTCTTTTTAGTTTTTAACCTTTTAATCCTCCCCCTTTTAGTTTAGTTTTACCATTTTAATCCTCCCCCTTTTTAGTTTTTCATAATGCACCCTTTCATGTTTTTTTATTTTTTATTTAGTTCTCCCACTCTCATTCTTTTATTTTTAAATTATTTTTCTAATCTAACCTTTCTTAAAATAATTATATGACATTTTTTTTTTAAATTTTCCTTGACCATTGTTTATATATTTTTTATTTAAAAACTTCAGTTTTACTTACAAGTCAGGTCGCCAAGCATTTTGTGTAAGCTCTGCATGCCGCTACTTATGCTTAAGCCCTAAAAAGAATACGTGAGAAGCACACATGCCACGTTAGCGTAATGCACAAATTCGGCTACGCACTTTTCGCATAAATCAATCCATGGCAATATAACATGTGTCTCCGAAGATTACTGAGAACTCAGGCCTATAAATAGGCCACATGGGTCATCACTTTTAGAGACGCTTGGACTTGTGGCAGAGAACACAATTTCTCTCACACACACTACTTTCTCACTCTAGAACTTGATTAAGCCACCCCACAGTTTTAGACCGTGATCTGGGTCTGCAGGGACTCCTTCTCGAGGGTAAACTACAATTGGCAATTCAACTCATAATGCTAAGGAGTTCTAGTATTGTACTGATACTTATAAGCCGCTGGCCGGAAATAAGTATCAACATATGGCGCCATCTAGGGATGGCAATTGATCGGATATGGATCGGGTGAGGCCGTATCCATATCCATATCCATTTATTTTTTTTTACTTTTCATCCATCCATATCCATATCCGTCGGGTGAAGCGGGTTAATGGATAATTATCCATATCCGTTTAAATTTATTTTATTTTTAACAATTATAAGCGGTGGTTCACTATATACGATCAAAAGTAATATTTTTAATAGTTTATGCGACCGAAAGTCACATTTTATTAATATATATAGCAAATATTCAATAGATAACCTATTAAACGTGTAAAGATATCGACATGTAAGTTGCTTACTTTTAGTTACATGGAATCACATTTGAACCACCAAAGTACGATAAATACATTTGATTATTTAAAAAAAACAAAATATAAGAAGAAAGTTATATTTTTAGAGAAAATATAAAGAAAGATGAATATGAATATAATTAATGAAATATCACTACATAAATGATACTAATTTGAGTGATAAATTTATATATTTAGTTATTTCGGGTGAAAGCGGGTTCATCCATGGATGAAATTTTTTCATCCACATCCATATCCATATCCATTTAGATCGTCAATATCCACGAATAATCGGGTGGATCGGATGGATATCCACTGGATCGGGTATCCATTGCCATCCCTAGCGCCATCCATTTCAACGAGTCTTAGAAGCTCAAAAAGCATGGTAGCAAAAGCATGTGATATACCTTCGACAAGTATACCAATGGAAGCATCCAGTGGACTTCTAATCGAAGACGTACCACCCAATCAAGTTAATTTGTCAGAAATCCCAATAGAAGATAAAGAACGGACAAGTGAAGATATACAAGAAGAAGTAATTAATGTAACACCAATATGTTTCAATAAGTTGACAATTGATACACCAAAAGTAAGTAATTTTCATGCAAGACGTGGACCGCAAACTATTTCATTCAAGAAGACTTCAGGAATTAGAGCAAAAAATACAGTTAGAAAACAAACAATGACAAGCTAGTAAGATCCAGGTTGTTACATCAGCTGGGCATTACCATAATGGACGCAGAACATGAGGAGGAAGAAGAGTAATTTAAGAATGAGAAAGATGAGTAAGAAGAAGTGAATGAAGAAGGGTTTAATGGCAACAAAATGCTAAATGGAATCATAACCAAAACTGCACTAACCAAATATAAGCAAAGGTTGGCGCAATCAGCTATCTGTGCTGCGACGATAGATAATTTATTTGCGCTTATAATCAGAGAACAAGAAACAAAACCACCAGCTATGATCGAATTAACATTTGGCTTCATTGGACACATTGCAAATTATGTACTACCATAAAACTTGAACTGATCCTGAAATTTTTTTACCCATATTTGAAGGAATTATGTGTTTACAACACTGGGAGGATGGGTTGCATATCATATGTTTCCTATGGTTTTTTTAGAAAATGGCTAGGTAATGATGTGCCAGCTTTCCGACAAGGACCATCATGAGTTTTCTAGATTTAAGAGCCAAGTATGTGATGCAATATCAAAGTTTGAGAAACTGTACCTTAACACATCTTAATGCACATGAAATTAAAATGTATCGTGATGAATCTTTGATCATCTTTAGGAAACGCTCACGTTAGATGCCAGAAAATACTAGATATCCCTGAGTCATAATTAGTGTCTGGATTTATTTTCGGTCTAGATCAAAGACGCTTCACAAATTTGGTGCATTTACTTCGGTATGATGTACCAAAAACTTTGCATCAGGAATTGGTAATTGCCCAAAAACATATAAGAATAGGAGGAGATGAAAGGACCCGTTCATATACATTATAAACGATTCACAATAGTTGATTACATCGCGAGGTATTTGACCTCTATATGATACATTTTACAAACATTGCATTCGTTTTTAAAAGACAAACTTTATTCACATCTAAAGTTGACGGCATGCATATCATTTCATAATACATCCAACTATAATTGACTTAATAATAATCTTGATGAACTCAATGACTCGAATGCAACGTATTTTGAAATATGCCATGAATGACTCCAAGTAATATCCTTAAAATGAGCTAATGCACAACGGAAGATTTCTTTCAAACCTGAGAATAAACATGCTTTCAAGTGTCAACCAAAATGTTGGTGAGTTCATTAGTTTATCATAATCATTCATTTTCCATTATTTTAATAAACTACAAGATTTTTATTAAACATAATTCCAATAACAGAATCCTCTCGTCTGCATAAAGGTAAAATCATTTCCAATAATATAATAGACCACAAGATTTTCATTTTTCATAAACGTAATCCTCAAGCAGAATCCTCTCGTCTGCATTAAGGTAAAATCATTCATATGGTGAACACCTGGTAACTGACATTAACAAGATGCATATAGAATATCCTCAAAATAGAATCCTCCCGTCTGTATAACAGAATCCTCTCGTCTATATAAAAATCGAAGTACTAAAGCATCCGTAACCCGAATGGGGTTTGTTAGGCCCATAGATCTATCTTTAGGATTCACGTCAATTAGGGGTACTGTTCTCTAATTCTTAGGTTACCAAGCTAAAGGGGTGATATTCGATTTCGATAATCCAACCATAGAATGTAGTTTTGAGTACTTGTGTCTATTTCATCAAACATTTATAAAACAGCGCATGTATTCTCAGTCCCAAAAATATATATTGCAAAAGCATTTAAAAGGGAGCAAATGAAACTCACAATACTGTATTTTGTAGTAAAAATACATATGACGTCATTGAACAAGTGCAATGTTGGCCTTGAATTCACTAACTTATATTAATTATATATATTTATATGTTTGATCAATATATGTCTAACAATTTAGGTCAAGTCGTAGTGTATCACAATCCTAATGCTCGAGACTAAATATGCAAAAGTCAACAAAAGTCATTGATGTCAAAGCTAAGAGGTATAAAATACTATTAAATTTTACAAGGAAATACTATTAAATACGATACAATTTTACACAAGATATTTATTTATTTAGAGAATGGATATACTTAAACCTTGCTACAACACTTATAGGCAGTGTACCTAATCGTACAGTAGTGTAGTTTTTAGTAAGTCCGGTTCGTTCCACAGGGAATCTTTTTCACAAAGCTTAACGCTATATTAGTTTAAATTTATAAAAATATAAATATATATATAAGTAATATTATTATTATAAAGGGGGGTTTTTACCGTTTAATGACCGGTTTGTCGATTTTAAAACTTTAATCGCAGTTAAAACAAAATGTAAAATATTAAATAAATAAAAGACTTAATTTAAAGCGTAAAGTAAATAACGATAATGAAATTGCGATAAATAAATGTGCGATAAAATAAACTTGCGATAATTAAAACGTACGATGATTAAAATTGCAATTAAATATAATAACAATAAATAAAAGTGCGATAATTAGAAGTGCAATTAAATATAAAATAAAGGAAATTAAATATGAAATAAAAGAATTATGCTTATTTAAACTTTCGTAATCATGATGTTTGACGTGTTGATTTTAGTTTTATGCCCATGGGTTAATTGTCCTTTGTCCTGGATTATTTAATATGTCCGTCTGGTTTTTGTCCATAACAGTCCATCAGTCATAAATATAAAGTGCGAGTGTCCTCGTCAAATTATCCTTATACCCGAAGTCAAATATTCCAACTAATTAGGGACTTAAACTGTAACAAGATTTTAATACTTTGTTTAATAATTACACCAGGATGTCGACTGAGTGTAACCCAAGGTTTTAATACTTTGTTAACAATTATGCCAAGTGTCCTTGTACATAATTTCACCCCTGTTTTAATAATTCTAGTGGCTATTAATCCATTCCCGTGTCCGGTTAAATGAACGATTATTCGTACATATAAATACCCCGCCCATCGTGTCCGATTGAGTGTATATGGTTATTTATAGGGACGTCCAATTGTAAATCTTTATATTAAAATTAACAAACTATCATTTAGTTAAACAAATATAAAGCCCATTATTAGCCCATAGTCTAATTTCCACAAGTTTCGTTCTTTTGTCCAAACCCCAATTATGGTACAAAGCCCAATTACCCAATTTTAATAATTAGCCCAACATCATGATTACTTCGGATTAAATAAGCATAATAATAACTTAGCTACGAGACATTAATGTAAAAAGGTTGAACATAACTTACAATGATTAAAAATAGCGTAGCGTTACACGGACAGAATTTCGACTTACACCCTTACAACATTCGCTAACATACCCTTATTATTAGGATTTAAAATTAAAATTAAAATTAAAATATAAATTATATATATATATATATTTACGTATATATTGAGAGAGAGATAGATTATTATGGATATTTTTTTCGTCGAACTGCGTTGCCTTTTATAGGAATTTTCGGTTTTTGGGGCTCCGCGACTCGCGGCCCTTTCCTTCTTCAAACTCCGCGAGTCGCGGAGTTTGTTTTTACAGATCACCCAACTTTGGCTCTTTGTTTGCCGACGATTTATTATATAAATATAATATATATATAATTAATATAATTAATTATATATTATATTATATTTATATACATAGTTAACTTGTAATTTTTAGTCCATTGCGTCGAGTGTTGAGAGTTGACTCTGGTCCCGGTTCCGGATTTTCGAACGACCTTGCGTACAATTTAATATCTTGTACTTTGCGTTTTGAATCTTGTACTCTTGTAATTTTGAGACGTTTCTTATCAATAATTGGAACCACTTTGATTGTATTTTGTACTTTTGAGCTTTTTGGACCTTTGCGTCTTCAATTCGTCGAATCTGTCTTTTGTCTTCACCTTTTATTATTTAAACGAATATCACTTTTAAATAGAACAATTGCAACTAAAAACTTGTCTTTCTTGAGGAATAATGCTATGAAATATATGTTCGTTTTTAGCATTATCAAATATTCCCACACTTGAGCGTTGATTGTCCTCAAGCAATATAGTCTTGAAATACTAGAATCACTTCTTTATTCTTCACACTTTGTACATCAGTGATTTCTATACGGCGGTATAAACAATGGTATTAACGATATGGTTTACAGTCCCACATGACTATAAAATTTAGATCCATTAAGGAAATTGGATCTTTACGAAAATATTTGATCTTTTGAAAATTTTAATCTAGCTTTTACCCTAGATAAGTTTTTCGGAATAACCCTTCACCGGTGTTTGCAAAATATTTTTGTGGGTTTGGTGGGTTTCAGATTTGAAAATTTTAGCTCAAAACTTGCGGTTTTGTGTCACCCACTTGCTAACCTTGTATTAGGAAAGCAACACGTCCAGTATACTTGCTCCATATATTACCTTTCGGTAAACTACCGTCCGGTTGTAAAGGAAAGCGTTGAACAAGCAACTGTTAAGGCAATGTCCCCTGACATGCTTTTAATTATGGTCTATAACGTGTCAGACGCAATTACTATCCTTGGTAGGAGCAATAGTAAAGCTCACCCTTATGATTTTTTGGTCTGGCACAAGGTCCTGTCTTTGACCATGCTATGCAACCACCGTTCTTACGGTTGACACCCGATTTGGTTCAGGTGACCTAATGAATTCCAGGTGAATTCCTAGGATTTTATGTTCAAAGGTAATGAACGCATTGAAAATGGGTTTTCAGAAAACAAATCGGTTTATAATTTGATCAAAATATTTTCTCATTCAAGCTCGAGTTTAGATATCATTGAATTCCATGAGTTTGAATTCTCAATCTTTAAGGTCAATCTCAAGGATTGAGTAATATCAGTCTTAAAAGCTGATTTTTGATCTTTAAGGAGATTATCCTTTCTGGGGATCTGATTCATTAGTCTTATCTAGCTAATTTGCACGGTGCCCTCCCATTTTACGAGATAAATCCTTCTCATGGTTAGGATAAATCTGACCACTTGGCGACCCTGTTTTATGCTGAGGTCCGTGGATTTCCTGCTGATTTTAGTGATGACTTTTCTAGATTTTTCGTCAACCTACAGCTGGTCTGGACGACAACTTCCTGACCTAAATCAAGAAGCGCGTTTCTTTTTCGGAAGACTTTACTTCCTTTTAATGATGGAATTGGTTCATCGTGTAGATCCATCTCTTCTTTTCTTTCATCGGGTAAAACAGTTTAGTTTAGTCCAAAGCAAAAGTATTTTTAGTTATTTGTTACAGAAATATGTGACATATGTTTAAAATATCTTGGTAAATTTTCCCACACTTGGCTTTTATTTTCCTTTTTATTGTCCTCTATTCCATTTTAAATGAATTTTAACATTTTGGTTTGTTTCTCAATTTATGTACTTTCCGAGGTAACAATAATTTCGGTGTTAAAACCTAGTTTTATCGTTCATAAATATATATAAACATGATTTTGAGTTCATTTAATTGAAAATTTTGAAAAATTTTACTAGAATTGGGTAGTCAGTATATAAGACTAGGGCTGTTCTTTATTATCAGAGAGCACTAGATTCTAATACAACTACTACTTTACTAGTATTTCTAATGGTAACCAAGTGTATAAAATAAATTTTTTTAAAAATCCGAAAGAATTTAACCCCTTCCCACACTTAAGATCTTGCAATGCCCTCATTTGCAAGAAATCAGTAACAATTTAAATTATTGAGGGTGATTAGCGTAAAAATGATTAAATTTTACCAAAGTTTCCAAACATATTGTTGTTTGTGTTGAATGATAAATGGTGCACATCATTTGTTCATTCCGTCTTGTTGTTATTTCACATATATTTTGCATCTTGTCGTCAAAATTAGTTGCTTTTGCTGAACTTAATGACAGTCTTTGAAAATGCGTTATTTTACCCTGTTGTGTACATAAGATAAACTGCAAACATATATACATATTTTTGAAGTTTGGTATATTACCCCACATTCAAAAATTATTCAAATCTAATAAAAAAAATTAGAAAATTATAAAAACTATTACAATATTAACATAAGTATTAAATGTATCAACATTACAAATAATAAAATAAATAAAACTAAGTAGACTAGGGATGATACTGATACCAGTAGGAGTTCCATGCATAACCATATGTGTTATAAAATGCTTCGGCTGGGTTATACGTAGGATACGGTGGTTGGATCTCTATAGACCAGGGAGGAAATACGGGCGATGGAGTAGGAATATAGTTTCTACCTACATATTGGCAATGAGCTATGATTTGGTTTTGATGCACTTGCCAATCTTCAAATACTCTATGTCTAGCATTTTCATACTCTTGTGAAGCTATAAACCTTTGCATTTCTGTCATTTCATTTCCTCCTCCCACATTACATGGCTGTTGGTTTCTCTCAACCTGTGGATGTCTACCATGGTATTGTACTGCGGCGTTATTTCGCCTCTTCAAAACCTTCGCACCATGGTATACATTTAAACCTATTGTATCGCGGGGTTCTGGTTCTTCGACTAATAATCCCCCCCGACTTATATTCGCACCGAGATATTCAGCAATCAAAGTAATAAATATACCACCTCCTATTATGCTATGCGGTCTCATCCCCCTAACCATAGCTGATAAATAATAACCCACACAATAAGGTATACTTACAGCGCTTTGTGGGTCTCGAATACACATGTGGTAAAACAAATCCTGTTCATTTACCTTTTCCTTGTTCTTACCTCGTTGTGTAATCGAATTGGCTAAAAACCTATGAATTACTCTTAACTCTGCTCTATCTATATCCAAATAAGAGTAATTTCCCCCTTTAAATCGGTGATGGCTAGTCATTTGACTCCATATACCATGCGTATCAAAATTTTCATCTATCTTTCTACCATTTAGTATCAACCCTCTACAATCGACAGATGCTAACTCCTCAGGCGTATATATATGTAAGGCCTGAGCCATGTCTAGTAAAGATATGTGGCGCATCGAACCTCCTAACAAAAATCTAATAAAAGATCGATCGGTTAAACTAACTACCCGATCATTTATTTCTATACTACACAATAATTCTTCACACCATACTTTATATACAGGTCTACGCATGCTGAATAATCGTACCCAATCGTTAAAAGTAGAATTACCATACCTCTGTGTAAGTAATTCCCTAATTGGCCCGGCTAATTCTACAGCTTCTAATGGTCCCCATTCTATTACCCTAGGTACTTCAACAACTTTAGAATGAAGAGTATGCAAGCCCCTTTGGTATTTTGGATAATCTATCCAACGTCTGTCAAATCTCAAGTTCGGGTGCAACTCTTCCAAGTGCATATCAGAAAATGTCATAACTGGATGAGGTATATCTTGTTTGTAGTAGTTATCCACCTCCTGTTGTTCCGCATTCTCAGCAGGAGCATTGCGAGCTTGGGATGAAGATTCACCCCTTTCAGTCTGCAAAACACATCAAACACAATTTTTGTGCATCCAAATATGCATTAGTGTCAGCAAAATCATCAATCAAAATAATTACAATGACATGATCAATTTATATCAAACTTATGCTCATTTTCATATTTTTATCAAATCTACACTTTTTCAAATAAGTATATACGAAAATGTTCACCAAGTTCATAAGCATTCAACTCAAATAACATGTCAAAATAATCATTACTAGCAATTAAACAAGTTTCAAATGGCATTATTTTCCAAAAATCAAGTTCATGAATTTTAGACTTAAAAAAGTCCACTTTAATTCTCAAAATCATGTTTAGGCTCAAAGTTTGGATCATTTAACTACCTAAACATGTTACACTACTTAATTTAGCAACAATTCATGACAAAAATCGACCATAACCTGTTTATATCAAAAAGCCCCAAATTTGCTCAAGAACACAAACCCTAGATTACTCAAAATTTGAAGTTTAAGTCTTCTAATCATATTAAATAGCATCAATCTAGGTTATACAAGCATAATACACAAGCAATTTAAGCATAATTACACTAAAAAGCATCAAAATTGAATTGGGTAAAAAAAATTGCTCAAGAACACTAATTTTCGGATTAAATGGTGTTTAGGTGTAGAAATTTACCGTTTTTCTTGAGTAATTCCTTGATAGCATCCTTCTCAACATGATTTTAGTAAAAGATTTGATGATTTTTGGTGAAAAAATTCGATTTTTGTGTGTGTTTTCGGGTGTTTTTCACAGTTTGGAGTGTGGTCGTGGGTGGACTGATCAGTTCTTTACGTTTTTATTTTTTTCTGTAATTTGGTCTCTCCGCGACTTACGGTGAATTTGTTCTTCAAACTCCGCGAGTCGCGGCCACTTTTTTTTTTTTTTTATAATAATCCTTACTTATAAAACAAATATAAAATAAATTTAAAATTTTGTTTTCCTTTGTTTTAGGACGAGGTCGTTTCAGATCGATGTCCTAGTCCGTCCCTCGACAAAATTTTAAAATTTGTCTTTTTCAAGCGATTGTTTTAAAAGCTTAGATTTTTGGGTATTTTTTTAATGTTTTTGGCATACTTTAATTCAATAAGATTAAAAATAATGATAATAAAAGTTCTCGTCCCTCCCTCGGGTAAAGCAATTTCGGTTCAAAGACCTAGTCTTCAACTTACGACGAATTTTAAAAATCATATTTTTAACTTAGCGAAATAAAGTAAATTTTTGTTTTTAAATTCACACCAAACTTAAATTTAAAATGCATAAAATTAAGAATTCATATAATAAAAATTAAAAATTCACACCAAACTTATATTATATTTTTGTTTTTAAACATACAAACTTATATTAAAAAGATTAATTTTTCAAATATTTACAATTTTAAATATATTAATTTTAAAAAAGTTTACAATATTATTTTAATTTTTATATATTAATTTTAAAACATGGTAAAAATAAAATTAAAAATCTTTTTGGCTTTTATCCCACTTTAATCAATCAAATACTATCAAAAATATACGCCCCTCTTTTCGGTAAAGTAATTTCGGTTCCATGACCTAATTTAACTCATGATGAATTTTTGAAATATTTTGGGTTGATTGATTAAAGATATTTATACCTTAAGAATAAACGTTAAATTTCGCAGTGATGTAATAAATTTTTGAATGATATCAATAATTTCGGTCGCCAAACCTAATTTTATTGAATACCAATTTAATACTTTATAGCGAACAAATTAGCGTTTATTATCAAAAGGTTAAAAATAAAAAATAAAAATAAAAAAATAAAAACTGTACAGACTTACCTGTGAGATAGTATTCTTAGTTATATGATCTATCCCATTCATAAGATAGTCGGTTTAATTGGTTTTCCATGGCTACATAGGCGTAACCTCGAGCATTCAGTGTTTTTTCTTCTAAACATATGAACGGTCCGTCTCTGCATAAAGTAACAAATTCGGTGTTTGAATAGGTTTGATTATTTGAACATTTACCT
This sequence comes from Rutidosis leptorrhynchoides, assembly GCF_046630445.1. Lineage (NCBI taxonomy): Eukaryota > Viridiplantae > Streptophyta > Magnoliopsida > Asterales > Asteraceae > Rutidosis > Rutidosis leptorrhynchoides. The sequence goes on along the minus strand of NC_092338.1, from coordinate 283,727,523 downwards.
CCATGTGACCATTTTCTTCATTTGTGACATCTTTCTAGGTGTCGTGCTCTTCTTTTCGCTGCGGATTTTGATTTTTCTTTACTAAATTGTAACTTATTATCTTCGCATCTGGATTCTTTTCTTACTCCGTCCAATCTTTCTCTGATTACTGATACTATTTCACTCGGAAGTGTGTCATTATTACGTTTAGTGGTCAAAGCGTGTAGCATTAGACCATGGTTTAGTTCACAGGCAGTCTTCATTTCCTAAAAAAATAAAAATTCAGAATGGGGGGAGAAGACTAGTTCTTTAGGGTCTGCTAGGGAAAGACCATTCGGGTTCCATTTTCGAGAACTACACGAAAACAGACAATCTAACTCTAACAGAAATACATATTATCCTTTAAAGACTTGATTCTCCCCACACTTAGTTAGCTGTGGTATCGAAATTGTGATTAACTTCGTTTTCGACTTCCATCGGACTATCTATGTAATGTTTAACTCTGTGACCATTAATATTAAATTCAATTCCATTTGAATTTATTAATTCTATCGTTCCGTATGGGAAAACTCTTTTGACTATGAATGGTCCAGACCATCTTGATTTCAATTTTCCAGGAAATAGCTTGAATCGTGAATTGAAAAGAAGAACTCTGTCTCCTTCTTTAAATTCTTTTGAACTCCTGATTCTTTTATCATGCCATTTCTTCGTTCTTTCTTTATAGATTAACGAATTTTCGTATGCTTCATGTCTTAATTCTTCTAATTCGTTTAGTTGACTTAACCGTAGACGTCCAGCTTCATGTAAGTCGAGATTACATGTCTTCAAAGCCCAAAATGCTTTGTGTTCAATTTCTACTGGAAGATGACATGCTTTTCCATAAACAAGTCTAAAAGGTGTGGTTCCAATTGGAGTTTTGTAGGCTGTTCTAAAAGTCCAGAGTGCATCCTCCAATTTAATGGACCATTCCTTCGGATTTGATCCTACGGTTTTTTCTAGAATATGTTTTAAAGCTCGGTTGGTATTTTCAACTTGTCCACTTGTTTGTGGATGATATGCGGTGGAGATTTTATGAGTTACTCCATATCTTTTAAGAACTTTCTCAAGTTGATTATTACAGAAATGAGTACCCCGATCACTTATTAAAGCTTTCGGTGTTCCAAACCTTGCAAAAAGATGTTTTAAAAAGTTGACTACAACTCGTGCATCGTTAGTTGGGAGAGCTTGTGCTTCCGCCCATTTAGATACATAATCAATGGCTACGAGAATATAGAGATTATTATGAGATTTTGGAAATGGACCCATAAAGTCAATACCCCAAATGTCAAATACTTCGCATACTTGAATGACATTTTGTGGCATTTCATCACGTTGACTTATTTTTCCGGCCCTTTGACAAGCATCACAGGATTTGCAAAGAAGGTGTGCATCTTTGTAAATTGTAGGCCAATAGAATCCAGCATTATAAACTTTTCTTGCTGTTAGTTGAGGCCCATAATGCCCTCCTGTTGGTCCTGTGTGACAATGGTTTAAAATTTTACTAGCTTCATCTCCGAATACACATCGGCGTATTATTCCATCGGGACAACTTTTAAATAGATGTGGATCTTCCCAGAAATAGTGTTTTATATCACTGAAGAATTTCTTTCGTTTTTGGTACGACAATCCTTTTTCAAGGAATCCACATACTAAGTAGTTTGCATAGTCTGCAAACCTTGGAATTTCATTATAATCTATCTTCAATAGATATTCATCAGGAAAGTTGTCTTGTATGGCCGATTCATTTAGAACTTCTAATTCGGGATTTTCAAGACGAGAAAGATGATCAGCGGCGAGATTTTCTGCTCATCTTTTATCTTGGATTTCAATATCAAACTCTTGTAAGAGTAAGATCCAACAGATTAATCTTGGTTTAGCATATTGTTTCGAAAATATGTATCTAAGAGCATAATGGTCGGTATAGACCACCGTTTTTGCTAGAACGAGATATGAACGAAATTTGTCAAAAGCAAAGACAATAGCAAGGAGTTCTTTTTTAGTAGTTGTGTAATTTGTTTGTGCTCCTTGTAACGTCTTACTAGCATAATATATAGGTTGAAATCGTTTTTCAATCCTTTGTCCTAAAACGGCTCCCATTGCAAAATCACTTGCATCGCACATAAGTTCAAACGGTAGATTCCAATTTGGTGTTATCATGATCGGCGCATTAGTAAGTTTCTCTTTAAGAATATTAAAAGATTTGATACATTCATCTGAAAAGATGAATGGAGCATCTTTTTCTAGGAGTTTATTCATAGGAGTGGCAATTTTAGAAAACTCTTTTATGAAACGTCGGTAAAAACCGGCATGCCCTAGAAAACTCGTAACTCCTCTAACATTGGTGGGATGTGGAAGTTTAGCAATTACATCTACTTTAGCTCTATCCACTTCAATTCCTTCCTTTGAAATTTTATGTCCAAGAACGATGCCTTCTTTAACCATGAAATGGCATTTCTCCCAATTAAGTACTAGATTTGATTGTTCGCATCTAATCAGCATTCGTTCAAGATTAGCTAGACATGATTCAAATGTATCACCGAAGACTGAAAAGTCATCCATGAAAACTTCCATGCATTCTTCTATCATGTCGTGAAAAATCGCCATCATACACCTTTGAAAGGTTACAGGGGCGTTGCAAAGTCCAAATGGCATGCGTTTGTAAGCAAAAGTACCATAAGGGCACGTGAATGTGGTTTTCTCTTGATCTTCGGGTGCTATTGGAATTTGAAAGTATCCGAAAAATTCATCAAGAAAACAATAATAACTATTTCCGGCTAATCTTTCCAACATTTGATCAATGAAAGGTAAGGGAAAGTGATCTTTTCTGGTGGCGTCATTTAATTTTCTATAATCAATACATACACGCCATCCTGTTACAGTCCTAGTAGGAATAAGCTCATTTTTCTCATTTGTAATGACAGTCATGCCACCCTTCTTAGGCACGCATTGAACTGGGCTTACCCATGGACTATCAGAGATTGGATAAATTAAACCTGCATCTAGCAGTTTATTAATTTCTTTTTTTACTACATCTTGCATATTAGGATTTAGTCTTCGTTGGCGTTGCACATACGTTTTATGACCTTCTTCCATAAGGATTTTATGTGTGCAATACGAAGGACTTATTCCTTTAATATCATGAATCTTCCATGCAATGGCTGGTTTATGAGCTTTCAACACAGAAATGAGTTGTGATTTCTCATTTTCAGTAAGAGAAGACGATATTATTACAGGTAATTCAGATTCACCATGCAAATAAGCGTATTCCAAATGGTTTGGAAGTGGCTTTAATTCTAATGTCGGTGGTTCTTCTATCGATGATTTATATCGATATATGTCTTCTTTTTTTAGCATTTGAATTTCTTCTGTTGTTGGTTCATATCCATTATCTATTAGTGTAGCTAACATTTCAGCTTCATCAATTGGTTCATTACCTTCTCCTAAAGAACATTCTCCTGTTCCTTGTAATTCTGGAAATTCTTCTAACAATTCTGCATGTGAGTCTATAGTTTGAATATAATAACATGTATCATCTGCAGATTGCGGTTGTTGCATTGCTCTATCAACTGAAAAGGTAACACTCTCGTCCTCTATACTTAGGGTCAATTTCTTACCAAACACGTCTATCATTGCTTTAGCCGTGTTTAAGAATGGTCTTCCTAATATGAGAGGAACTTGAGAATCTTCTTCCATGTCCAGAACAACAAAATCTACTGGAAATACTAAAGTACCAACTTTAACTAGCATGTTCTCCATTATCCCTCTAGGATATTTTATTGATCTATCGGCTAGTTGTATACTTATTCTGGTTGGTTTCAATTCTCCAAGGTCTAGTTTAGCGTATAGTGAATACAGCATTAAATTTATACTAGCACCTAAGTCTGCCAATGCTTCTATTGAACTAAGACTACCCAGAAAACATGGAATTGTGAAACTTCCTGGATCAGATAGTTTTTCTGGTATCTTATTCAACAGCACTGCTGAACAATTAGCATTCATAGTAACAGCCGAGAGTTCTTCCATTTTCTTTCTATTCGTGATTAGATCTTTCAGAAATTTAGCATATCTAGGCATTCCCGAAATCACATCAATGAAAGGAAGATTTACATTTATCTGTTTAAACATATCCAAGAATTTGGATTGCTCGGCTTCAAGTTTCTCCTTTTTCATTTTACTCGGGTAAGGAAGTGGTAGTTGGTATGGTTTAACATAAGGTTTATCCTTAACTGTGTTATCTTCATTAACCTTTTCAACTACCGGTTCTTTTTCCTTATCTTGTTCAGGTTGTGGTTCTTGTGGAGTAGGAATAGCTTCATCAGAATTTACAGGTATTTCAGGTGGTTTAAGTGTTGTGCCACTTCTTGTGGTAATAGCTTTAGCTGTTTCATTCCGGGGGTTAGCATTTGTATCACTAGGTAAACTTCCCGGTTTTCTTTCACCTATTAACCTTGCTAGGTTACTTACTTCTTGTTCCAGATTTTGAATAGAAGCTTGTTGATTTCTAAATGCTTGAGCATTTTGTTCATTGGTTTGTTTCTGAGATGTGAAAAACTGCGTTTGAGTTTCAACTAGCTTTGTCATCATATCTTCTAAATTTGGCTTTTTATCATCGGTTTGTGGTGGTTTGTTTTGAAAATTAAGTCTTTGCTGGTTGTAAGTATTGTTAGATACTTGTTGATTGTTAGGACCTTGTTGGTTGTTGTATGGAATATTTCGATTATAATTCTGGTTTTGATTGTAGATCGGTTTTGGCGGTTGATAATTATTCTGATAATTATTTCCAGGCCTTTGGTTTAGATATGAAACATTCTCTCTTTGTTCCATTGTTAATTCAATACTGAGACAATCTTTTGTCAAATGTGGTCCTCCACACTGCTCACAACTAATTCGTATTGAGTGGATATCTTTAGTCATCTTTTCCATTCGTCTCTCGACAGCATCTATCTTTGCAGAAATGGAATCTAAGTCATGGCTAGAATCGGCTCTAGCTGCTTTAGATGATCTAACGATATCTTTTTCTTGGTGCCACTCATGTGAGTGGGAAGCAGTGTTATCAATAATTTTGTAAGCATCAGTTTCGGTTTTCTTCATAATGGAACCACCAGCTGCAATATCTATGTCTTTCCTTGTAGTGATGTCGCATCCTTGGTAGAATATTTGTACTATTTGACAGGTGTCTAAACCATGTTGCGGACATCCTCTTAATAACTTTCCAAATCTTGTCCACGCCTCATATAGAGTTACATTCGGTTTCTGTGTGAACGTAACAATTTCTCCTTGAAGTCTTACGGCTTTAGATGCAGGAAAGAATTGTTTAAGAAATTTTTCAACTAAAACGTCCCATGTATCAATCGCCCCTTCAGGTAACGATTCCAACCAATCTTTGGCTTCTCCCTTTAAAGTCCATGGAAATAACATGAGATATATCTGTTCATCCTCAACTTCTCTTATTTTAAATAGTGTGCAGATCCTATTAAAGGTACGAAGATGTTCATTTGGATCTTCCTTCGGCGCACCACTAAATTGGCATTGATTAGTCACCATATGTAGAATTTGTCCTTTGATTTCATAATCTGGCGCATTAATGTCTGGATGAGTAATTGAGTGACCTTGGCCAGTGCGTTTAGCTCTCATTCGGTCTTTCATACTTAAAGGTTCCAGATTCTCCATAATTGAATTTGTTGAATCTGAATCACTAGAGGATTCTGATTTAATGATTCGTTCCTCAACAATCTCTGTTTGAATGATTGGTGGTTCCGGAGGAAAATTTAATGGTTCAGGATCTATGAATTGTCCCTGAATATTATCCGGATTCTCAATTGTGAGGTCGGGTTCAAAAAATGGATTATCGGAAATTTGAATTGGAGTACTTGGTCGACTGGATGACGATTCTAAAGAAAAATCAATGGCGGTAATATTTGCTAAATGTCTTGATCTAGTTACAGGTGGTGAACATACAAAAGGTGGTGAACGTCTTGCTCGGTGCATTCACTGAATATCCTATTAGTTTTTAAAAGGAAAGAAAAAATTATATAAGTTATCCAATTAATAGACTTTTCTGATTTTGCCCACGTTTCGAATAGCCAAAAGATGCAGCAGAGGGGCAGGATTCGTTTGGTCTCAATATAATTGAGGAATGTTTGGCTCCAATAACCCGGTCCACGTACAAATCCAACTATTACTACGAACCAGAAAATTTTGATGTCTATCAATTTAACCACTTAATATAAATTTTCGTAATTTTAAGAAATTTAGATAAGAAGTAGAATAAAAATCTATGTCCTAAAACTAGAATAGCGAGAAATAAGAAAGAAAAAGAGCGCGTCGAAAAAGATCGAAAAAGAGAAGAATTGAAAAATAAAAGGCGTCGAAAAATAAGAAAGAAAAAGAAAATGACTATAAAACTTTAAAACACTCGACTAACCCAACCTTATTACTATCACTAACTTAAAATTATAATCGCAAATTGAGATTACTAATTGGAATGATAATTGATACATAGGTAAAAGGCGTCGAAAAATATTAAAGCTTACAAGTAAAACTATATCCCAAATGGAAATAACTTAAAAAGGTACTAAAACTTAAAAAGGCGTCGCAAAATTCTAAAGCACATAGATCTTAGTCTAAAGAAAAAGCACTTAAGGGATTTTACGGCAAAACCTAAAAATCTATAAATAAAAAGAACTATGGCAAAAACTAAGTTTAAAACTAAATACGAGCGAAAAATACAAATATTACGCTAAAACAATTAAAAAGAGACAAAATATAAAAATATACTAAAAGTTGCAAAAATTACAATTTTTATAAAAATATTATTCTTATATTATTTATTTTATAAAAGTGTAAATTTTATAATTTATTTAAATTAATTAACTAAATATACAAAATAATAATAACTTAAATTAAGTAATTAAAAACTAAAAAACTAATTAGGGTTTTAATTAAAATAATAATAATAATAATTACACCGTAATGATGCAGTTAGGGTTTCTGGTCTCCTGTGTCAGGGCTGCTCCGCGAGTTGCGGTTCCCGAAGCTAGAAAACTCCACGAGTCGCGGGGTTCCAAATTTCAGATGACAGGCTGATTTAAATTCGACGCGTTTTGGTTTTTTTTTTTATATATTTTCTGTTTTAATAATTAAATAAAATATTTATAAAAACTAAATAAAAACTTATAAAAATAGAAATACTTTATAATTTTATAAAAATCTTAAAAATAGAGTTATATATATATATATATATATATATATATATATATATATATATATATATATATATATATATATATATATATATATATATATATATATATATATATATATATATATATATATATATATATATATATTTCGATTTTCTTAATTTTATGTTTTAAACAAAATATTTAAATAAAACTTATATTTTTATAAAATAAAAATAAAGAAACTTTATAAAACTTAAATATTTAACAAACTCTTAAAAATATTTATATTATTTTTTTTTCTTTTTATATTTTTGAATATTTAAAACGTATTTTTACAAAAGCGTAATTTTTTATATTAGTAAAAATTAATTTTTTTTTTATATTAGCGTTGCGCTTCCGATTTTTAAGCTAGATGTTCCCCGGCAGCGGCGCCAAAAATACTTGATGTGTGAAAGCTAAGGGGTATAAAATACTATTAAATTTTACAAGGAAATACTATTAAATACGATACAATTTTACACAAGATATTTATTTATTTAGAGAATGGATATACTTAAACCTTGCTATAACACTTATAGGCAGTGTACCTAATCGTACAGTAGTGTAGTTTTTAGTAAGTCCGGTTCGTTCCACATGGAATCTTTTTCACAAAGCTTAACGTTATATTAGTTTAAATTTATAAAAATACAAATATATATATAAGTAATATTATTATTATAAAGGGGGGTTTTTACCGTTTAATGACCGGTTTGTCGATTTTAAAACTTTAGTCGCAGTTAAAACAAAATGTAAAATATTAAATAAATAAAAGACTTAATTTAAAGCGTAAAGTAAATAACGATAATGAAATTGCGATAAATAAAAGTGCGATAAAATAAACTTGCGATAATTAAAAAGTACGATGATTAAAATTGCAATTAAATATAATAACAATAAATAAAAGTGCGATAATTAAAAGTGCAATTAAATATAAAATAAAGGAAATTAAATATGAAATAAAAGAATTATGCTTATTTAAACTTTCGTAATCATGATGTTTGACGTGTTGATTTTAGTTTTATGCCCATGGGTTAATTGTCCTTTGTCCTGGATTATTTAATATGTCCGTCTGGTTTTTGTCCATAACAGTCCATCAGTCATAAATATAAAGTGCGAGTGTCCTCGTCAAATTATCCTTATACCCGAAGTCAAATATTCCAACTAATTGGGGACTTAAACTGTAACAAGATTTTAATACTTTGTTTAATAATTACACCAGGATGTCGACTGAGTGTAACCCAAGGTTTTAATACTTTGTTAACAATTATGCCAAGTGTCCTTGTACATAATTTCACCCCTGTTTTAATAATTCTAGTGGCTATTAATCCATTCCCGTGTCCGGTTAAATGAACGATTATTCATACATATAAATACCCCACCCATCGTGTCCGATTGAGTGTATATGGTTATTTATAGGGACGTCCAATTGTAAATATTTATATTAAAATTAACAAACTATCATTTAATTAAATAAATATAAAGCCCATTAATAGCCCATAGTCTAATTTCTACAAGTGTCGTTCTTTTGTCCAAACTCCAATTATGGTACAAAGCCCAATTACCCAATTTTAATAATTAGCCCAACATCATGATTACTTCGGATTAAATAAGCATAATAATAACTTAGCTACGAGACATTAATGTAAAAAGGTTGAACATAACTTACAATGATTAAAAATAGTGTAGCGTTACACGGACAGAATTTCGACTTACACCCTTACAACATTCGCTAACATACCCTTATTATTAGGATTTAAAATTAAAATTAAAATTAAAATATAAATTATATATATATATATATATTTACGTATATATTGAGAGAGAGATAGATTATTATGGATATTTTTTTCGTCGAACTGCGTTGCCTTTTATAGGAATTTTCGGTTTTTGCGGCTCCGCGACTCGCGGCCCTTTCCTTCTTCAAACTCCGCGAGTCGCGGAGTTTGTTTTTACAGCTCACCCAACTTTGGCTCTTTGTTTGCCGACGATTTATTATATAAATATAATACATATATATAATTAATATAATTAATTATATATTATATTATATTTATATACATAGTTAACTTGTAATTTTTAGTCCATTGCGTCGAGTGTTGAGAGTTGACTCTGGTCTCGGTTCCGGATTTTCGAACGTCCTTGCGTACAATTTAATATCTTGTACTTTGCGTTTTGAATCTTGTACTCTTGTAATTTTGAGACGTTTCTTATCAATAATTGGAACCACTTTGATTGTATTTTGTACTTTTGAGCTTTTTGGACCTTTACGTCTTCAATTCGTTGAACCTGTCTTTTGCCTTCACCTTTTATTATTTAAACGAATATCACTTTTAAATAGAACAATTGCAACTAAAAGCTTGTCTTTCTTGAGGAATAATGCTATGAAATATATGTTCGTTTTTAGCATTATCAGTCATATTGACCAAAATGTCTTCCAAAATTTATACATGATTATTATATAGTTTAAATATAGTCATTTTATTTATTTAAATATTTTTAATAGATTTTATTAAAGTAAATAATATAGTTCTTTTATTAATAAATAAAATTTTATATTAAAATTTATATAATAAAAATATACTTTTATATATCTTAAGTAATAAAATTTATAAAGTTCATTTAATATCATAAAAATAATATAATAGGTATTATTAATGTAATTATATTATACGTAGTAAAATATCTCTGTATCACATATTTATTTGATAAAATAATATTGTAATAATAATAATCAGTAAAAGTTGTATTATTTTGTAATAATTATTATTATTCTGCTAATAAAAATAACAATAATTATATTTTCTAAAAATGATAAAATGATAATTTTTAATAACAATAGTACTAAAATGATAATAATAATGATTTTTCATATTAACAATGATATTTTTTTTAAAAATAATAATTTAAATAAAAATGATAGTTTTAATATTAATAATACTTTTAATAATAATAATAGTAAAATAATGAAAACGATATTTTTCCTTTAAATCAATATATTACAATATCTTAATTTCATCATGATACTCATACTCATTATTTCCTAATTGCTTCGTTTAATAGATTTTAGTCATCTTTTATATCAAGTTCATATTAATAATAATAATAGTAATCATAATAATTAGATGTAACTAATATTAGTTTTAATTATAATAATACAAATAATAATAATATTAATGATAATACTAATAACTATTTGAATGATAATAATAATAATAATAATAATAATAATAATAATAATACTAATTATAACCTTAACGATACTAACGATAGTAATAATAATAAAAATAATATCTTTTATTAATAGCGACAATGATAATAATAATAATAATAATAATAATAATAATAATAATTAGATTATAACGACGATAATAACGACGATAATAATAATCATTTTCAATAATAATACAAAAATTCAATTGACTATAACTTCTAAACCGTTCATCGAAACCATTCGATATCTAAATGAAAAGTTCTCAATTTTTCGCTAGCTCTCCAACGACATGCATATCATATACCTTATCTTAATAGCATATGTATTTAATTCAAGATTCGACATAACCTATCTAACGACAATAACGAACGTATAAGCAAGCATAATCCTATATACTCGAGCACTAGTCAGAGATATACTAATAATATATAAAAGTTAAGTTATGAGTGCTCACGTATCAATATTGAGATTCAATATTGCAGGAAAACTACGTAGAAGCAACGGAGATGATAAACACTAGTTTGACTCACGAGCAATACTCCCGAACCATACCCATAACCTCCATAGCTATAACCCATAATTTCCTTAGCTCTATCCCGCTCGAAAAACAATTTCGAAATCACTCGGACAGCACTCCGTCGTAATATTTTATGTGTACTAATAATATCTTGAAATAATACGGAGTAAATATATATATGTAAATCAATTGAGAGAGTTTAGAGAAAAATATTTTCAAGTTTTTATGAAATAATGAAACCTATTGAATTCTATTTATAATAGATTTTTGAATTATTAAAGTGAATTATTAAAGTATGAATTATTAAAGTGAATTATTAAAGTATGAATTATTAAAGTGAATTATTAAAGTATGAATTATTAAAGTGAATTATTAAAGTATGAATTATTAAAGTGAATTATTAAAGTAAAAATAAAGTAAAGGTAAAGTTTAAGTATAGTAAAAGTATAAAACTATGTACGTATAATACGCGTATAAATATATATAATATTAATTTAAATCGTTATATATATTTAATAAAATAAAATATAAATATCGTTATCTTTATCATACTGGTTAAGTAATGAGTTGTCAAAAGTGGTTCTAGATATTTATAAAAGTTATATACGTTTTAATAATAAAGTTCTTTTTAAACTGAAAACGTTTTTGTACGTTTGAAACTAAGGCAAATAAATATGATCATTTTGTTTTCTAAAACTAAATATATTTAAGAATCATTTTATTTAAAGGTTAAAATAATAGAAATCGTTATATCATAAAACGTTGTAGAAAAGTAGAGTCATATATATTCATAATAGGTTTCAAGTTTTTAAATTACAGTCTGTTGGTGAAGCATGGGGTAAAGTTCAAAGGTTAAATAAATGTATGAAATCATCTTAATGAAAAATGTCGAGTTACTTAACTTGTCGATATCCAACATCTAAGTTATTTACACTCCACGTTCTTACTTATAAATCACTTTACCATTTTCCGAATGTTGTCAAAAAGAATAGATTTCTTAAATCACAGTGGACCTCATAACATAGACCCGTAATCATATCACAATGTATCTGATAAATCAATCATTTGATATTATCTTCTAATTCCATCGATAAACATATTGAAACAAATACGTTCATGTAAAGTATTATACGTTACTTTATTGATATTCTCAAGTTATAATATATATATATATATATATATATATATATATATATATATATATATATATATATATATATATATATATATATATATATATATATATATATATAACGGTTTGTGAATCGTCGGAATTTGGTCGAGGTTATAATGAATGTATGAACACAATTTAAAATTCTTGAGATTGTCGGAATAATATAAAGATAAAGTTTAAATTTGGTTGGAAATTTCCGGGTTGTCACAGGAGAGACAGGACAATCACAATATATTGGAAGTTCAAGACATAACAATGAAGGAAGACATTATGAAAGAAATCAAAGAAGAAATTATAATTTTTAGCAGGTGTTCAAAGGAAACAATCATCCACATGATCAACATTATAACCGCAAACTGTTAGAAAGGCATCCATTGATAATGGCATTAACAAAAACTCCACGAGAAATTTTGTACAATGAGCCAATAAAAGAAACTTTTAATCCACCATCGCCAATTAAAGAACGTGAAGGACCAAAAAGTGATCAATGATGTGAGTTTCACGAGGCTTATGGGCTTGACACATATAATTGCAAGTCCTTGATGGGGGAGATAATAAAAAAAATTATGGCAGGAGAGTGTAACCATTTGTGAACTGGGAAGCATTAGAAGGAATGATCCAAACAAACGCTTTGCAGGGCATGAAAAGAATCAATGGGGAGGACTGATAACTCGTAAAAAGTCACGTTTTTACCTCCAAAATCGGTTCCATTTTAGACAAGAAACATATAAATTTGACTTAAGAATTCACTTTTATTATTCATTTTAAAGATCTCGAAAAAGTGAATCCAAATGCGCAAGAATCGATGAAAACAGACTTATAACGAAGATACCAGAGCCAAAACATTGAACGATCGAATAACGCACTCCTATACACGCATCACGGGACAAAACCGACCGGTACCCACCCAAAGGGTACCGGGACCGAGGCCTCCAAATCAAGCTGAGGGTCTCACTTAGCGGGACTGAGACCTCCCCCACCTGGGCCGAGACTGAGCTTGTCGGAACTGAGAAGAAAAGATAAAAAAACATGTCGGTACCGAGGGCTTTCTTAACAATATAGACCGGTATTTCCAAGATGCCATTTTATATCAGTTTTTAGCCTGAGACTTCACAAAATGCCGGTATCCTGACACCCAAATTCAATTGCAAAACTGCAATTATCAATATGGACTTGGGGTGCAATTTTGAGCACTTCTATCCTTATAAATACCCCCATCCACCTTCACAAATTCATATCATCAACACAACAACAATTCATCACAAAAAAATACAATACGCCACAAAATATTTAACATCTTTATTTGTAATTAATTACTAACCTCATTGATTATTAATCAAGGAGGTTAAGATAGGAAGTGCATGAGACAGTCAGAAATTTTATAAATGCTATCTCGGGTTTTAATCCAAGAAATTGTTTCTTTATTAATTTCAAGCATGTTTTTATTTATTTATATTTCTTGTTATTTAATTGCCATGCTAGCGTAAAAATCTGAGTGGTTGCTATGATTGGTGTATGTGTTGGAGTAGTTAACTATTAATTAGTACTATTATGCCAGTTAGCCATTAGGTAAAAATACGGAATGTTCGATTTCAGGTTTAGTAACCGTTATTTATCCAACTTATAATGTGTCTTAGACCTAGTTTTTCTCGTGAGAGTAGCTAACTCATTAGGCTTAGGTTCTTAGTTATTCTTGTCTAATAGATTCTCTGAACTCGACACGACCATTATTTTTTTGACACCTCGTGTGCTCATAGAAAATAAGGTTTTTAAGATTAGAGGTAAATTTAACTTGTAAATTAAGCAGTTACTATCTTAGGGAGGATTCCCAAGATTAATACCACTAAGGGTTTACTCATCGTAATTGCATACTACTGAAACACCCAAACTGACCAGACCTATTTCCTTAATGATAGTATGCCTTCTTAGTATGCTAGAGTGAACCACCAAGATGTTCCTTATTTCAATATCCATTGTCCGTTGACCAACCTTCAAACTAGAGTCTGGTAGGCTTATCAAATTGACTCATCCTCTATAATAGACCTACCTCTTCCTTAGCTTTTAAGATATTTAACCACCTAGCCCCAACACAGATCATTGTCATAGCAGCCATGCCCCCGATCGAAGCATACCTCATGATACCTCTACCTTATTTACTTTTATTTATTTTACTTTATTAGTGTTAGAAACCAAATCAACCTTCACTATTAAAACCTCATCTAATTAACCAAAGATTTCTAGGTTGCCTAATTTCAAATTCTCCGCTTTTTTAAAGAACGACCCTATGTCATACTTCCACTATTAACCTTTTACGATTAGGAGTGATAGTTAGATTTGAGCCTCAACCTTACAAATTATTAAACTATTATCAGATACTCCTTAGATTATTTTACGCTTAATGACACGTAAAAACTGACTACCCTGAGCGTATCAAGGACGCAGAGATAAGAGAGGAAGAGATACAAGCATGGAAATGGTGAGCGGATAGGAGAAAAAGTGTTGTCCCCAGAAGTCAGAATCAAATTAATCTGGAGTGAAGAGCCTAAAGAAGAGTCACAGAATATACAAGATGAAGAGGCATGAATGTATGTACAAATCATCTTTCATACAATAAGAAATTGAATATCATCTGAAGAACTAGTGGTCATATCAGCAGTAATCGCAAAACACTATGTTAACAGAATTTATACACATGCAGGTAGTGAAGCTGATATTTTTTTATCGCGAATGCTTACGACCTTCCCGTTTAGCATCCAGAATAGATTTAGGGAAACATAGATAAGAATTTCTGGGGTAACAGGCATTTCGCTGAGAGCAATGGGGAAGGTTAAGCTAGAAGTTATGTTGGGCATGTACCCCCTAATCAGAATAGAAATTATCGACTTCAAATTTTGGATGGGACATCAAGATTCAATGCATTGCTGGGAAGAAGGTCATTAAGAAATTTTGGAGCTATTACTTTCACACCACATTCCAAACTACATTTCCTCACTCCAAATGGTGTTGTAGTAGTTCACTCAAAGTATGTGCTTCCTAGAAGAGAAAGATAGTTATTAGGGAAGCAAATAAATAGGAATCAACGTACAAGCCACAAAGGAAATTGTTTAACAGAAATTAAGTGAATGGGTATTTCAGGAATAGTAATCAGAAACATCATCAAAACAAAGAAGTTAGAATTTGACACCCACTAAATGGAGTTCAATCATGGAGTACGTTGTGAAGAAACTAATTAAGGATACATGAAGAACATTTTACATAGGCATTATATTACGTTGCAGAATAAAGCATGAACAAATACTTTAATTCTCTAGATGTAATTGATCACCCTATCCGTGATGAAAGTTGTCAAATTTTTTGTACAATGCACCAAACTATCATTGAATTTTAATATTTCTTTCATAAATTGTTCAAAATACATAGTACGAATGAAAAACATAGCATTCTTCTTTTCCTGCCCGCATAAGGAATATTGTATACTTCTCATGGAAAAAGTACTTTTTGTATTAGCAAAGGATATAAGGAATTAGCTAGTGACAGAATGTAGATCTCGCTAGAAACACCAAAACATAAGAGTATTTTCTACAAATTTCATGACAAAAATAAATTGATTTACTACAAAAAAGTAAAATCATTTGAAGAATCATATAAAGCTTTGGATTATAATTTTCTAGCCACGCAACTCATGAGCGCACAACTGAGAAGAACAGAAAAGGACATGGTATAACAAAATTGACAGGGTCAAGCAATTTAATAAAGATTTATTTTAAGAACATCAATTTACATTCATGACGCAAGGCGCAGTACTAATAAAAGAAAAAATAGGCATGATATATAAAAGCAAGTAAAATCATGTTAAGGCATTCAAAATAGATAGAGCATATATTACGAAATATAGGCAAAAGTAAAATGAAATGATTATTACAAACACACAAATTGTTTAAATAACTGATTGTTCAAAGAGGCACTCCTAAGATTTCATCAACTGTTGCATCAACTTTTTCACACACATCTATCAGTGCTTGAACCTTCAAAGCAGCTACAAACACCCTGAGTTTCCTCAAACCTTTCATCAGCATCATCAACAATATATTTAACAACATCCTCTGGCAAAGGTTTAGGGACATTGGGAAAATGCTTCAGAGCATCTTCTATAACATGAGAAACATCTTGCTCAGTTAAGGCATTTGTATATGCCTCATAAGGATCATTAACAATGTTTGAGTCAAGCAGTCTGGTGACAAGCCCTGGATGACCATTCTTAAGTTTGTTGAAGTTGGCCTCAGCAGATTCAACTTTTTTCGAAGACACACCTAAAGTAGCATGAGAATCTTCAAGTTGGCTTTTTGGCTCATCTATTTCCTTCTTAAAATGGTGACCATGACTTTCAACAAGCTTCAAAGCATCCTCCTTCCTCCATCCAACTTCTTTTAACCTCTCAGCTTTGATCTCGAGTTCTTTAACTTTTTTTCAGTGGCCAACATTCATTTCCGATCTTCCTGGGCATTAACCATAAAGAGCTCTTGAGATTCTTGCATCTTTAGGTTATGAAGAACGTACTAAGCATGAAGAATAGTAGAAGCCGCAGTGGATTGATGACTCGGCTTAAGGATAGGCCAGAAATAGAGGCAACGAGGTCAGGAAAAGAGATCAGGTGGAAGAACATGATAATACAAAAATAAAATTAATAAAAAGTAAAATAGAAAGATATAAAGAAATAATAATAAAAATATGAGTTATACCTTCAAAAAATAAGTAAAGTTTTCAGAACTGTCAACAGGATTTTCAATAAATGAACGCATTGCGTTAAGAGAAATAGCAGGAGGAAGATTTGAAAAATTGGCAGAAGTTGAGTTGAATGGCTCTATAGGAGTAGTAATAGGAGAAAAAGACATGTCATCATCATCGTCGCTATCTTCAGCGTCATTCTCATCACCATCAGTTAAAACAACATGTGAAATAAAAAATAGAGGGAGAGAAACAAATGGCAGTTTAAAGAAAAATGAGGAGTACAAGTTAAGAAATCAGGAAATAAACTTTTTCTATTGTTGTTACGATTTTGGGTATAGCGGGTGTAAGGTACCAGTACAGGACACTATCCGCCTAGCGTAAAATGATTGTATGTTGATTGATGTTTGCCCAATACCTGCAGACCCGAAACACATATGAGAGATCCGTGAGGTGCCTCAATCAAACTGTGAATCAATATGTAATTGATCCGTATAGCGTTCTGCTGCTAAGCGGTTAGTGTTTTAGAGTGAGAAAGAACTGTGTGAGAGAGAGAAAGTGCACTTCTCTCTTACTGAAGTTCAGATCAGATGATGTGAAATGTGGTGACCCAAGGGGTCTATTTATAGGCGTAGAATGTCCGAAATTCTCGGGATACACGTGTCAATCACTGATTAATTCAGTTATGCGAACTATCTGAAAGGTCGGTGGCGTGTGCTGACGTGGTTACGTGCTGCTCACGCGCCTAGTATAAGAGCTTAAGCATAGAAACTGCCTGCAGGGCTTACGCATGACGCTGGGCGGCCTGCTGTACGCTGGGCGGAAAAAGCTAAAAATCACCAAATATTGTTATCTTTTTTGCTCTTTGATCCATTTTTCTATATAAAAATGGTGTTTTTATGCATGTATCCCCTAGGATACACCATTAATTCCCCACAGTTTAATGTCTTTATTTTTGCAAAAAATAAAATCATTAAACTAAAAATAAAAGATGTCTTTTTCCTCGAAGACACAAAACTGATGTAGCCGTTTGTTTCTCTGTTCTGATGTCATGTCTCTAATTATGAATTTGCCCCCAAAACCTTTTTGATTTATTTTCAAAATTTAAATTTTACGCAATTAATCTGGTTCATACACGTGGCTCGATCACATCCTTTCATCGTCCACCAGTTTGATTATAAATAATCCGTTCCCCTTTCATTTTTCCTTTTCCGAAAACTGATCATTTGCTTTTGAAGTATCTGCAATTACCTATATAGTGATTAACTTGTGCAAGGTCAGTTCTCGCTTATCTTTCTCTTCTGTTTGTATTGTTTTATTGTGTGTACTACCATGGCCGAATCCAGCAACACTTCTTCCCAGAAAGATAATCGCGATGTGAGTACTATTCCTTCTAGCATCACCGAAGCCGAAATAGGCCAGTTATGTAGAGAGCATAGAAATCTTAGATTACTAAACCCTATGGTTCCTTCCTCTAGTTATAGGGCCAATAATCCTCCTGAGAAGATGATCACCCTTTACAAGCTTCAATTAACTGTAAGAAATCTCCGTATTCCTCTTTCTTCATTTCTTCAAAAAATTCTTGCCCATTATGGAATAGGTCTTAGTCAAGTTCATCCTCTAGGGTTACAAAACATTATACTTTTTGAAATGTACTATAATGCCGTAGAGGAAATACCGAATGTAAATATTTTCCATGATTTGTTTAGAACCCAATTAGTTAGCAATTGTTGGAATACATTTGACTTCAAGCCGAATAAGGCTTTTGATGGAGCGAAGGAATCTTCTTTAAAAAATTGGAAAGAGCACTACTTTTTTGTGATGACCCGGAGATTTCCGATCAAATTTAAACTTTAATCTTTATATGTTTTTGACACGATAAGCAAAATTTGTAATGTCGAGTCTCGAAAGCTTTGAAATCTATATCCATGTAATCAATTACCCTTTGACTAAGCTCGACGATTCACGAACAATTGTTTGTAACTAAATATATGTATATATATAAACGTAAGTATATATAATAATTTGAAATTTAAAATACAAATTTAAACATTAAAATTAAAAATATAAAATAAGACATAAAATAATTAAGTTTACTTAAAATGAATTTATACTTAAATATATGATTTGTATAGATAACTAATATTATATGTGTATTAATAAAATATGTAAATATTAAAAATATGATATCATATAAGGGCTATTTTATAATAGTAGGTAATATTAATATGTATTAAATTTAATTATAAGATAAAAATATAATTATTATAAAAATATTATTATTATTATTTGTAAAATTATGATTATATATATATCATTATAAGGATAACTAAATGTATAAGTTAGTTATAATGTCATTAGTTATTATTAGTACAATTTTTTTTACATTGTTATTAATAATTATCATATTCCTTATTATTAAGGTTATTTATTCATTATCATTATTTTTATATGTAGTATTATAAAAACTATCAAATATATTATTACTACTACCTATTTAACTGTATTATATTTATTAAGATTAAAAATTAATTACTAAAAATTAAATGAATTTATATGGAAGCAATATGAATTGAGTTAGTTTCCATCCCTATCAAACTGTACTCAATTTTGTTCTCATTCCCAATCAGTTACGCATCCCCTTCAAAAGTGTACCAAATTGGATATTAAATCTACTTTCTATATTCCATTTTTTTTCTTTCTAGATTTGATTCCATATGTCGACAGACGGTTACAGGTCAATTTCAAATTGCCAAATTCAAACAATTAAGATCTAATATATTACTACATCACTCCCTCATTTACATGATATAAATCTTCGAACTGCTATGGCTGCTACTGCAGCTATTCTATCCGCCAAGGAAACACCACAAACCGCCATCTTTCCTTCTCCCTTTCCTACATTAACTCGTATATATTTTTTTTGATTTTTCTGTTTCAAATCTTTATCGAACCCATCTCTTTTGTCTTCGATCAAGGAGTCACAACCTCTTCGACTTTAAAGCGATTATCATTAACAATTATATATATTCATATAACTGTATTGATGCATGAGTAACCATACCAATCATCACTACTGGCCATCTTCCAAAACCAACACCACCTTCGTTAACATGTTACGACTTCTATATATTTTTCTTCTTCTTTCTTTCTTTTCTTTCTTTTTCGAAACCCACAATCAAACTAATCAACTTGATGCTGATTGTATGTGTTTATTAATTAATATTGATCATCAAACTCAAAACACAACCCGTTTTATTTTTTTTCTTTTTCTTCTTCTGTTTGAACTCGAGAACACCACAGCATCTATTGCTGCTATAACGTTGCTACTATTGCAGCTGAATAACGACTATGATGACACGTAATATTTAATGGCATGATGAGGATGAGTCGTAATGTTTGAAGGCAATCGAAATTCTCTGGCAAATTAAATAACTTGAAGATATTATATAGAGCACACTAAAAGCTAATCAAGTGTTTTGAGATGGAGATATTGGCCGACAAGTTCCCCACCCATTTGATTATTCTTTTTGCATGCTATATCTTCACTGTAATCTTCAACCACTTGATAACTTTACTTGTTTAAATATGAAAGCGAACTAAATTATTGGTGGACCACGATAAAAAGATCGATAGTAGATGTAAGAGTATAATAATAATGATGATCTGTTAGTGGTGATGATGAATGATACATATATTATGATAACTGGGGACCTGCTGTATATTTTATTTCCCATCAATACATTTACGATTAGGTTAATAGAAATATAAAAGTCATCTGTTGGGCCGTATTTAAGTGGAGCTATCTAATTGGGTTGTGACCCAACCCAGATTCTTCGGTTGAGCTGTTGCTGCTACTCATACGAAGCTGCAAGTGGCGAAGGGTAAAGAAAATGATGAAAGTTGATGATGATTATGAATGATGATGATTGTTTTGATTAAGACTATGAGTAAAGATAATGATTCATGATGATATTAGGGTGTTATCATATAAGATAATGATGATGATAATATGCTTATCGATTGTTGTGGGGAGATGAAAGGAACCAGATATAGTATTAAGAGTTAGAAACAAATTAACACAGAAAAGCATGTAGCAGCGAAATGGTTTGAAGTATTGATTAGGTTAAGAATAAGAATGGTCTTGAGTTCGAATCTTTGCTGCTATGGTTATTTTTTTTTCTTGTTAATCAAATAACTGTATCAAGTGGGCTAAGTGTTGGGCCGTGAACTGTGTTGTATATATGGGTCGACTTCTTTTCTGTGAAGTTCGAAGTTATGGGTTAATTAAATAATGGATCCGTAATATTGATAGAAAAACATAAATGGTTCAGTGGTATGGTGTGAGGTGTTGTTAGGGTGAGCGAGAGGTTGCGGGTTCGAGCCTTGTCTGGGGCATTTTGTTTTTGGAAAAGCTTTAAAAGGTAGTATTCTTATTATTATTATTATTATTATTATTATTATTATTATTATTATTATTATTATTATTATTATTATTATTATTATTATTATTATTATTATTATTATTATTATTAATTTTGAACATGTTAATACTATAAACATATTTATATTAAGAAGTTAATAAAAGATGATATATTAAAGATTATATAAAAAGATTACAATTATATTAATACGTGTACGGTTATGTATGTGATTATGAACTCGGATTTTTGAAGTTATAACTATAAGTTTAGGAACTAAACACAAAGATTTTTATGACTATTAATAATATTATTATTAATATTATTATTATTATTAGTATTATCATTAGTATTATTTTTATCATTACCAATATTATATATTTTTTTGTATTATTATAATTAGAATTCTAATAAACGAATGATATTTATATATAAAAAAAAAAATATATATATATATATATATATATATATATATATATATATATATATATATATATTTATTTATTTTTACATATATCCTAACTATACTAATAGTATATATATAGATTTAAATAAAAAGTTATTATTATAACAAATAAATATTTTTCTACAACTATCATGATATTGCATATAATTATATATTAAGATTATTTATATAAATATTTACATATAACAAATTATTGATTTTAAATATAATATTAAACTATATAGATATCAACTATTAAATATATACAAAATTAAATATATAAGATATATAATTTAATATATAATATATGAATTTATTTGATTACAATTATATGTGTTAATAAATATATAAATGATATAGGTTCGTGAATCCGAGGCCAACCCTGCATTGTTCAAAGTCGTCATATGTATTTTTACTACAAAATACAGTATTGTGAGTTTCATTTGCTTCTCTTTTACTCTTTACATTTTTGGGGCTGAGAATACATGCAAACGCTTTATTAACTGTTTTTACAATATTTATATGCGTGAGTTTCATTTGCTCCTCTTTTACTCTTTACATTTTTGGGGCTGAGAATACATGCAAACGCTTTATTAACTGTTTTTACAATATTTATATGCGTGAGTTTCATTTGCTCCTCTTTTACTCTTTACATTTTTGGGGCAGAGAATACATGCAAACGCTTTATTAACTGTTTTTACAATATTTATATGCGTGAGTTTCATTAATCCCTTTTTAAATGCTTTTGCACTATATATTTTTGGGACTGAGAATACATGAGCTGTTTTTATAACTGTTTTACGAAATAGACACAAGTAATTGAAACTACATT
Source organism: Rutidosis leptorrhynchoides (assembly GCF_046630445.1). Classification (NCBI taxonomy): domain Eukaryota; kingdom Viridiplantae; phylum Streptophyta; class Magnoliopsida; order Asterales; family Asteraceae; genus Rutidosis; species Rutidosis leptorrhynchoides. Next base: position 283,704,957 of record NC_092338.1, on the reverse strand, counting down.
ATATGGTTGAATAATCGAAATCGAATATGCCCCTTTTTATTAAGTCTGGTAATCTAAGAATTAGGGAACAGACACCCTAATTGACGCTAACTCTAAAGATAGATCTATCAGGCCCAACAAGCCCCATCCAAAGTACCGGATGCTTTAGTACTTCGAAATTTATATCATGTCCGAAGGAGGATCTCGGAATGATGGGGATATTCTTATATGTATATTGTGAATGTCGGTTACCAGGTGTTCAATCCATATGAATGATATTTTTGTCTCTATGCATGGGACGTATGTTATGAGAAATGGAAATATGAAATCTTGTGGTCTATTAAAATTACGAAATGATTATTTATGTTAAACTAATGAACTCACCAACCTTTTGGTTGACACTTGAAAGCATGTTTATTATCAGGTATGCAATAAATCTTCTGCTGTGCATTTGCTCATTTTAAGGACATTACTTGGAGTCATTCATGGCATATTTCAAAAGACGTTGCATTCGAGTCGTCGAGTTCATCAAGATTATTATTAAGTCAATTATAGTTGGATATATTATGAAATGGTATGCATGTCGTCAACTTTCGTCGTAAAGAAAGATTGTCTTTTAAAATCGGATGCAATGTTTGTAAAATGTATCATATAGATGTCAAGTACATCGCGATGCAACCAACTGTTGTGAATCGTTTATAATCGATATGGACTTCGTCCGGATGGATTAGGATGGGTCTTCACATTTTTTGTCAATGAAATGGTCATTAAAGATGCTTGGGTGAATGTTCGCAAGTGGAGGAAAACAAAAATAGGAGTGAGTAAGTCAATCACTTTATCTGATGATGAGAGGGCAACTGTTGAAGACAGGAAGGCACTGGAACTTCCACAAAGGTCATATGGTGAATATGAAGCCATCTTAGTCCTCTGCAAAATGAGTGACAACTGGCGTATTGGATATGTGTCGGTGCTACACTAGGAAGGCCGTGGTTGGCACCTTCATGAATATACTATGTTTGAATTATGTTATCAAGAGTTATATGTATCCTTATGTACTTTTTCTGCTTGTCTGTATGTTATCTATTGCAGAAGGAGAGATGCAGGTTTACAGGACCTTTAAGAAAACTAACTTGGATCCCCTTGTTGTGTCATAGCGGCCAAAAACTCCTGCTGAAGTTGAAGCTAACAAAGCAAAGGATGTTAAATTTGAACAACGGTTGAAGAGCCTAGAGCGGCCTGCTGAGTGTGGAGATGGTGGTGCTGCTCAGCCATCTTCTGATGTTGAGATCATTGAAACTACCCCTCGACCGCCTAGCGCCAAAAAGTCCACCAGGTGCTCAAAACGTGAAGGGAAGCGCCCAGTGAGTGAAGCTACTGATAAGCCGAAGAGGAGAAGTATGTTTCTCATCTGTACTTTTGTAAATAATACTGTCAATTTATGTTGATGCTATGTGGCATACTTATTCGTTTCTTTGTTTCATAGGAATGATTTTACAAGAAGAAAATTGAGACGACCCATCCTAATCCATAAGGACGAATACAATAACATATGGTTACATTGCGAGGTATTTAATCTCTATATGATACATTGCATTCGTTTTTAAAAGACAAACTTTCATCACATCGAAAGTTGACAGGCATGCATACCATTTCATAATATATCCAAACTATAAATGATTTAATAATAATCTTGTTGAACTCAACGACTCGAATGCAACGTCCTTTGAAATATGCCATGAATGACTCCAAGTAATATCTTTAAAATGAGCAAATGCACAGCGGAAGATTTCTTTCAAACCTGAGAATAAACATGCTTTAAAGTGTCAGCCAAAAGGTTGGTGAGTTCATTAGTTTTTCATAATCATTCATTTCCATCATTTTAATAGATCACAAAATTTCAATATTTGATTGTACACGTTACCCGAGTACAAAATAATACACATAACCTGTGTATAAAAATCATTCATATGAATTGAACACCTGGTAACCGACGTTAACTTTAACGCATAGAATATCTCCAAACAGAATCTCTCGTCTGTATAATAATAATCTCAAAATACTAAAGCCATCCATAACCAGAACGAGGGTTGTTAGGCCCAATAGATCTATCTTTAGGATTCACGTCAATTAGAGGCCATTTCCCTAATTCTTAGGCTACCAAGCTTGAAATGGCAATATTCGGTTTAATAACCAACCATAGAATGTAGTTTTAAGTACTTGTGTCTATTTCGTAAAACATTTATAAAAGCAGCGCATGTATTCTCAGACCCAAAAATATATATAAAAAGGGAGTAAATGAAACTCACAATACTGTATTTCGTAGCAATTACGTATATGACGGCACTGAACAAGTGCAGGGTTGGCCTCGGATTCACGAACCTATATTAAGTATATATATTTATATGTTGATCAATATCTGTCTAACAATTTAGGTCAAGCCGTAGTGTATCACAATCCTAATGCTCAAGACCGATATGCAAAAGTCAACAAAAGTCATCTTGACTCAAAATGACTTCCAAAATCGATACATGTTTATTATATAACTTAAATATAGTCGTTTTATATAATTAAATATATTTATCAGATTTTATTAGAGTAAATAATACAAGTCATTTATTAATAAAAATTTATATTAAAATTTATATATGATAAAAATATACTTTTATATATCTCAAGTAATAAAATTTATTAAGTTCACTTAATATCATAAAAATATAGTGGTATGTATTATTAATGTAATTATATTACGTGTGGTAAAAATATCTTTGTATCACATATTTATTTGATAAAATAATATTGATAATAATAATAATAATAATGAGTAAAAGTTATATTATTTTATAATAATAATTATTATTATTATTCTACTAATAATAATAATAACAATATTTATTTACTAATGATGAAATTAATTATAATAAAATGATAATTCTAATCATGATAATTTTAATAATAATGATATTTTTTAATATTAACTGTAATAATAATATTTTATAGAAAAATAATAATTCGATTCAAAATGATAATTTTTAATAATAATAATACTAGAATGATAATAATAATGATATTTTATAATAACAATGATATTTCTATTAAAAATGATAACTTTAGTAAAAGTGATAGTTTTAATATTAATGATACTTTTAATAATAATAATAATGATAAAAATAATGAAGACGATATTTTTATCTAAATCAATATTTTACAATATTTTAATTTCATCATGATACTTATACACATTATTTCCTAAATTGATTTGTTTAATAGCTTTTAGTCATCTTTTATATCGCATTCATAATAATGATAATAATAGTAATCATAATAATTAGATGATACTAATATTAGTTTTAATGATAATGATACTAATAATAATAATTATAATAATACTAATAATTATTATAATGATAATAATAATAATAATAATAATAATAATAATAATAATAATAATAATAATAATAATAATAATAATAATAATAATACTAATATTAATAATAACCTTAGTGATAATAACGATAGTATTAATAATAACAATAACAATTTTAATTATAATACTTATATTGATATCGATAATGATAATAATAATAATAATTATTATTATTAGATAATAATAATAACGATGATAATAACGACGATAGTATTAATAATAATTATTTTAATAATAATACTAAAATTAATGTTAATTCAGTTGACTATATCTTTTAATCCGTTCATCGAAATCATACGCTTTCTAAATGAAAAGTTATTAATTTTCGACAGTTTTCCAACGACATGCATATCATATACCTTATCTCAGTAGCATATGTATTAAATTCATGATTTATCATAAACTATTTAACGACGGAATTAAGCATACAAGCATGCATGATTATATTTACTCGAGCACTAGTCAGGGATACACTATTAGTATATAAAAGATAAGATATGAATGCTCACGTATCAATATTATGATTCAATATTGTAGGAAAGTATGTAGACGCGACAGAGATGATAAACACTATGTTTGACTCACGATCATAACCCCCAAGCAATACCCATAACCTCCTTAGCTATAACCCAAAATTTTCTTAGCTCTATCCCGCTCGTAAAACTCGTTTTGAAAATCACGTGCTCATAATCTCGTCGTAATATTTTATGTATAATACTTAATACTACTAATAATAATAAGATTAATAATAATATTAATCTTAATAATAATAATAATAATAATAATAATAATAATAATAATAATAATAATAATAATAATAATAATAATAAAAATAATAATAATAATAATAATAATATAAATAATAATTATATACGAGTAATAGATAGAGAGATTGAGGTGTGTGTAAACTGAAATGAACTCGTTCGAATTTATAGATGCTTACTGAAATCCCACCCCATGCAATCGCATGGGCTTTGTGGGTAAATGCCATGCGATCGCATGGCCAGCTGTTACGCACAAACTTCGTTTTGTTTTCATTCTATCGACGGTTTTTATTATATAATAATATACATACTTAATTTATATAATTAATTATATATTATATTATATTTACGTGCATAGTTGACTTGTAAAATTAGTTCCGATGACTCGTACATTTACGTTCGACTTATGTCATGGTTCTGGTTTCTCGAACGTTACCTCGTACGCTTTATTAATTTGCATTCTAAGTTTCGTGACTCGTACCTTTGTCAAAATATAGACTTAAATCATCAATAAATTATTTTACTAGAAGTATACTTTGAACGTTTGAGTGTTTTGGTCATTTGCTTCTTTAAATCATCGTCTCGTTATTTACTAATATATATATATATATATATATATATATATATATATATATATATATATATATATATATATATATATATATAATAGTATTATTTTAACTCAACACGTTTTATAACTAGGTTAATATTATATTTTGTTACATTGTAAAATATTCATTTAAAAATATAACTTGTACATATCCTATGTAATTGAAATATTTATTTAATAATATAATATTTAGTTTTTCAAAACTAATTATATTTCAAAGTTCATTTTAGAATCGTTTAAATAATAGAAATTATTATATCATATAACTTTTATATTTTAAAACATATAATTGATATAATTTATTCATGCATCAAATTCTCATAAATTAACTTATCTAAATATCAATCAATTCAATAATCGAATACTAATATTGTTTATTAAATAATTCAAAAATATATATATAAACACGTTTTTAATTACACGTTGTAAGTTATTTATATTAATTGAATCACGGACCGTTATCATTTATAACTTGTCAAAAGGTTTCTAGAAAGATTCTAAATTTTAAGATAATGTTAAAACCTTTATCCTTATTAAAATGGCTCGGTAACAATTTGTCAAAAGTGATTCCAGATATTTATAAAGTTATATTCTTTTTAAAGAAGACGTGACACTCAAATCCTTTTATATAATTTCTAAAATATATATCAATAAAAGATAATGATAATAACTTTAATAATCTAATTCTTGACATGTTGTAAAATGTACTAATCTTTTGAAATATATCGTAGTACGTTTTATATCTTTAAAACAATATATATATATATATATATATATATATATATATATATATATATATATATATATATATATATATATATATATATATATATATATATATATATATATATATATATATATATATATATATATATATATATATATATATATGTGATTTAATATATATAGCATAAAACTTTAATTAGGTTTTTATATACATATTCAAATTACATTATAAAAAGTTTTTGTAATAGAATTATTTTAGGCTGAAAACGTTTTCATACGTTTGAAATTAAATCAAATAACTATTATAAAGTTTATTCTTCTAAAACTAATTATATTCAGATCACATAATCTATTACTAGGACTTATGTTTATTTTAAATCCTTATAAGTTTGTATTAGCTTGTTTAATATCAATCAGGTGTTACTATATCTATTAATTGTATTCGAAACCGCTTATATATAAGTTCAATATTCTTTGTCTATATATATATATATATATATATATATATATATATATATATACACGTTTCACATAACACGTTCTATTACGTAGATGTTTATCTAAAATGAATAAGTATAACGTCATACGTTTAATACTTTGTTAACGTTTTCAAGTCACATAATAGATTTCATAATTTATTTTCATATTAATCAAACCGTTTAATGTTTTATTAATGTTTCTCAATTTAATATACACACATATATATACATGCATATCTATTTACACATCATTGTTCGTGAATCGTCGAGAACAGTTGAAGGGTAATTGAATACATGAACATAGTTCAAAGTTTTTGAGACTTCAACATTACAGACTTTGCTTATCGTGTCGGAAACATATAAAGATTAAGTTTAAATTTGGTAAGAAATTTCTGGGTCATCACAAAAATGTTGAAACTACTGCTGATGAAGGCAATAAGGCCGTTGATATTGAAGAAGAAGAAGAAGATGATGATGATGATGATGATGATGATGATGATGATGATGATGATGATGATGAAACAGATGATGAAGAAACCCAAGATGATGATACTTTTGAAACACCACCTTTTACCAACCCAGTGATTTCTAAGGGTACTGGTACCACTCAATCTTTGCCCTCTTCCCAACCAATATCTGTAATTCCCCTGGCTAGTTTGAAAACATTTCTTGAAGACCCCCTAAACAAGACTGATAAAATTTGTTTATCTCTTGAAGGTATATCTTTTACTTAAAACACTGAAACTTATCATCAGATTCCTCATAAATAACACTTGTCTTTTATATGTTTTCTGTATAGACTAACACAGTTGCTAAATTATCTTCATCTCTTTCCACCATGACTCATAAAGAGAGTTGTCAATCTACAGCTGCAGCCTTGATACTTCTATCTGAGCATGTGGTTCATGGTCTAAAAATGCAGGAGGCTCAAGAGTCTATTGTAGCCAATGCTATCCACAATTCCTCGAGGCAAAAAAAGCTTGAAATCAACTTGCAAGATGCAAATTTGAAGTTGAAAATGGCAATGGAGGTTGCACAGAAGAAGGATAAAATGATGCAGCTTGTTGAAGCGAAATGTGTTTCAGAGAAGGTGGAAAAAAAAAAGTTGATGGATGAAAAATAAGTTCTGCTGAAAGAAAATGAAGAGCTAAAAAAATGCTGGATGTTGAGAAGTGTGTTGCTGAAGAAAATACTATTGCTGCTGCTGCCTTTAAAAAGAATTTTATTGATCTGAAGGTTGGTATTCCTGCCCTTGTGCAGAGGGTGTTGAGTTTTGGGCTTGTTGGCCAAACTTTCAACAAGTATCTAGAGGCTTCCATTGAGAAGGACCTTTTGGATGCTACTGAAGAGATTTTAAATGAACTTCCTGACAAACCGGATCCTTTACCTACCGTAATTTCAAAACACATCAAGCCTGATGCTGTTGAAAATTAATTCTGTAGCAGAGGTGTGTGGGAGGGAAGATGCCTCTGTAAAGGACATTTTAGAAGTTCCCATTTGATAACATATTGAAATTTGTCTGTAACAACAATATAACTTGTGTGTTTGACATATTTATATATTTTGTTATCACTTTAAAATTGCCATGCTTTTTTATGATTAATATATTCCTGGTGTTGTATATGTGTCTAACCATTGCTAATTATAGAAAGCTTGAATACTACATGCCATATTCTACAAATGTTTTTTTGCCTTGAACTGATTTTTGATATGGCATTTGTATTGAACTTTTATCCGTTATCCGCTGTCCCCCAAAAGTCATCGCATGATACATTTATGAAGCTAAGAATTGTTGCTATTTATATGGCATAATGTATATAATTTATCAAAATTATATGTTTGTTTTATATCTTCTTACCAGTAAAAGCTTTATGTTTTTATTATTTACATATAAAGAATGTATCGAATCGCTATCCGCTATCCGTGTTGCATAAGGGTACTTGTTTTGTAGAAATGTATTGAAAATTTGTAATCAATTCTTGAAACAAATTATGAATCAATCATAATGTTTTTATGTTAATAATGTATCATAAAAATGATAGGCCTGTTTAAGAAATGTGTGTAAAGTATTCTGTTAAAGAATATTCCGCTTTCCGTGTTGCGCTAAGGCGTTGTGCTGCTTATAAAATACACTTGTATTTTTTTCTGCTTTCTGTATATAAATGGATTTATGCATTTGTGATAAACTATTCTGTATGTCATTTCATTTAAGAGATATCTTATTTTTGCCTCGGTGCCCTCTAGCGAAGTAAACACTTACGCTAGCTGATCCCTTATGTCTATAATGATGACACAAGAGCCTCTACCATCGGGGGCATAAAAATGCTTTGCCTTATGTGGGTAGGTATGAATGCTATGTTTTACATTCGTAACGCGTAACGCATTGCGTGAGAAAAGATAAAATTTTATCGATATTCCTTTGTCGCACATACAATATTTTGTGCAACATCTTCGTATGGACAGGGTGATCAATCCCATCCAGAAAATTACAATAATTGTAATGTGCTTTCTTTGAACTGATAAAAAATAAAAAAACATGCTAAACAAACTGTGCTGCACGATTCATGTTAGCATAATGTTTTCCGTGCAGCGTATTGCGTCCTGCCTCCAAGGCTCCCACATTTTGGGTAGTTTGAAATACCCATTCACATCATTTCTATTAAACAACTGCCTTGACGGTCCTCCCTAACAAAATTCTCCTAAGCTTCATAAACAAATGAGCTCTCCCTTGCCGGTCCAACATATTCAGAGTGTATTACAGCCACACCATTTGGTGTTGGGAATCGCAATTCTGCATGTGGTATTGAAGTAATTGCTGAAAATTTGTGAAGAGTTCATCTTCCAAACAAAGCATTAAATCTTGATCTGCCATCAAGAACCGTGAACTCCACAAATTATGTTCGGACTAGAGGGTGTGCTCCCAATGTTACATCTAGCTTCACCTTACCAACTGCCCTCATTGATTCTCCCGTGATGCCAGCAATCTTCAAGTTTGTGTAGTGAAGCCTATCCTTCACGCTGAATGGATAATCTCTGAAATAATGCAAATATAAGATATCTGCCTCACTTCATGTATCAGTGTAGACTCTGGTAATGCTCTTGTTCGCAATTACAGCTGAGATGACCACAAGCTCTTCTGACAGATGCCAATTTGGGATAGTGTGAAATGTGATGGGAGTGTACATCCACTGCACCATCCTGCGCTCTCCGTCTGTTTCATACTCCTCCACCTCATTCCATATAACCTTGATGTGCCTTTCAGGGGTTGGGTCCCTTTCATCTTTTCTTTCCTCTCTCCTGTTCCAATCATGCCACCGTGATGCACCTTTCCTTGCAAAGCAAAACGCTTGTTTGGATCGTTCCTCCTGTATTTTTTTCCTGGTAAGAGATGGTTTAACTCTCCAGCTTTGATTTTTGCCATAATCTCCCTCATTAATGACTTGAAATTGTCAGTATCATGCCCATATGCCTCATGGAAATCACATCACTTATCATTCTGTGGTCCCTGACGCTCTTCCGTTGGTGGTGGAGGGTGAAAGGTTTCCTTAATAAGCTCAGTGATGGTAATTGTCATTCGGATGATTATTGCCCCGCCAACCATGTTATTATCTTTGGTAACTGTTATCAAACCCACGTTGTCTCTGATAATTTTCATTCGTGTTCCGTCCTCCGCTCTGCTGCCTAAAATTTCTATGATAGTTATCAATTCTTGGATATCCCATCTCTCCTGCTTTTAAATGTTTTTGTGCAACCAGCAGCCTTATGCAATGTTTTTGGGACATCATGATGCAATGCATGAGTTAAACTTGCAAAACGTCGCTGGTCCAGACATAAAAAAATGAATCCGGAAACAAGCTGAGATTCTGGTATGTCAGATATTTTTTGACACTCAATTGTGTAACGCTTCATGAAATTGCTTAAAGACTCATTCTGGTGCATTGTAATTTCATGTGCATCCAAATGAGAAAGTGTACAGCTCCTCAAACTTTGGTACTACATGATAAATTTTTCCCTTAAATCAAGAAAAATAGTAATACTTCTGGGCGGAAGACTTGCAAACCACTCTCGTGCCGTTTTCTGTAGCACCATAGGAAACATATGACATGCAGTTTCATCTTCCCAATGTTTCAATCGCATAACACCTTCAAACATATTAAGAAAATCTTCTGGATATGTTGTTCCATCATAAACACCAATTGACGGAATCCTAAATTTCTTCGTAATGGATATTCTGCAATTCGAGTGATAAAGCATTGAGTTGACTCTGCCATTGCTGGTGGTTTGATAGCTTTATCTCCTGTAATCAAGGCAAACAAATTGTCCACAGCTATTGCACGAATAGTAGGTTGTGCTAACTTTTGTTTGTATTTTGATGGCATCATCTTGGTTAAAATTCCATCTAATAACTTTCCTGTCATCTTCTCAGTCATGAAGAACTGCTCTTCTTCCTCCCCATAGTCCCATTCATTCTCTACAAAACCCTCGCCATTACGTTCTTGCTCAGTATCATCCACCAAAGTATTCAACTGTTTGAATAGCTTGAACAATTGCTGTTTAGAAATTGATTTCCCTTTACTCGTATGCATATCAGATGTTCTCTTAAAAGAAATATTATGTGTTCCTCGCCCAGCTTTCCACACTCCTCCACTAGAGATTCCCATCAATGGTTTCTTCAATCGTGGTATGGTTTCATGTTCATGTTCTTCTGCTGCACCAGTGTCCAATTGATCTTCTTCCTCGGTTGAAGTTTCTTTAAGAGTTAGCTGATCTACTGGTATATTCTTAATGATGTTTTCATTGATTGGTTCAAGTGCTGCTTTTGCTGAGGTTGTTTCAGTTGCCTTCATGCTCTTGGTATTCTTGTTGGTCTTTGAAACGGATGGCGTCATATATTGGTACGATTTTCCGTATAGCAGGTGTAAGGTACCAGTACAGGACACTATCCGCCTAGCGTAGAATGATTGTATGTTGATTGATGTTTGCCCTCAGGAAATAATCCCTGCAGACTCGGAACACGAAAGAGAGATCTATGGGGTGGCCTCAATCAAACTGTGGATCAATCTGTAATTGATCCGTATAGCGTTCTGCTGCTAAGCGATTAATGTTTTAGAGTGAGAAAGAACTGTGTGTGAGAGAAAGTGTACTTCTTTCTGACTGAAGTTCAGATCGGATGATGTGAAATGTGGTGACCTAGGGGGTTTATTTATAGGCGTAGAATGTCCGAAATACTCGGGATACACGTGTCAATCGCTGATTAATTCAGTTATGCGAAATATCTGGAAGCTCGGTGGAGTGTGCTGAGATGGTAGTGTGCTGCTCACGCGCCTAGTATAAGGGCTTAAGCATAGAAGCTGCCTGAAGGGCTTATACATGACGCTGGGCGGCCTGCTGTACGCTGGACGACAAATGTTAAAAACCGCCAAATATTGTTATCTTTTATGCTCTTTGATCCATTTTTCTGTATAAAAATGGTGTTTTTATGCTTGTATCCCCTAGGATACACCATTATCTACGTTTGGAAGGAGTGGGGTCTAAAAACCTTTTAGCAGAACTACGTTTGCTTTATTTCTTCTTGGATTTTAACACCAATTTTTCATATGGGAGGGGAGTAATGATGTCAATCTTCGGATTAGGACCAGAGGATAACTCCTTGTTCCGTTTAGGCTTTTTTTTTTCACTGGCTTCTTTAGCCGCAAGACTCACTTTCTCGGCCTCAATTTCTTCAGTAATTATTTCCCGTTCATAATTTTTGACCTTTATCAGATCACGAACTTTAAATGTCCCGGGAATCCTCATATTTGCTGAAAAAATGATTTGACACCAAATATAAATATAAAAGGAGTTATGCACAAAATTTATAAACAAGTCATTATAAACTATTAATTATCAATAATAGTCCTACCATGACCTTTCATGGAGAGTACTGGAACCGTATTAGTAGATGGCCACTCACTACTTACACCTGCAAGCACAAGTATACCTTCTAGACAAGGCTTTTGAGGAAAATTTAATTGACTAATCTCCTTGATAAGTTCGCAATCCTTTTTCTGCAGACGTTCAACCTTCCCAGTACCGACACCAGCATGTGACCATCTTCGGACGCATGCGCAGTCATCACCAATTATTTTGGCATCAGCAAAAAAGAAGGTCACTTTCCAGTCATGAAGAGAAGAAGCCATATCCCCAGTATAGGCTTTCCCTATTTTTCGATTGAAATATACCAGCAATTGTGAACGCAACGAATTCTGAAGAGAGCATTAAAATTTTTCACTTTTGTAGGTTTTTCAATACAGTTAAAATACATTTAAAAAGGATTACTTTTTGGAGGCTGTGAGGGTGCATTTGACTCAAGCTGACGCTATAATGTTTGAGAACATTTAAAACAAAGGGAGAAATTAAAATTCGGAGATTATCGACGGGTATTTGAAGGGCATAAAGGGTAATCTTATCATCAGGAGGTTTGTCGGCTCAATCAGTAGGAGACGAAACTATTGGATTAAATCTGTCGAGATTTTTAAATGTTGTTCGCAAGGATTAATCTCTCTTGCGTTATTGAAGTAGCAATAGTACATACATCTTTAGTATCTTTCGTGTCTACAGAATGCTTCGGCCATGTTAGTATTTATAAAACAACATGGAAAAATCAAAAACGAAGAATACTGACCTTAAGTGTAGTGAAGAACTAGGCGCAGTGAAGCCAAACATAGTGAGGATGGGCAATTTGACGAGAGATATGAAGTAGTGAAAAGGTGAATGAAAAAAGGAGAAATGGAGATGAAGATCTATAAAAAAAGTGGTAGTAAGGGGGTATCAAAGGTATATATTGGGTCGGTTAAATCAGTGAATGGTTCAGATAACGACACGTGTAAGGCTCAGATCAACAGAAGAAGTTCATAAATACAGTTTGAAATTCAAAAAGGTTGATTCCAATTTGGAATGTTTCTAATTGTCAAAACAACAGCCAAAAGTCATGATTACAAATCAAATCAATGCATCAAATGAACATAGATAAAAGAGATACTTTTCCAAGGAAAAATTAGGAGACATTTCATTTCTTTTTTAGTTTAATGTCTTTATTTTTTCAAAATAAAGACATCAATCTGGGGGACTTAATGGTGCGTCATATGGTTTGCACGCATAAAAAGACCATTTCAAGGTGAAGAAGACACTTAAAAGGCATAAAAATAGTACTAAAAGGTATTTTCTATTAACACCCGTTCAACATTTTCTGCCAAGAAGAATATACAGAGTAATAGTTTACTAGTCAGGTCGCCCAGCGTTTTTCGTAGCCTTGTCACTCCACGGTTTTAGACCGTGATCCGAGTCTGCAGGGACTCCGTCCCGAGGATAACCGTCAATCAGCAATTCAACCAATAACGCTGAGGAGTTCTAGTCATGTACTGATACTTGTATGCCGTTCACCGGAAATAGGTATAACAACATATACTAGTAATAATTTGGAGACTATAGTACGTATGCATAATTGTGCCAAGTTGTTAACCATAAATATCATCGTGCTTTCATGTACGTTATAATTCTAACATTAATTGTATTTTAACAATTTTTGTGTTGGGGGGGGGGGGGGGGGGGGGGGGACGCTACCCTTAGCTTAATCCTCCACTAATAAAAATTAAGATGCCAAGTATTCCTTGCCCAGTTGTTATATATCCCATTTAAGTTTTTATTCAAATAAAGTTAAGAACCATGTTTATCTTTTACCCGTATTTTCTGTTTGAAAACTAATGAAGAAGAAGATAGTCAAGGTACCATCCAAAGTCAAATATTGACTCGTTTTAGTGGAGCCTTTGCTAAACAAATACCATCCAAAAACCTAACAATCATTAGCTAATTCAACCCTATACTACCATTATTTCCCACAAATTTCAAATTAACTAACGTTACCACCCTATAAATACATGTTATCTCATGCATAATTATTCCATCCAAATCTTTATTCCCTACACATCTCATAATACACATTCTCTAAAACACCATGGCTACTAGCTTAAAAAACATCTTAATCACCTTAGTCATTCTAATGGCTTTAGTCATTAATTTTTCTCATGCAATACCAATTGAAGGCGATGAAGAAGATCTTATTCCTACTTACGGCTCGCTAAGAGGGGCCAGTAGGTTCCTTGCCCAACACTCCTATAGCGCGGTAAAATGTAACAAGAACCCAAGACTATGTCGAGCTAAAGGTAGCCCGGGTCCAGACTGTTGCTACAAGAAATGTGTTAACATTAAGTCCGATAAACAAAACTGTGGGCTTTGTGGAAGAAAATGCAAGCACCAAGAGATTTGTTGCAAAGGAAAATGTGTGAATGTGATGAAAGACAAGCGTCATTGTGGAGGGTGCGACAATAGATGCAAGAGAGGGAATACCTGTGTTTATGGAATGTGCAGTTACGCGTAAAGGGGAAGAGATTAAAAGTACGTTGCTCGAGTTAAATATCAAATTTAAATATATTTATTAATTGCAAATAGAAATTCATTTATTTCTTGTTGCAAAGTTGATATGTAACTATTATATGTACTTGTAGCTTTGATACATTTTCCCGTAGATCTTCTACGGTTGTATCGATAATTACTTAATTAATATTAATATTGTAACTATTTTAAAATATTTTTTTAATCAGCTTTAACTATTTTAATGTACTTGTACCTTGATACATTCGCCATAGAATTTATATGGGTTTGTATTGATATTTAATTAATTAATAATGTTGTTATGAGTTAAACCCGTTGATTTTGAATGCTTCAATATTGTTGTTGGACTAATTGATCAAATTATCACGTCAGTTTATGTTAAAATGCTTCAAAAGCCCATTTAAACATATTGTTAGCCCACTTTCACAAAAGATAGGCAATCAAAATAGACCAATCTATTCAACTGGGCAGACTGGGCTACAAAATTAAAATAAATGAAATCCTAGCTCTATAATTCAAAAATAACATCTGTTAATTTTGCAGATAAAGAAAAAGAAATTGAAATAAATAAAAAGATCTAGCAATAAATTATTTTTATATTCATTCTCGTAGCCATAAATCGGTCTGGACATAAGATACGATCATGTATATAATCTTAGTTTTGCATTGCATTAATTACGGATTTATTCTTTATTTTTTTTTTTAACAACAAGATCCAAAGTGTAATCGATGGAGATTGAATATGAATATGAATATAAATATGAATCTTCTTTTATATCGGATTATATCTACAAATACAAATAGAACATATATTTTTACTTTTATTCCATTGTATGCTATATACCTTGGTGTGGCTACATACGAGATGCAACCATGGTGATCCAATGTATTTACGTGTGTTTGATGAGCTCACGAGACTGGTGAATCCTATTGCTCCTAAGAGCTCAGTTGGTTGTGATGATTGGTAAGGCGACTATGGACATAACTGTCTGTTAGGTCGCGGTTGATGATGACGTGTTATTAATGTGGGCGACTCATTTTTTGTGTCAAAGAGGTAACTCTTCTCCATGAGAGTGAGCAAATGCCTGTTAGCGATTAACAGTTAATTTGAGAAGAAGGTCGAGTGGGCTCGACTGACAAAGTGACAAGTAAGACTGATGGAGCGCGATGGCGTATGCCTAGACTCAGAGGTATACATAGGAATTTGTGAGAGTCTACCCTGAGGGTGACGTGTGTGACTCAAGTTGTTGAAGGTGTGATGTCATTGTGAGCGTGATGTTTAAGGTGATTGCGCTTGATGACTTCTGGGGTTTGAAGTTGATTATCAGAAATCGGTGGTTATATGATCAATGATGATGATGGTTATGTATGTTGGTGAACGATAAGTGATGTTACCATCTTTACGACTTGAGTGTGGAATTGAACCCCAAGTGGGGGAGTTTTATTATTCCCCGCGGAAGTTTGGATAGTGTGGTACGATAAGAAGTGTCGGAGAGCAACGTTATAGGCTTCAATAAGGATGCAAATTCCTAACGAGGTTGAGTGACGTGCTATTGAAATGGCACTCAAGGTAGGCTTTACGACCGTCGAGTCATGATTCAAGAGATTGTGTGTGGGATCTTCTGTGAAGATGGTTGAGTGAGGCATAGGTCCTCATGAGAAAGGGGGATCGGGAATCACCAAATGGTGGTATGAGGCCCAATGTGATCCCTTAGAAACCTGAAGGAGAGGTGTGTGTATACCCTAAAGGGTGTATTCGTAGCGTAAATCCGAAAGTTGTGAATCTCGGATTGTGTTGGTGAGCGATCCTGAATTTGGTGTCGAGGAGATTGTTTCGTTTTCCCGGTTGGGAAGCGTGTTCGTGGGCAGGGGCGGAGCTAGAAATTATGATTGAGGGGGGCTTAGTAGCATGGTTAATACATTAGTCATTTTCTGCCAATTGCGAGTGCATCTCAAAAATTTATACGTATGTTTGATAAATATAATTTGTTTAAACGGTATATGTATACATATAGAGATATGAAATGTTATTTCATCCTTGAATTTGAACCAGTTACATAATTTATTCAGTTATATGAAAATATTTCATGACTGAAAATATATAAGGTGAGAAATTCTTTTGAATGTACACAAAATGTACATGTTAAAATTATATACAAGTTACTAACAAAAATTAATCTTAGGTTCCTTATAGATATAAATTTTTTAACAACTTATTTAAACATTAATGAAATATTATATTTTCAAGGAAAAAATATTGATGTGTACATTTTTTATATATATTTTAATGATTAAAATATTTGATACTTTGCAAGTTACTCGGTATCGACATGTTGATTTGTCATTAAATGATACAAAAATTTTTTATATCTTCATGATGTTTTTAAAATTTTAATTGATATATTGTAAAGTTGAGGGGTTAAAATGATATATAAGATACTAGCTAAAGGTCCTAAAATGAAATTTATAGCAAAATAAAGCATCTTCTTCTCACCTAACCTTCAACAGTCAATACCCTTCTATCAATATCAAACTCAAATGAATCAATCGACACCTGCACTTTTTTATCTTTAAAGCATAGTTCAACGGTATAAATATTGATCAAGATTTGGGCATTGGGGAAGGCTCGAAACTACCTTGTCCCCCCTTGTCTCCGCCTCTGTTCATGGGAATCGCTAGTGGATTATACCGCTTTGCGAGCAATTGTGGTGTGTGGAGTGCCAGTTCCGAATGCTTCAAGTAGAAGCACACAGTTGTTGTGATGCCCCGTACAAAACCATCGTGTACGAATCATCAACAACAGGATCATTACAAGGTCAAATACTATATGTTGTTTCAAAATAAGTTTGCATTCTTAATAAAAGGTGACATTTTAACCAACGTCAAATGTTTAACATCCGAAAGTATGCTTCTACGAATAGCAATCAAAAATGATAGTACGTGACCCATAGGTCGTTACAAATACATTGTTTCAAAAATAATATTGTTTGAATGCAAATTAAACGTTTCATGCAGTGACATCTCTAACAAGCGCAGCGGGAGTCTACAAGGCATGACTAGTACAGCAGAAGCAAGCAAACCTTAAGCACCTGAGAAAAACATGCTTAAAAACGTCAACACAAAGGTTGGTGAGCTATAGTTTAAGTATAACAGTAATGTAAGGTAGACGACGAGATTTCAGTGCTTCAACAGCGTTTCAAAACAGTATGAAAAGTATATGTATAACCGTGGGCACTTGGTAACTAACTTAAGATAAATAACACCCCCTAAAAGTACACTTGGAGAGTGCGTAAGTTTACAAAGTATTAAACACCCGTTAAATGCTAGCGCTACTAGCCCGAGTGGGGATGTCAAACCCTATGGATCCATATCTAAGATTCGCGTTCACCGGTTCAAAGACCAATGACTAAACGTTACCGAGCTAAGGGGAAAGTTTATGCCGTTGTATAATCCACACATATATAAAGTTTAAGTACTCATGCCTAGTATGTAAAATGTAAAACGCGCATGTATTCTCAGTTCCCAAAATAGTTAAAGTAAAAAGGGATGCTATAACTCACAGTGAAAAGTAGTAAAAGTCGGTACGCGGGAATAGTAAGCAAGTAGTTGGTCCGGAAGGTCCTCAACCTAAGTCAAAAGTTACTAAGTCAGTAAATATTTCCTAAAGGTTTAAAAGTATGTAAATTAGGTCTTAAGTACCATCATCATTCATCATTAAACATAAAGTGTAAAGTAAGTTTTAAGTCAAGACTAGGGTTTGAAATAAAGGCTGATTTGTTCAGTTTCCACGACCTCTATACAAACTGAAATGAGGTGAGACCAGTGCCCATGGCTCCGTATATGAGTCCCATAGGTACTGACCAATTTCCAGAACCAAACTCGTCTTCGTTTGACCGTGGTGAAGGTTTAAGTGCAAGTAGGTCAGAAATTTCAGCACAACGTTAATAGGGTGTAGTGACTTTCGGGAGGCCATAGATCCTAAACCGTAACTCGGATTAAGACGAGGTCTAAACGGAAAATCATCTACTCGAACCGAACTAACTAAAAATCAACTTTACAGTAGCCTAGTTAGTCTGATTAGTTCTAGAAACAGTAAGTAAATGTGTTCCGGTGGGTTCTTGGTGCTTGATGCTCATCACGGTTCTCATTCTTGATGCGTATAGCTTCAAGCGCACAACTCGTTGATGGGTTTGCATCATCTTAACCAAGGTTTGACCATCATAACACTAGTGTAAGTCTAAGATATGTAGCACAACTAACTTAAGAGTTGTATGTAGTTTGATGAACCAAAGTTACATCAAGTTCTTAGATCCGACACCTACATGAGTTCTACTAGTAATATTAAGCTACAAACTTGAAAGTAAACTAAATAAACAAGATATTAAGTTGTAGAACATAGTTCCTAGTTAGATCTTGAAGATCCTAGACCTAAAAGTCTAGATCTAAAGTTCTTAAGTTAGATCCTAAGTTATAATACTTGGATCTTTACTTTAATGAAACCATAAGTTATGAAACTTAGATTTTCATCTTGAAAAGTGTATGTAAGCTCATAAGCTCTTATTTACAACAAAATTAGAAGACCATAAGCTATAGAAACTTAGATCCAACACAAGTATATGAAGTTATAACTAGAAAGTTATACTTCCATGTTCTTGAACTTACAAAGTTAACTTTGGTTCAAGAAAAATGAGATCAAGATTAACTAGTAACACTTGACCAAAATAACAACATCACAAACTTTAAAGTACTTACAAAAGAAGGAAATAAACTAAAGTACAAGTATTATGTTCATGTTTTGTTTCATACTTAGGAAGATTCAAATCAAAGTTTCAATCTTAGGATTTAAGTCTACAAACATGAACACAAGTATGAATATGAAACTTATGAACTTTAAATCTTGAAAACATTTAAGTGTAGAACCATAAAATAGAAAGTTTAGATTCCTTGTTCTTGACTTCATCAAATAAAGATGGAAGTAACAAGATTTCATGAAGATACACGTTAGAAAACTTGATCTTTAACAACAACAAATAACTAGTAAGTAATCAACAAACAAGACAAGTAACTTGATGAATGATGGTGGCGGTTTTGGTTAAAGGAAAAAGAAGAAGAAATATTTCATGTTACTTACAAGAAAGGAGAGAAAAAATGAGAGAAAGTTGTAAGTATTTTTGTGTGTGTGAAATAAAAGGAAACTAGTGAATAAGTATCTTAAAAAAAAGTTTTAATCTCCCTTTTACTCAACCTAGGCCGACGGTCAAGGGGATCAAAGAGGAAGGGATCAATGCAACTTTCAAACATGGGAGAAAGGTGATAGCTTAGAGTGGTAATAAAGTTAAATGGTTATGGGAACAAGGTGTAAATATGCAAGTAACAAGATTCCTCATGAACTAACTAATCTAGTTTTGTTTTAATGTAATACTTGCATGATAATAATGGGCTAATTAATCCATTAAGAAAGTAGGGTGGGCTTCCAAGTCCATGTTCATTAATAAAAGGCCCAAGTCCAAAAATGTGACAATTTATCAAGTAAAGCCCAAGTAATTAACTAGTAACCTTAGTTAATTAAAAATGACTAATAATAATTAATCATGAATGTAAATAATATTCGAAAATATTATTCGCGAAAAGTACGTGTGTCTGTGATAATGCTAAAAATGAACACATATTTCATAGCATTATTCCTCAAGAAAGACAAGATTTTAGTTGCAATTGTTCTATTTACAAGTAATATTCGTTTAAATAATAAAAGGTGAAGACAAAAGGCAGATTCGACGATTTGAAGACGCAAACGACCAAAAAGCTCAAAAGTACAAAGTACGATCCAAGAGGTTCAATTTATTGATGAGAAGCGTCTAGAAATGGCAAAAGTACAAGTTACAAAACGCAAAGTACAAGATATTAAATTGTACGCAAGGACGTTCGAAAATCCGGAACCGGGACCTAAGTCAACTTTCAACGTACGACGCAACAGAGCAAAAATTACAAGTCAACTATGCATATAAATATAATATAATATATAAATAATTCTTAAAATTATATATATATTATATTTATTTATTAAAAAATCCGTCGGCAAGCTAGGAGCCAAACTTGGATGACTGTAATCCACCACTCCGCGATCGCGGAGCTGTGAAGGAGAAACCCTTCGAGATCGCGGAGCACACCAAAACTGAAATGGGGCCTATAAAAGGCAACGCATTCGATCGATATTTTTACACCTTCTTTCCATTTCATATACGTAAAATATATATATATATATATATATATATATATATATATATATATATATATATATATATATATTTATAATTTATAATTTTAATTCAAGATTAATAATAATAAGGTTATGTTAGCGAATGTTTTAAGGTTTTAAGTCGAAACTCTGTCCGTGTAACACTACGCTATTAATAAATCACTGTAAGTTATGTTTAAATTATTTTCATTAATGTCTTGTAGCTAAGTTATTATTATGCTTATTTAATGCCGAAGTAATCGTGATGTTGGGCTAAATATTAAAATTGGGTAATTGGGCTTTGGACCATAATTTGGGTTTGGATAAAAGAACGACACTTGTGGAAATTAGACTATGGGCTATTAATGGGCTTTATATTAACTAAATGATACCTCGTTAATTTAATATATAGACTTATAATTTGACGTATTTATATATAACCACATACGCTTGACTTGGTACGGTGGGCGGGATATCTATAAATACCAACAATTGTTCATTTTACCAGACACGGAACTGGATTAATAGTTAATACACTTGTTGAAACAGGGGTGGATTACATTCAAGGGTAATTGGTGTAATTGTTAACAAAGTAGTAAAACCTTGGTTTACACGCAGTCGATAACCTGGTGTATTCATTAAACAAAGTATTAAGACCTTGTTACAATTCGAATCCCCAATTAGTTGGAATATTTGACTTCGGGAATAAGAATAATTTGACGAAGACTTTCGCACTTTATGATTATGACTGATGGACTATTATGGATAAATCCGTATGGACATATTGAATAATCCAGGACAAAGAACAATTAACCCATGGGAATAAACTAAAAATAACACGTCGAACATCATGATTACGGAAGTTTAAATAAGCATAATTCCTATATTTCATATTTAATTACCTTTATTTCATATTTAATTGCACTTTTAATTATCGTACTCTTTAATTGTCGTACTTTTTATTTATCGCATTTTTATTTATCGCAATTTCATTATCGTTATTTACTTTACGCTTAAAATTAAGTTATATTTATTTTTAATATTTTACATTAGGTTTTAACTACGACTAAAGTTTTAAAATCGACAAACCGGCCATTAAACGGTAAAAACCCCCTTTTATAATAATAATATTACTTATATATTTTTGTATTTTTACAAATATAGTTTTTAAAAATATAGTGTTAAACTTGGCTAGATCTCTGTGGAACGAACCGGACTTACTAAAAACTACACTACGGTACGATTAGGTACACTGCCTATAAGTGTTGTAGCAAGGTTTAGGTATATCCACTCTATAAATAAATAAATAACTTGTATAAAATTGTATCGTATTTAATAGTATTTCGTAGTAAAAATATAACTATTTCGTATACACCTCTACGCACATCAAGTATTTTTTTGGCGCCGCTGCCGGGGAACCTAAAACGTCGAAAGCGAAACGCTATAAAAAATATACGTTTTAAATATTAAAAATTTAAAACATAAAAAGAAAAAAAATATATATATATATATATATATATATATATATATATATAT
This sequence comes from Rutidosis leptorrhynchoides, assembly GCF_046630445.1. Taxonomy (NCBI): domain Eukaryota; kingdom Viridiplantae; phylum Streptophyta; class Magnoliopsida; order Asterales; family Asteraceae; genus Rutidosis; species Rutidosis leptorrhynchoides. The sequence continues at coordinate 283,682,774 of NC_092338.1, read as the reverse complement.
ATATATATATATATTTATTTATTTTTAAAAGTTTATTCAAAATATATAAATTATAAAATTATAAAGTAATTTTATTCTATTTTAGTTTTTAAAATTAAGTTTTTATTTAAGTTATATAAATATTTTATATAAAACAGAAAAAAAAATATAAAAAATTGAATTGGGCCAAAACTCGTCGAAGCCCAACACTGTTTTTAATAAAATTTTGAATTGGGCCGAACTGTTTTAGCCCAGTTTTAATCCGGTAATATTCATCTCCGCGATCTCGGAGGAGAAAAGGCAGAGAGCTACAAGATCGCGTAGCACCGTCTGACACGCCACAGTAAACCCTAAATCGCATTAATTACGGAGTATTTTTATTTATTATATTTTTAAACCCTAATTTGGTTTATTAAATTAATATTTAGTTTTAGTTTTTAATTTATTTGTATTTTAAGTATTAATTAGTTTTATTATATATAAAAATTAATACTTTTATAAAAATAATATTTTTATAAAAATAAATAATTTTATCAATTTTAAGCTTATTTTTATATTTGTATCCTTTTAATCGTTTATTCGTAATATTTGTATTTTTATTGTTCGTAACTAGTTTTAAATTTAGTATTTTGCCGTAGCTTATTTTTATTTCTAGATTTTTAGGCTCTGCTGTAAAATCCCTTAAGTACTTTTTCTTTAGACTAAGATTTAGGTGCTTTAGAATTTTGCGACGCCGTTTTAAGTTTTTAGTATTTTTTTTTAAGTTATTGCGTTTTAGATATAGTATTCCTTTTAAGCTTTAATACCTTTAGACGTAACTTTTAATTCCTAGTTTTTAGATTTTTAAGTTTCGACGCGCTACGTTCTTTTTATTATTCTTCGATTTTTATTTTTCGACGTTTTCCGACGCGCTCTTTTTCTTTCTTATTTTTCGCCACTCTAGTTTTTAGGACTTAGATTTTTTCTATTTCTTCTCTAAAATTTCTTTAAATTTCAACGAAAAATTATTTTAAGTGGTTAAATTGATAGACATCCAAATTTTCTGCTTCGTAGTAATAGTTGGATTTGTTAGTGGCTGAGTTGTGAGATTCCGATTTAAAGGGTTCTGGCTCCCTGCTGCATCTATTGGCTATTCGAAACATGGGCAAAAGCAGAAAAGTCTGTTAATTTGATAACTTATATAATTTTTATTTTTATAACTAATAGGATATTCAGTGAATGCACCGAGCAAAACGTTCACCACCTTTTGTACGTTCACCACCTGTAACTCGATCAAGACATCTAGCAAATATTGTCGCCGTTGATTTTTCTTTAGAATCGTCATCCAGTTGACCAAGTATTCCAATTCAAATTTCCGATAATCCATTTTTTGAACCCGACCTCACAATTGAGAATCCGGAGGATCTTCAGGGACAATTCAGAGATCCTGAACCACTAATCTTTCCTTTGGAACCACCAATCATTCAAACAGAGATTGTCGAGGAACCAACCATTAAATCAGAATCCTCTAGTGATTCAGATTCAATCAATTCAATCATGAAAAATCTGGAACCTCTAAGTATGGAAGACCGAATGCGAGCTAAACGCACTGGCCAAGCGCCAGATTATGAAATCAAGGGACAAATCCTACACATGGTGACTAATCAATGCCAATTTAGTGGTGCGCCGAAGGAAGATCCAAACGAACATCTTCGTACCTTTAATAGGATCTGTACACTATTTAAAATCCGAGAAGTGGAGGATGAACAGATATATCTCATGTTATTTCCCTGGACTTTAAAGGGAGAAGCCAAAGATTGGTTAGAATCGTTACCTGAAGGGGCGATCGATACATGGGATGTTTTAGTTGACAAATTTCTTAAACAATTCTTTCCGGCATCTAAAGCCGTGAGACTTCAAGCAGAAATTGTTACGTTCACACAGAAGCCAAATGAAACTCTATATGAGGCGTGGACAAGATTTGGAAAGTTATTGAGGGGATGTCCGCAACATGGTTTAGTCACCTGTCAAATAGTACAAATATTCTACCAAGGATGCGACATCACTACAAGAAAAGACATCGATATAGCAGCTGGTGGTTCCATTATGAAGAAAACAGCAACTGACGCTTACAAAATTATTGATAACACTGCTTCCCAATCACATGAGTGGCACCAAGAAAAAGATATCGTTAGATCATCTAAAGCAGCTAGAGCCGATTCTAGCCATGACTTTGATTCCATTTCCGCAAAGATAGATGCTGTGGAGAGACGAATGGAAAAGATGACTAAGGATATTCACTCAATACGAATTAGTTGTGAGCAGTTTGGAGGACCACATTTGACAAAAGATTGTCTCAGTATTGAATTAACAATGGAACAAAGAGAGAATATTTCATACATAAACCAAAGGCCTGGAAATAATTATCAGAATAATTATCAACCGCCAAGACCAATTTACAATCAAAACCAGAATTATAACCGAAATATTCCATACAACAACCAACAAGGTCCTAGCAATCAACAAGTATCCAATAATACTTATAATCAGCAAAGACCTAATTTTCAAAAAAAACCACCACAGCAAACCGATGATAAAAAGCCAAATTTAGAAGATATGATGACGAAGCTAGTTGAAACTCAAACGCAGTTTTTCACATCTCAGAAACAAACCAATGAACAAAACGCTCAAGCATTTAGAAATCAACAAGCTTCTATTCAAAATCTGGAACAAGAAGTGAGTAACCTAGCAAGGTTAATAGGTGAAAGAAAACCGGGAAGTCTACCTAGTGATACAAATGCTAACCCCAGGAATGAAACAGCTAAAGCTATTACCACAAGAAGTGGTACAACACTTAAACCACCTGAATTACCTGTAACTTCTGATGAAACTATTCCTACTCCACAAGAACCACAACCTGATCAAGATAAGGAAAAAGAACCGGTAGTTGAAAAGGTTAATGAAGATAACACAGTTAAGGATAAACCTTATGTTAAACCATACCAACCACCACTTCCTTACCCGAGTAAAATGAAGAAAGAAAAACTTGAAGCCGAGCAATCCAAATTCTTGGATATGTTTAAACAGATAAATGTAAATCTTCCTTTCATTGATGTGATTTCAGGAATGCCTAGATATGCTAAATTCTTGAAAGATCTAATCTCAAATAGAAAGAAAATGGAAGAACTCTCGGCTGTTACTGTGAATGCTAATTGTTCAGCAGTGCTGTTGAATAAAATACCAGAAAAACTATCTGATCCAGGAAGTTTCACAATTCCATGTTTTCTGGGTAGTCTTAGTTCAATAGAAGCATTGGCAGACTTAGGTGCTAGTATAAATCTAATGCCGTATTCACTATACACTAAACTAGACCTTGGAGAATTAAAACCAACCAGAATAAGCATACAACTAGCCGATAGATCAATAAAATATCCTAGAGGGATAATGGAGAACATGCTAGTTAAAGTTGGTACTTTAGTATTTCCAGTAGATTTTGTTGTTTTGGACATGGAAGAAGATTCTCAAGTTCCTCTCATATTAGGAAGACCATTCTTAAACACGGCTAAAGCAATGATAGACGTGTTCGGTAAGAAACTGACCCTAAGTATAGAGGATGAGAGTGTTACCTTTTCAGTTGATAGAGCAATGCAACAACCACAATCTGCAGATGATACATGTTATTATATTCAAACTATAGATGCACATGCAGAATTATTAGAAGAATTTCCAGAATTACAAGGAACAGGAAAATGTTCTTTAGGAGAAGGTAATGAACCAATTGATGAAGCTGAAATGTTAGCTACACTTATAGCTAATGGATATGAACTAACAACAGAAGAAATTCAAATGCTAAAAGAAGAAGACAGATATCGATATAAATCATCGATAGAAGAACCTCCGAAATTAGAGTTAAAGCCACTTCCAAACCATTTGGAATACGCTTATTTACATGGTGAATCTGAATTACCTGTAATAATATCATCTTCTCTTACTGAAAATGAGAAATCACAACTCATTTCTGTGTTGAAAGCTCATAAACCAGCCATTGCATGGAAGATTCATGATATTAAAGGAATAAGTCCTTCGTATTGCACACATAAAATCCTTATGGAAGAAGGTCATAAAACGTATGTGCAACGCCAACGAAGACTAAATCCTAATATGCAAGATGTAGTTAAGAAAGAGATTATTAAACTGCTAGATGCAGGTTTAATTTATCCAATCTCTGATAGTCCATGGGTAAGCCCAGTTCAATGCGTACCTAAGAAGGGTGGCATGACTGTCATTACAAATGAGAAAAATGAGCTTATTCCTACTAGGACTGTAACAGGATGGCGTGTATGTATTGATTATAGAAAATTAAATGACGCCACCAGAAAAGATCACTTTCCCTTACCTTTCATTGATCAAATGTTGGAAAGATTAGCCGGAAATAGTTACTATTGTTTTCTAGATGGATTTTCCGGATATTTTCAAATTCCAATAGCACCCGAAGATCAAGAGAAAACCACATTCACGTGCTCTTATGGTACTTTTGCTTACAAACGCATGCCATTTGGACTTTGCAACGCCCCTGCAACCTTTCAAAGGTGTATGATGGCGATTTTTCACGACATGATAGAAGAATGCATGGAAGTATTCATGGATGACTTTTCAGTCTTCGGTGATACATTTAAATCATGTCTAGTTAATCTGGAACGAATGCTAATTAGATGCGAACAATCAAATCTAGTACTTAATTGGGAGAAATGCCATTTCATGGTTAAAGAAGGCATCGTTCTTGGACATAAAATTTCAAAAGAAGGAATTGAAGTGGATAGAGCTAAAGTAGATGTAATTGCTAAACTTCCACATCCCACCAATGTTAGAGGAGTTAGGAGTTTTCTAGGGCATGCCGGTTTTTACCGACGTTTCATAAAAGATTTTTCTAAAATTGCCACTCCTATGAATAAACTCCTAGAAAAGGATGCGCCATTCATCTTTTCAGATGAGTGTATCAAATCTTTTAATATTCTTAAAGAGAAACTCACTAATGCGCCGATCATGATAACACCAAATTGGAATCTATCATTTGAACTAATGTGCGATGCAAGTGATTTTGCAATGGGAGCCGTTTTAGGACAAAGGATTGAAAAACGATTTCAACCTATATATTATGCTAGTAAGACGTTACAAGGAGCACAAACGAACTATACAACTACTGAAAAAGAACTCCTTGCTATTGTCTTTGCTTTTGACAAATTTCGATCATATCTCGTTCTAGCAAAAACGGTGGTCTATACCGACCATTCTGCTCTTAGATACCTATTTTCAAAACAAGATGCTAAACCAAGATTAATCCGTTGGATCTTACTCTTACAAGAGTTTGATATTGAAATCCGAGATAAAAGAGGAGCAGAAAATCTCGCCGCCGATCATCTTTCTCGTCTTGAAAATCCCGAATTAGAAGTTCTAAATGAATCGGCCATTCAAGATAACTTTCCTGATGAATATCTATTGAAGATAGATTATAAAGAAATCCCATGGTTTGCAGACTATGCAAACTACTTAGTTTGTGGATTCCTTGAAAAAGGATTATCGTACCAAAGACGAAAGAAATTCTTCAGTGATATAAAACACTATTTCTGGGAAGATCCACATTTGTTTAAAAGTTGTCCCGATGGAATAATACGCCGATGTGTATTTGGAGATGAAGCTAGTAAAATTTTAAACCATTGTCACACAGGACCAACAGGAGGGCATTATGGGCCTCAACTAACAGCAAGAAAAGTTTATGAAACTGGATTCTATTGGCCTACAATTTACAAAGACGCACACCTTCTTTGCAAATCCTGTGATGCATGTCAAAGGGCCGGAAAAATAAGTCAACGTGATGAAATGCCACAAAATGTCATCCAAGTATGTGAAGTATTTGACATTTGGGGTATTGACTTTATGGGTCCATTTCCAAAATCTCATAATAATCTATATATACTCGTAGCCATTGATTATGTATCTAAATGGGCGGAAGCACAAGCTCTCCCAACTAACGATGCACGAGTTGTAGTCAACTTTTTAAAACGTCTTTTTGCAAGGTTTGGAACACCGAAAGCTTTAATAAGTGATCGGGGTACTCATTTCTGTAATAATCAACTTGAGAAAGTTCTTAAAAGATATGGAGTAACTCATAAAATCTCCACCGCATATCATCCACAAACAAGTGGACAAGTTGAAAATACCAACCGAGCTTTAAAACGTATTCTAGAGAAAACCGTAGGATCAAATCCGAAGGAATGGTCCATTAAATTGGAGGATGCACTCTGGGCTTTTAGAACAGCCTACAAAACTCCAATTGGAACCACACCTTTTAGACTTGTTTATGGAAAAGCATGTCATCTTCCAGTAGAAATTGAACACAAAGCCTTTTAGGCTTTGAAGACATGTAATCTTGATTTACATGAAGCCGGACGTCTACGATTAAGTCAACTAAACGAATTAGAAGAATTAAGACATGAAGCATACGAAAATTCGTTAATCTATAAAGAAAGAACGAAGAAATGGCATGATAAAAGAATCAGAAGTTCAAAAGAATTTAAAGAAGGAGACAGAGTTCTTCTTTTCAATTCACGATTCAAGCTATTTCCTGGAAAATTGAAATCAAGATGGTCTGGACCATTCATAGTCAAAAGAGTTTTCCCATACGGAACGATAGAATTGATAAATTCAAATGGGATTGAATTTAAAGTTAATGGTCACAGAGTTAAACATTACATACATGGTCCGATGGAAGTCGACAACGAAGTTAATCACAATTTCAACACCACAGCTAACTAAGTGTGGGGAGAATCAAGTCTTTAAAGGATAATATGTATTTCTGATAGAGTTAGATTGTCTGTTTTCGTGTAGTTCTCGAAAATGGAACCCGAATGGTCTTTCCCTAGCAGACCCTAAAGAACTAGTCTTCTCCCCCCATTCTGAATTTTTATTTTTTTTAGGTTTTTACGAAATGAAGACTGCCTGTGAACTAAACCATGGTCTAATGCTACACGCTTTGATCACTAAAAGAAATAATGACATACTACCGAGTGAAATAGTATCAGTAATCAGAGAAAGAATGGACGGAGTTAGAAAAGAATCCAGATGCGAAGATAATAAGTTACAATTTGGTAAAGGAAAATCAAAATCCGCAGCGAAAAGAAGAGCACGACACCTAGAAAGATGTCACAAATGCGGAAAATGGTCACATGGAGGTAAATGTTCAAATAATCAAACCTATTCAAATACCGAATTTGTTACTTTATGCAGAGACGGACCGTTCATATGTTTAGAAGAAAAGACACTGAATGCGCGAGGTTACGCCTATGTAGCCATGGAAAACCAATTAAACCGACTATCTTATGAATGGGATAGATCATATAACTAAGAAATCTATTCCACAGGTATGTCTGTACAGTTTTTATTTTTATTTTTATTTTTAACCTTTTGATAATAAACGCTAATTTGTTCGCTAAAAAGTATTAAATTGGTATTAAATAAAATTAGGTTTGGCGACCGAAATTATTGATATCATTCAAAAATTTATTACATCACTGCGAAATTTAACGTTTATTCTTAAGGTATAAATATCTTTAATCAATCAACACAAAATATTTCAAAAATTCGTCATGAGTTAAATTAGGTCTTGGAACCGAAATTACTTTACCTAAAAGAGGGCGCATATTTTTGATAATATTTGATTGATTAAAGTGGGATAAAAAGACAAAAAGATTTTTAATTTTATTTTTATCATGTTTTTAATATTAATATTTAAATCTTAAATTAATATTGTAAACTTTGTAAAAACAATATATTTAAAATTGTAAATATTTGAAAAATTAATATAAGTTTGGTATGAATTTATAAATTTTTAAATTAAGTTTGGTGTGAATTTTTAATTTTTAAAATATGAATTTTTAATTTTTAAAATATAAATTTTTTATTTTATGCATTTCAATTTTAAGTTTGGTGTGAATTTTTTTTATTATTTAAGTTGTGTGAATTTAAAAACAAAAATTTACTTTATCTCATTAAGTTAAGAATATGATTTTTAAAATTCATCGTAAGTTGAAGACTAGGTCTTTGAACTGAAATTGCTTTACCCGAGGGAGGGATGGGAACTTTTATTATCATTATTTTTAATCTTATTGAATTAAAGTATGCCAAAAACATTGAAAAAACTCAAAAATCTTAGCTTTTAAAACAATCGCTACAAAAAAGACAAATTTTAAAATTTTGTCGAAGGACGGACTAGGACATCGATCCGAAACGACCTCGTCCTAAATAACAAGGGAAACAAAATTTTAAAATTAATTACTTAATTGTTTTAATAAGTTAATGATTATAAAAAAAAAAAATAATACCAAACTCCGCGACTCGCGGAGTTTGGAGCTTAAATCTCCGCGACTCGCGGAGGGACCAATTTACAGAAAAAAATAAAACGTAAAAAAACAGATCAGTGCACCACACAACTCAAACAACAGCAAAATACTGCGAAATAAACTGCCGAAAAACCCCGCAAAAACACCCCAAAAATCCCAATTTTTAACGGTTAATCACCAAATTTTTTACTAAAATCATGTTGAGAAGGATGCTATCTAAGAATTACTCAAGAAAAACGGTAAATTTCTACACCTAAACACCATTTAATCCGAAATTTAGTGTTCTTGAGCAATTTTTTCCCCAATTTGATTTTGATGCTTTTTAGTGTAATTATGCTTAAATTGTTTATGTATTATGCTTGTATAACCTAGATTGATGCTGTTTAACATGATTAGAAGCCTTAAACTTCAAATTTTGAATAATCTAGGGTTTGTGTTCTTGAGCAAATTTGGGGCTTTTTGATATAAACAGGTTATGGCCGATTTTTGTCATGAATTGTTGCTAAAATAAGTAATGTAACATGTTTAGGTAGTTAAATGATCCAAACTTTGAGCCTAAATATGAATTTTGAGAATTAAAGTGGACTTTTTCAAGTCTAAAATTCATGAACTTGATTTTTGAAAGATAATGCCATTTGAGACTTGTTTAATTGCTAGTAATGATTATTTTGACATGTTATTTGAGTTGAATGCTTATGAACTTGGCGAACATTTTCGTATATGCTTATTTGAAAAATTGTAGATTTGATTAAAATGTGAAAATGAGCTTAAGTTTGATATAAATTGATAATGTCATTGTAATTATTTTGATTGATGATTTTGCTGACACTAATGCATATTTGGATGCACAAAATTTGTGTTTGATGTGTTTTGCAGAATGAAAGGGGTGAATCTTCATCCCAAGCCCGCAATGCTCCTGCTGAGAATTTGGAACAACAGGAGGTGGATAACTACTACAAGCAGGATATACCTCATCCAGTCATGACCTTTTCCGATATGCACTTGGAAGAGTTGCACCCGAACCTGAGATTTGACAGACTTTGGATAGATTATCCAAAATATCAAAGGGGTTTGCATACTCTTCATTCTAAGGTTGTTGAGGTACCGAGGGTCATAGAATGGGGACCCTTAGAATCTGTAGAATTGGCAGGGCCAATTAGGGAATTACTTGTACAGAGGTATGGTAATTCTTCTTTTAATGACTGGGTACGTTTATTCACCATGCGTAGACCTGTATATAAAGTATGGTGTGAAGAATTGTTATGTAGTATAGAGTTGAATGATCGGGTAGCTAGTTTAACCGATCGTTCTTTTATTAGATTTTTGTTAGGCGGTTCGATGCGCCACATGTCTTTACTGGACATGGCTCAGGCTTTACGTATATATACGCCTGAGGAGTTAGCGTCTGCCGATTGTAGAGGATTGATACTAAACGGTAGAAAGATAGATGAAAATTTTGATACACACGGTGTGTGGAGTCAAATGACAAGCCATCACCGTTTCAAAGGGGGAAATTACTCTTATTTGGATATAGATAGAGCAGAATTAAGAGTAATACATAGGTTTTTAGCTAATTCGATTACACAAAGGGGTAAGAACAAGGAAAAAGTAAATGAACAGGATTTGTTTTACCATATGTGTATTCGAGACCCACAAAGCACTGTAAGTATACCATATTGTGTGGGTTATTATTTATCAGCTATGGTTCGGGGGATGCGACCGCATAGCATAATAGGAGGTGGTATTTTTATTACTTTGATTGGTGAATATCTCGGTGTGGATATAAGTCGGGGGGGATTATTAGTAGAAGAACCAGAACCCCGCGATACTATAGGTTTAAATGTATACCATGGTGCGAAAGTTTTGAAGAGGCGAAATAACGCCGCAGTACGATACCATGGTAGACATCCACAGGTGGAGAGAAACCAACAGCAAGGTAATGTAGGAGGGGGGAATGAGATGCAAGAAATGCAAAGGTTTATAGCTTTTCAGGAATACGAAAATGCTAGACAGAGAGCATTTGAAGATTGGCAAGTTCATCAGAACCAAACCATAGCTCATTGCCAACATATAGGTAGAAACTATATTCCTACACCGAAACCCATCTTCCCTCCTTGGTCTATAGAGATGCAGCCACCATATCCTACGTATGACCCTGCCGAAGCATTCTATAGCACCTATGGTTATGCCTGGAACCCCTATTGGTACCAATATCATCCTTAGTTTACTTATTATTTTTTTTTTATTTTGTAATTTGTAATTATTGATACGTTTAATACTTTTGTTAATATTGTAATCATTTTTATAATTATCTAACTTTTATTCTTAGATTTTAATAATTTTTGAATGTGGGGTAATATACCAAACTTCAAAAATATGTATATATGTTTGCAGTTTATCTTATGTACACAACAGGGTAAAACAACGCATTTTCAAAGACTGGCATTATGTTCAGCAAAAGCAACTAATTTTGACGACAAGATGCAAAATATATGTGAAATAACAACAAGACGGAATGAACAAATGATGTGCACCATTTATCATTCAGCAAACAAACGCCAATATATTTGGAAACTTTGGTAAAAATTTAATCATTTTCACACAAATCACCCTCAATAATTTAAATTGTTACTGATTTCTTGCAAATGAGGGCATTGCAAGATCTTAAGTGTGGGAAGGGGTTAAATTCTTTCGGATTTTAAAAATTTTTACTTTATACACTTGGTTACCATTAAAAATACTAGTAAAGCAGTAGTTGTATTAGAATCTAGTGCTCTCTGATAAAAAAGAACAGCCCTAGTCTTATATACTGACTACCCAATTCTAGTAAAATTTTTTAAAATTTTCAATTAAATGAATTCAAAATCATGTTTATACATATTTATGAACGATAAAACTAGGTTTTAACACCGAAATTATTGTTACCTCGGAAAGGACATAAATTGAGAAACAAACTAAAATGTTAAAATTCATTTAAAATGGAATAGAGGACGATAAAAAGGAAAATAAAAGCCAAGTGTGGGAAAATTTACCAAGTTATCTTAAACATATGTCACATATATCTGTAACAAATAACTGAAAATACTTTTGCTTTGGACTAAACTAAACTGTTTTACCCGATGAAAGAAAAGAAGAGATGGATCTACACGATGAATCAATTCCATCATTAAAAGGAAGTAAAGTCTTCTGAAAAAGAAACGCGCTTCTTGATTTAGGTCATGAAGTTGTCGTCCAGACCAGCTGTAGGTTGACAAAAAATCTAGAAAAGTCATCACTAAAATCAGCAGGAAATCCACGGACCTCAGCATTAAACAGGGTCGCCAAGTGGTCAGATTTATCCTAACCATGAGAAGGATTTATCTTGTACAATGGGGGGGGGGGCACCATGCAAATTAGCTGGATAAGACTAATGAATCAGATCCCCAGAAAGGATAATCTCCTTAAAGATTAAAAATCAGCTTTTAAGACTGATATTACTCAATCCTTGAGATTGACCTTAAAGATTGAGAATTCAAACTCATGGAATTCAATGATATCTAAACTCGAGCTTGAACGAGAAAATATTTTGATCAAAATTACAAACCGATTTGTTTTCTGAAAACCCTATTTTCAATGCGTTCATTACCGTTGAACGTAAAATCCTAGGAATTCACCTGGAATTCATTAGGTCACCTGAACTAAATCGGGTGTCAACCGTAAGAACGGTGGTTGCATAGTGGTCAAAGACAGGACCTTGTGCCATACCGAAAAATTATAAGGGTGAGCTTTACTATTGCTCCTACCAAGGATAGTAATTGCGTCCGACACGTTATAGACCATAATTAAAAGCATGTCAGGGGACATTGCCTTAACAGTTGCTTGTTCAACGCTTTCCTTTACAACCGGACGGTAGTTTATCGAAAGGTAATATACGGGACAAGTAAACTGGACGTGTTGCTTTCCAAATACAAGGTTAGCAAGTGGGTGACACAAAACCGCAAGTTTTAAGCTAAAATTTTCAAATCTAAAACCCACCAAACCCACAAAAATATTTTGCAAACACCGGTAAAGGGTTATTCCGGAAAACTTATCTAGGGTAAAAACTAGATTTAATTTTCAAAAGATCAAATGTTTTCATAAAGATCCAATTTCCTTAATGGATCTAAATTTTTATAGTCATGTGGGACTGTAAACCATATCGTTACTACCATTGTTTATACCGCCGTATAGAAATCACTGATGTACAAAGTGTGAAGAATAAAGAAGTGATTCTAGTATTTCAAGACGATATTGCTTGAGGACAAGCAACGCTCAAGTGTGGGAATATTTGATAATGCTAAAAACGAACATATATTTCATAGCATTATTTCTCAAGAAAGACAAGCTTTTAGTTGCAATTGTTCTATTTACAAGTGATATTCGTTTAAATAATAAAAGGTGAAGACAAAAGACAGATTCGACGAATTGAAGACGCAAACAACCAAAAAGCTCAAAAGTACAAAAGACAATCAAAAAGGTTCCAATTATTGATAAGAAACGTCTCGAAATTACAAGAGTACAAGATTCAAAACGCAAAGTACAAGATATTAAATTGTACGCAAGGACGTTCGAAAATCCAGAACCGGGACCAGAGTCAACTCTTAACGCTCGACGCAACGGACTAAAAATTACAAGTTAACTATGTATATAAATATAATATAATATATAATTAATTATATTAATTATATATATATTATATTTATAAATAAAAACCGTCGGCAGAGAAAGACTCCAAAGGGACTGAGCTGTAAATTCATTCTCCGCGACTCGCGGAGTTTGAAGAGGATTTCACCGCGAGTCGCGGAGCCCCAAAATGAGAAACTGCCTATAAAGCCAACCGAATTCTGAGCATTTTTGATAATCTTTTTCTTCTCTTATCATACGTAAATTATATATATATATATATTTATAATTTATATTTTAATTTTAATTATAATTCTAATAATAAGGGTATGTTAGCGAATGTTGTAAGGGTGTAAGTCGAAATTCTGTCCGTGTAACGCTACGCTATTTTTAATCATTGTAAGTTATGTTCAACCTTTTTACATTAATGTCTCGTAGCTAAGTTATTATTATGCTTATTTAAAACGAAGTAATCATGATGTTGGGCTAATTACTAAAATTGGGTAATTGGGCTTTGTACCATAATTGGGATTTGGACAAAAGAACGACACTTGTGGAAATTAGACTATGGGCTATTAATAGGCTTTATATTTGTTTAACTAAATGATAGTTTGTTAATGTTAATATAAAGATTTACAATTGGGCGTCCTTATAAATTACCATATACACTCGATCGGACACGATGGGCGGGGTATTTATATGTACGAATAATCGTTCATTTAACCGGACACGGGAATGGATTAATAGCCACTAGAATAATTAAAACAGGGGTGAAATTACATTCAAGGGTAATTGGTGTAATTGCTAACAAAGTAGTAAAACCTTGGTTTACACGCAGTTGATAACCTGGTGTATTCATTAAACAAAGTATTAAAACCTTGTTACAATTCGAATCCCCAATTAGTTGGAATATTTAACTTCGGGTATAAGAATAATTTGATGAGGACACTCGCACTTTATATTTATGACTGATGGACTGTTATGGACAAAAACCAGACGGATATATTAAATAATCCAGGACAAAGGACAATTAACCCATGGGCATAAAACTAAAATCAACACGTCAAGCATCATGATTATGGAAGTTTAAATAAGCATAATTCTTTTATTTCATATTTAATTTCCTTTATTTTATATTTAATTGCACTTCTAATTATCGCACTTTTATTTATTGTTATTTAATTGCACTTTTAATTATCGTCCTTTTTAATTATCGCAAGTTTATTTTATCGCACTTTTATTATTCGCAATTTCATTATCGTTATTTATGTTACGCTTTAAATTAAGTCTTTTATTTATTTAATATTTTACATTAGGTTTTAACTGCGGCTAAAGTCTTAAAATCGACAAACCGGTCATTAAACGGTAAAAACCCCCCTTTATAATAATAATATTACTTATATATATGTTTGTATTTTTATAAAAGTAAATTAATATAGCGTTGAGCTTTGTTTAAAAAAAGATTCCCTGTGGAACGAACCGGACTTACTAAAAACTACACTACTGTACGATTAGGTACACTGCCTATAAGTGTTGTAGCAAGGTTTAAGTATATCCATTCTCTAAATAAATAAATATCTTGTGTAAAATTGTATCGTATTTAATAGTGTTTCGTTGTAAACTTCAATAGTATTTTATACCCCTTAGCTTTGACATCAAGGTCTTAGCAATCAACAAGTATCCAATAATACTTACAATCAGCAAAGACCTATTTTTCCAATTAAACCACAACAAACCGATGATAAAAAGACAAATTTAGAAGATATGAAGTCGAAGCTAGTTGAATCTCAAACGCAGTTTTTCACATCTCAGAAACAAACCAATGAACAAAATGCTCAAGAATTTAGAAATCAACAAGCTTCGATTCAAAATTTGGAACAAGAAGTAAGCAACCTAGCAAGGTTGATAGGTGAAAGAAAACCGGGAAGTCTACCTAGCGATACTAATGCTAACCCCCGGAATGAAACAGCTAAAGCCATTACCACAAGAAGTGGTATTACACTTAAACCACCTGAAATACCTGTAATTTCTGATGAAGCTATTCCTACTTCACAAGAACCACAATCTGATCAAGATAATGAAACAGAACCGGTAGTTGAAAAGGTTAATGAAGATAACACAGTTAAGGCTAAACCTTATGTTAAACCATACCAACCACCACTTCCTTACCTGAGTAAAATGAGAAAAGAGAGACCTGAAGCCGAGCAATCCAAATTCTTGGATATGTTTAAACAAATAAATGTAAATCTTCCTTTCATTGATGTAATTTCAGGAATGCCTAGATATGCTAAATTTCTAAAAGATCTAATCACGAATAGAAAGAAAATGGAAGAACTCTCGGCTGTCACTATGAATGTTAATTGTTCTACAGTGCTGTTGAATAAGATACCAGAAAAATTATCAGATCCAGGAAGTTTTACAATTCCATGTTTTCTGGGTAGTCTTAGTTCAATAGAAGCATTGGCAGACTTAGGTGCTAGTATAAATTTAATGCCGTATTCACTATACGCTAAACTAGACCTTGAAGAATTGAAACCAACACGAATAAGCATACAACTAACCGATCGATCAGTAAAATATCCTAGAGGGATAATGGAGAACATGCTAGTTAAAGTTGGTACTTTAGTATTTCCAGTAGATTTTGTTATTCTGGATATGGAAGAAGACTCTCGAGTTCCTCTCATATAAGGAAGACCATTCTTAAACACGGCCAAAGCAATAATAGACATGTTTGGTAAGAAACTGACGCTAAGTATAGAGGATGAGAGTGTTACCTTTTCTGATGATAGATCCATGCAACAACCACAATCTGCAGATGATACATGTTATTATATTCAAACTGTAGAATCACATGCAGAATTGTTAGAAGAATTTTCAGAATTACAAGGAACGGGAGAATGTTCTTTAGGAGAAGGAACTGAACCAATTGATGAAACTGAAATGTTAGCTACATTTATGGCTAATGGATATGAACCAACAACAGAAGAAATTCAAATGCTAAAAGAAGAAGACAGATATCAATATAAATCATCGATAGAAGAACCACCGACATTAGAGTTAAAGTCACTTCCAAACCATTTAGAATATGCTTATTTACATGGTGAATCCGAATTACCTGTAATAATATCGTCTTCTCTTACTGAAAATGAAAAATCTCAACTCATTTCTGTGTTAAAAGCTCATAAACCAGCTATTGCATGGAAAATTCGTGATATTAAAGGAATAAGTCCTTCGTATTGCACACATAAAATCCTTATGGAAGAAGGTCATAAAACATATGTACAACGCTAACGAAGACTAAATCCTAATATGCAATATGTTGTTAAGAAAGAAATTATTAAACTGCTTGATGCAGGTTTAATTTATCCAATCTCTGATAGTCCATGGGTAAGCCCAGTTCAATGCGTACCTAAGAAGGGTGGCATGACTGTCATCACAAATGAGAAAAATGAGCTTATTCCTACTAGGACTGTAACAGGATAGCGTGTTTGTATTGATTATAGAAAATTAAATGATGCCACCAGAAAAGATCACTTTCCCTTACCTTTCATTGATCAAATGTTGGAAAGATTAGCCGAAAATAGTTACTTTTGTTTTCTTGATGGTTTTTACGAATATTTTCAAATTCCAATAGCACCCGAAGACCAAGAGAAAACCACATTCACGTGCCCTTATGGTACTTTTGCTTACAAACGCATGCCATTTGGACTTTGCAACGCCCCTGCAACCTTTCAAAGGTGTATGATGGCGATTTTTCACGACATGATAGAAGAATGCATGGAAGTTTTCATGGATGACTTTTCAGTCTTCGGTGATACATTTGAATCATGTCTAGTTAATCTTGAACGAATGCTTATTAGATGCGAACAATCAAATCTAGTTCTTAATTGGGAGAAATGCCATTTCATGGTTAAAGAAGGCATCGTTCTTGGTCATAAAATTTCAAAGGAAGGAATTGAAGTGGATAGAGCTAAAGTAGATGTAATTGCTAAACTTCCACATCCCACTAATGTTAGAGGAGTTAGGAGTTTTCTAGGGCATGCCGGTTTTTACTGACGTTTCATAAAAGATTTTTCTAAAATTGCTACTCCTATGAATAAACTCCTAGAAAAGGATGCTCCATTCATCTTTTCAGATGAATGCATCAAATATTTTAATATTCTTAAAGAAAAACTCACTAATGCGCCGATTATGATAACTCCAAATTGGAATTTACCGTTTGAACTTATGTGCGATGCAAGTGATTTTGCAATGGGAGCCGTTTTAGGACAAAGGATTGAAAAACGATTTCAACCTATTTATTATGCTAGTAAGATGTTACAAGGAGCACAAACGAATTACACAACTACTGAAAAAGAACTCCTTGCTATTGTCTTTGCTTTTGACAAATTTCGATCATATCTCGTTCTAGCTAAAACGGTGGTCTATACCGACCATTCTGCTCTTAGAAACCTATTTTCGAAACAAGATGCTAAACCACGATTAATCCGTTGGATCTTACTCTTACAAGAGTTCGATATTGAAATCCGAGATAAAAAGGGAGCAGAAAATCTCGCCGTTGATCATCTTTCTCATCTTGAAAATCCCGAATTAGAAGTTCTAAATGAATCGGCAATACAAGACAACTTCCCTGATGAATATCTATTGAAGATAGATTATAATGAAATTTCATAGTTTGCAGACTATGCAAACTACTTAGTATGTGGATTCCTTGAAAAAGGATTATCGTACCAAAAATGAAAGAAATTCTTTAGTGATATAAAACACTATTTCTGGGAAGATCCACATTTGTTTAAAAGTTGTCCCGATGGAATAATACGCCGATGTGTATTCGGAAATGAAGCTAGTAAAATTTTAAACCATTGTCACACAGGACCAACATGAGGGCATTATAGGACTCAACTTACAGCAAGAAAAGTTTACGATGCTGGATTCTATTGGCCTACAATTTTCAAAGACGCGCACCTTCTTTGCAAATCCTGTGATGCTTGTCAAAGGGCCAGAAAAATAAGTCAACGTGATGAAATGCCACAATCTCATAATAATCTCTACATTCTCGTTGCCATTGATTATGTATCTAAATGGGCGGAAGCACAAGCTCTCCCAACTAACGATGCACGAGTTGTAGTCAACTTTTTAAAATGTCTTTTTGCAAGGTTTGGAACACCGAAAGCTTTAATAAGTGATCGGGGTACTCATTTTTGTAATAATCAACTTGAGAAAGTTCTCAAAAGATATGGAGTAACTCATAAAATCTCCACTGCTTATCATCCACAAACAAGTGGACAAGTTAAAAATACCAACCGAGCTTTAAAACGTATTCTAGAGAAAACCGTAGGATCAAATCCGAAGGAATGGTCCATGAAATTGGAGGATGCACTCTGGGCTTTTAGAACAGCCTACAAAACTCCAATTGGAACCACACCTTTTAAACTCGTTTACGAAAAAGCATGTCATCTTCCAGTAGAAATTGAACACAAAGCATTTTGGGCTTTGAAGACATGTAATCTTGATTTACATGAATCTGGACGTCTACGATTAAGTCAATTAAATGAATTAGAAGAATTAAGACATGAAGCATATGAAAATTCGTTAATCTATAAAGAAAGAACGAAGAAATGGCATGATAAAAGAATCAGAAGTTCAAAAGAATTTAAAGAAGGAGACAGAGTTCTTCTTTTCAATTCACGATTCAAGCTATTTCCTGGAAAATTGAAATCAAGATGGTCTGGACCATTCATAGTCAAAAGAGTTTACCCATATGGAACAATAGAGTTAATAAATTTAAATGGGATTGAATTTAAAGTTAATGGTCACAGAGTTAAACATTACATACATGGTCCGATGGAAGTTGACAATGAAGTCAATCATAATTTCACCACCCAAGAAAACCTTCAAAATGAAAACATAAATATGTTATCAACAACATATGAAAAATCAAAATTGAAAAATAGGGAGGATTCAAATTGGAGTGATGAAGAAGAATTCTTATACAAACCTCCCATTCCAAGAAACGAAGAAAAATGTGAACAAGAAGTTCAAATAGAAGTGAAAGAACCAAGAAAAGAACACCCAAAAAAGGTTTACAAACTAACTCGACTTACTAAAATAGGAGACCCGGGCGAATTTATCATTTCTTGCTTACTTAATGATGGTGCTGTATATAATGGACTCGCAGATTTAGGAGCAAGTGCAAATATTATGCCTCTTTCCTTATACAAAAGATTAGGTATGGGTAAATTAAAACCAACCAAAATAGGTGTTCAATCATTTGACCTAACCATTAAACACCCGGTTGGAATAGCAAATAATTTACTTGTTAACGTGGGAAGTTTGACCTTTGTTGCAAACTTCATAGTGATTAATATGGAGGAAAACCTTGATATTCCTCTAATTTTAGGTCGCCCATTTTAGCAACCACCGAGGCATTCATTGATGTAAGAGAAGGTAGAATGACACTTAGGGATGGTGATAAATCAATCACCTTTGTGAACCGAAAGTTTAGATCTCCACCAACCAAAACTGTTAGACCAATAAAAACACATAAGTGTGGGGAAGATGTAGAAACACTTAATGATGATCCGATCACAAAGAACCCGTTGATGATACGAAATTAGATGAACCCGTTTTTAACAGTTCAACGAAGAAACTTTATAAACAGATTCACTATGCTAAGATTAAGAGAAACTTTAAGTTATGTAACCAATTAGTATCCAATTTATCGCCAAAAGAAAAGGCGATGTTAGTTGAATTTGTGAAAGCTACGGAGGAAATCAACAAATGGATTGAAGAAAAAGTCAGAGATATACAAATTGTTGATAGTCCAATTGAAAATAAAGTTAATCACAATTTCAACACCACATGTAACTAAGTATGGGGAGGTTCGAATCTTTTTAGGGTAATATGTATTTCTGTTAGAGTTAGATTTTATGTTTTTATGTAGTTCTCGAGAATGAAATCCAAATGGTCTTTCCCTAGCAGAACCTAAAGAACTAGTATTCTCCCCCTCATTCTGAATTTTTATTTTTTTTAGGTTGTACGAGATGAAGAATTCCTGTGAACTAAACCATGGTCTAATGCTACACGCTTTGATCACTAAACGTAATAATGACACACTCCCGAGTGACCTGGTATCAGTAATAAGAGCCAAATTGGACGGAGTAAGAAAAGAACTCAGAAACGATCATAATAAGTTACATTTTGGTAAAGAAAAATCAAAATCCGCAGCGAAAAGAAGAGCACGACACCTTGAAAGATGTCACAAATGCGTAAAATGGTCACACGAAGGAAAATGCTCGACGAATCAGACATATTCAAATACTGAATTTGTTACTTTATGCAGAGAAGGACTGTTCATATGTTTCGAAGAAAAATCGTTGAATGCTCGAGGTTATGCCTATGTAGCTATGGAAAACCAATTAGTCCGACTATCTTATGAGTGGGCTAAAGCAGGTCATTGATAATTCTATCTCACAGGTAAGTATGTACAGTTTTTATTTTTATTTTTATTGCTTTTAACCTTTTGATAATAAACGCTAAATTGTTCGCTATAAAATATTAAATTGATACTCAATAAAATTAGGTTTTGCGACCGAAATTATTGATATCATACAAAAATTTATTACATCACTGTAAAATTTACCGTTTATTCTTAAGGTATAAATATCTTTAATCAATCAACCCAAAATATTTCAAAAATTCGTTAGGAGTAAAACTAGGTAATATAACCAAAATTACTTTACCGAAACGAGGGACGTATATTTTTGATAATATTTGATTGATTAAAGTGGGATAAAAGACCAAAAAGATTTTTAATTTTATTTTTACTTTGTTTTTTTTAAAATTAATATATTAATATTAAATTATTATTGTAAACTTTTTAAATCAATATATTTAAATTTGTAAATATTTGAAAAATTAATATTTTTAATATAAGTTTGTATGTATAAAAACAAAAATATAATATAAGTTTGGTGTCAATTTTTAATAAAATGAACTTTTAATTTTATGCATTTTAAATTTAAGTTTGGTGTGAATTTAAAAACAAAAATGTACTTTATTTCGCTAAGTTAAAAATTTAATTTTTAAAATTCGTCGTGAGTTGAAAAATAGGTCGTTGAACCGAAATTTCTCTACCCAAGGGAGGGACGAGAACTTTTATTATCATTATTTTTAATCTTATTGAATTAAAGTATGCCAAAAACAATTAAAAAACCCAAAAATCTTAGTTTTTAAAACAATCGCTTCAAAAAGACAAATTTTAAAATTTTGTCGAGGGACGGACTAAGACAACGATCCGAAACGACCTCGTCCTAAATAACAAGGAAAATAAAATTTTTAAATTATGTAATTTCTATTTTAAAAGATAAAGGTTTTATATATATAAAAAAAAAAGCCCTTCGAGATCGCGGAGCCAGGAGGCTGTCCTCCTTCGAGATCGCGGAGCAGCAAATTTCCAGAAAGCATAAACTGGTTGACAGACCAGTTTCATACACACACACCACACATATTTCTGCGAAAATATCACAAAAAAACACACACAAATCGCCATTTTGCACCATTTTTCATTAAATTTGTTGCTAAAAATTGATGTGGAGATTTCTACCTAGATCCCTTTCAAGAAGAATGGTAATTTCTACACCTGTAACACTCTTAAATTCAAATTTATTTTGTGTTCTTGAGCTATTTTTTTAATTTGATTTTTAGTGTAATTAGTATTAAATTGTTGATATATTATGCATGTATAGCCTATATTGATGCTATTTAATAGGATTTGAAGCCAAAAACTTCAAAATTTTTAGGAATCTAGGGTTTGTGTTCTTGAACAATTTGGGGCTTTTTGATATAAACAGGTTATGGCCGATTATTATCATGAATTATTGCTAAATTAAGTAGTGTAACATGTTTAGGTAGCTAAATGATCAAAACTTTGATCCTAAACATGATTTTTGAGAATTAAAGTGGACTTTTTAAGTCTAAAATTCATGAACTTGATTAATTTGATATAAAAGCCATTTGAAACTTATTTAATTGCTAGTAATGATTATTTTGACATGTTATTTGAGTAGAATGCTTATAAACTTGGTAAACATTTTCATATATGCTTATTTGAAAAAGTGTAGAATTGTTAAAAATATGAAAATGAGCATGAGTTTAATATGGATTAAACATGTCATGTTAGTTATTTTTAATTGTTATTTTGCTAATACCAATGCATTTTTTGATGCACAATTCCTTTTTGTTTAATGTGTTTAGCAGAATGAACGAGGTGAATCTTCATCCGCGCCACAAAATTTGAATACTTATAATGAAAGTGACGAGGATCAAGATCTCAGTGAACAATACAAACAGAATCAACCGAACCCTTTTATTTCATTGTCGCAAGCAGTTGAAGCAAATCTACACCCTAACTTACGATTTGATAGATTTTGGATAGACTATCTAAAATATCAGAGGAACTTGAGCATTCTTTATCCCAAAGATGTTGAAGTGTCCAGGGTGATAGATTGGGCACCATTAGAGACAGTGGGATTGGCCGAGCCAAAAAGAGAATTACTTACACAAAGGTATGGTAATTCTACTTTCAATGATTGGATTAATCTATTCACTATACGTAGACCTGTGTATAAGGAATGGTGCGTTGAGTTAGTAAGTACTATTGAACTAAATGATGAAGTAACTAGTTTAATGGATAGAAGTTTTATTAGATTTCTATTAGGAGGTGTGATGCGCTGTATGTCTTTATTAGATATGGCTGAAGCTTTGTGCATTTATACGGCTGAAGAATTATTAACTGATGATTGTAGACAGTTGATAAGTAATGGTAGAAGGGTTGATTATGATTTTGATAAGAATGAGTTGTGGAGTATAATGACTAGCCATAATCGTTTTCGTGGAGGTCATTATTCTTATATTTATATAGATAGAGCTGAGCTTAGGGTAATCCATAGATTCATTTCCAACTCTATTACACAAAGGGGTAGAAATAAAGATAAAGTGACTGAAGATGATTTATTTTATCTGATGTGTATTAGAGACCCACAGAGCTTTGTAAATATTCCTTATTGTGTGGGCTATTATTTGTCGGATATGATAAAGGGAATGCGAAACAATAGTATTATAGGAGGTGGTATTTTTGTGACTTTAATTGCCGAGTACCTCGGTGTGGATATTACTCGGGGAAGGGAGTTAGTACAAGTAACCATTCCTTGTGATCGGATTGATATGCGGGTATATGCTGGTGCAAAGGTTTAGTTGAAAAGAAATAATGTTGCACTTCCATATCAAGGGAATCATCCACAGGTAGAAAGAGGTCAACAACAAGATAATGTGGGAGGAGGAAACCAAATGACCGATATACAAAGAATAATGTCCCAAACTGAATACTAACGGGCTATGCAACAAGAGTTTCAGGATTGGAAATATCATCAAGAATATATCAAAGCCTATTTAGCCTCCCAAGGTAGGAACTACATTCCTACTGAGCCAGTCTATTTTCCTACGTGGACCGAGGATACGAGACCAACTTTTCCTACCTATGACCCATTTCAAGCATATCAAGATAGATACAATGAACCATGGAACCCCTACTGGTTTCAGAATCAACCCTAGTTTACTTAGTCTTATTTATCTTATTTATTTGTAATGTTGCTATATTTAATACTTATGTTGGTATTGTATTAGTTTTTATAATTTTCTAACTTTTATTATTATATTTTAATAATTTTTGAATGTGGGGTAATATACCAAACTTCAAAAATATGTATATATGTTTGTAGTTTATCTTATGTACACAACATGGTAAAACAACGCATTTTCAAAGACTGGCATTAAGTTCAGCAAAAGCTACTAATTTTGACGACAAGATGCAAAATAAATGTGATGGAACAACAAACAGAATGAACAAATGATGTGCACTATTTATCATTCAACAAACAAACAACAATATGTTTGGAAACTTTGGTAAAATTTAATCATTTTTCTACGCTAATCACCCTCAATAATTTAAATTGTTACTGATTTCTTGCAAATGAGGGCATTGCAAGATCTTAAGTGTGGGAAGAGGTTAAATTCTTTCGGAATTTTAAAAAATTTAATTTAAACACTTGGTTACCATTAAAAATACTAGTAACGCAGTAGTTGTATTAGAATCTAGTGCTCTATGATAATAAAGAACAGCCCTAGTCTTATATACTGACTACCCAATTCTAGTAGAATTTTTGGGAATTTTCAACTAAATGAATTCAAAATCATGTTTATACATATTTATGAACGATAAAATTAGGTATTAACACCAAAATTATTGTTACCTTGGAAAGGACATTAATTGAGAAACAGCCCAAAATGTTAGAATTCATTTAAAATGGAATAGAGGACAATAAAAAGGCAAAGAAAGGAAAATAAAAGCTAAGTGTGGGAAAAATTTACCAAGTTATTTAGAACATATGTCACATATTTTTGTACAAATAATTGAAGATACTTTTGTTTTGGACAATTTTATCAGTTTTACCCAATCTCTTATAATATATTTGAAAGAAAAGATGGATCTACACGATGAATCAATTCCATCATTAAAAAGAAGTAAAGTCTTTCAAAAAAGAAACGCGCTTCTTGATTTAGGTCAGGAAGTTGTCGTCCAGACCAGTTGTAGAGTTTACGAAAAACCTTGAAAAGTTTCTCTAAAATCAGCTGGAAATCCACGGACCTCAGCATAAAACAGGGTTGCCAAGTGGTCAGACTTATCCTAACCATGAGAGGATCTGTCTTGTACAATGAGGGGCACCGTGCAAATTAGCTTATAAGACTAATGAATCAGATCCCCAGAAAGGATAATCTCCTTAAAGATCAAAAATCAGCTTTTAAGACTGATATTACTCAATCCTTGAGATTGACTTTAAAGATTGAGAATTACAAACTCATTGAATTCAATGATATCTAAACTCGAGCTTGAACGAGAAAATATTTTGAAAAAAAAAAATACAAACCGATTTGTTTTCTAAAAACCCATTTTCAATGCGTTCATTACCATTGAACGTAAATTCCTAGAAATTCACCTGGAATTCATTAGGTCACCTGAACCAAATCGGGTGTCAACCGTAAGAACGGTGGTTGCATAGCATGGTCAAAGACAGGACCTTGTGCTAGACTAAAAAATTATAAGGGTGAGCTTTACTATTGCTCTTACCAAGGATAGTAATTGCATCCGACACGTTATAGACCATAATTAAAAGCATGCCAGGGGACATTACCTTAACAGTTGCTTGTTCAACGCTTTCCTTTACAACCGGACTGTAGTTTACCGAAAGGTAATATACGGAGCAAGTATACTAGAGGTGTTGCTTTCCCAATACAAGGTTAGCAAGTGGGTGACACAAAACCATAAGTTTTGAGCTAAAATTTTCAAATCTGAAACCCACCAAACCCACAAAAACATTTTGCAACCACCGGTGAAGGGTTATTCCGGAAAACTTATCTAGGGTAAAAGCTAGATCGTATTTTCAAAAGATCAAATGTTTTCATAAAGATCCAATTTCCTTAAGGATCTAAATTTTCATAGTCATGTGGGACTGTAAACCACAACGTTACTACCATTGTTCATACCACCGTATAAAAATCACTGATGTACAAAGTGTGAAGAATAAAGAAGTGATTCTAGTATTCTTATTTCAAGACTATATTGCTTGAGGACAAGCAACGCTCAAGTGTGGGAATATTTGATAATGCTAAAAATGAACACATATTTCATAGCATTATTCCTCAAGAAAGACAAGATTTTAGTTGCAATTGTTCTATTTACAAGTAATATTCGTTTAAATAATAAAAGGTGAAGACAAAAGGCAGATTCGACGATTTGAAGACGCAAATGACCAAAAAGCTCAAAAGTACAAAGTACGATCCAAGAGTTTCAATTTATTGATGAGAAGCGTCTAGAAATGACAAAAGTACAAGTTACAAAATGCAAAGTACAAGATATTAAATTGTACGCAAGGACGTTCGAAAATCCGGAACCGGGACCTAAGTCAACTTTCAACGCACGACGCAACAGAGCGAAAATTACAAGTCAACTATGCATATAAATATAATATAATATATAAACAATTCTTAAAATTATATATATATATATTATATTTATTTATTAAAAAATCCGTTGGCATACTAGGAGCCAAACTTGGATGAGCTGTAATCCACCACTCCGCGATCGCGGAGCTGTGAAGGAGAAACCCTTCGAGATCGCGGAGCACACCAAAACTGAAATGGGGCCTATAAAAGGCAACGCATTCGATCGATATTTTTACACCTTCTTTCCATTTCATATACGTAAAAGATATATATATATATATATATATATATATATATATATATATATATATATATATATATATATATATAATTTATAATTTTAATTTAAGATTAATAATAATAAGGTTATGTTAGCGAATGTTTTAAGGTTTTAAGTCGAAACTCTGTCCGTGTAACACTACGCTATTAATAAATCACTGTAAGTTATGTTTAAATTATTTTCATTAATGTCTCGTAGCTAAGTTATTATTATGCTTATTTAATGCCGAAGTAATCGTGATGTTGGGCTAAATATTAAAATTGGGTAATTGGGCTTTGGACCATAATTTGGGTTTGGATAAAAGAACGACACTTGTGGAAATTAGACTATGGGCTATTAATGGGCTTTATATTAACTAAATGATACCTCGTTAATTTAATATATAGACTTATAATTTGACGTATTTATATATAACCACATACGCTTGACTGGGTACGGTGGGCGGGATATCTATAAATACCAATAATTGTTCATTTTACCGGACACGGAACTGGATTAATAGTTAATAGACTTGTTGAAACAGGGGTGGATTACAATCAAGGGTAATTGGTGTAATTGTTAACAAAGTAGTAAAACCTTGGTTTACACGCAGTCGATAACCTGGTGTATTCATTAAACAAAGTATTAAGACTTTGTTACAATTCGAATCCCCAATTAGTTGGAATATTTGACTTCGGGAATAAGAATAATTTGACGAAGACTTCCGCACTTTATGATTATGACTGATGGACTATTATGGACAAATCCGTATGGACATATTGAATAATCTAGGACAAAGAACAATTAACCCATGGGAATAAACTAAAAATAACACGTCGAACATCATGATTACGGAAGTTTAAATAAGCATAATTCCTTTATTTCATATTTACTTTCCTTTATTTCATATTTAATTGCACTTTTAATTATCGTACTCTTTAATTGTCGTACTTTTTATTTATCGCATTTTTGTTTATCGCAATTTCATTATCGTTATTTACTTTACGCTTAAAATTAAGTTATATTTATTTTTAATATTTTACATTAGGTTTTAACTGCGACTAAGGTTTTAAAATCGACAAACCGGTCATTAAACGGTAAAAACCCCCTTTTATAATAATAATATTACTTATATATTTTTGTATTTTTACAAATATAGTTTTTAAAAATATAGTGTTAAACTTGGCTAGATCCATGTGGAACGAACCGGACTTACTAAAAACTACACTACTGTACGATCAGGTACACTGCCTATAAGTGTTGTAGCAAGGTTTAGGTATATCCACTCTATAAATAAATAAATAACTTGTGTAAAATTGTATCGTATTTAATAGTATTTCGTAGTAAAAATATAACTATTTCGTATACACCTCTACGCACATCAGTCACAAAGACAAGTCAGGACATGTAAAGTCAATCACGGTAATAAGTAAATGTAATACGATACATTTATTAAAACACAAGTATTAATAATAAATATTAATAAGTATAAGTTGGAAAAACCAGGGTCGTTACATTACCCACCTGTTAAAGAAAATTTAGTCCCGAAATTTTAAGCGGAGGTAGATGGAGGAGTCGGGAAAAGGTGAGGATACTTCTGCATCATTTGATCCTCTCACTCCCAGGTAATCTCAGGTCCTCATTTGGCATTCCATCGTACTCGGACGATCAGAATGTTGTTGTGTTTCAAAGTTTTGACCTCACGGTCCATAATTTCGACAGGCTCTTCCACGAAATGGAGTTTTTCATCAATTATAAGTTCCTCCAATAGTATGACATGTTCCGGTTCAGCAAGACACTTCTTCAAATTCGATACGTGAAAGGTAGGATGAACTGAGCTCAATTGAGTTGGAAGATTCAAACGGTAAGCAACGGGTCCAACACGCTCCAAGATTTCAAAAGGACCAATGTATCGCGGGTTTAACTTTCCGCGCTTTCCAAAATGGATCACACCTTTCCAAGGTGCGACCTTCAACATTACACGGTTACCCACGTTGAATTCAAACTCTTTACGTTTAAGGTCGGCATAACTCTTTTGGCGATCACGGGCAGTCTTGAGTCTCGCTTGAATTTGGACAATCTTCTCAGTTGTTTCATGGATTATCTTGGGTCCGGTGATTTGCGTTTTGCCTACTTCGGCCCAACAAATAGGAGATCGGCACTTGCGGCCATATAATGCTTCAAAAGGTGCGGCATTAATACTCGAATGATAACTGTTGTTGTAAGAGAATTCGGCTAGCGGCAAATGCCTTTCCCAAGCCTTTTCGAAATCAATGACACATGCACGCAACATGTCTTCCAAAGTCTGAATCATGCATTCGCTTTGTCCGTCAATCTGTGGGTGATACGCAGTGCTCATGTCGAGACGAGTTCCCAAGACTTCTTGCAAAGAACGCCAAAATCTGGAAGCAAAGCGGGGATCGCGATCTGAGATGATCGATAAGGGCACACCATGACGAGATACAACCTCTTTTATGTATAGTTGAGCGAGTCTTTCCATCGTATCCATTTCCTTCATGGCTAAAAAGTGGGTAGATTTGGTAAGACGGTCAACGATAACCCAGATGGTATCGTATCCGCCCACCGTCTTCGGTAAATTCGTAATGAAATCTATTGTTATCCTTTCTCACTTCCATTGCAGGATTTCTGGTTGTTGAAGTAACCCAGAAAGCCTCTGATGTTCGGCCTTAACTTTCAAGCAAGTCAAACACTTCCCAACATAAGTTGCAACGTCCTTCTTAAGATTAGGCCACCAATACTGTTCCTTAAGATCGTGGTACATTTTTCTGGCTCCTGTATGAATCGAATATCTCGACTTGTGGGCTTCATCTAATATAAGGTTCCGTAAATCTCCATAACGGGGTACCCAAATTCTTCCGGCATAGCATCGGAGTCCAGTCTCCTTAACTTCGAATCGAGAGACGAGAACGTTCAAGTATTCATGAGATATGTTCTCCTCTTTGAGAGCCTCTTCGTGGGCTGCTCGGATCTGGCCATTGAGGTTCGAATGAATGGTGATGTTCAGTGCCTGAACACGAAGAGGTGTCATCCTCTCCTTTAGGCTCAAAACGTCAGCTACAACATTTGCCTTGCCCGGGTGATAACGAACATCACAATCATAGTCGTTCAGTGTCTTGATCCATCGACGCTGTCTCATATTCAGTTGCTTCTGATCGAAGATGTGTTGGAGGCTTTTATGATCGGTGAAAATAGTGCTCTTAGTTCCATAAAGATAGTGTCTCCACAGCTTTAATGCAAAGACCACGGCTCCAAGCTCGAGATCGTGAGTTGTGTAATTTCGCTCGTGAATCTTCAGTTGACGAGAGGCGTAAGCGATAACCTTTGTTCGTTGCATCAGTACACAACCAAAACCACTTTTCGAAGCATCCCAATAAACGACGAAATCGTCACTGCTTTCAGGAAGTGATAAGATAGGTGCGGTGGTTAACTTCTTTTTCAAGGTTTGAAATGCAGATTCCTGTTCGGGTTCCCAAGCGAACTTCTTCCCTTTGTGAGTCAGCGCGGTCAATAAATCTTCGGTAGTAACCGGCGAGGCCTAAAAATTGGCGGATATGAGTTGGAGTAGTGGGGGTTTCCCACTTGCTGATAGCTTCGATCTTTGCGGGATCTACTTTGATACCTTGATAACTTACAACGTGCCCCAGAAATTGGACTTCCTTCAACCAAAATTCACACTTGGAGAATTTGGAGTAAAGTTGCTCTTGTCTCAAGAGTTCCAACACTAGACGAAGATGTTGTTCATGTTCTTCTTCGCTTTTGGAGTAGATGAGGATATCATCTATGAAGACGATAACGAACTTATCCAAGTATGGCTTGCAGACACGATTCATGAGGTCTATAAACGCGGCAGGTGCATTGGTTAAACCGAATGGCATCACGAGAAACTCTTAATGGCCATAACGGGTTCTGAACGCAGTCTTCATCACATCGCTTTCTTTCACCCTCAACTGGTGATAACCGGATCGCAAATCGATCTTAGAGTAAACGCTTGATCCTTGTAGTTGATCAAAAAGATCGTCAATTCGGGGAAGAGGATACCGATTCTTGATCGTCAATTTGTTGAGTTCACGGTAGTCGATACACATGCAGAAGGATCCGTCCTTCTTCTTCACAAATAAAATAGGTGCTCCCCAAGGCGAGAAACTTGGTTGGATAAATCCACGGTCTAGCAGTTCTTGTAATTGGCTCTGCAACTCTTGCATTTCGGAAGGTGCGAGTCGATAAGGTGCGCGAGCTACAGGTGCAGCTCCTGGCACTAAATCAATCTGAAACTCCACTGCTCTCGGTGGCGGTAATCCAGGTAATTCTTCTGGAAAGACATCAGAAAATTCGTTCACAATTCGTACGTCATCCACATTCTTCACTTCGGTTTCTAACATTTTCACATGTGCCAAGTGAAATGTCCCGTTCTTATTGATTAAAAACGTTCCATATTAATTGATTTCGTTGCGAGGTTTTGACCTCTATATGAGACGTTTTTCAAAGACTGCATTCATTTTTAAAACAAACCATAACCTTTATTTCATAAACAAAGGTTTAAAAAAACTTTACGTAGATTATCAAATAATGATAATCTAAAATATCCTGTTTACACACGACCATTACATAATGGTTTACAATACAAATATGTTACATCGAAATCAGTTTTTTTTAATGCAGTTTTTACACAATATCATACAAGCATGGACTCCAAATCTCGTCCTTATTTAAGTATGCGACAGCGGAAGCTCTTAATAATCACCTGAGAATAAACATGCTTAAAACGTCAACAAAAATGTTGGTGAGTTATAGGTTTAACCTATATATATCAAATCATAATAATAGACCACAAGATTTCTTATTTCAATACACATCCCATACATAGAGATAAAAATCATTCATATGGTGAACACCTGGTAACCGACATTAACAAGATGCATAAATAAGAATATCCCCATCATTCCGGGACACCCTTCGGATATGATATAAATTTCGAAGTACTAAAGCATCCGGTACTTTGGATGGGGTTTGTTAGGCCCAATAGATCTATCTTTAGGATTCGCGTCAATTAGGGTGTCTGTTCCCTAATTCTTAGATTACCAGACTTAATAAAAAGGGGCATATTCGATTTCGATAATTCAACCATAGAATGTAGTTTCACGTACTTGTGTCTATTTTGTAAATCATTTATAAAACCTGCATGTATTCTCATCCCAAAAATATTAGATTTTAAAAGTGGGACTATAACTCACTTTCACAGATTTTTACTTCGTCGGGAAGTAAGACTTGGCCACTGGTTGATTCACGAACCTATAACAATATATACATATATATCAAAGTATGTTCAAAATATATTTACAACACTTTTAATATATTTTGATGTTTTAAGTTTATTAAGTCAGCTGTCCTCGTTAGTAACCTACAACTAGTTGTCCACAGTTAGATGTACAGAAATAAATCGATAAATATTATCTTGAATCAATCCACGACCCAGTGTATACGTATCTCAGTATTGATCACAACTCAAACTATATATATTTTGGAATCAACCTCAACCCTGTATAGCTAACTCCAACATTCACATATAGAGTGTCTATGGTTGTTCCGAAATATATATAGATGTGTCGACATGATAGGTCGAAACATTGTATACGTGTCTATGGTATCTCAAGATTACATAATATACAATACAAGTTGATTAAGTTATGGTTGGAATAGATTTGTTACCAATTTTCACGTAGCTAAAATGAGAAAAATTATCCAATCTTGTTTTACCCATAACTTCTTCATTTTAAATCCGTTTTGAGTGAATCAAATTGCTATGGTTTCATATTGAACTATATTTTATGAATCTAAACAGAAAAAGTATAGGTTTATAGTCAGAAAAATAAGTTACAAGTCGTTTTTGTAAAGGTAGTCATTTCAGTCGAAAGAACGACGTCTAGATGACCATTTTAGAAAACATACTTCCACTTTGAGTTTAACCATAATTTTTGGATATAGTTTCATGTTTATAATAAAAATCATTTTCTCAGAATAACAACTTTTAAATCAAAGTTTATCATAGTTTTTAATTAACTAACCCAAAACAGCCCGCGGTGTTACTACGACGGCGTAAATCCGGTTTTACGGTGTTTTTCGTGTTTCCAGGTTTTAAATCATTAAGTTAGCATATCAAATAGATATAGAACATGTGTTTAGTTGATTTTAAAAGTCAAGTTAGAAGGATTAACTTTTGTTTGCGAACAAGTTTAGAATTAACTAAACTATGTTCTAGTGATTACAAGTTTAAACCTTCGAATAAGATAGCTTTATATGTATGAATCGAATGATGTTATGAACATCATTACTACCTTAATTTCCTTGGATAAACCTACTGGAAGAGAGAAAAATGGATCTAGCTTCAATGGATCCTTGGATGGCTCGAAGTTCTTGAAGCAGAATCATGACACGAAAACAAGTTCAAGTAAGATCATCACTTGAAATAAGATTGTTATAGTTATAGAAATTGAACCAAAGTTTGAATATGATTATTACCTTGTATTAGAATGATAACCTACTATAAGAAACAAAGATTTCTTGAGGTTGGATGATCACCTTACAAGATTGGAAGTCAGCTAGAAAACTTGAAAGTATTCTTGATTTTATGAAACTAGAACTTTTGGAATTTATGAACAACACTTAGAACTTGAAGATAGAACTTGAGAGAGATCAATTAGATGAAGAAAATTGAAGAATGAAAGTGTTTGTAGGTGTTTTTGGTCGTTGGTGTATGGATTAGATATAAAGGATATGTAATTTTGTTTTCATGTAAATAAGTCATGAATGATTACTCATATTTTTGTAATTTTATGAGATATTTCATGCTAGTTGCCAAATGATGGTTCCCACATGTGTTAGGTGACTCACATGGGCTGCTAAGAGCTGATCATTGGAGTGTATATACCAATAGTACATACATCTAAAAGCTGTGTATTGTACGAGTACGAATACGGGTGCATACGAGTAGAATTGTTGATGAAACTGAACGAGGATGTAATTGTAAGCATTTTTGTTAAGTAGAAGTATTTTGATAAGTGTATTGAAGTCTTTAAAAAGTGTATAAATACATATTAAAACACTACATGTATATACATTTTAACTGAGTCGTTAAGTCATCGTTAGTCGTTACATGTAAATGTTGTTTTGAAACCTTTAGGTTAACGATCTTGTTAAATGTTGTTAACCCAATGTTTATAATATCAAAAGAGATTTTAAATTATTATATTATCATGATATTATGATGTACAAATATCTCTTAATATGATATATATACATTAAATGTCGTTACAACGATAATCGTTACATATATGTCTCGTTTCAAAATCATTAAGTTAGTAGTCTTGTTTTTACATATGTAGTTCATTGTTAATATACTTAATGATATGTTTACTTATCATAATATAATGTTAACTATATATATAACCATATATATGTCATCATATAGTTTTTACAAGTTTTAACGTTCGTGAATCACCGGTCAACTTGGGTGGTCAATTGTCTATATGAAACCTATTTCAATTAATCAAGTCTTAACAAGTTTGATTGCTTAACATGTTGGAAACATTTAATCATGTAAATATCAATCTCAATTAATATATATAAACATGGAAAAGTTCGGGTCACTACAGTACCTACCCGTTAAATAAATTTCGTCCCGAAATTTTAAGCTGTTGAAGGTGTTGACGAATCTTCTGGAAATAGATGCGGGTATTTCTTCTTCATCTGATCTTCACGCTCCCAGGTGAACTCGAGTCCTCTACGAGCATTCCATCGAAACTTAACAATTGGTATCTTGTTTTGCTTAAGTCTTTTAACCTCACGATCCATTATTTCGACGGGTTCTTCGATGAATTGAAGTTTTTCGTTGATTTGGATTTCATCTAACGGAATAGTGAGATCTTCTTTAGCAAAACATTTCTTCAAATTCGAGACGTGGAAAGTGTTATGTACAGCCGCGAGTTGTTGAGGTAACTCAAGTCGGTAAGCTACTGGTCCGACACGATCAATAATCTTGAATGGTCCAATATACCTTGGATTTAATTTCCCTCGTTTACCAAATCGAACAACGCCTTTCCAAGGTGCAACTTTAAGCATGACCATCTCTCCAATTTCAAATTCTATATCTTTTCTTTTAATGTCAGCGTAGCTCTTTTGTCGACTTTGGGCGGTTTTCAACGTTGTTGAATTTGGATGATCTTCTCGGTAGTTTCTTGTATAATCTCCGGACCCGTAATCTGTCTATCCCCCACTTCACTCCAACAAATCGGAGACCTGCACTTTCTACCATAAAGTGCTTCAAACGGCGCCATCTCAATGCTTGAATGGTAGCTGTTGTTGTAGGAAAATTCTGCTAACGGTAGATGTCGATCCCAACTGTTTCCGAAATCAATAACACATGCTCGTAGCATGTCTTCAAGCGTTTGTATCGTCCTTTCACTCTGCCCATCAGTTTATGGATGATAGGCAGTACTCATGTCTAGACGAGTTCCTAATGCTTGCTGTAATGTCTGCCAGAATCTTGAAATAAATCTGCCATCCCTATCAGAGATAATAGAGATTGGTATTCCATGTCTGGAGACGACTTCCTTCAAATACAGTCGTGCTAACTTCTCCATCTTGTCATCTTCTCTTATTGGCAGGAAGTGTGCTGATTTGGTGAGACGATCAACTATTACCCAAATAGTATCAAAACCACTTGCAGTCCTTGGCAATTTAGTGATGAAATCCATGGTAATGTTTTCCCATTTCCATTTCGGGATTTCGGGTTGTTGAAGTAGACCTGATGGTTTCTGATGCTCAGCTTTGACCTTAGAACACGTCAAACATTCTCCCACGTATTTAGCAACATCGGCTTTCATACCCGGCCACCAAAAATGTTTCTTGAGATCCTTGTACATCTTCCCCGTTCCAGGATGTATTGAGTATCTGGTTTTATGAGATTCTCTAAGTACCATTTCTCTCATATCTCCAAATTTTGGTACCTAAATCCTTTCAGCCCTATACCGGGTTCCGTCTTCCCGAATATTAAGATGCTTCTCCGATCCTTTGGGTATTTCATCCTTTAAATTTCCCT
This sequence comes from Rutidosis leptorrhynchoides, assembly GCF_046630445.1. NCBI lineage: Eukaryota > Viridiplantae > Streptophyta > Magnoliopsida > Asterales > Asteraceae > Rutidosis > Rutidosis leptorrhynchoides. The sequence continues at coordinate 283,647,346 of NC_092338.1, read as the reverse complement.
CTTTTAAAACTCCTTGTTGCGCCTCCTTTATTTGAGTAGTAAGGTTATTATGAATTATTATATTCATATATTTTACTCGAATGGGTTCTCTATCCTTCCTGCTCAAGGCATCGGCTACCACATTTGCCTTCCCCGGGTGGTAACGAATCTCAAAGTCGTAATCATTCAATAATTCAATCCACCTACACTGCCTCATATTCAGTTGTTTCTGATTAAATATGTGTTGAAGACTTTTGTGGTCGGTATATATAATACTTTTGACCCCATATAAGTAGTGCCTCCAAGTCTTTAATGCAAAAACAACCGCGCCTAATTCCAAATCATGCGTCGTATAATTTTGTTCGTGAATCTTCAATTGTCTAGACGCATAAGCAATCACCTTCGTTCGTTGCATTAATACACAACCAAGACCTTGCTTTGATGCGTCACAATAAATCACAAAATCATCATTCCCTTTAGGCAATGACAATATAGGTGCCGTAGTTAGCTTTTTCTTCAATAACTGAAACGCTTTCTCTTGTTCATCATTCCATTCAAATTTCTTCCCTTTATGCGTTAATGCAGTCAAGGGTTTTGCTATTCTGGAAAAGTCTTGGATGAACCTTCTGTAGTAACCAGCTAGTCCTAAAAACTGGCGTATGTGTTTCGGAGTTTTCGGGGTTTCCCACTTTTCAACAGTTTCTATCTTTGCCGGATCCACCTTAATACCTTCTTTGTTCACTATGTGACCGAGGAATTGAACTTCTTCCAACCAAAATGCACACTTTGAAAACTTAGCGTACAATTCTTCCTTCCTCAATACTTCTAACACCTTTCTCAAATGTTCACCGTGTTCTTGGTCATTCTTTGAGTAAATAAGTATGTCATCAATGAAAACAATGACAAACTTGTCAAGGTATGGTCCACACACTCGGTTCATAAGGTCCATGAACACAGCTGGTGCATTAGTTAAACCAAACGGCATGACCATAAACTCGTAATGACCGTAACGTGTTCTGAAAGCAGTCATTGGAATATCATCTTCTTTCACCCGCATTTGATGATACCCGGAACGTAAGTCAATCTTTGAATAAACAGACGAGCCTTGTAGTTGATCAAATAAGTCGTCGATTCTCGGTAGTGGGTAGCGGTTCTTGATGGTAAGTTTGTTCAACTCTCGGTAGTCGATACACAACCTGAATGTACCATCTTTCTTCTTGACAAACAAAACAGGAGCTCCCCACGGTGATGTGCTTGGTCGAATGAAACCACGCTCTAAAAGTTCTTGTAATTGGCTTTGCAGTTCTTTCATCTCGCTGGGTGCGAGTCTGTAAGGAGCACGAGCTATTGGTGCAGCTCCTGGTACAAGATCTATTTGAAATTCAACAGATCGATGTGGGGGTAATCCCGGTAATTCTTTCGGAAATACATCGGGAAATTCTTTTGCAATGGGAACATCATTGATGCTCTTTTCTTCAGTTTGTACTTTCTCGACGTGTGCTAGAACAGCATAGCAACCTTTTCTTATTAGTTTTTGTGCCTTCAAATTACTAATAAGATGTAGCTTCGTGTTGCCCTTTTCTCCGTACACCATTAAGGGTTTTCCTTTTTCTCGTATAATGCGAATTGCATTTTTGTAACAAACGATCTCTGCTTTCACTTCTTTCAACCAGTCCATACCGATTATCACATCAAAACTCCCTAACTCTACTGGTATCAAATCAATCTTAAATGTTTCGCTAACCAGTTTAATTTCTCGATTCCGACATATATTATCTGCTGAAATTAATTTACCATTTGCTAATTCGAGTTAAAACTTACTATCCAAAGGCGTCAATGGACAACTTAATTTAGCACAAAAATCTCTACTCATATAGCTTCTATCCGCACCCGAATCAAATAAAACGTAAGCAGATTTATTGTCAATAAGAAACGTACCCGTAACAAGCTCCGGGTCTTCCTGTGCCTCTGCCGCATTAATATTGAAAACTCTTCCGCGGCCTTGTCCATTCGTGTTCTCCTGGTTCGGGCAATTTCTAATAATGTGGCCCGGTTTTCCACATTTATAACAAACTACATTGGCATAACTTGCTCCGACACTACTTGCTCCGCCATTACTCGTTCCGACACCATTTGTTCCTTTCGTTCTATTAACCCCTGGTCCGTAGACCTCACACTTCACCGCGCTATGACCATTTCTTTTACACTTGTTGCAAAATTTGGTGCAGAACCCCGAGTGATACTTTTCACACCTTTGGCATAGCTGCTTCTGATTGTTGTTGTTGTTGCGGTTATTATTGTTGTTGGGATGATTGTTGTAGTTGCTGTTGCTGTTGTTGTTGTTGTTGTTGGGCCGTTTGTTGTAGTTGCGATTGATGTTGCGATTGTTGGGATAATTGTTGCGATTATTGTTGTAATTGCTGTTGTTGTTGTATTGGTGATTCTTATCACCGTTTTCCTCCCACTTTCTTTTGACTTGCTTCACATTGGCCTCTTCAGCAGTCTGTTCTTTAATTCTTTCTTCAATCTGGTTCACTAGTTTGTGAGCCATTCTACATTCCTGTTGTATGGAGGCGGGCTCGTGTGAACTTATATCTTCTTGGATTCTTTCCGGTAATCCTTTCACAAACGCGTCAATCTTCTCTTCCTCATCTTCGAATGCTCCCGGACACAATAGGCACAATTCCGTGAATCGTCTTTCGTATGTGGTAATATCAAATCCTTGGGTTCGTAACCCTCTAAGTTCTGTCTTGAGCTTATTGACCTCGGTTCTGGGACGGTACTTCTCGTTCATCAAGTGCTTGAATGCTGACCACGGTAGTGCGTACGCATCATCTTGTCCCACTTGCTCTAGATAGGTATTCCACCATGTTAACGCAGAACCTGTGAAGGTATGCGTAGCGTACTTCACTTTGTCCTCTTCAGTACACTTACTTATGGCAAACACCGATTCGACCTTCTCGGTCCACCGTTTCAATCCGATCGGTCCTTCGATTCCATCAAATTCCAAAGGTTTGCAGGCAGTGAATTCTTTGTAGGTGCATCCTACACGATTTCCTGTACTGCCAGATCCAAGGTTATTGTTGGTATGTAGCGCAGCCTATACTGCGGCTATGTTTGAAGCTAGAAAAGTACGAAATTCCTCTTCATTCATATTCACGGTGTGTCGAGTAGTCGGTGCCATTTCCTTCAAAATAGTCAAATGGAACAAGTTAATCATACAGAATATTAAGAGTAGTTAATAGTATTTCGTAGCATAATATGAACTCATTTATAAAAGCTTTTTCTTCATATTAGCATTTTGTAAGTTTAAATTCGGGTAGTACCTACCCGTTAAGTTCATACTTAGTAGCTAATATACAATTCAACTACTACAATTCTATATGAAAAACTGATTGTAATAATATTTCGCGTTCAAACTTTTATACAATATTTTACAAACTTACAATGCCGCTTATTTTACATAAAGCATGAAATATAGCACACAATAACTTTGATACAAGATAGTTGTGAAGATAATTCTAGCTAGTACACAAGTCGTTCAGCAAAGGCAATAAAGACACGTAATTCATACGTCCAGAAACAAGTCATGCATTCTGGTTTTACTAGGATTACTTCCCATCCTTGGTCTTGTGGAACATAACCGTTATGGCCGTTGATAAGACAGCGTGTTGTAACGTCGTCAAAGGGATGAGGGTTACGTAATGTCCAACAGTCCCGTAATAACCTAAAAACCTCATTTCTTACCCCAATTACCGACTCCGTCACTTGTGGGAACGTTTTGTTTAATAGTTGTAGCCCGATGTTCTTTTTCTCACTTTGGTGAGAAGCGAACATTACTAACCCGTAAGCATAGCATGCTTCTTTATGTTGCATGTTAGCCGCTTTTTCTAAATCACGAAGTCCTATATTCGGATACATTGAGTCAAAATAATTTCTTAACCCGTTGCGTAAAATAGCATTTGGGTTCCCCGCAATATATGCGTCAAAGTAAACACATCGTAACTTATGGGTTTCCCAATGTGATATCCCCCATCTTTCAAACGAAAGTCTCTTATAAACCAAGACATTCTTGGAACGTTCTTCGAATGTCTTACAAACTGATTTCGTCGTAAATAGTTGTGCCGAAGAATTCTGACCGACTCTAGACAATATTTCATCAATCATGTCTCCGGGTAGGTCTCTTAAAATATTGGGTTGTCTATCCATTCTGTGTTTTTATACTGTAAAATAGACAAGAGTTAGATTCATAAAAAAAATACTTATTAATACAAGCAATTTTTACATATATCATAAAGCATAAGCACACTATATTACATATATTACACCACACGAATACAACTATCTTATTCCGACTCGCTTGTTTCTTCTTCTTCTTCGGTTTTGGTTCGTTTTGCCAAGTTTCTAGGGATATATGATGTTCCCCTAATACGAGCCGTCGTTTTCCACATTGGTTTAGAAAAACCTGGTGGTTTAGAGGTTCCCGGGTCATTGTTACAACTTAAGGACTTCGGGGGTTGACGATACATATAAAGTTCATCGGGGTTGGAATTAGATTTCTCTATTTTTATGCCCTTTCCCTTATTATTTTCTTTTTCCTTTTTAAATTCAGTTGGGGTAATTTCTATAACATCATCGGAATTCTCGTCGGAATCCGATTCATCGGAGAATTGGTAATCCTCCCAATATTTTGCTTCCTTGGCGGAAACACCATTGACCATAATTAACCTTGGTCGGTTGGTTGAGGATTCTCTTTTACTTAACCGTTTTATTATTTCCCCCACCGGTTCTATTTCTTCTTCCGGTTCCGATTCTTCTTCCGGTTCCGATTCTTCTTTCGGTTCCGACTCTTCTTCCGGTTCCTCTTCGGGAACTTGTGAATCAGTCCACGAATCATTCCAATTTACATTTGACTCTTCATTATTATTAGGTGAGTCAATGGGACTTGTTCTAGAGGTAGACATCTATCACATAATATCAAACACGATAAGAGATTAATATATCACATAATATTCATATGTTAAAAATATATAGTTTCCAACAAAAATGTTAAGCAATCATTTTTAAAGAAAACACGGTCGAAGTCCAGACTCATTAATGCATCCTAACAAACTCGATAAGACACGCTAATGCAAATTTTCTGGTTCTCTAAGACCAACGCTCGGATACCAACTGAAATGTCCCGTTCTTATTGATTAAAAACGTTCCATATTAATTGATTTCGTTGCGAGGTTTTGACCTCTATATGAGACGTTTTTCAAAGACTGCATTCATTTTTAAAATAAACCATAACCTTTATTTCATAAAAAAAGGTTTAAAAAAACTTTACGTAGATTATCAAATAATGATAATCTAAAATATCATGTTTACACACGACCATTACATAATGGTTTACAATACAAATATGTTACATCGAAATCAGTTTTTTTTTAATGCAGTTTTTACACAATATCATACAAGCATGGACTCCAAATCTCGTCCTTATTTAAGTATGCGACAGCGGAAGCTCTTAATAATCACCTGAGAATAAACATGCTTAAAACGTCAACAAAAATGTTGGTGAGTTATAGGTTTAACCTATATATATCAAATCATAATAATAGACCACAAGATTTCTTATTCCAATACACATCCCATACATAGAGATAAAAATCATTCATATGGTGAACACCTGGTAACCGACATTAACAAGATGCATAAATAAGAATATCCCCATCATTCCGGGACACCCTTCGGATATGATATAAATTTCGAAGTACTAAAGCATCCGGTACTTTGGATGGGGTTTGTTAGGCCCAATAGATCTATCTTTAGGATTCGCGTCAATTAGGGTGTCTGTTCCCTAATTCTTAGATTACCAGACTTAATAAAAAGGGGCATATTCGATTTCGATAATTCAACCATAGAATGTAGTTTCACGTACTTGTGTCTATTTTGTAAATCATTTATAAAACCTGCATGTATTCTCATCCCAAAAATATTAGATTTTAAAAGTGGGACTATAACTCACTTTCACAGATTTTTACTTCGTCGGGAAGTAAGACTTGGCCACTGGTTGATTCACGAACCTATAACAATATATACATATATATCAAAGTATGTTCAAAATATATTTACAACACTTTTAATATATTTTGATGTTTTAAGTTTATTAAGTCAGCTGTCCTCGTTAGTAACCTACAACTAGTTGTCCACAGTTAGATGTACAGAAATAAATCGATAAATATTATCTTGAATCAATCCATGACCCAGTGTATACGTATCTCAGTATTGATCACAACTCAAACTATATATATTTTGGAATCAACCTCAACCCTGTATAGCTAACTCCAACATTCACATATAGAGTGTCTATGGTTGTTCCGAAATATATATAGATGTGTCGACATGATAGGTCGAAACATTGTATACGTGTCTATGGTATCTCAAGATTACATAATATACAATACAAGTTGATTAAGTTATGGTTGGAATAGATTTGTTACCAATTTTCACGTAGCTAAAATGAGAAAAATTATCCAATCTTGTTTTACCCATAACTTCTTCATTTTAAATCCGTTTTGAGTGAATCAAATTGCTATGGTTTCATATTGAACTATATTTTATGAATCTAAACAGAAAAAGTATAGGTTTATAGTCGGAAAAATAAGTTACAAGTCGTTTTTGTAAAGGTAGTCATTTCAGTCGAAAGAACGACGTCTAGATGACCATTTTAGAAAACATACTTCCACTTTGAGTTTAACCATAATTTTTGGATATAGTTTCATGTTCATAATAAAAATAATTTTCTCAGAATAACAACTTTTAAATCAAAGTTTATCATAGTTTTTAATTAACTAACCCAAAACAGCCCGCGGTGTTACTACGACGGCGTAAATCCGGTTTTACGGTGTTTTTCGTGTTTCCAGGTTTTAAATCATTAAGTTAGCATATCATATAGATATAGAACATGTGTTTAGTTGATTTTAAAAGTCAATTTAGATTGATTAACTTTTGTTTGCGAACAAGTTTAGAATTAACTAAACTATGTTCTAGTGATTACAAGTTTAAACCTTCGAATAAGATAGCTTTATATGTATGAATCGAATGATGTTATGAACATCATTACTACCTTAATTTCCTTGGATAAACCTACTGGAAGAGATAAAAATGGATCTAGCTTCAATGGATCCTTGGATGGCTCGAAGTTCTTGAAGCAGAATCATGACACGAAAACAAGTTCAAGTAAGATCATCACTTGAAATAAGATTGTTATAGTTATAGAAATTGAACCAAAGTTTGAATATGATTATTACCTTGTATTAGAATGATAACCTACTGTAAGAAACAAAGATTTCTTGAGGTTGTATGATCACCTTACAAGATTGGAAGTGAGCTAGCAAACTTGAAAGTATTCTTGATTTTATGTAACTAGAACTTGTAGAATATATGAAGAACACTTAGAACTTGAAGATAGAACTTGAGAGAGATCAATTAGATGAAGAAAATTGAAGAATGAAAGTGTTTGTAGGTGTTTTTGGTCGTTGGTGTATGGATTAGATATAAAGGATATGTAATTTTGTTTTCATGTAAATAAGTCATGAATGATTACTCATATTTTTGTAATTTTATGAGATATTTCATGCTAGTTGCCAAATGATGGTTCCCACATGTGTTAGGTGACTCACATGGGCTGCTAAGAGCTGATCATTGGAGTGTATATACCAATAGTACATACATCTAAAAGATGTGTATTGTACGAGTACGAATACGGGTGCATACGAGTAGAATTGTTGATGAAACTGAACGAGGATGTAATTGTAAGCATTTTTGTTAAGTAGAAGTATTTTGATAAGTGTATTGAAGTCTTTCAAAAGTGTATAAATACATATTAAAACACTACATGTATATACATTTTAACTGAGTCGTTAAGTCATCGTTAGTCGTTACATGTAAATGTTGTTTTGAAACCTTTAGGTTAACGATCTTGTTAAATGTTGTTAACCCAATGTTTATAATATCAAATGAGATTTTAAATTATTAAATTATCATGATATTATAATGTATGAATATCTCTTAATATGATATATATACATTAAATGTCTTTACAACGATAATCGTTACATATATGTCTCGTTTAAAAATCATTAAGTTAATAGTCTTGTTTTTACATATGTAGTTCATTGTTAATATACTTAATGATATGTTTACTTATCATAGTATCATGTTAACTATATATATACCCATATATATGTCATCATATAGTTTTTACAAGTTTTAACGTTCGTGAATCACCGGTCAACTTGGGTGGTCAATTGTCTATATGAAACATATTTCAATTAATCAAATCTTAACAAATTTGATTGCTTAACATGTTGGAAACATTTAATCATGTAAATATCAATCTCAATTAATATATATAAACATGGAAAAGTTCGGGTCACTACAGTACCTACCCGTTAAATAAATTTCGTCCCGAAATTTTAAGCTGTTGAAGGTGTTGACGAATCTTCTGGAAATAGATGCGGGTATTTCTTCTTCATCTGATCTTCACGCTCCCAGGTGAACTCGGTTCCTCTACGAGCATTCCATCGAACCTTAACAATTGGTATCTTGTTTTGCTTAAGTCTTTTAACCTCACGATCCATTATTTCGACGGGTTCTTCGATGAATTGAAGTTTTTCGTTGATTTGGATTTCATCTAACGGAATAGTGAGATCTTCTTTAGCAAAACATTTCTTCAAATTCGAGACGTGGAAAGTGTTATGTACAGCCGCGAGTTGTTGAGGTAACTCAAGTCGGTAAGCTACTGGTCCGACACGATTAATAATCTTGAATGGTCCAATATACCTTGGATTTAATTTCCCTCATTTACCAAATCGAACAATGCCTTTCCAAGGTGCAACTTTAAGCATGACCATCTCTCCAATTTCAAATTCTATATCTTTTCTTTTAATGTCAGCGTAGCTCTTTTATCGACTTTGGGCGGTTTTCAACCGTTGTTGAATTTGGATGATCTTCTCGGTAGTTTCTTGTATAATCTTCGGACCCGCAATCTGTCTATCCCCCACTTCACTCCAACAAATCGGAGACCTGCACTTTCTACCATAAAGTGCTTCAAACGGCGCCATCTCAATGCTTGAATAGTAGCTGTTGTTGTAGGAAAATTCTGCTAACGGTAGATGTCGATCCCAACTGTTTCCGAAATCAACAACACATGCTCGTAGCATGTCTTCAAGCGTTTGTATCGTCCTTTCGCTCTGCCCATCAGTTTGTGGATGATAGGCAGTACTCATGTCTAGACGAGTTCCTAATGCTTGCTATAATGTCTGCCAGAATCTTGAAATAAATCTGCCATCCCTATCAGAGATAATAGAGATTGGTATTCCATGTCTGGAGACGACTTCCTTCAAATACAGTCGTGCTAACTTCTCCATCTTGTCATCTTCTCTTATTGGCAGGAAGTGTGCTGATTTGGTGAGACGATCAACTATTACCCAAATAGTATCAAAACCACTTGCAGTCCTTGGCAATTTAGTGATGAAATCCATGGTAATGTTTTCCCATTTCCATTCTGGGATTTCGGGTTGTTGAAGTAGACCTGATGGTTTCTGATGCTCAGCTTTGACCTTAGAACACGTCAAACATTCTCCTACGTATTTAGCAACATCGGCTTTCATACCCGGCCACCAAAAATGTTTCTTGAGATCCTTGTACATCTTCCCCGTTCCAGGATGTATTGAGTATCTGGTTTTATGAGCTTCTCTAAGTACCATTTCTCTCATATCTCCAAATTTTGGTACCCAAATCCTTTCAGCCCTATACCGGGTTCCGTCTTCCCGAATATTAAGATGCTTCTCCGATCCTTTGGGTATTTCATCTTTTAAATTTCCCTCTTTTAAAACTCCTTGTTGCGCCTCCTTTATTTGAGTAGTAAGGTTATTATGAATCATTATATTCATAGATTTTACTCGAATGGGTTCTCTGTCCTTCCTGCTCAAGGCATCGGCTACCACATTTGCCTTCCCCGGGTGGTAACGAATCTCAAAGTCGTAATCATTCAACAATTCAATCCACCTACGCTGCCTCATATTCAGTTGTTTCTGATTAAATATGTGTTGAAGACTTTTGTGGTCGGTATATATAATACTTTTGACCCCATATAAGTAGTGCCTCCAAGTCTTTAATGCAAAAACAACCGCGCCTAATTCCAAATCATGCGTCGTATAATTTTGTTCGTGAATCTTCAATTGTCTAGACGCATAAGCAATCACCTTCGTTCGTTGCATTAATACACAACTGAGACCTTGCTTTGATGCGTCACAATAAATCACAAAATCATCATTCCCTTCAGGCAATGACAATATAGGTGCCGTAGTTAGCTTTTTCTTCAATAATTGAAACGCTTTCTCTTGTTCATCATTCCATTCAAATTTCTTCCCTTTATGCATTAATGCAGTCAAGGGTTTTGCTATTCTGGAAAAGTCTTGGATGAACCTTCTGTAGTAACCAGCTAGTCCTAAAAACTGGCGTATGTGTTTCGGAGTTTTTGGGGTTTCCCACTTTTCAACAGTTTCTATCTTTGCCGGATCCACCTTAATACCTTCTTTGTTCACTATGTGACCGAGGAATTGAACTTCTTGCATCTAAAATGCACACTTTGAAAACTTAGCGTACAATTCTTCCTTCCTCAATACTTCTAACACCTTTCTCAAATGTTCACCGTGTTCTTGGTCATTCTTTGAGTAAATAAGTATGTCATCAATGAAAACAATGACAAACTTGTCAAGGTATGGTCCACACACTCGGTTCATAAGGTCCATGAACACAGCTGGTGCATTAGTTAAACCAAACGGCATGACCATAAACTCGTAATGACCGTAACGTATTCTGAAAGCAGTCTTTGGAATATCATCTTCTTTCACCCGCATTTGATGATACCCGGAACGTAAGTCAATCTTTGAATAAACAGACGAGCCTTGTAGTTGATCAAATAAGTCGTCGATTCTCGGTAGTGGGTAGCGGTTCTTGATGGTAAGTTTGTTCAACTCTCGGTAGTCGATACACAACCTGAATGTACCATCTTTCTTCTTGACAAACAAAACAGGAGCTCCCCACGGTGATGTGCTTGGTCGAATGAAACCACGCTCTAAAAGTTCTTGTAATTGGCTTTGCAGTTCTTTCATCTCGCTGGGTGCGAGTCTGTATGGAGCACGAGCTATTGGTGCAGCTCCTGGTACAAGATCTATTTGAAATTCAACGGATCGATGTGGGGGTAATCCCGGTAATTCTTTCGGAAATACATCGGGAAATTCTTTTGCAATGGGAACATCATTGATGCTCTTTTCTTCAGTTTGTACTTTCTCGACGTGTGCTAGAACAGCATAGCAACCTTTTCTTATTAGTTTTTGTGCCTTCAAATTACTAATAAGATGTAGCTTCGTGTTGCCCTTTTCTCCGTAAACCATTAAGGGTTTTCCTTTTTCTCGTATAATGCGAATTGCATTTTTGTAACAAACGATCTCTGCTTTCACTTCTTTCAACCAGTCCATACCGATTATCACATCAAAACTCCCTAACTCTACTGGTATCAAGTCAATCTTAAATGTTTCGCTAACCAGTTTAATTTCTCGATTCCGACATATATTATCTGCTGAAATTAATTTACCATTTGCTAATTCGAGTAAAAATTTACTATCCAAAGGCGTCAATGGACAACTTAATTTAGCACAAAAATCTCTACTCATATAGCTTCTATCCGCACCCGAATCAAATAAAACGTAAGCAGATTTATTGTCAATAAGAAACGTACCCGTAACAAGCTCCGGGTCTTCCTGTGCCTCTGCCGCATTAATATTGAAAACTCTTCCGCGGCCTTGTCCATTCGTGTTCTCCTGGTTCGGGCAATTTCTAATAATGTGGCCCGGTTTTCCACATTTATAACAAACTACATTGGCATAACTTGCTCCGACACTACTTGCTCCGCCATTACTCGTTCCGATACCATTTGTTCCTTTCGTTCTATTAACCCCTGGTCCGTAGACCTCACACTTCGCCGCGTTATGACCATTTCTTTTACACTTGTTGCAAAATTTGGTGCAGAACCCCGAGTGGTACTTTTTACACCTTTGGCATAGCTGCTTCTGATTGTTGTTGTTGTTGCGGTTATTATTGTTGTTGGGATGATTGTTGTAGTTGCTGTTGTTGTTGTTGGGCCGTTTGTTATAGTTGCGATTAATGTTGCGATTGTTGGGATAATTGTTGCGATTATTGTTGTAATTGCTGTTGTTGTTGTATTGGTGATTCTTATCACCGTTTTCCTCCCACTTTCTTTTGACTTGCTTCACATTGGCCTCTTCAGCAGTCTGTTCTTTAATTCTTTCTTCAATCTGGTTCACTAGTTTGTGAGCCATTCTACATGCCTGTTGTATGGAGGCGGGCTCGTGTGAACTTATATCTTCTTGGATTCTTTCCGATAATCCTTTCACAAATGCGTCAATCTTCTCTTCCTCATCTTCGAATGCTCCCGGACACAATAGGCACAATTCTGTGAATCGTCTTTCGTACGTGGTAATATCAAATCCTTGGGTTCGTAACCCTCTAAGTTCTGTCTTGAGCTTATTGACCTCGGTTCTGGGACGGTACTTCTCGTTCATCAAGTTCTTGAATGCTGACCACGGTAGTGCGTACGCATCGTCTTGTCCCACTTGCTCTAGATAGGTATTCCACCATGTTAACGCAGAACCAGTGAAGGTATGCGTAGCATACTTCACTTTGTCCTCTTCAGTACACTTACTTATGGCAAACACCGATTCGACCTTCTCGGTCCACCGTTTCAATCCAATCGGTCCTTCGGTTCCATCAAATTCCAAAGGTTTGCAGGCAGTGAATTCTTTGTAGGTGCATCCTACACGATTTCTTGTACTGCTAGATCCAAGGTTATTGTTGGTATGTAGCGCAGCCTGTACTGCGGCTATGTTTGAAGCTAGAAAAGTACGGAATTCCTCTTCATTCATATTCACGGTGTGTCGAGTAGTCGGTGCCATTTCCTTCAAAATAGTCAAATGGAACAAGTTAATCATACAGAATATTAAGAGTAGTTAATAGTATTTCGTAGCATAATATGAACTCATTTATAAAAGCTTTTTCTTCATATTAGCGTTTTATAAGTTTAAATTCGGGTAGTACCTACCCGTTAAGTTCATACTTAGTAGCTAATATACAATTCAACTACTACAATTCTATATGAAAAACTGATTATAATAATATTTCGCGTTCAAACTTTTATACAATATTTTACAAACTTACAATACCGCTTATTTTACATAAAGCATGAAATATAGCACACAATAACTTTGATACAAGATAGTTGTGAAGATAATTCTAGCTAGTACACAAGTCGTTCAGCAAAGGTAATAAAGACACGTAATTCATACGTCCAGAAACAAGTCATGCATTCTGGTTTACTAGGACTACTTCCCATCCTTGGTCTTGTGGAACATAACCGTTATGGCCGTTGATAAGACAGCGTGTTGTAACGTCGTCAAAGGGACGAGGGTTACGTAATGTCCAACAGTCCCGTAATAATCTAAAAACCTCATTTCTTACCCCAATTACTGACTCTGTCACTTGTGGAAACGTTTTGTTTAATAGTTGTAGCCCGATGTTCTTGTTCTCACTTTGGTGAGAAGCGAACATTACTAATCCGTAAGCATAACATGCTTCTTTATGTTGCATGTTAGCCGCTTTTTCTAAATCACGAAGTCCAATATTCGGATATATTGAGTCAAAATAATTTCTTAACCCGTTGCGTAAAATAGCATTTGGGTTCCCCGCAATATATGCGTCAAAGTAAACACATCGTAACTTATGGGTTTCCCAATGTGATATCCCCCATCTTTCAAACGAAAGTCTCTTATAAACCAAGACATTCTTGGAACGTTCTTCGAATGTCTTACAAACTGATCTCGCCTTAAATAGTTGTGCCGAGGAATTCTGGCCGACTCTAGACAAGATTTCATCAATCATGTCTACGGGTAGGTCTCTTAAAATATTGGGTTGTCTATCCATTTTGTGTTTTTAAACTGTAAAATAGACAAGAGTTAGATTCATAAAAAAATACTTATTAATACAAGCAATTTTACATATATCATAAAGCATAAGAACACTATATTACATATATTACACCACACGAATACAACTATCTTATTCTGACTCGCTCGTTTCTTCTTCTTCGGTTTTGGTTCGTTTTGCCAAGTTTCTAGGGATATATGATGTTCCCCTAATACGAGCCGTCGTTATCCACATTGGTTTAGAAAAACCTGGTGGTTTAGAGGTTCCCGGGTCATTGTTACAACTTAAGGACTTCGGGAGTTGACGATACATATAAAGTTCATCGGGGTTGGAATTAGATTTCTCTATTTTTATGCCCTTTCCCTTATTATTTTCTTTTGCCTTTTTAAATTCAGTTGGGGTAATTTCTATAACATCATCGGAATTCTCGTCGGAATCCGATTCATCGGAGAATTGGTAATCCTCCCAATATTTTGCTTCCTTGGCGGAAACACCATTGACCATAATTAACCTTGGTCGGTTGGTTGAGGATTTTCTTTTACTTAACCGTTTTATTATTTCCCCCACCGGTTCTACTTCTTCGTCCGGTTCCGATTCTTCTTCCGGTTCCGATTCTTCTTCCGGTTCCGACTCTTCTTCCGATTCCTCTTCGAGAACTTGTGAATCAGTCCACGAATCATTCCAATTTACATTTGACTCTTCATTATTATTAGGTGAGTCAATGGGACTTGTTCTAGAGGTAGACATCTATCACATAATATCAAACGCGTTAAGAGATTAATATATCACATAATATTCACATGTTAAAAATATATAGTTTCCAACAAAATTTGTTAAGCAATCATTTTTCAAGTAAACACGGTCGAAGTCCAGACTCACTAATGCATCCTAACAAACTCGATAAGACACACTAATGCAAAATTCTGGTTCTCTAAGACCAACGCTCGGATACCAACTGAAATGTCCCGTTCTTATTGATTAAAAACGTTCCATATTAATTGATTTCATTGCGAGGTTTTGACCTCTATATGAGACGTTTTTCAAAGACTGCATTCATTTTAAAACAAACCATAACCTTTATTTCATCAATAAAGGTTTAAAAAGCCTTACGTAGATTATCAAATAATGATAATCTAAAATATCCTGTTTACACACGACCATTACATAATGGTTTACAATACAAATATGTTACAACAAAATAAGTTTCTTGAATGCAGTTTTTACACAATATCATACAAGCATGGACTCCAAATCTCGTCCTTATTTAAGTATGCGACAGCGGAAGCTCTTAATAATCACCTGAGAATAAACATGCTTAAAACGTCAACAAAAATGTTGGTGAGTTATAGGTTTAACCTATATATATCAAATCATAATAATAGACCACAAGATTTCATATTCCAATACACATCCCATACATAGAGATAAAAATCATTCATATGGTGAACACCTGGTAACCGACATTAACAAGATGCATATATAAGAATATCCCCATCATTCCGGGACACCCTTCGGATATGATATAAATTTCGAACTACTAAAGCATCCGGTACTTTGGATGGGGTTTGTTAGGCCCAATAGATCTATCTTTAGGATTCGCGTCAATTAGGGTGTCTGTTCCCTAATTCTTAGATTACCAGACTTAATAAAAAGGGGCATATTCGATTTCGATAATTCAACCATAGAATGTAGTTTCACGTACTTGTGTCTATTTTGTAAATCATTTATAAAACCTGCATGTATTCTCATCCCAAAAATATTAGATTTTAAAAGTGGGACTATAACTCACTTTCACGGATTTTTTACTTCGTCGGGAAGTAAGACTTGGCCACCGATTGATTCACGAACCTATAACAATATATACATATATATCAAATTATGTTCAAAATATATTTACAACACTTTTAATATATTTTGATGTTTTAAGTTTATTAAGTCAGCTGTCCTCGTTAGTAACCTACAACTAGTTGTCCACAGTTAGATGTACAGAAATAAATCGATAAATATTATCTTGAATCAATCCACGACCCAGTGTATACGTATCTCAGTATTGATCACAACTCAAACTATATATATTTTGGAATCAACCTCAACCCTGTATAGCTAAGTCCAACATTCACATATAGAGTGTCTATGGTTGTTCCGAAATATATATAGATGTGTCGACATGATAGGTCGAAACATTGTATACGTGTCTATGGTATCTCAAGATTACATAATATACAAAACAAGTTGATTAAGTTATGGTTGGAATAGATTTGTTACCAATTTTCACGTAGCTAAAATGAGAAAAATTATCCAATCTTGTTTTACCCATAAGTTCTTCATTTTAAATCCGTTTTGAGTGAATCAAATTGCTATGGTTTCATATTGAACTTTATTTTATGAATCTAAACAGAAAAAGTATAGGTTTATAGTCAGAAAAATAAGTTACAAGTCGTTTTTGTAAAGGTAGTCATTTCAGTCGAAAGAACGACGTCTAGATGACCATTTTAGAAAACATACTTCCACTTTGAGTTTAACCATAATTTTTGGATATAGTTTCATGTTCATAATAACAATAATTTTCTCAGAATAACAACTTTTAAATCAAAGTTTATCATAGTTTTTAATTAACTAACCCAAAACAGCCCGCGGTGTTACTACGACGGCGTAAATCCGGTTTTACGGTGTTTTTCGTGTTTTCAGGTTTTAAATCATTAAGTTAGCATATCATATAGATATAGAACATGTGTTTAGTTGATTTTAAAAGTCAAGTTAGAAGGATTAACTTTTGTTTGCGAACAAGTTTAGAATTAACTAAACTATGTTCTAGTGATTACAAGTTTAAACCTTCGAATAAGATAGCTTTATATGTATGAATCGAATGATGTTATGAACATCATTACTACCTTAAGTTCCTTGGATAAACCTACTGGAAAAGAGAAAAATGGATCTAGCTTCAATGGATCCTTGGATGGCTCGAAGTTCTTGAAGCAGAATCATGACACGAAAACAAGTTCAAGTAAGATCATCACTTGAAATAAGATTGTTATAGTTATAGAAATTGAACCAAAGTTTGAATATGATTATTACCTTGTATTAGAATGATAACCTACTGTAAGAAACAAATATTTCTTGAGGTTGTATGATCACCTTACAAGATTGGAAGTGAGCTAGCAAACTTGAAAGTATTCTTGATTTTATGTAACTAGAACTTGTAGAATATATGAAGAACACTTAGAACTTGACGATAGAACTTGAGAGAGATCAATTAGATGAAGAAAATTGAAGAATGAAAGTGTTTGTAGGTGTTTTTGGTGGTTGGTGTATGGATTAGATATAAAGGATATGTAATTTTGTTTTCATGTAAATAAGTCATGAATGATTACTCATATTTTTGTAATTTTATGAGATATTTCATGCTAGTTGCCAAATGATGGTTCCCACATGTGTTAGGTGACTCACATGGGCTGCTAAGAGCTGATCATTGGAGTGTATATACCAATAGTACATACATCTAAAAGCTGTGTATTGTACGAGTACGAATACGGGTGCATACGAGTAGAATTGTTGATGAAACTGAACGAGGATGTAATTGTAAGCATTTTTGTTAAGTAGAAGTATTTTGATAAGTGTATTGAAGTCTTTAAAAAGTGTATAAATACATATTAAAACACTACATGTATATACATTTTAACTGAGTCGTTAAGTCATCGTTAGTCGTTACATGTAAGTGTTGTTTTGAAACCTTTAGGTTAACGATCTTGTTAAATGTTGTTAACCCAATGTTTATAATATCAAATGAGATTTTAAATTATTATATTATCATGATATTATAATGTATGAATATCTCTTAATATGATATATATACATTAAATGTCTTTACAACGATAATCGTTACATATATGTCTCGTTTAAAAATCATTAAGTTAATAGTCTTGTTTTTACATATGTAGTTCATTGTTAATATACTTAATGATATGTTTACTTATCATAGTATCATGTTAACTATATATATACCCATATATATGTCATCATATAGTTTTTACAAGTTTTAACGTTCATGAATCACCGGTCAACTTGGGTGGTCAATTGTCTATATGAAACATATTTCAATTAATCAAATCTTAACAAATTTGATTGCTTAACATGTTGGAAACATTTAATCATGTAAATATCAATCTCAATTAATATATATAAACATGGAAAAGTTCGGGTCACTACATATCACTACTACCCGCTTCGGATTTTGCCTTCTCCGGTTCATCGCTGATAATTTGGTTCATTAAGGTGTGCGCCATGCGCATTGCTTCTGGGATGTTTGGTGGCTTAGATGAGGTGACATTTCCCTTAATGGACTTGGGAAGTCCTCACAAGTACCTTTCCATGCACTTAAACTCTGGGGTAACCATGGTAGCACACATCAGGGCTAATTCCAGATACCTACGGTTGTAACCATTGAGATCGTTTCCCACAACCTTCAACTGACCAAACTCAATCTCCATTTTCTGGATCTCTGTCCTAGGGCAATACTCTTCAATCATGGCCCCTTTAAATTCCTCCCATGAGGTAGCATACGCCTCATCAATACCCTTTACTTGAGCCAGTGTGTTCCACCAGGTTAGTGCGCCGTCTGATAGCGTACACGAGGCATACTTGGTTTTGTTCGTCTCTGAGCAGTTACTAACGTGGAACACAGATTCTAATTTCTCAAACCACCTAGTGAGCCCAACTGGCCCCTCAGTACCACTAAAGTTGTGGGGCTTGCAGCTTTGGAATTCCTTATAAGTACACCCATTACGAATGGGCTGGTTAACTGGTGGAGCTTGTGGGTTCATTTCTGCTAAAGCTGCGGCTACTCGTTCAGTGATCATTTCTTCGATCTGTGCTGCTGTGGGCGTTGATCTTCCGTTGGCCATTGATGTTCTAAACAAAAATTTTGACTCAAGTCAACATCCAGTATTCAAATAAATAATAATACGGTATATGGCAACCAACATGAAATCAACACAACACATGCTAGTTAAGTAACGCAAATAGATTCAGATATCACAAAATCATCATACAGTAAGGTAAATGGAACATCGTACAAGAATTAAACAACCCAAAGTTCCATTCATTAATAATAAGTTGCATACATCCACATAGGTTCGTACAATACATAAGTAAAATTATGAAACTACAAATGAGATTACATAATAAGATCTACTACAATAACCCTAAGGTGACGGTGGGTAAAGGATGTCCATCATATGGGACACCTGGTCCTCGAGCTCAGTTACCCGAGCACGGAGGATATCTACCTCCCTCTTCAGTTCCTCGATAGAAGGAGAGGCTGGTGGAGCAGGCGGTGCTGATGGTGCAGGTGGTGCTGGTGGTGCAGATGGTCCGGCACCAGAAGTAGATGCTGTGTATCGGGGAGCCTTACGTATGAATGGATCAGCAGGATACGGCACAAGCCGCTTACGAGCAGTAACTCTAGCCTCAGTCCATGTGCGTTAACGGACGATCTCCCTCCGTTAACCCCATGAATAACAGTATCGTCAAAATGATACCGCTTCTTCAGCGGGGTAGAGGGTGGCTGCACGGGTGCTTCCTCAGGATCCTCGTCAGAATCCTCGTCACTGGAGTCATCAGAGGATGAGTCATCGGATGATGAGTCGTCGGAATCATCTGGGGGTGGCTGCACGGGTGGCTCTGCTAGGCCGGCTATCATCAGTCGGTATCTGAAAGGCGGGATCGGCACGAAGCGTCCATCAGGAAGGTGTCGGCACCAATGGTTATGCTCATTATCGAATGAACCTTCCACAAGTTCCGCGGGAATCACACCACCACCGGAATAGTGCTGTGGCTCCGAGGGTCCTAGGACAAGTGGAGCTGGAATCTCCTGTAGGTCCTCGGCTACGTCTGAGGTGATCACTGGGTCGGGTGCATGGCTATATATATATATATATATATATATATATATATATATATATATATATATATATATACATATATATATATACTGGCTCCAGAGGATGAAGCGCCAGAGTCGCTGGAGGGTGTCGACGACGGGATCTGAGAATCGGCAACAATGGCAGGCGAGGTGGCCCATGAGTCCGAGTCGCTCTCTAAAATGATAACAGGTGGAATATCCGACATCTGAACAAAGAAAAATAACTTTTTCCATGTCAGTAAGTCATAAAGCAAGCATGTATAAGGCAAAGTAACTACGACAGTCTAGATCATCTATAGCAGTAAGTAGCATGGCAATAACGACAAGTATCATGCAATCGAAAGCAGATAGTAGCATGAAGTAGTGAAATCATGTAGTAGCGTACGGCATATAGCAGTAAAAGTAAGCAGCAGCATGCAGCAAGTTCCGCATAAACAAGTAAAATAGCAAGTTGTAGATTAGTCTTATTAGTGAATCCTACTCGGTCGGCTCTTGACTCACTAATACAACCTAATTCCCTACAACCAATGCTTTGATACCAAATGTAATGCCCTGTACAAAACCATCGTGTACGAATCATCAACAACAGGATCATTACAAGGTCAAATACTATATGCTGTTTCAAAATAATTTTGCATTCATAATAAAAGGTGACGTTTTAACCAACGTTAAATGTTTAACATTCGAAAGTATGCATCTACAAATATCAAGCAAAAATGATAGTACGTGACCCATAGGTCGTTACAAATACATTGTTTCAAAAATAACATTGTTTGAATGCAAATTAAATGTTTCATGCGGTGACATCTCTAACAAGCGCAGCGGGAGTCTACAAGGCATGACAAGTACAGCGGAAGCAAGCAAACCTTAAGCACCTGAGAAAAACATGCTTAAAAATGTCAACACAAAGGTTGGTGAGCTATAGTTTAAGTATAACAGTAATGTAAGGTAGGCCACGAGATTTCAGTGCTTCAACAGCGTTTCAAAACAGTATGAAAAGTATATGTACTTAACGTAAATAACACCCCCTAAAAGTACACTTGGCGAGTGCGTAAGTTTAAGAAGTATTAAACACCCGTTAAATGCTAGCGCTACTAGCCTGAGTGGGGATGTTAAACCCTATGGATCCATATCTAAGATTCGCGTTCACCGGTTCAAAGACCAATGACTAAACGTTACCGAGCTAAGGGGAAAGTTTATGCCGTTGTATAACCCACACATATATAAAGTTTAAGTACTCGTGCCTAGTATGTAAAACGTAAAACGCGCATGTATTCTCAGTTCCCAAAATAGTTAAAGTAAAAAGGGATGCTATAACTCACAGTGAAAAGTAGTAAAAGTCGGTACGCGGGAATAGTAAGAAAGTAGTTGGTCCGGAAGGTCCTCAACCTAAGTCAAAAGTTACTAAGTCATTAAATCTTTCCCAAAGGTTTAAAAGTATGTAAATTAGGTCTTAAGTACCATCATCATTCATCATTAAACATAAAGTGTAAAGTAAGTTTTAAGTCAAGACTAGGGTTTGAAATAAAGGCTGATTTGTTCAGTCGCCACGACCTCTATACAAACTGAAATGAGGTGAGACCAGTGGCCATGGCTCCGTATATGAGTCCCATAGGTACTGACCAATTTCCAGAACCAAACTCGTCTTCGTTTGACCGTGGTGACGGTTTAAGTGCGAGTAGGTCAGAAATTTCAGCACAACGTTAATAGGGTGTAGTGACTTTCGAGAGGCCATAGATCCTAAACCGTAACTCGGATTAAGACGGGGTCTAAACGTAAAATCATCTAATCGAACCGAACTAACTAAAAATCAAATTTCTAGTAGCCTAGTTAGTCTGATTAGTTCCATAAACAGTAAGTAAATGTGTTCTGGTGGGTTCTTGGTGCTTGATGCTCATCACGGTTCTCATTCTTGATGCGTATAGCTTCAAGTGTACAACTCGTTCATGGGTTTGCATCATATTAACCAAGGTTTAACCATCATAACACTAGTGTAAGTCTAAGATATGTAGCACAACTCACTTAAGAGTTGTATGTAGTTTGATGAACCAAAGTTACATCAAGTTCTTAGATCCGACACCTACATGAGTTCTACTAGTAATATTAAGCTACAAACTTGAAAGTAAACTAAATAAACAAGATCTTAAGTTGTAGAATATAGTTCTTAGTTAGATCTTGAAGATCCTAGACCCAACAGTCTAGATCTAAAGTTCTTAAGTTAGATCCTAAGTTATAATACTTGGATCTTTACTTTAATGAAACCATAAGTTATGAAACTTAAATTTTCATCTTGAAAAGTGTATGTAAGCTCATAAGCTCTTGTTTACAACAAAATTAGAAGACCATTGTAATGACCCATCCTAATCCACCTGGACTAGGTCATAAACATTTGGTCCCATTGCGATGATTGACTCCAAATAATGTCCTTAAAATGAGCAAATGCACAGCGGAAGACTTAATTCGTACCTGAGAATAAACATGCTTAAAAGTGTCAACCAAAAGGTTGGTGAGTTCATAGGTTTATCATAACAATCATTTCAATATCTTAATAAACCACAAGATTTCATATACACAAACGTTTTAATAAAAATATTCTAAGTGGTTGAGCACTTGGTAACCATACTTAATATTTAATCAACGTCGCATATTCCCTTTATTATGAAATCTCCCTACACTGTACCAAGTGTAGTAACGAAACGAAGTACTGTGCAACCGTTGAATACTGGTCGTCCAGTCTGGTTGGGGTTGTCAGGCCCGATAGATCTATCAACAGGATTCGCGTTTACAATACCCATGTAAATAGTAGTTACCAAGCTACCGGGAAATATGCCAGTGGTACAACTCAACGTAGAATGTATTTTTAAGTACTTGTGTCTATTTCGTAAACTTTTTTAAAAGCAGCGCATGTATTCTCAGCCCAAAAATATATATATTGCAAAAGCAATTAAAAAAGGGAGCAAATGAAACTCACCATACTGTATTTCGTAGTAAAAATACATATAACATCATTGAACAAGTGTAAGGTTGGCCTCGGATTCACAAACCTATATCATTTGTATATCTATTAACACCAAATAGTAATCGAACAAGTTTATATATATTATTATTAATTATATACTTGTTATTTTATACGTTATATAGATAAATTTATATTATATTTAATCTATACAATATATATAACTAATACTTATCATATTAAGTTTTAATTTAGTAATTATTCATTAACATATTATTTAATATGATACGTAATATTGATATTGATGTAGTTATGTTTTTATGTCATAAATATATTTTATATAGAAAATCTTTATTAGGTGTATTAATAATACTAATAATAATAATACTAGTTATGATGAAAATCATGATAATTCTAATAATGATAATTTTAATAATAAAAATGATAATTTTTAATAAAAATGTAAATTTCAATAAAATATTAAACTTTAACAAAAATGATAAATTTAAAAATAATTATACTTTTAGTAATATTTATAATAAAAATAATACTATTTACTTTAATAATAATAATAATAATAATAATAATAATAATAATAATAATAATAATAATAATAATAATAATAATAATAATAATAATAATAATAATAATAATAATAATAATAATAATAATAGAAATGAGAAATCAGTAAACTACCTCAAGGAAGAAATCCTAAAAATATGCCCAAGTCCGGGTTCGAACCCGCTAACCCGATAATATCCTTAATCATTGCTCTATTTGTGTCTTTCTAATTCAACTAGGATTTTAAATCCTTTCATTTACATCATATCCATCGTCATCCTTAATCTAACATCTTATCTAGCCTCGCCATAATCATTACGCATCTTTATCCTAATCATAACATCATTATTTTTATCATCATCCGTTTGTTTTATCATCACCTCTAGGTACCATCATCGACATCATAAGTTTATCAGCATCAATAATATCGTATATCCTCTTAATTTTATTTATTAACGTAATCTTCATCTTTTGTAGTATTATCTTAATAGTATCACCACTCGTATCAATTCGTATTCATCACGGAATTCTTGTTAAAACCGAATATAAATAGTGAATAATAGTTGTTACATCCCATTTGATTTGATCACAACAGGAAGTGGATGCAATAGCCATCACGACAGGTTGTAACAGTAAGTTCGATTGAAATGATGATGATAATTTGATAGTGTCCGAATGGTGAGCTAAACAAATGTAGCAGTCGAGTAGTAGTTAGCAGTAATATTTGCTCCACTAGAATATGAATATAGAAGCCCAAGTAATATTGATGTTGGGTTTGTGATGGCCCAACGAGGTAGCCCAACAGAAGAAAAAAAAACAGCCCAATAAGAGGAGAAAGGGATTCGTGGTCTTTGTTTATATGTAACCTGAATTGCGAATTGTTGAAACATTAAAAAAATTACGCACAAACTCCTCGTGCTTTCATCATCACCACTTCATCATCCATTAACCATTATCATAATTATTTTAGACAGGTTTCCAGCGAATTTGATAAACTTTACAGCTCATCAACATATCAACTTTTCCTCATCATCTTCTTCTTTGTAAATAAAAATAATAATAATAATAATAAGTTATAGCATAAAAGGACTTCAAAACAGAATTCCCTTAGTCATGGTTTGAGCTTTAACAGGAGAAATATCAAACAGAATAATACAGCAACGATTCAATTATGATGGCGGTTGGAGCGGCTGGAAAAATAACAAAGTTTAGCAGTTGTGGTGGCTGTAATTATAGTGGCCCACCTTGCCTGTTTTTGAATGAGAACCTCAAACAAAAGCGAAGCTGTTTTGCAGCCTTTTGTAGACGATATTGGTGGTGATTACAGGGTGGTAGTGGTTGTTGTTGATGGTTCCCGAAAAGAAGAATAAAATGGAGAAGAGATAGATAGTGAGAGGGATGGAGGTGGGTTTGTTGTGATTGTATGTGCGAATAGAGATAGAAGAAAGAAACCGTGCAGGTGGTTTCACGATGGTTTAACATCGAGAAATAAATATACATACAGTAGCTTGTAGCTAAATATGTATGGGTTCATTATAATTTGAAAAACAGAAATTGTTATAGAAAACGGGACTGCAATTATCGACTGTATCATAAATGATCGAGTAATCAGGTGGCTATTTGGGTTTTGTTGCGACAGTATGATAACAGAATATAGTTTAACAGCATAAGGTAGTTGTTTGGTCTCATGGTGCTCGTGTGGTGAAATATTGATGACAAAAGGTGGTCGGGTTGTGGGTGTTTGTGGATTATGGAGGTTAGTGGTGGTTGTTTACGGTTGTTGGGGCTCGATGGTTCATCAAAGTTTAAATGAGGGTGATAGTTATATCTAATAACTCTTCTAAGTATATGTATATATATAGATAGAATATAACAATTAAATGAAGTAGTACCAAAAACAGTAATTGATTACAAAATATCACGGATATATTACTATTAATCTGCCGACAGCTTATCCCGGATGGATATATCGTGTCCATTGCTAAACAGTTAACGTGTAAAGGTGCTCCTAAAAATCCTAAAATTTTAATTTAAATATATTTAATTATTTCACTCGATAACTGATTAAAACCTGATCAAAAAGGTTCAGTAATTATTTATTTTATGTACCAAATAATGTGTATGGAGTATTAATATTCAATCTAAAAAGGTAAAAATATTTCTGTCAAACATATAATCTTCGTAATCGAATTACAGTTCAACTTTTATTTCAATCCTTTATGAACACATACAATATCTATTTTAAAACTGACAAGACATCAACCGAGTGTTACCGATGTTTGCCAATTAAGCTCAAAATCATTCATTTTCCATTTACACTCTCTCTCTATATGTAATCAGTTTTAAATAACAAGTTTTATCACATAAATATATATTATATATTTTTAAACAAATAGATTTAATATTATTTTATATATTTCCAAGTAGTATTCATATACATATTTATATATATCTATATATTTTCAAATATAGTTTCCATTAATCGCATTTTATTTTATTTATTTTACAATATAAATCCTAATAATCATATTATATAATATTCTAAATTATATTTCAAATTATAAATACTTATTTAAATATATATGTTATCTATTTGCAAATAATTGTTCGTGAATCATCGGGAGCAGTCGAAGGTCAATTGAATATATGGACATCGTTTCAAAATTTTTTCTAGACTCAACATTAGATATTTTGCTTATCGTGTCGAAATCATATAAAGATTAAGTTTAAATTTGGTCGGAAATTTTCGGGTTGTCACAGTTCCTACCCGTTAAAGAAATTACGTCCCGAAATTTGAGTGAGGTCGTCATGGCTAACAATAAAAATGTTTTCATGACGAATATGAGTTGATAAATAGAGTTTTATCATTTTTGATTAATATAGATAAAACGATTCAATTACTCGAAGCATACGAATGAAGCTATCTCAAAAGAGTGAAGTGAGAAATAAAGATTTGTCTTGACTTTTGACGTAGTCATGGTTGCTTTTCGAAATTCAATGAATTTAAGGAAATCTTTTAATCAGAAAGAAAATGTAATATCATGATTAATTAGCAAACTGCTGGAATCACGGTAAGGATAGAACTATTAAGAAAATAATCTCTTGATATGTTTAGAGGTTAAGTAGAATGAAAGAGTCGTGTAACATGGTTCATGATGATGGTACTGTGAATCATCACATTTCATTAGAAACTCAGCATGACTTACTGTAATATATTCACGTTGGCCTGACGTCATTATATTATACTAACTCATGCTTCAATTCCCAACACTTCTCTAGGAAATCATTCATAATTCAAACTTATATTTTACAGAAGTTTCCAATATAATGGAATACAGAAAACACGAAGAGGTAGATAATTTCGGACAAGAATATTTATGAAAATATCCTCAGAAATATCGAAGATATTTATGATGATATTTTAGAATTTCTAAGTTCGGGGGTTGATGAAGAAAAATTTTTTCGCAAGATTTTAACATGACTTCGGAGTAGGATATTCTCTAAAGATTTCATCGGATCCAGAATTACCTAAATTTTTTGAATATAGGGTTTAGTCCTTGTGTTTATCCTTGGTCTCTTTCATGGTGTGCTCAATCCGATCTTCAATACCAAATTTTCTATCGAGCGTTCCTAGCACTTCCTTCTTTATCATCAAATTTTGGCCATTAAGACCATCTACAACATACTGCTTTGTCAGCATTTTCAAAGTAACGGATCTGGGTCATCGGTTATCAAACCGAGGTGGTTTCAAGAGAATTGTGCATTTTTAGATGATTAAACGCTGATGGTAATATGGTAGAATATAAAAGGTTCCCTAGTAACAATAAAGAGTACGCATATATATCAAGGTTATAATAAGGTTGTTTCGGATGAAAAGTCGGAGTTGGCTTGCTGGAGCTGTGACAAAATTTACCACTTTGAAAGGGATTACCAAATTATTTTGGGTAATAATAACACTAAAGAAATTAGCATAGCTACGTGTTAAACGTTTACTCCGTTTCTGAGAGTTTTTCAGGTGCATAACTATATGCATCAATCTTTTCTCTCGTAGATGAAGCGCGGCTGGTTCATCCTCTCGATCGAGGTGTTTTCAAGAATCATGAAAGATTTGAACATGGATTGGAATCGTCAAGATTCAAATGAGGTTTAAGATGAAATCAAGTGGCAAACTTAAAGAATTGTTTAGTTTCATATGTTATAATCAATATTTTAATTCATTTTAATTGTCCAATGTCGGCAGTCCACAGTTGATAGTCCATAGTTGACAGTTCAATATTTCATATATAGCTTAATATATAATATTCGAATTAATTAATACGTATCGTGACCCGTGTACATGTCTCAGACTCGATCACAACTCAAAGTATATATATTATTTGAGAATCAACCTCAACTCTGTATAGAGAACTCGATCATTACTGCATATAGAGTATCTATGGTGATTCCAAATAATATATATAGATGCGTCGACATGATATATCAAAACCTTGTATACGTGTCCCGATATTTAAAGTGCGTAAAATAAATAACAGAAATTAAATGACGATAAATAAAATTGCGAGAATGTAAATTGCGATAATTAAATTGTGATAAATAAAATGTAACCAGTTAGCTAGGAACAGTTAGGGTGGATTCTTAACAATATTTCAATTAGTTAGTTCGTTTGTTTCTATCAAATTTTTATTTTGTACCATTTTTCTTCATTATGCCACTTGTTGAATTTTGATAGGTCTAAATCCAAATATAACATTGAATGTAAATGGTTATTCTGTAGTGAACGGATACGTATATCGGTGGATGTAGATAGGATAGTAAATGATCGTTGAATCAGATTCGAAGAATGTACAGTGTAACTTATTAATGTGAAATCTAAATATTCCTCGGGTATTACCTACCAGTTAAAATATTTTCACCATTAACAGTTTGTACAAAAGAATTTTTAATTACAATCTTTATGAAAATATACATACATATATATTTTCTTTAGATGTAATAATGGATTTAATGAGTTAATATGATATTAATCTCATTTGCTTTACTGCTAGAATTAGAGTACATAATCTCTAAAACATTAGAGATTACATAATCGCCATGTCGAGCGAAGATAATCGATGTAGAACGATATGTAGAACGAAGATAAAGTAGATAGTACGATACGTAGAACGATGATTATGCTCGAGGTATAGATTGTGATGTTGAGACATGTGATGTTGAAACTTGGGTTGTTGGCGGTACTGGTGTCGATGTTGGTGGTACTATTGGTGTCGGTGATGTTGATGGAGCTGTTAAGTTTTGCACCATATTCTCCAAAGCCACTACTCGAGCGCGAAGCTCGTTGACTTCTTCTATTATTTCGGGATGATTGTCGGTCGAAACGAGCGGATGAATAAGGTTTAGAATTTTAGATAGAAGATAATCGTGACGAGTTACCCTGGAGATGAGGCTAAAAATGGTGTTTCGAATAGGTTCACCGGTAAGTGCTTCAGGTTCTTCGCCGAAAGGTGAATTCGGTTGGTGGAAGGGATCGCCTTCTTCTCGTCTCCATTGGTTAAGTCGACTACGAACCCATCAGATAAATTGAGGATGGCTGATTGATTGATTCATTCTGGTGATGCTGCTTCTGGGGCTGGAGTGGGACTCCCTATCTGAATCCGAGGGACTTGAACTAGTTGTGAGTTCCATTGCGTACGATTGAATAAAGGATTTTTTTTTCCAATATGAAGTGATTTTCGGATATCGGATGATATTCTAATTATATAGAATATCTATACATAGTACAGAAGATCCCGTAGATTACGAAGGGATTTAAGGAAACATGTCAGATAAAGTCTACAGTAACAGATACACTAGGATATGAATTTATCTATACACTATCTATCAAATAAGTGCAGGAAGTCGTGTCTAGACTTAGGAATGCTAAGAAGAAATTTTCTACTAGGAATGATAAACAATACTTATAATATGCCGCTAAGGTCGAAGTCCAGACTCGCTAATGCATCCTAACAACTATCAGTTAGACACACTAATGCAAGACCTGGTTCACTAGGACCAATGCTCTGATACCACCTGTAATGACCCGTCCTAATCCACCTGGACTAGGTCATCAACATTTGGTCCCATTGCGATGATCGACTCCAAATAATGTCCTTAAAATGAGCAAATGCACAGCGAAAGACTTAATTCGTACCTGAGAATAAACATGCTTAAAAGTGTCAACTAAAAGGTTGGTGAGTTCATAGGTTTATCATAACAATCATTTCAATATCTTAATAGACCACAAGATTTCATATACACAAACGTTTTAATAAAAATATTCTAAGTGGTTGAGCACTTGGTAACCATACTTAACATTTAATCAACGTCGCATATTCCCTTTATTATGAAATCTCCCTACACTGTACCAAGTGTAGTAACGAAACGAAGTACTGTACAACCGTTGAATACTGGTCGTCCAGTCCGGTTGGGGTTGTCAGGCCCGATAGATCTATCAACAGGATTCGCGTTTACAATACCCATGTAAATAGAAGTTACCAAGCTACAGGGAAATATGCCAGTGGTACAACTCAACGTAGAATGTATTTTTAAGTACTTGTGTCTATTTCGTAAACTTTTTTAAAAGCAGCGCATGTATTCTCAGCCCAAAAATATATATATTGCAAAAGCAATTAAAAAAAGGAGCAAATGAAACTCACCATACTGTATTTTGTAGTAAAAATACATATAACATCATTGAACAAGTGTAAGGTTGGCCTCGGATTCACAAACCTATATCATTTGTATATCTATTAACACCAAATAGTAATCGAACAAGTTTATATATATTATTATTAATTATATACTTGTTATTTTATAAGTTATATAGATAAATTTATATTATATTTAATCTATACAATATATATATAACTAATACTTATCATATTAAGTTTTAATTTAGTAATTATTCATTAACATATTATTTAATATGATACGTAATATTGATATTGATGTAGTTATGTTTTTATGTCATAAATATATTTTATATAGAAAATCTTTATTAGGTGTATTAATAATACTAATAATAATAATACTAGTTATGATGAAAATCATGATAATTCTAATAATGATAATTTTAATAATAAAAATGATAATTTTTAATAAAAATGTAAATTTCAATAAAATATTAAATTTTAACAAAAATAATAAATTTAAAAATAATTATACTTTTAGTAATATTTATAATAAAAATAATACTATTTACTTTAAAAATAATAATAATAATAATAATAATAATAATAATAATAATAATAATAATAATAATAATAATAATAATAATAATAATAATAATAATAATAATAATAATAATAATAATAATAATAGAAATGAGAAATCAGTAAACTACCTCAAGGAAGAAATCCTAAAAATATGCCCAAGTCCGGGTTCGAACCCGCTAACCCGATAATATCCTTAATCATTGCTCTATTTGTGTCTTTCTAATTCAACTAGGATTTTAAATCCTTTCATTTACATCATATCCATCGTCATCCTTAATCTAACATCTTATCTAGCCTCGCCATAATCATTACGCATCTTTATCCTAATCATAACATCATTATTTTTATCATCATCTGTTTGTTTTATCATCACCTCTAGGTACCATCATCGACATCATAAGTTTATCATCATCAACAATATCGTATATCCTCTTAATTTTATTTATTAACGTAATCTTCATCTTTTGTAGTATTATCTTAATAGTATCACCACTCGTATCAATTCGTATTCATCACGGAATTCTTGTTAAAACCGAATATAAATAGTGAAGAATAGTTGTTGCATCCCATTTGATTTGATCACAACAGGAAGTGGATGCAACAGCCATCACGACAGGTTGTAACAGTAAGTTCGATTAAAATGATGATGATAATTTGATAGTGTCCGAATGGTGAGCTAAACAAATGTAGCAGTCGAGTAGTAGTTAGCAGTAATATTTGCTCCACTAGAATATGAATATAGAAGCCCAAGTAATATTGATGTTGGGTTTGTGATGGCCCAACGAGGTAGCCCAACAGAAGAAAAAAAAACAGCCCAACAAGAGGAGAAAGGGATTCGTGGTCTTTGTTTATATGTAACCTGAATTGCGAATTGTTGAAACATTAAAAAAATTACGCACAAACTCCTCGTGCTTTCATCATCACCACTTCATCATCCATTAACCATTATCATAATTATTTTAGACAGGTTTCCAGCGAATTTGATAAACTTTACAGCTCATCAACATATCAACTTTTCCTCATCATCTTCTTCTTTGTAAATAAAAATAATAATAATAATAATAATAAGTTGTAGCATAAAAGGACTTCAAAACAGAATTCCCTTAGTCACAGTTTGAGCTTTAACAGGAGAAATATCAAACAGAATAATACAGCAACGATTCAATTATGATGGCGGTTGGAGCGGCTGGAAAAACAACAAAGTTTAGCAGTTGTGGTGGCTGTAATTACAGTGGCCCACCTTGCCTGTTTTTGAATGAGAACCTCAAACAAAAGCGAAGCTGTTTTGCAGCCTTTTGTAGACGATATTGGTGGTGATTACAGGGTGGTAGTGGTTGTTGTTGATGGTTCCTGAAAAGAAGAATAAAATGGAGAAGAGAGAGATAGTGAGAGGGATGGAGGTGGGTTTGTTGTGATTGTATGTGCGAATAGAGATAGAAGAAAGAAACCGTGCAGGTGGTTTCACGATGGTTTAACATCGAGAAAAAAATATACATACCGTAGCTTGTAGCTAAATATGTATGGGTTCATTATAATTTGAAAAACAGAAATTGTTATAGAAAAAGGGACTGCAATTATCGACTGTATCATAAATGATCGAGTAATCAGGTGGCTATTTGGGTTTTGTTGCGACAGTATGATAACAGAATATAGTTTAACAGCATAAGGTAGTTGTTTGGTCTCATGGTGCTCGTGTGGTGAAAGATTGATGACAAAAGGTGGCCGGATTATGGGTGTTTGTGGATTATGGTGGTTAGTGGTGGTTGTTTACGGTTGTTGGGGCTCGATGGTTCATCAAAGTTTAAATGAGGGTGAGAGTTATATCTAATAACTCTTCTAAGTATATGTATATATATATATATATATATATATATATATATATATATATATATATATATAGAATATAACAATTAAATGAAGTAGTACCAAAAACAGTAATTGATTACAAAATATCACGGATATATTACTATTAATCTGCCGACAGCTTATCCCGGATGGATATATCGTGTCCATTGCTAAACAGTTAACGTGTAAAGGTGCTCCTAAAAATCCTAAAATTTTAATTTAAATATATTTAATTATTTCACTCGATAACTGATTGAAACCTGATCAAAAAGGTTCAGTAATTATTTATTTTATGTACCAAATAATGTGTACGGAGTATTAATATTCAAACTAAAAAGGTAAAAATATTTCTGTCAAACATATAATCTTCGTAATCGAATTACAGTTCAACTTTTATTTCAATCCTTCATGAACACATACAATATCTATTTTAAAACTGACAAGACATCAACCGAGTGTTACCGATGTTTGCCAATTAAGCTCGAAATCATTCGTTTTCCATTTACACTCTCTCTCTATATGTAATCAGTTTTAAATAACAAGTTTTATCACATAAATATATATTATATATTTTTAAACAAATAGATTTAATATTATTTTATATATTTCCAAGTAGTATTCATATACATATTTATATATATCTATATATTTTCAAATATATTTTCCATTAATCGCATTTTATTTTATTTATTTTACAATATAAATCCTAATAATCATATTATATAATATTCTAAATTATATTTCAAATTATAAATACTTATTTAAATATATATGTTATCTATTTGCAAATAGTTGTTCGTGAATCATCGGGAGCAGTCGAAGGTCAATTGAATATATGGACATCGTTTCAAAAATTTTTCTAGACTCAACATTAGATATTTTGCTTATCGTGTCGAAATCATATAAAGATTAAGTTTAAATTTGGTCAGAAATTTTCGGGTCGTCACAACCATAAGCTATAGAAACTTAGATCCAACACAAGTATATGAATTCATAACTAGAAAGTTATACTTTCATGTTCTTGAACTTACAAAGTTAACTTTGGTTCAAGAAAAATGAGATCAAGATTAACTAGTAACACTTGACCAAAATAACAACATCACAAACTTTAAAGTACTTACAAAAGAAGGAAATAAACTAAAGTACAAGTATTATGTTCATGTTTTGTTTCATACTTAGGAAGATTCAAATCAAAGTTTGAATCTTAGGATTTAAGTCTACAAACATGAACACAAGTATGAATATGAAACTTATGAACTTTAAATCTTGAAAACATTTAAGTGTAGAACCATAAACTAGAAAGTTTAGATTCCTTGTTCTTGACTTCATCAAATAAAGATGGAAGTAACAAGATTTCATGAAGATACAAGTTAGAAAACTTGATCTTTAACAACATCAAATAACTAGTAAGTAATCAATAAACAAGACAAGTAACTTGATGAATGATAGTGGCGGTTTTGGTTAAAGGAAAAAGAAGAAGAAATATTTCATGTTACTTACAAGAAAGGAGAGAAAAGATGAGAGAAAGTTGTAAGTATTTTTGTGTGTGTATGAAATGAAAGGAAACTAGTGAATAAGTATCTCAAAAAAAGTTTTGATCTCCCTTTTACTCAACCTAGGCCGACGGTCAAGGGGATCAAAGAGGAAGGGATCGATGCAACTTTCAAACATGGGAGAAAGGTGATAGCTTAGAGTGGTAATAAAGTTAAATGGTTATGGGAACAAGGTGTAAATATGCAAATAACAAGATTCCTCATGAACTAACTAATCTAGTTTTGTTTTAATGTAATACTTGCATGATAATAATGGGCTAATTAATCCATTAAGAAAGTAGGGTGGGCTTCCAAGTCCATGTTCATTAATAAAAGGCCCAAGTCCAAAAATGTAACAATTTATCAAGTAAAGCCCAAGTAATTAACTAGTAACCTTAGTTAATTAAAAATGACTAATACTAATTAATCATGAATGTAAATAATATTCTAAAATATTATTCGCGAAAAGTACGTGTGTAACAAAGACAAGTCGGGACATGTAAAGTCAATCACGGTAACAAGTAAATGTAAAACGATACATTTATTAAAACACAAGTATTAATAATAAATATTAATAAGTATAAGTTGGAAAAACCAGGGTCGTTACAGTTGCGGCTTCATGTTTGAGGATATGTTACCTTATTTTGTGAGAACTTGATGTGTTGTAATGCCAAGACCTTCCTTAACGAAGGTCAAGGCGAGAGGCTTATTTGGTGTTGGTGAGTGTATTTTGGGATGTGTGACAACATGCGACGGTTGACGGGGTGAGAACTTGTTGTTGACAGAATTCTAGTACATGAATAGTATCCATACTAGTGCTAGAAAGCCGTTGGGCGTTGAAAGTTGATGGAATCGAGAAAAAACCCTGTGTAATGGGGTGGTTAACTGTCGAGAGTGTTGCGTAGTGACATATCCTAATATGATTCAAGGACGAGCAGGTTGTTGTGAGTAAATTTAAGGGACTGTTATTGCCCCGAGGATGATTGCATAGCTGATGTTTTAAAAAGGAACGGATTAGTTCGAATGTTGTCGAGGTAGAAAAACTTTTACGCAAGGCGCATGTGAAATCGGTTGAATTTGCCGGCGCGAGCCGTTGTATGATCGAGGCATAATTCGTTCTCGATTTAGGAATGACGCATGAATAAGTATTCAATTTAGTGGTTTTGGTAGGTCGCGATTGACTTTGAGTTCTTCAAGGTGACTTATTGCGAGAAGTTGCCTGAGAGAAGTCATAGGAATACATGGCGGTTCCCGTGTTTCCTAGGCGGATGTTTGATTGTTAGAAGTACAATGTCACTGTATTTTGTGGTAAAAGGTGTCGATGAATGCGAGTGAGTGGCGAGATTGCTAAATTGCTTTGCGCGTGAAGTTTTGACTTCAAAGTTTTAATTGTGTCCGACGGGTTAGTAGGATGTAGATCGTGTCGTTGACGGGTAGCTAGTGGTGCTGGTGTTGATACCCTTTGGTTGTAGTACGGATCACGGGGACGTGATCCATTTTAAGTGGGGGAGAGTTGTAACACCTTGATTTCTTAAACCAGCTTTAAGTTGCGTCGCGACTTGTGGTGTCGCCTCGCGACCTTGGGCGGGTAAAACTGGGTCGTTTTGTAATTTATTATATTGTCGTTTTGCAATTTATTATATTTCGGGGACTTGGTTGAAATTATGCATGTGGCCGAGTTTTATACCCCAAATCAGACTTAGAACTCATTTTATCTTCATTTTCATTAAAAAGCTTCAAGTTCTAGTGAGAGAAACAATTCCTAGAGAAAGAAAGCTTAAATGGGTGAAGTAGATGGGGATGCATGCTCGATTTGGAGTTCATCTTGGTGTGTCTAGCCCTAGGCTACTCTTTGGTTCTGGAGGTAAGCCTTATTCTAAATTTTACTGTGTGATTTCAGATTTGTGTTAGAGTTTGTGTTAGTGGCTACTTATAAACCCTATTAACTTTGAATTTGGGGGTTTTGGGTGTGTAAACCCGGGTTTGGATGACGAATTTTGGGAAGTTTCGTCATGATTTTTGGGAGTGAATCACCAGCTAACTTATTGGTGAGTGTTTGAGATGTTCATAAGAACATATTGTGAGTCAAAATTATTGTTGACTTGGATTTGGGTCAAATTGGTGATGACTTGATTTTGAAGAAGCTAGGTACACAAGTACTTGGAATATTTGTGTCAATTGCTGTTTTGGTGACCTAATCACTAGTATTAGTGATTATGGGTGTTTTTGACTAGTGTCAAAATGGGTTTTGTGCATTTGGGTCAAAATGGACTTGTGAGGTCTAGTGTTGGAAAAGTGCTTAGTGTATAACCAATATTTTATTTGTAATAGTGGGGCTTTGCGTATAATGGCCTTTTTTGGGACGAGTGCAATTTGGGTTAAATTGTGCTTATGTGTTGTGGGTTTAAATTATCACCCAAAGTGGTAATTGGATTATGCTCATTAGGTGTTAAGTGAGCGGGTTTGTCGAGCAAGGTGTGACCCCTCGGCTAGGGGATTTGTGTCGGATTCTCTTTTAGAGAACTGATATTTATGTGTATATTGTGTCTATGTGTAATATAGGTGGTTTCTTGCTCGGACGTGATGGCGGTGAATTCACATACATGTGATTCGCGAGTTCTCCCAGTTGAGTAGAGTATTTATATGTGCATGTATATGAGTTGTTTGCTTGTAGGTGATGTGGCGGGTGAAACCGGGCGTAAGGTTCACTCTTCATTGGCCACTTGATGCAAGGTGGTGATTGTTTCCGTAAGGTCTCGCTCTTCGTGGACCACGTTTGCGGTTTGAGGTGTGGCGAGTGTTATTCCCTCTTCGAAAGCTACACGATGCGTTGGGATGTGGGAAGTGTCACCTACGGGTTCACTTTTCGGCGACCACATTCGTGTGTACGTGGCGGTGCTATCCGGAAATGCGCCTTCGTTGGCCACGCGCATGTGTTGGATAGTGTTATATCATTTGATGATTAGCACTGTTGTGTATAGTTAACCATATTTGGTGTTTTGTTGTGTAGCATATTATATTGTGATTTGTTAGGACCCCGAAGTTGTATAGTGTTAATATGAATTAAGCTTAAATGAGGGTTCCTTAGAAGAGGGCTATATAAGGAACCTAAGTAGTCCTAATTAGATAGCCATTGCATTATAACTGAGTTCTAGAAGCTGTGGAATGTAATTTTACCGATTCTCTCTCATACCGAGTCTCCTTCGTATATACCAAATCTCACTCTATCTTATCATTTCTCTCAATCTCATCATGATCTGACCTATCATTTGGTATCAGAGCTTCCAAGAAGTGATTCTACATCACTATATCGATCCAGAGATTATAGATTACAGAATCTGAATACTCTCGGTAAAATGAATCAGATTCGGTATTATCGAATTTGATAATCTGACGTTCAGATTCTTGTGATAAGTTCAGCGAAGGTGTATTAGGTCTATTAGAAAGAGTTTCGATCATCATTAAAGCTTATTAACTTCAATTATGGAGAATCAAGTTGATTTTTAGAGTTTGTGGCTAAAACTCTCGGTATTGCTTAATTCAAGCTTGATTCTGGATTTTTGTGAAGATTTAAAGATTCAGTTGTGTTCGTGAGGTGTTAAATCACATTTCTGTCGGTTCAATTTCTCTAATTCTTCAAGTTTTGAAGATTTGATCAACATTCGATATCGTAACTGTCATACCGAATCTGCTTCATTACTGAAAATTCATCTTAAGTGTTGCAGATTGTGGTGTGTTTGTGACTCTATCACATTTGGTTTGATCATACGCAGCTAATTGGTGTGGTTTGAGAAAGCATTCTGTTATATTTCTAAGTTTTAGACTTAGACTCGGTATTGTCAACTGCTACAGTTGACATTCGGTATCCTGA
Source organism: Rutidosis leptorrhynchoides (assembly GCF_046630445.1). Taxonomy (NCBI): domain Eukaryota; kingdom Viridiplantae; phylum Streptophyta; class Magnoliopsida; order Asterales; family Asteraceae; genus Rutidosis; species Rutidosis leptorrhynchoides. The sequence goes on along the minus strand of NC_092338.1, from coordinate 283,609,380 downwards.
ATCTTCGGTATCATTGATATTCTGTTTGTTACTAACTTGTGTTCTTATGCAGCAAGGTTACCGAATCTAATTCAAGGGAATTGGATTGAGTTTACACATAATATTTTACATAATTTGACTACCGAGTCATTTACCGAATCAGAATCTCGGTTTCACTTAATTCTTTGGTTTTAAGTATTCTGAGGCTTCAAGTTGTGTGGTTACCGAATCCATACCGAATTTGGGTGTGTTACTTGTGATTCTTATCAGTTTCTGATACAGAATCTGGTTTACTGAATTGTTACCGAATCTGCTACAGTACCGAACCACTTACCGAATCTGCTACTGTACCGAATCTTTACCAAATCTGACATTCTTGTTAGATTTTATACTGAACCCTGATCATATATTGTGTTTAATACCGAATCTACCTCAATTTAAGATGTCTACTCAGGATACTCTTATCATTGGATCAGATTCCCGACCTCCAGTGTTGTTTGATGGCTAGTACACTCAGTGGCTTCATCGTATCACTCAGTACATAGATTATAAGGGTGAGAAAGCTAAACATATATGGGCTTCTCTGAGAGATGGTCCAGTTGTTGATTTTCATCCGGATACTGGTATGCCAATTCCAGTCTATAAACTTTTTGGTGATAAACGTGAAAGAGCTTAGGGTGGCATAGAGGCTAAGAATATTGTCATGCAAGCTATCCCATATGAGCTATTTGAAAATGTTGATAGCAACACTACTGCAAAAGATATATGGGATGAGATCAAACGACAACAAGAAGGTTATGACATGTCAGACGTTACTAAATTGAATAATGCTCTGGGATTGTATGAAGATTTCAAGCAGGAACCAGAAGAACTACTCAAGGACACCTACCGTCATTTCAATGGTGTTCTCAATGAGTTGAAAAGGTGTAAGATTGTAAAAGTACATGCTGAAGTCAACATGAAATTCCTCAAAAAGCTCAATGCTGATTGGCTTCCTTATGGAACCATTGTTCGATCTACCAAAGAGATTGACAAGTTGACTATTAACGAGCTTATTGGAGTTCTTATGCATTAACAACCTGAGGTGTCTAAACTTCAAGAAGGAAGAAAAGAGTCTTCTCCGGGTGATCCTCTTGCTCTAATTGCCAAAAAGAAGAGCAAATCATTTTCCAAAAGATTGTCCAAGAAAGTGCTTGTTGAAGAATCAACTGATTATGAAGAGTTGAATCTTTCTGATGTTGATGATTCTCACCTTGAATTAGTCAAGATGGAAGCCATGTTCACAAAGACCTTGAACAAACACAAGTTTAAAGGCAAATCAAGTAATCAACGCAAACACTCATCATCTTCCTCGTACTACAAGAAAGCTGTAGTGGCCCGAACTTTTCCATGTTTATATATATTAATTGAGATTGATATTTACATGATTAAATTTTTCCAACGTGTTAAGCAATCAAACTTGTTATGACTTGATTAATTGAAATAGGTTTCATATAGACAATTGACCACCCAAGTTGACCGGTGATTCACGAACGTTAAAACTTGTAAAAACTATATGATGACATATATATGGTTATATATATAGTTAACATGATTTTATTATAAGTAAGTATCTCATTAGGTATTTTAACAATGAGATATACATAAAAAATGAGACTATTAAATTAAGAAACTCGAAAACGATATATATAACGAGTATCGTTATAATAACGTCTTACTAGGTACATATGAATCATATTAAGATATTGATACACTTGGTTAATTATGTTAAATGATAAGTAAATATATCATTAAGTGTATTAACAATGAACTACATATGTAAAAATAAGACTACTAACTTAATGATTTCGAAACGAGACATATATGTAACGATTATCGTTGTAACGACATTTAACTGTATATATATCATACTAAGATATATTATATATCATAATATCATGATAATGTAACAATTTAACATCTCATTTGATATAATAAATAATGGGTTAACAACATTTAACAAGATCGTTAACCTAAAGGTTTCAAAAACAACATTTAAATGTAACGAATAACGATGACTTAACGACTCAGTTAAAATGTATATACATGTAGTGTTTTAATATGTATTCATACACTCTTGAAAGACTTCAAGACAATTATCAAAATACTTCTACTTAACAAAAATGATTACAATTACATCCTCGTTCTGTTTCATCAACAATTCTACTCGTATGCACCCATATTCGTACTCGTACAATACACAGCTTTTAGATGTATGTACTATTGGTATATACACTCCAATGATCAGCTCTTAGCAGCCCATGTGAGTCACCTAACACATGTAGGAACCATCGTTTGACAACTAGCATGAAATATCTCATAAAATTACAAAAATATGAGTAATCATTCATGACTTATTTACAGGAAAACAAAATTACATATCCTTTTTATCTAATCCATATACCAACGACCAAAAATACCTATAAACACTTTCATTCTTCAATTTTCTTCATCTTATTGATCTCTCTCAAGTTCCATCTTCAAGTTCTAAGTGTTCTTCATAAATTCCATAAGTATAGTTTCATAAAAATCAAGAATACTTCCAAGTTTGCAAGTCTACTTCCAAGCTTTCTAATCCATTCCAAGTAATCATCTAAGATCAAGGAACCTTTGTTATTTACAGTAGGTTATCTTTATAATTCAAGGTAATATTCATATTCAAACTTTGATTCAATTTCTACAACTATAACAATCTTATTTCGAGTGAAAATCTTACTTGAACTGTTTTCGTGTCATGATTCTGTTTCAAGAAATTTCAAGCCATCCAAGGATCCTTTGAAGCAAGATCCATTTTTCTCATTTCCAGTAGTTTTATCCAGAAAACTTGAGGTATTAATGATGTTCATAACATCATTCAATTCATACATATAAAGCTATCTTATTCGAAGGTTTAAACTTGTAATCACTAGAACATAGTTTAGTTAATTCTAAACTTGTTCGCAAACAAAAGTTAATACTTCTAACTTGACTTTAAAAATAAACTAAACACATGTTCTATATCTTTATGATATACTAACTTAATGATTTAAAACCTGGAAACACGATGAACACCATAAAATCGGATATACGTCGTCGTAGTGAAACCGGGGGCTGTTTTGGTTTGGAAAATTAAAAACTATGATAAACTTTGATTTAAAAGTTATTCTTCTGAGAAAATGATTTTTCATATGAACATGAAACTATATCCAAAAATCAAGGTTAAACTCAAAGTGGAAGTATGTTTTCTAAAATGGTCATCTAGACGTCGTTCTTTAGACTGAAATGACTACCTTTACAAAAATGACTTGTAACTTATATTTCCCACTATAAACCTATACATTTTCTGTTTGGATTCATAAAATAGAGTTCAATATGAAACCATAGCAATTTGATTCACTCAAAACGGATTTAAAATGAAGAAATTATGGGTAAAACAAGATTGGATATTTTTGATCTTTTTAGCTACGGGAAATGTTTAACAAATCTATAAAAATCATATCCTAGCTAACTTATATTGTATTATACATGTATTCTAATATATTATGTAATCTTGGGATACCATAGACACGTATGCAAATGTTTTGACATATCATATCGACCCATGTATATATATTATTTGGAACAACCATAGACACTCTATATGCAGTAATGTTGGAGTTAGCTATACATGGTTGAGGTTGATTCCAAAAATATATATACTTTGAGTTGTGATCTAGCCTGAGACGTGTATACACTGGGTCGTGGATTGATTCAAGATAATATATATCGATTTATTTCTGCACATCTAACTGTGGACAACTAGTTGTAGGTTATTAACGAGGACAGCTGACTTAATACACTCAAATCTTTAAAACATAATAAAAATGGTTGTAATTATATTTTGATCATACTTTGATATATATGTACATATTTGTATAGGTTCGTGAATCGATCCGTGGCCAAGTCTTATTTCCGAGAAAGGAAATATCTGTGAAAGTGTGTTATAGTCCCACTTTTAAAATCTAATATTTTTGGGATGAGAATACATGCAGGTTTTATAAATGATTTACAAAATAGACACAAGTACGTGAAACTACATTCTGTGGTTAAATTATCAAAATCGAATATGCCTCTTTTTATTAAGTCTGGTAATCTAAGAATTAGGGAACAGACACCCTAATTGACGCGAATCCTAAAGATATATCTATTGGGCCTAACAAACCCCATCCAAAGTACCGGATGCTTTAGTACTTCGAAATTTATATCATATCCGAAGGGTGTCCCGGACTGATGGGGATATTCTTATATATGCATCTTGTTAATGTCAGTTACCAGGTGTTCACCATATGAATGATTTTTATCTCTATGTATGGGATGTGTATTGAAATATGAAATCTTGTGGTCTATTGTTACGATTTGATATATATAGGTTAAACCTATAACTCACCAACATTTTTATTGACGTTTAAAGCATGTGTATTCTCAGGTGAATACTAAGAGCTTCCGCTGTTGCATACTAAAATAAGGACAAGATTTGGAGTCCATGTTTGTATGATATTGTGTAAAAACTGCATTCAAAAAACATATGTCGATGTATTATATTTCTATTGTAAACCATTATGTAATGGTCATGTGTAAACAGTATATTTTAGATTATCATTATTTGATAATCTACGTAATGCTTTTAAAACCTTTATTGATAAAATAAAGGTTATGGTTGTTTTAAAAATGAATGCAGTCTTTGAAAAACGTCTCATATAGAGGTCAAAACCTCGCAACGAAATCAATTAATATGGAACGTTTATAATCAATATGAACGAGACATTTCAAAAGCTGATCAATCCAAACAACCACGTGCTGATGATTCCAAGAAGGAAGATTCAATCTGTTTCAATTGTGGCAAAGCTGGTCATTACTCTCGTGAGTGCAAGATGCCTAAGAAGAAGGATGTAGCTTACTACAAGAAGAAAATGTTGATGGCTAAGATTGTGGAAACTGTGGGAGAGCTGAAACTGGTTGATGATACTTGGTTTAACTGGATTGATGATTCAGACTCAGAGGTGGAACATGCAAATGTCTGCAAGGTGACTAAGCTCATCAAAGCTAAGGAAGCATTGGAGAATTCTGACTCAACATCTGACGATGATGAGGTACAATCAACTGAAATCTTGCCTGATTTTATAAAAATGTAAAATGACTTGATGAAGAATCTGGTCTCAATGTCAAAAGAAGTCAAAGGCTTAAAATTTGAAAACAAGATTTTAAAAGATAAAATCAAACTAAATGAGACCAGACCTTCCTCATCCAAATTGAAAACGGATGTGCAACGATTGACTCTCCAACTCAACTCTACAGAAACTGAGTTTGAAGATCTTAAGAAGATAATTCATCCGATTAAAGTCGAACGAACTGATTATCGTTTAAAATCTGAACGACTTACAGAAAAAGTTCAATTCTTAGAAAAAGATCTTTCTGATTTAAAAAACCAACATGAACCCACACTTTCAAAGCTAAACAAGAAAATTATTCATTTAGAAAATGCCATAATTGAAAAAGACACTAAAATTTCTTCATTTTCAAAAGAGTCTGTTCAAATGAAAGCACAACTTGCTCGATATGAGGAGAAACTCTATCGAACAGAGCAATCCAAAGCTATCATAGATATGGAACTTTCAAAACAAACGATTTTCATGAATAGACCAAAAATGATTCATGGTGAAAAGTGGGGGTTGGGTTATGAAGATCCTAAGATCTTAGATGGAGCTTCCAAAAAGATTCCAGGATTATATCATTCTGATTACTTTCAAGCTGGTTTACCACCGCATTTTGTGCATTCTTCTGATGCTGATTTTGATGATATTATTGTTAATCGCAAATCTAAAAAATACCATCAAATTAGCTTAATGTATGAGAAAATTAATGCAAAAATGGGTAAATCAAATCCTGCTTTTTTGAAGGAACTTGTTGAAACTGAAAAGAATGTGCAATGTGCTAATTATGTGCCGACACGTAGATTGGTTTACATTCCTACACTCATGCTAGAGAAATACATTTTAATGCTTGAGAATGAAGTGTTTAACAAGCCTAGTTCTAGCATTGTTAACATAGATGAGGTGTTTGATGAATTAACTTTTGATGTGAAACCAATTCTACCTGCTTTACCTGCATGTTCTGATAATGTTTTCCGTGAAGACCTAGCACATGAACTAACTGTTTTCTTTGAGACAGAATCTCTAGGTCAAAAGTCTTTAGATGAAAAAGTAGAACCTTATAATGAACCAATCATTGAACATTTGATAGATTTTGAAAGTCAACTTGATCCTTTGCACGATTACTATTTGCATTTACCTGCTGTACGTAATTTGAATCGTATAGTAGCTCAACTAGAAAAGGAGAATATTGACTTGCAACTTAAGTGCCAATTATTAGAACAAATGCTTGCTTTGTGTGATAAATTGCCTTCGCTGCCTAAGAAAGAATGTACCTATGCTTTTAAGGAGGGTGAAGTGATAGTTTCTGCTGAAGAATTATGTCTTGAGATTAAAAGCTTAAAACAAAAGATAATTCAACTGAAACAGGCTAACACACTTAAGCAATCGTCTAATGTTGCAACCAATGTGCTTGAATGTATTGGTGGGATTACTAAGAAGGGGAAGAGAACAACAACATCTAAGGATGTAAAACCCATTACTATTCTTAAAAATCCTCTACGTTCTCAATTTGGAAATCGTGGTTCAAAAGTTGTTTCTACAACTCAATTTGTTGTCAAAAAGGTTCATTCTCCCGATGGTTCTGTGTCAACTGAAAAGATTCCTATGATTCCAATGACAAAAACTTCAAAAACGAGTCTTTTAACGACATCAGTTAAGTCCACACAACACACAAGTCCTAAACCTGATTTAAGTGAGTATGATGCAAAAGAACGTAAAATCAAATTGGAAATTTTGCATAATCAATCATCTCATGTGTCAACTGAAAAGTTTGGACGTCTAACTAACAAAGGTGTTTTTCGTGTCACAGGTCATAATCCAAACTTGAATTACAAATCTGTATGGGTTTCTAAGTCTACGACTAAGAAAGTAGCAACCAAACCAACGCAATCTTCTAGTCGGCCTAGGAAATCATCTCATATTTTTCAATTTTTGTCTGTGAACAAAACATCTACTTGGAATAAGTTGTGTGTTAAGACTTCTGATAATGATGTAAAACTTGATATTGCGTATGATGCTTCATGTAATGTGGTTTTAAATGATGCTTTATTGTCTAAACTGCATGATGTTTTACGTGATTATCTTGTTTTTGATCCAAAGTTTATTGCTGGTACTAACCGTAGAGGACCCAAGAAACTTTGGGTACCTAAACTTTAGGAAATTCACATTTACAGGGTTTCGACATCTGTGTTTGGTATATCAATTCCGGTTGTTTTCGACACATGACGGGCGATAAATCCTTGCTTGTCAACTTCATTGACAAATTCCTAGGAACGGTTACTTTTGGAAATGATGAAATTGCAGCGATAACGGGTTACGGAGATTATGTGCAAAATGGCATAACAATCAAACGGGTCTCATATGTTGAAGGTTTGGGGTGCATTTTATTTAGTGTGAGTCAATTCTGCGATGGAGATCTTAAAGTTCTGTTTGAACGTCGACAATGCTCGGTGCAATCCAACGAAGGAAATGATCTTCTTATTGGTAAACGTTGTGCTTCACTATACACTATTGACCTCAATGATGCACCTTCACATGCAACCATGTGTTTGGCTACTCGTTCTACAAAAGAAAATTCATGGTTATGGCATCATCGGATGTCACACCTGAATTACAAGGGTATCAATCGACTAGTCTCTAAAGACTTAGTTGATGGTATTCCACCCTTTCACTATGATAAGCATCATGTGTGTCCATCATGTGCGATGGGTAAGCTGAAACGGTCTAATCATCCGCTTAAGCAAAACCCAGTACTTCATCATCTTTGCAATTATTGCATATGGACTTATGTGGACCCATGCGTATTTCTAGCCTCGGTGGCAAGAAACATGTGCTTGTCATTATCGATGACTATACCCGGTTTACATGGATTTTTCTTTTGCGAACTAAGTCAGAAACCCCCGCCATTATCATTGAGTTCATTAAAAAGACTCAACAGTCTTTTAACAAACATGTTAAGAGCAATCGAACTGATAATGGGACGGAATTTAAGAATGCCCCTCTTGATAGTTATTTAAAAGACCAAGGCATTGAACATCAATTCTCTGCTGCTCGGATCCCCCAACAGAATGGAGTAGTCGAATGACGTAATCGTACGTTGTACGAAGCAGCTCGAACGATGCTTGCTTACTCCAAACTACCTCCAAAATTGTGGGGGGAGGCCATTTCAACTGCATGCTATACCCTAAATTGTTGTATTGTTAATAAACATTTTGATAAAACTCCATATGAGTTATTATATGGTAGACGCCCGAATGTCAAATATTTTCGTGTCTTTGGTTGTATATGCTATGTGCTTAACAATTTTAACAGCCTCGGAAAGTTTGATCCAAATGGCGATCAAGCCATATTTCTCGGTTATTCTTCGAACAAAGTTGCTTATCGGGTTTATGACAAACGGACAAAATCGATTAAAGAGAGCATCAATGTCAAGTTCGATGAATTTTCGGGGATGGCTTTTGAACAACTCAGTTCAAAACCCGATCCTAACCTGGCTACTTCTTCTTCCGCGCAAAACTCAATTTTCTCGACGAAGGATGTTCCTGCGGTTACATCAGAGGAACTGAATATCTTGTTTGATAGTCTTTATGCTCCTCAACGGAATTCAAATGTTCAAGCCGTACCGGTTACACCGTCACGGTCAACTACTGTGGAGACTCAACAAAGTCTTTTTGATGAAGATACAACACCAACTGATTCACCTGTTGCTTCTTCATCCTCCCTACCACCTCCTGTTACTGATAATCTTGAACCAATTCAAGATTCATCAGTTGATATAACTCCAGCTGTTTCTCCAGATTATCAATTGAATCCATTAGATCATGTTACATCAGATCAAGCGGATCAAGGTTCAACGTCAACAATGGTTGATGTTTCAATGGATGCCACTGATGTACAACATCTTCCACACAACCGATAGACTAAAAGTCATCCAATAGATCTTATTATTGGTGATGCATCTGCTCCAGTCTCAACTCGAAGGGCTACTTATAATATGTGTCTATACACTGCCTTTCTTAGTAAGATTGAACCAACAATGGTTGCTCAAGCTTTACTAGATCCGAACTGGGTGGTTGCAATGTAAGAAGAGATCAATCAATTTGAACGATTGAAAGTATGGCGATTAGTTCCAAGGCCAACGGGTCAACGACCAATAGGAGTTAAATGGATTTTTAAGAACAAGAAGGATTCTGATGGAATTGTGGTTCGGAATAAGGCACGTCTTGTGGCCAAGGGATATCGACAACAAGAGGGTATTGATTATGACGAAACGTTTGCTCCGGTTGCTAGGATTGAGGCTATTCGTCTTTTCCTTGCATTTGCTTCTCATATGAAGTTCACAGTGTTTCAAAGGGACGTCAAAACTGCTTTTCTGAACGGTCATCTTCAAGAGGAAGTCTATGTCGATCAACCAGAAGGCTTTGTCGATCGCATTCATCCAAATCACGTATACTACTTGGAAAAAGCTTTGTATGGTCTGAAGCAAGCACTGCGTGCATGGTACGAGACCTTAACAAAGTATCTGCTGGACAATGGCTTTTCTCGTGGAACGATTGATACAACGCTATTCATCCGTAAAAACCACGGTCACATTCTCTTGGTTCAAATTTACGTTGATGACATTATTTTTGGTTCCACGTCCCCGGCCTTATGCAAAGAATTTGGTGACCTTATGGCCAACAAATTCGAAGTGAGCATGCTTGACCAGTTAAATTTCTTTTTGGGGTTACAAGTAAAACAATTACCAAATGGGATTTTTCTCAGTCAAACAAAGTATATCAATGATATGCTAAAACGTTTTAAAATGACTGCTTTAAAACCAATGACAACCCCAATGAGGACTTTATTGGATGCTGATACTAATGGGGAACCCTTTGATATTACACTTTATCGAAGCATGGTTGGTTCTTTAATGTATCTAACTGCAAGTCGACCTGACATTATACTTGCTGTAACTGTATGTGCCCGCTTTCAGTCAAACCGTAAGAAATCTCATTCCAAAGCGGTTGTTAGGATTTTTCAGTACCTTAAAGGTACACCTAACCTTGGCAGTGTTGTAAATCTCCCGAGATCTCTCCGAGATCTCCCCCGAGATCTCGTTTTTAGAAGGCAACCGAGACGAGATGTTCATCTCTCGAGATTTCTCAGGCAATGGGTTCAAACTTAGTTAAAGTCACGATTTCTTGGATTTTTTCGCTAATTTTTAAGATTTTCTTGTAAAATTCGTAATTTCTAAGATTTGTTTCGCTCATTTCTCAAATATTTTTGTAAAATCTCGTAAAAATGTTTATAAATATACATATATTTATGTTTTTATGTATATTTTAATTAAAAAACTATAAAGTCATCGTAATTCAACGTCCGAGATCTCCCCGATATTATTCTGAGATGCCGAGATCTCCTTAAAAAAATCCAAACGAGATCTCCCCGAGATCCGAATTCTCCAACCTTGAACCTTGGGATCTGGTATCCTCATGGATCCGATTTCAATCTCACTGCTTACACTGATGCGGATCATGGCGGTTGCCATGTTGATAGAAAAAGCACATCTGGATCAATTTAGATATTGGGGAATAGGCTAGTTGGTTGGTCATCCAAAAAGCAAAACTGTGTGTCTTTATCAATAGCTGAGTCTGAGTACATTGCTGCAGCTCATTGTTGTTCACAAGTTTTGTAGATGCAAATTCAACTTTCAGACTATGGCTTTAAGTTTTCTAAGACCCCGATTTACTGTGATTCACAAAGTGCTATTGCAATAACAAGCAACCCGGTCCAGCATTCTAAGACTAAACACATAGATATTCGCTATCATTTCATTAAGGACCATGTAGAGAAAGGGGATGTAAAGTTATACTTTGTGTCTACCAAAGTGCAATTAGCTGACATGTTCACTAAGCCCTTAGATGAACTTAGGCTAAAGTTCTTGATCAAAGAGATTGGCATGGTAGAGTATAGTGCTTGATATTCCTTAGATCTGTTGGGACTTATTCTTGGGATCTTGTGTTTAGGGGGAGTAGATACTTTCTAGGGGGAGCAACTACTTTCATATGCTTTGAATATCATCTTTTAAGGGGGAGCCTTTAGATTTATGATAACTTCCTGGATATAATTGTTCAATGGTTATGAAAGAGGGAGGTAACTCATTGATATCATATTTCAAGAGGGAGTTAATTCATTTTCTTGGGAATTTTATCAAAATGCTGATTTACATTCTTGTATATCACATTTTGAGGGTGAGAAAAAGGGAGAAAATGAGAAAATTACTAAAAAATATTGTTTTTCAAAAGTGAATTCATAAATTCTTTGTTTTATATCTGAAATAATTCACTAAGGCTTGTATACATCTCAGTATGCAACCCATTTTAACAATTGGTATCACTGAAGATTTGTACTTTGTTCACAAATTCAAAGTTCTTTTAAGTACAAATCTTATTTTGAAAAATTCATAAAAATTGGAAAAGATAAAATCCAAAAATATTTGATTTTTACTGAATAAATGCTATTTTAAGCATTATACCGAATCTGACATCCAACAGTACAGATTCGGTAAGTTCAAAGTTTTTAAAAATTGTCTCAGAATTGTTTATCATGGAAAGATTGAAATGATTTTTAATAGGAAAAATCAATTTGTCAAGATTTTGAAGTTAAATTGATAAAGTTTTGAAAAGTGGACTGTATTCGGTAAAATAGGCCCATTCGGTAAAGCACATTCGGTACTTTATCTTCGGTATCTATAAAAGGAGGGTCAAAGTTAAACTAACTCTCTTACTGTGCTTAATTACCTACCAAGTCTAATTGAACATATCGAATCTGCCTAATCTACCGAATCCGTTCTTCTGTTCTTTAAATCTTTGGTATAATTTCATTTTAATCATTGCTTTAGATACATACGTGTAGATCTGAGATAATTAAATGTTTTTCAACCAGAAAAGATCAAAATAACTGGATTGTGACTCTCAATTTTGAAATTTTTTTGATTATACCGAGTCTAAGTCGTATTCTACTAATCTTTGATTAAACTCAATTGATTTGGTTAATTAACATGAATTCTTGTCTACTCTGAGTATTAATTGATCTATCATTTGACCAAGTTTGATTACATGTTTAATTGATTGTTTGATGGATTCTGTATCTACCGAATATGTTATGTTTACTATACCGAGTCTGTTCATATGATTAACATGTTGATCTGCTTCTAATTGAGTGGTTAATTGATTATGGTTGTGATTTTACATGATAGAATATGCATGTTTGAGTGACTTTATGTTAATTTTGGAGATAGTGAATCTGTTCTTCTCTTGATACCGAGTCTGACTTTTGGTACCTTGAAACTTTCTGATTTTTATCTTCAAACACTTAACATGTTTATTCTATATCTTTCTGATCTGAAAACTCAAGCTTATTTGATTACAGAATCTCAAGTTTTCATGACTACCGAATCTGCTTGAATTGTGTTTAAAAATTGACTAAGTGTTGTTCTGATTCTTTGTGTTATATAATTGATTTTGCATGATGAATTTGTATTATGATGAATATCATATGAATGTCATGATTGTCAATTACTTGTTCATATTTGAGAATAAAGGATTTTTATATCTTTGAAAAACCATAAAAATCATAAAATATAAAAGATAAAACATATACAAAGGATTTCAAAGGCAAATAAGAATAGAGATATATGCTTTATGTTAAATATCTTGTGGTCTTCTATTTCTTATTTATACAGCTAAATGACGAACAATCACTTCATCAACTCTGAAACCAACATTCCCTGCAACTACTGGACTGCAATTCTAGAGAGATACACTCTGTGGCCTGCTCTAAACTATACAGTCAGTGTACCTGTAACATATCTGGAGCTACTTAACAGAACAATTAGGTTTGTGGAAGCTACACAACCTACTGCTGAAAATCCAGAGGGAACACAAGCTCGTTTTGAATTTCAACTGAGAGGAGTTCAAGGGAGGAGGAGTATCACTAAGGCTGATTTCAGGAGGATATTCAGACTTCCTGTTGTGCAGAATGCTCCTGATTTTCCTGCTACTCAGCAGATGATGTCATCTGTCTTTGATCTTGGTTATGTTAGAGCCCGCAATGTTCCTTCGGCTAAGTTTCAGAAGAAATATCTGCACTCAAGGTGGTATGTGATCTTCTCAATCATCAACAGATACTTGCTGATGACAAGGAGTGGATCCGACAGCCTGACTGTGCCTATGCTGAAGTTGTTCTACTCTTTCATAAGAGTAGAAGCTCCTGACTATGCAGAACTAATATGGGATTTGGTTCAAGCTCAAGTTGATAAACCAAGGGGTTTATACATCCTTTGCGAAAGGTTTTTCTGTATCTTTATCCATGATACTATAAATGCTTGCAGAAATGCAATATATTTGTACCAGGTACACATGGATTACAGATGAAACGATTTGGGGAGCTGAAGATGAATACCCCGATGGTATCTGATAATCAATTCACTGCGTCGATTCCAAATTGGCTAGTGAGGCTAGCTGAACCCCAAGACGCTCGTATGCGTTCTTGTTTTGAGGCTGTAGGAATACCTCTTCTGAACCCGGTACAACAAGAACAAGTTGAACACGCCGCGGTTCCAGCCCCAGAGGTTATAGAGGAACCTGTAGTTCAACCACCTGAACCAGCTAATCCTCCACTTAGGGTGAACCTTAAATGATCTAGGGCAGCACACCAAGCTCAACCCGTGAGGATCAGGGAACCTAGTCCAACTAGGATTGAACCAACCCTTTCCACAACACCCGAAGTGAGCAGTGACACCGACACTTCAGCAACAGCATCTGAATCGTCTCCCGAATATTCTCCTAAGAGAACTCAATATATACCTGATGAGATGATCCAGACTCCACCAACCCAACGAGTAACTAGATCTAGGACTTCGACAACTATCGTCCGCCAAGAAGTTACTACAATCGTTGGTGATACAGACCAAGACCTAGAATCAATTAGGTCACCCTCACCCATTTCCGTATCACATCCAATAATAACAGTAAGCCCTACGTTAAATGAAGCGCAAGCTTCGGTAGGCAAGAGATTTAAACGCACAGATGGTTCAAAGACCACTAAGCCCATCCAATCTAAACAGGACCTAAGAATAAATCCTACTAAGCAAGGTGCTTTGGCATCTAAGGAAGTAAAGTCTTCCTCTGCAGTAAAGTCTGCGTTGACTCAATCGATTGAGGAAACTCAATCATTGAAGTCCAGAACGGCCGAAGGGGAGCCGAAAAATCTTGAAAAGGCACCCTACGTATCGGCTGGAAATCCTCCTGTGCCTCAACGTACAACAGGGTCTAGAGGTCCGGCTTATCTTGATGGGGGAGATCTGCCGCGTCCTATGGAAACGAGTCAACATGACAATCCTTCGGGATATTTATCAGACTTCTAGCAGACCGATCCCTTGGTTCATGAAAGTGATCCATTGGATCAAACCACTTCTCTTCCGGATTCTGAAACTCAGAGTTTGGAGGAAGAGTCTTTAACTGAAAGAGATTTGCCACCTCATGGTATATCAATGATTTCAGGAGTCGGAGATAGCAATATCTCTGCCAGAGCTAAACTGACGGGTAGTTCTGCTACTCTGTCAGAGTCCCATAAGACTAAAGTCATGGAGGTGGATGCTTCGAAAGAAAGTTCGTCGGTGACAACTCCGGTTGTTACCCAACCTCCATCAGAAGGGGATATCACGAATCTGACTAGTAGTATGTACAACCCTACATATAAGAATAATACCGCATAATCATCCTTACCTGCCCTCACGGCAACTCAAACACTTCTATCGACATCGACTTCAACAGGTACTGCTGCTGCTGCTGTTCCCATTGTTACTTTTCCATCATCACCCTCTCGTTTACCACATTTCTATGATGCTTTGGAGCAAGAATATTTAAGTCGTATGTTTTCTAGAGTCAATCTTGATGTTCTTCAACGTACTTTGCTTCAAGCATTGTTTCGTGCTCGTGTTCGATATCCACTTACTTCCTGCTCTTCTCCTTTGAGTCCTCACCGTGATGATGAACATGACGATTCTGATCCTCAGAATAGCCATGAGGGGGAGATAGGAGTAGATGGAGAATATCTATCCGTGAACATTTCAACCAAGGGTGGTGGTGTGAGGTTTTCATTAGCTTCACAAGCTCAACAAGTTCAAACGGAATCAGAAATGGTTTCTACACATGATGAAATTGATGATAAGGAGCCTGAGCAAGTTATAATTCCAATTGTTCATAATGAGGCTGATAGTGGACCAGTAGATGAGGATTTGAACTTAAGTGATTTTTATCTTGAAGAAACGGATGATGATGGGTTTGTCATCTTAAGCAAGTTATCTTCAGTATCATCAATTCCAGAAGATGTAGAGATTGTAGATGAAGGGAATCCTGATCCAGTAATAGAAAGTGATGATGAAATGGATTCTTCTGATGACGATGAAGACAATCTTTATGTTAATCCGAATGATGATGATATCTTTGATCATATTGAAGATAATGATGTTCCAAATGATGATGCAACAAATCTTACTGATCATTCATCGAATTCTACACCCTCATCGAGTTCACATCCAACAAATGCTAATGAAAGCTCAACTTCTGGTACATCTACATCAAGTGAAATAGTAAATTCCAGATTCAAATACAACCATGGAATATTCTTTAAGAATCAGGAACAAAGATTGTTATTGGGAGTTGAACATGATTTTATAACGTTACGAAACACATTCATCGAAGAAAATGCTTACACGATCTTCCGCATCAATGATACACCAAGGAGTAAAAGGTTTACTTATATAGGTTCACGATTGCTTCCAGCAAGTGAAAGAAATTGGTATGAGTTTATGTGAAGGAAACATATCAATAAAGATGAAGATGATTTGTGGCTTCAAAGAAAATATCGTATTTCAGAAGTGTTGAATATTGCTCGAGTAGGAGTAGAGATAAGTGAAAAGAAAGACATCATCAGTCAGTTCCACGTTATTAGAGAAGATGAGAAAGAGTACAAGTTCACAGAAGCGGATTTTCATAATATTGATATGCTTGACATCATTCATATCTACAACTACCTCAGTATCATCACCATTCGACCTTTTGTTAAAGCTCAAGCTTTGGAAGCTGTGAAAAGATATATGATGGAGACAATTGAACTGATGAGACGTGAAGATTTTCAAATAGGTCTCGAAGCAAATAGGAAAAAGATTCGAATAACGTGTCCGAATCAATTTACGGAGGGACTGAAGGATATGAGGATGTTTCAAATGCAATTCGAACCCGAAGGGTTTGTATTTGTAAATTCTCAAAAAGAAAAGGTGTTCATTCATACTGAAGAGCTGAACAAATATTCAGATGGAACACTTAAGGCTGCACTGAAGTATCTTAAAATTCGTCAAAGCAAGGTTGATGACTTTGATACAAAAATGGGTCTTGGAGAGTTTGTAAAGCATATCAGAGATCGTTTAAAGCTCTGAATCCGTACAAGACAGTTTGAGATTCTTCGTGGCCAGAGAAAGAGAAGGTATTTCAAGGAAATGGATGAATATCCATTACATGAGGGAGATCCAAGGAAAGCGTGGGGAGTCTGGAAAACTTCTAAGCAAATTTCAGAAAATCAAGTAGAAGTTTCAAAACCAGATGGCTCACGATGGAAACTAATATTTGGACCTCTCAAGATATCACAATAAGATTATATTGTAAAGTTCACATTTAACACTAAGGGGGAGATTGTTAGGACCCCGAAGTTGTATAGTGTTAATGTGAATTAAGCTTAAATGAAGGTTCCTTAGAAGAGGGCTATATAAGGAACGTAAGTAGTCCTAATTAGATAGCCATTGTATTATAACTGAGTTCTAGAAGCTGTGGAATGTAATTTTACCGATTCTCTCTCATACCGAGTCTCCTTCCTATATACCGAATCTCACTCTATCTTATCATTTCTCTCAATCTCATCATGATCTGACCTATCATGATTATTTGCGGTTGTGATGCTAGCTTGTATGCGGATTTGTGTTTGTTTGTGCAAGGAAGCAGGTTATGTATGTATGCATATAACTATTGCACTCACTAAGCATGTTGTTTACTCTCTCGTTGTTTACCTTTTTATAGGTACCTGTTGGATGTGTTGGAGAATTCTAGTAGTTCCACAAGAATGTTAGGAGAACGCTTGAGCTTGGCGGAATGACTTGTAGCCTTTGGACTTGGGTGGGGGATTAATAAAATCCCCGGGATCATGCTCACGATATTGGGTTGGGTTATTGAGTCAAAAACCCGACGTTTTGTATAATTGGGTCGAAATTGCCACTTTAAATTGTAACAGGTCGTTATGTCCCTAATGGTTGAATTGTCGTAAACTAATTAACTTGATGTACCTTGAGTCATATTTAACTTTTAAACAGGTTGGGAAATGATTTAAGTCTTGTGTAAATTGAAATTGTGTTGGTAATCCAATTGATGGAACTGCAATATCTGTTTCTGTGTAAGGTCACTTCGCAACATGTTCAGTCGCATCGCAAGTAATAGTGGAAATTGAATACCGAAGCTATATCTAAGATCTGGGCATCTGGTACAGTACCAGGCTGCGTCGCGACAATTGAATCCGTGTCGCGACTTAATGCTGGGCTGGTGGTTTGAGCTGGGTTAAGCTTCGGCAATAAAAGTACGCTTTGGGTTGCGTCGCGACTAAGATAGACCGCGACGCGATGAAAGGCTTTTTAAAATAAAACTTGTCATTTTTCGGTTAACAAGTTCGAGTCGTTTTAGTGATTTATTAGAAGAAGTGTACATGAAAATGCCATTAAGATATGTTGGTAAAGGGGAGCCAATTCAAAATGTTTTACCTGATAAATATTCAACTGTCAAAGTTTGTAAACTTAAGAAATACTTGTAAGGGTTAAAACGGGCAGCTAGGCAATGGTTTGCCAAATTATCTTATGCTTTATTGTCTTTTGGATTTGTACAGTCCAAAGCAGATTATTCCTCGTTTACAAAAAGGATAAAGATCAATTTACTACAATGTTGGTGTATGTGGATGATTTTTTAATCTCAGGTAATAGTGTTACCCATATTGATACTGTCAAGAGTCAACTCCAGTCAACCTTCAAGATGAAAGATTTAGGCAGTGTTAGTTATTTTTTAGTGTTAGTTATTTTTTGGGTTTAGAAGTATCCAAGTCTGCTCAAGGTATCTTCATTAGTCAAAAGAAATACACAATGGATCTTCGCAAAGAGCATGGAATTTTGAATTGTAAACCCTATAAATTGCCTCTTGATCCAAATGTTAAATTACAAGAAGATGGGGTCTCCTTTGTTTTATCCAGAATTGTAGAAAAGGTTAATAGGTCAACTCATTTATTTGGCCATTACTAGACCTGACATTTGTTCTGTTCAACTTTTGAGCCAGTTTATGCAAAACCCTACTTCAGTACATTACCAATTTGCAAAACACCTTCTTAGGTATCTACTGTTAGCTCTAGGTCAAGGTGTTCTTATAGCTAGTTACAGTGTTGTTAAGCTTAAAGCCTTTTGTGATTCAGACCAGGCAAGTTGTCCAATGACAAAACGATATACAAAATGGATATTGCATTCTTCTTGGTGATTCACATGTTTCATGGAAGTCTAAAAAGCATAGTGTGGTGTCAAGATCTTTTGCAGAGGCTGAATACAAGGCAATGGCTCTAGCATGTTGTGAAATTACTTGGTTAGTGACTTTATTAAAGGATTTGTGTCTAACTGATTTGGGTCCTATTGAGTTGTTCTGTGATAATCAAGTAGCAATTCATATTGCTACTAATTCGGTTTTTCATGCTAGAACAAAGCATATAGAAGTGGATTGTCATTATGTAAGAGGTTAAGTGAATAGTGGAAGTGTTCTTCCAAAATATGTGCATATAAAATCTCAATTAGCTGATGTTTTTACTAAAATTGTTGGTGTAGATCAACAAAATCAATTACTACGCAAGTTGGGTGTTTTCAATCCTTGCAACACACAACTTGAGGAGGAGTATACGAGTCAATCCAAGTCAACTGCAACAAAACAGAAGTCCAGGGGTCATTTTGTAAATAGTTCAAACTTGAAGTCCAGGGTTTGTTCTGTACATAATAAGTTATTAGGGACTGGCTTAAATTATTAAGTTCTGTTTATTAGAAGGTCGTTAGCTCTGTTAGGGTTTTTACCAAAAATCCCCGATTAATCTCCGAAATTCCAATTAATCGTTCCAAAGTCCCTACCGATTAATCCCCAAATAGAGAATTTTGCAACCTATTGGTTGTTACTAGCGGTTATCTCTTGCTTTTGGGTATTTAATCCCTTGTAGCTCATTTTATCAATTCAAGTTGAATACAATGAATTGTGTTCATTCTAAATGTGTGCGTTACTTCAATTGCTAGATTTTACAAAGACAGGTCCAAAGATAAAAAACATCATATGCCATTGAACTAGAAGCTCATTGAAGCATGTTCAAAACAAAAAAAAATCCACCAAATACATGATGACTTTAAAATGCATTCAAGAAGCCCATGTGCTTGATGAATTATGGTCAATGGAATTAATTAGAGTCATCTTTTCTCCTATCTTTGAAATTTTATGTGGGCATTGGCTACTCAATTTAAAATTCTGAACCTTTTTCTTGACTTTTCATTTAGTTTTGAATACCAAAAAATGAGTTTGAAAATAACTAAAGGCATCACTTTCTTTTTTCTTAACAAAAGAAGATTGATGAACAACGACTTTTTTAAAGCTAAAATGCAACGTAATGAACAACGATTTGTCAACACGCTCTCTTATTGAGTAATACTATTCACCTTATATATAAATAAAAAATAAAATTTATTTTACGAGACATTAATTTAAATTGTAACCTCATATGGACTAGTTTAACTGATTGGGCCGTAAAAGTCACAATCATGGTGATAAGGCCTTATTCAAAGCGAGTTTGAAGACTAAGAAAGGTAGTTTTGCTATGGAAAAGCTTGATTTCTTTATGGAGGATGGATATGTAGATTAGAAAGGCTCGAAGGGTTATTTCGCCTCGATGTTGTTCCGTATTGGTTGTTGTTTTGCTGCTTTTCCTTGTTGATTATCGGTTTGTCTTGATTACGTTTCCTTTAGCGGTTATTTTGGTTTGCTTTGCTTTGCTTTCTTAGGTTTGGTTTGTCCAGTTTTCTTTGCTCTCATGGATTGTCAATTGTGTTACTACTTGTTTGTTGGGGTGCATCATGTTTGTGTTTCTTTGCTCTTGTGAAAATGAATTGGATCGGTGGAGGTATGCCAGAAAACAATGGCTACAGAAAGAAAAGATAAAAACGGAGATGTTAAAACAAAAATCTCGTGTTTTATAGATTCTTGAGAGTGATGAAAATACAAAATATCTTCATTCCATGTTAAAAAGAAAGTATAATGCCGCTAGACTAAAGGCAAAGTTAATTTTTACGTTTATTAGAGTGTTTAAGGTCGATCCATTAACGATTAACCTATTAACATTAACGTACTGCATTCAAAATACATTTGGCTTAATTACTCTGAATGTAATTCATTGAATCAAAAAATAAATACAATAAACACATAAAGTCCGTGTTTATAATAGAGAGGTTATAAAGGGGGCAAAATATGGGTCCGATCCGACCCACATTTTCAACAACAATACTCTAATTTAGCCGTCAGAGACGTTTGACTTTGATTTTATGGAATTCATTTGTTCGTCACGTGCTTCAAGCCGCACCTCGCGGAAATAGTACTAGACAATAATCTCACCTCCCTCGAGAAAGATACATATATCGGTTTAAGGGATTATAAAAGTTTCGTTTTTCAGAAATTTAGAAAAATAATGAGTATATCATTATTTTTGTTATTTTAAGAAATTATATCACTAAAATTTATTATTTTGTATTTTTACGTCACTTATATTTGAAAATTATTATTTAGGCCTTCCAAATTTACTTTTTTGTGTTTGTAAAACATCCATATTTGAAAGTTATTGTGTAGGTTATTCAAATTTCTATGTTGTTACATATATATCAAATTCGATAAAAAAAAATTTAGAAAAAATATAAAAAACGCAAATACTCATGTATTTGGTAACAAATAATCGTTATATAAATAATGTCAATTAAGAAAAAATTAGTTATTTGTGTTATATTTTACAACTTATAATGAGATTCTTGCTAAATTTAGTACTTATGGGACATGAAGTCCAACGATCTACAAGACTAAAACAAAATGAGAATTAACTATTCTACTGAGTTAAAAGAGTGCGTTCACACTAGATCTTAGATCTATTCTCAAGTTCATCGCCGGCAGGACCAAACGCCGGTGATCTCCATCCTTTTCACCCTCATCATCAAATCAACATCGTTCCAATCACTATCTCTTTGGGTCAATCGTCACCATGCCTTCTCGTGAAGATCATCTGAACGCTGCTAAACTGGCCACCTCAATCTACATCTGCAACTTCCCAAAAGATTTCGAAATCAATGACCTACGGAATGTTTGTAAGGAATATGGAACTGTTCTCGATGTTTACATCGCTCGAAAACTCTCTAAACAAGGCTGTCGATTTGCTTTCGTTAGGTTCCTTAACGTCGAATCAATTCGTACGTTAACCCTAAAACTGTCCTCCCTTTGGATCGGTAACTATCATCTACATGCTTCTTTGGCTAGGTTTGGTCGTGATGAAGTCTTAAAACGCAAAACACCAGTGGATGTCAAGAGAGACATTCCACCTATTCATCCAACTAGGATTCTGAATTTCAACAACTTTCCACCTTTAATTCCTAAAACGTTTGCTTCCACAGTACATGATAATGCTAATCCTAAACCTGTTGTGATTAAGCCTTTGTGTATCTCAGATTCTGACTTGGTCAATCGCAAGGATGTCCCCATTCTTTTATTCGCAAAGCTCAAGAATCCCGAATTAATCCCTCACATCAAGCGTATCTGGTTTGTCGAAGGTTTTTCAGACATTGATATTCATCACTTAGGCGGTTCTTGGATCGATATAGTGTTTAACGACTTGGTTACATTGGACCTCTTCTCTAAGAACCACGCCATCCTTTCTATCTTGCCGAGTGGAAAAGGTATGATGATTCTTTTGTTGTTCAGGAACGAATTGTATGTTTGGATATTGCTGGGCTACCTTCATATGCGGGACAGTAGATATTTATAAGAAAATTGCTCTTTTGTTTGGGTATTACGCATATTCTCTAAACTCAGAGCAAACTGATTGTGGGAAAATTTATGTGGTTACCAAACGTCTTGATTATATACATGACTTTATGTTTGTTGTTGTTAAGAACAGACACTACAAAATTCTTGTAAGGGAACAAAATAATTTTTATGCTTCTATTATGGGGACCGAGGAAGATGATTTATCTGAAAATTCACTTGAGCTAGAAGGTGAAACCATTA
This sequence comes from Rutidosis leptorrhynchoides, assembly GCF_046630445.1. NCBI lineage: Eukaryota > Viridiplantae > Streptophyta > Magnoliopsida > Asterales > Asteraceae > Rutidosis > Rutidosis leptorrhynchoides. Next base: position 283,586,783 of record NC_092338.1, on the reverse strand, counting down.
AATCTCATGTATCTGTTAACACTGAGGAATATGAGGAGATCCCTGAAACGCCTTTTAACTCTCCTGTGACTGAAAAAGTTGTTGAGGATGTACCCATTATACTGGAAACACCGGTGTTGGAAACTGTTAATGTCAATGAGACTACGCATACTTCTTCCCCTTTTGTGGGTGTAACCGATAATCTTGTTGAAAAGGCAGTACAACATAACACCCAAGATAATGATACTCAAGTTGAAGAGGTGAGACAGAATGATAACAAGAAGTCACAGTCCCATTCCTTTGCAACAAGTCACGATGATTCTACTCCTTCTAAAGCCCCGGGTTTTAATGGTGTTCGTTATTATAACGACCCTCATTTTTCCATCTATATAATGCCCGAACAAAAGATTTAAGTATAATGAATAAACTCTAAGTACTAATAAAAGGTCGTTATATACATACGAAATTAACGAACGTTAAACGAATAATAAATTTTATTCAACAACGTACGCGTAAGAATTTTTATAAAAAAAAAAATTTATGTCATAACATGATTACATATAAAATACTTATATTAATTTTGTATTTAGTTAATATATTATACAATTAATAAATACAAGTATATATAAATGTAGTAACATATATAAAACTAATAAAATTATAAAGTAATAATTTAATTAAATAAAAACCACATTTAGTAATTATAATTTTATAAATACAGAATATATATTTATATTTATTAAAATTCGTATTTAATAATTAAATAAAAATAGAAATTTAGTTAGTTAACATTTTTAGAACTATGAAATATATATATATATATATTTTTTTTTTAAAGTAGTATTTTTTTATATATAAACTAGATCTAGATCCACTTTTATTTATTTTATTCCTACTTTTAACTTTACTTTTATTTATTTATATTTTGAAATGGTGGCATGACTGGCCATAAATACTTTTAATTTTTTTACAAGACACTAGTTATTTTTTTATATAAACTTTTGTATTTTTTTATTTTCTCTTTACCAAAAATTGTAACTATAAATACCATAGCCTAGTTCACAAATTTTGTACACCAAAAACTTGAAGAATTCTCTCTCAAACCTCTGCAAAAATTATTTTTGTAAGTTCTCTATATTATTTTTATAGTTTTTATTTAGTTTTTATCATATTTTTGTGCTAGTTTTATGTTAAATACCAAATAAATATGAAATTAATTATAATAAATAATGTAAATACATGATAATTAGTATTAAGTATCCTAATGACTATAAAAATTATTTTTATGAATTATACATTCGAATTTATATTTATTAAAAATCAAAAACTGATTTTTTTTATATTCGGTATATATAGATATATAATAAATAAATAGTAAACGATTATATATATATATATATATGTTTTTACAATTTTCTCTTATCACATATGTTATGCAAGTAATTATAAAAATTAATGTTTGATTTAATTGTCATTTTAAATAATTAATTTGTATTTTCTTTAGTTTTGCTACAGTAGCCGAAAACAGTGTTTTTTTAAAATAAAAAGAGAACTAAATGGTATAATATTTTTATGACTACAATAATTAATAGAAACTACTTTGGAACTATTAAGAAAGTTATAAAAATTATTTTTTTGAATTAATGAATATATATTTCTAGTTAATTTCAAATTTAAACTAATAACAATACAAAAGTTGAATTAAATAGTTAAACTATTAATATAATTATACAAATAATTTTTCTAAGCTTAATATACTAATATAAGCTCACGAAAATTATTGGTTGAATTAATTTAGTTGATTTAATAATTATTACTTTATAAACTTTGATTTATTGCAAACCGAAAAAGAAATTAGCAATAAATACTTTTACACCATAACAAAAATTTATAAAATTTTCCTAAGTTTATTTTGATCAGTAGAACCTAAGAAAAATATAAGATGTGGTGTTAAACTTGTTTACCTATTTATTTTCATTTTAACTATTAAAACAATTATAAAAAGTAATATTTAATACACAAAACTTAATATTAATGTATAGAAAATTTTTATTATGTTTTATACAAGTTACTTACTGTTATGAAATCAATAAAACACTTGTTAGCATCATTAGATAATTATTGGTGCTTATATTGATCTAAAACATAATTTAAACTATATATATATATATATATATATATATATATATATATATATATATATATATATATATATATATATATATATATATATATATATATATATATATGTATCCTTACATATATATAATATATATATATTAAACACTTATAAGTAAAGTATATAAAGTGTTGTATTTCTATACGCACCTAAAAACGTATTGGAACGGTATATTAGATGGGTATAGATCTTGATCTTTCTCGAGTGGATGGACGCTCGAAAGTCTAGGCGGAGAGTTTGGATTACCGAGTTAAAGGATCCTGTGGCTCAGAAACCTATGACCTGAAAAGGCCATTTTAAATTGAAAGTGTTAGATTGGAAGCTTGTCTAGTATGAAAAGCCTTTCTAAAACGATAAACCTTCTTTAAACTTACTATAAAAGAAAATACTTACACTTATCATAATACGGGCAAAACATCTAAACTATTCTCAACTTATTCTTAGGTTGACTTCTCTGTGCTTCGATCATCCATACTTTCTCTTTAAGGAATACTTTCACTCACCGAATTACTAAGGTGACTTTCATAGCCCCACTCTTATTGCTATAGCACTTTTTATACTTACTGGGGTGAGACACATGCTGCTTTTATACTTTAAACAACTTAGACACAAGTACAAACCTAAACTGTACTATGACTAGCTTATGCTACTAAGACCCCACAGTGATATTTTTTAATTGCTTTTAGGATAAGGCATTCTTAATTATTGGGGGTAGGCCTATCGGGAGTAACGTCCCCGATACATTTGACCGTGATGTCTTTGTATTACTTAATAATGATTTAAACATGGTGATAAGGTACTGCCAACTTATCATCGGGGCAACAAAACAAACGTTTAGTCTAAAATATCACGAATCAGTACTACTTTTGGATCCGCGAGATCTACTTTTTGATCCTGCGGGAGATCAACTTTACAACTAAATCTTGTGGTCTAAAAACAACGATAACTACTTTTGTTAAACCTATGAACTTCACTCAACCTTTTTGGTTGACACTTTAGCATGTTTTGTCTCAGGTGTTGTTTGATTCAAGCTTTCTTATCTACTACTTATGTGATGCTACTTGGACTTAGGATCAAGAGATATCGCATTTATTACTTCTGCATATGAACAATTACTTTATCGTTATTTCCATTATTGTAACGACATTTCATTTTCCGCTGCGTACTCAATAAAGTTAAATTTTCTCATTTAGTATTGTTCTCGTATTATAATATGTTGGTTTATTTGATATTAGTAACATTTCTTCCAGACCCTATTGGGAGGATGTTACAGATTGGTATCAGAGCATAACCAGGCTGTTATAGAGAACCAGGATTGCATTTTTATGTGTGCCTTACTTGCTAGCTAGGGTGCCTTAGCAATCTAGGAAACTATAACCTTTCCTGCCTTAGACTTAAAGCATTTAGAATTGCCTTATAATCTTAACAATCATGCTTTACCAAACTTGACTTAAAGATTCTAATCAAAGTCTCTTTCCTAATGTAGGACTAAAACTTTCCTTGACCATAGTGCCTTTAATTATTGCCTTTAACTGTTAAATGCTACACTATACTTTAGAAACTTTACTTATCTTAGAATGCCGAGCTAATCTAAGAACTCTGCTCATTTTCCTGAGTACTATCCAATTACACCACCGCATCTAAATGCGACACAATGATTTCAGAAATTCTTGACATTCATAAGCCATCTATCATGGTTATGTGTATTACATATGTATTACATGAAATATTATCCATGATTTTGAAATTCTTATAATTGTTACTACTCACACTCAAACGTATATAACTCTCTGTTATATCACGTACCTATATGCCTTATGCCTTTATGCATCGGTTTGCGAATTGAAAAATGTCATTGGGTTATCACAGTATACGAATTGAAAGTCTTTAATCAAAAGATTATTAGATTACATACTTATCACTTTATGATCTCGACACGTCATACTGCCATTATTAAAGTAAAGACACATCATATCTTATTATATCTTATCGTATCTATCCTAATAGATTTTGTCTAACACTTTTCCTAAATTCCCTCCATAAATTACGGAAATCTTTTGCTATATACACGTATTCGAGGAGACGAATATATCATCCAGTATTCAAAACTAATCTCATATCAAAAACCCTAATTCCAAACACATAATATGGATTCCTCGAACTCTTCGAGCTCCAATGGCAGCGTAACCGGAATGAACCAACCAATCAGCCATCATCTATTTTAGATGAATTGGGGATGGGTTCGTAGTAAACTTAATCAATGGAGACAAGAAGAAGGTGATCCCTTCCACCAACCGAATTCACCTCTTGGTGAAGAACCTGAAGCACTTACTGGCGAACCCGTTCGGAACACTATTTTCACCCTCATTTCCAGGATATCCAGTCACGAATATATAATATCTAAAATTTTAGATCTTATTCATCCACTTGTCCGAACCGCCAATCATCCCGGAATAATAGAAGAAGTCAACGAGCTTCGCGCTCAAGTAGTGGCTCTGGAGAATATGGTGCGAAACCTACGAACACCAGCAGCAGCACCAGCAGCATAACCAGTACCACCAGTACCATCGGCATCACCACCAACATCACCAGCTTCACCAACGAAAACATCCGCATTCCACGCCTCAACATCACACTCAGTACCTCAAACATCAACATCATACGCCCCATAGATACCAAGGAATATTAGTAATAATGAGTTAAGATGTATTGACTCATTCTTCCTGAAGAATTACATATGTATACTTTATATATATGGATTGGAACAATAATAAATCTTTTCATACTAAGCTATTACGTGTGAATCTTAACTAGTATGTACTACTTGATTAATTCATATCATTAATATGCTATGATGTACATCCTTCGTTAATGACTTAACAATCGTTAATCACTGCTTCAACACAATAAACTCCATTTCATAATAAACCAAGTGTATTACTCAAATACATGATTGATTGTATACTTTCATTTTCGATGTACTCGAAACTTTCTAGAAAACATCATTCGTGCCTTATGAATTTCACAAGAATTCCACGAGCACCAACATCATATACTGAGGTATATCAATAACAATGAACGATGAAGTATTGATTCATAACTTCATTAGCGAAATATTTCGCGACAATTATGAAATCTCTAAGGTTTTGGAGATTATTTATTCTCGTTTCAACCGCAAATCAAATGAGTTTAATATTATATTAACTCATTAAATCTATATTATATCTGAAGAATACATATATGAACGTATATCTTCTCTTTTGTACAAACTGTTAATTGTGAAAATATTTTAATGGGTAGGTAATACCCGAGAAATATTTATATCTCACATTAATATGTTACATTGTACATTCTTCAAATTCTGATTCAATAATCAGTAACTATACTACTTACATCCACATATGTATCCGCGCACCAAAGAACAACCATTTTCATTCAAATCAAATTACATATTCTGAATTTGACATATCAGAATTCAAGTAAAGCTATAGCAGATGTTATCTTCCTAAAGATCACTACATTCATGAATTATATTCATTCGTATTCTATGATGAATTATCACATCAAACCACCAAAATTATCATTCATTACTTTTGAAATCAACAACGCCTATTCGTCAACCATTAGATCCATTGACGATTACAATCAGCATTTAATCATCTAAAAATAAAATTTCTTGAAACCATCTCGGGTTGTCAATCAATGATTCAGATTCGTTAACCTTGAGAATGCTGACGAAGCAGCAAATGCTATAGATGTTCTTAAGGGCTAACAGTTTGATAATAAAGAATGGTACGTTGGAAAAGCCCAAAAGAAAATTTGGAACTGAAAAACGGATTGAGCTAACCATGGAGGAGACCAAGGACAAACACAAGGGCCAAACCCTATATTCAAAGAATCCAGGAAATTCTGAATCCGGTGAAATCTTTAGAGAATATCTTGCTCCAAAGTCATGTTAAAAGCTTGCGGAAAATTTTTCTTCATCAACTTTCGAACTTAGAAATTCCAAAATATCATCATAAATATCCTCTATATTTCGGAAGATATCTTCATAACGATTCATGTCCGCAATTAAGTATCTCTTTGCGATATCTTTATAAAGGAAACTGTTTTAGTTTTTATATTCTGTAAAATTCGAGTTTAAATTATAAATGCTTTGAAGAAGTGATTGGAAATTGAAGCATGAGTTAATATAATACAATGACGTCAGGCCAACGTGATTATATTACAGAAAGTCATGCTCAGTTTTTAATGGAAGATGATGATTCATAGATTTTATAATCATCATTTGCCATGTTACACGACTCTTACATTCTATTTAACCTCTAAACATATCAAGAAAATATTTTTCTTGATGATTCGGTCTTTTTCGGATATTCTGGTAATATGACAAATCAAATCGTGCTATTACCTTTCCTTTCTACTTTATATATTATGATCATTCAAAACTTCATACCTATGAATTCTGGACCATTACTCGCTTGACTTGAAGTCGGGAAGAAGAAACAAAAACATAAAGCTCCGACATATAAGGGAAAATATAAAGCCCGATAACGACTCCGAAATTACAAACCATGTATATCAATGCGTATAGCAATATAAAGACACGGGATAATTAAAAACACTATAACCCCAAGAGCATAGAAGAAGTAAACAGATTCCTCTGGCGGTAAAAGAAAAAGAAGAATGACTGCATAGATGGTCAATATAATAACCAGGATCAGAACTGGATTTAGCATTTTCTTAATCTTTTGGAAGTTTGAATTGAGAAAGAAAGTATAGAAGTGGTGAAGATAATGAAACGGAAGAAGCTAATTTATAGTAAAATTCCAAACACATCAATCGAGGCAAATCACCGCATTTAATCAAACAAATCTCAAAATTTTGTAAATACCGGAGAATCAAATCTTATAGATTACGAAGATTTCCTTTAATTCCTTGAATTCCGGAAATCAATCGTGACTACGTCAAAAGTTAAGGCGAACATTTAATTTTCTCATTTCACTCTTTTATGATAGCTTCGTTTATACTCTTCCTATAAACGAATCGTTTTATCTATATTATTCAATAGTGATAAAACTTTATTTTTCAACTTATATTCATCATTAAAATATTCTTGTTGTAAACAATGAAGATCTCTATCAAATTTCATGACTGTGATTTTCACGAACTCCTCTCTGTTTGTCTGCCCTAATATTGTGGCATAAAATGCTCAAGGTTTTAAATGAGCTCAATACCATCCATAACACATTTCATGTATCCAATTTACTGAAATGACTTGTATAACATCATCATTTTGAATGATCTTCGTATTAATGATAAAATGCACTTCGTTGAAGAACCTATAGAAATCATGGAAGGAGAGGTGAAACAAACGCGTAAAAGCAACATACCTATCATTAAAGTCTGTTGGAATTCGCGTAGAGTCCCCGAATATACCTGGGAACGCAAAGACCATATGAAACGGAAATATCCCCATCTCTTCCCAACTGTTGATGAAGCAGACGGGAACTCCACTTAAAACTTCGGGACGAAGTTTTCATTAACGGGGAGGTACTATAACGACCCTCATTTTTCCATCTATATAATGCCCGAACAAAAGATTTAAGTATAATGAATAAACTCTAAGTACTAATAAAAGGTCGTTATATACAGACGAAATTAACGAACGTTAAACGAATAATAAATTTTATTCAACAACGTACGCGTAAGAATTTTTATAAAAAAAAAAAATTTATGTCATAACATGATTACATATAAAATACTTATATTAATTTTGTATTTAGTTAATATATTATACAATTAATAAATACAAGTATATATAAATGTAGTAACATATATAAAACTAATAAAATTATAAAGTAATAATTTAATTAAATAAAAACCACATTTAGTAATTATAATTTTATAAATACAGAATATATATTTATATTTATCAAAATTCGTATTTAATAATTAAATAAAAATAGAAATTTAGTTAGTTAACATTTTTAGAACTATGAAATATATATATATATATATATATATATATATATATATATATATATATATATATATATATATATATATATATATATATATATATATATATATATATATATATATATTTAAAGTAGTATTTTTTTATATATAAACTAGATCTAGATCCACTTTTATTTATTTTATTCCTACTTTTAACTTTACTTTTATTTATTTATATTTTGAAATGGTGGCATGACTGGCCATAAATACTTTTAATTTTTTTACAAGACACTAGTTATTTTTTTATATAAACTTTTGTATTTTTTTATTTTCTCTTTACCAAAAATTGTAACTATAAATACCATAGCCTAGTTCACAAATTTTGTACACCAAAAACTTGAAGAATTCTCTCTCAAACCTCTGCAAAAATTATTTTTGTAAGTTCTCTATATTATTTTTATAGTTTTTATTTAGTTTTTATCATATTTTTGTGCTAGTTTTATGTTAAATACCAAATAAATATGAAATTAATTATAATAAATAATGTAAATACATGATAATTAGTATTAAGTATCCTAATGACTATAAAAATTATTTTTATGAATTATACATTCGAATTTATATTTATTAAAAATCAAAAACTGATTTTTTTTATATTCGGTATATATAGATATATAATAAATAAATAGTAAACGATTATATATATATGTTTTTACAATTTTCGCTTATCACATATGTTATGCAAGTAATTATAAAAATTAATGTTTGATTTAATTGTCATTTTAAATAATTAATTTGTATTTTCTTTAGTTTTGCTACAGTAGCTGAAAACAGTATTTTTTTAAAATAAAAAGAGAACTAAATGGTATAATATTTTTATGACTACAATAATTAATAGAAACTACTTTGGAACTATTAATAAAGTTATAAAAATTATTTTTTTGAATTAATGAATATATATTTCTAGTTAATTTCGAATTTAAACTAATAACAATACAAAAGTTGAATTAAATAGTTAAACTATTAATATAATTATACAAATAATTTTTCTAAGCTTAATATACTAATATAAGCTCACGAAAATTATTGGTTGAATTAATTTAGTTGATTTAATAATTATTACTTTATAAACTTTGATTTATTGCAAACCGAAAAAGAAATTAGCAATAAATACTTTTACACCATAACAAAAATTTATAAAATTTTCCTAAGTTTATTTTGATCAGTAGAACCTAAGAAAAATATAAGATGTGGTGTTAAACTTGTTTTCCTATTTATTTTCATTTTAACTATTAAAACAATTATAAAAAGTAATATTTAATACACAAAACTTAATATTAATGTATAGAAAATTTTTATTATGTTTTATACAAGTTACTTACTGTTATGAAATCAATAAAACACTTGTTAGCATCATTAGATAATTATTGGTGCTTATATTGATCTAAAACATAATTTAAACTATATATATATATATATATATATATATATATATATATATATATATATATATATATATATATATATATATATATATATATATATATATATATATATGTATCCTTACATATATATAATATATATATATTAAACACTTATAAGTAAAGTATATAAAGTGTTGTATTTCTATACGCACCTAAAAACGTATTGGAACGGTATATTAGATGGGTATAGATCTTTGATAGTGTTCCAAATGAACATATATTTAGTAGCAATATCGTTCCAATATGTAAAGTTTTTAAATGTAATTTCCTTATTTTTAGTTGTAATAGTTAAATAAATAAGTGCGAAGACGAAAGACGCAAATCGCTCGAAAATGAAGATTTAAAGACAAAAACGAAGATTTGAAAGACCAAAACGTCCAAAAAGCTCAAAAGTACAAGATACAATCAAAAAGGTTCAAATTATTGATGAAGAACGTCTAAAAATGACAAGAGTACAAGTTACAAAACGCAAAGTACAAGATATTAAATTATACGAAAGGACGTTCGAAAATCCGGAACCGAGGCATGAACCAACTTTCAGCGCTCGACGCAACGGTGTAAAAATTACGAGTCAACTATGCACAAGAATAAAATATAATATTTAAATAATTCATAATAAGAATAATATTAAATAATAAAAAGTTGTTATTTGAGCATAGTTCAGGGGTCGTAAATGAAAATTTCAATTCTAATTTGCCTATAAAAAGGCAACGATGTATTACGATGAAGGGAGACTTCTTTTTTTTTCGATCAATTTCTCTATCTTTTTCTTACTTTTCTATATCAAATATCAATATCTATATTTATAATTCTCTATCATAATGTTAATGTAATAAGATATAACAATAATCTTAATTTTAATTTTAAATTATGATAATAATAAGATTTATGATAGAGATCGTTTGAGTGTGTAAGTCGAAATTCTGTCCGTGTAACGCTACGCTATTTTTAATCATTGTAAGTTATGTTCAACCTTTTTAATTTAATGTCTCGTAGCTAAGTTATTATTATGCTTATTTGAGCCGAAGTAATCGTGATGTTGGGCTAAAATATTAAGACGGGGTTATTGAACTTTGTACCATAATTGGGGTTTGGGCAAAAGACCGACACTTGTGGAAATTGGACTATTGACTATTAATAGATGGGGGGTATTGTCTAATTGAGTGACAACTCATTGGAGTCTGTCGAACCTATCTTCAAATTAATTATCCTAATAATTAATAATGATTATGGTTGTCCTATTTAGTGACGTTCATATGGAATCTATTATAATCATTTAATTAATTATTCGGGTTGGGTAATTGATTATTCAAACTGATCAAGTGGGTAAATTAATATTCATATCTAATCAAAACAGGGGTAGATTACATACAGTGATAACTGGTGTAATTGTTGACAGAAGTGATAACTGCGTCACAGTTTAAATCCTTAATTAGTTGGAATATTTGACTTCGGGTATAAGGGTAATTTGACGAGGATACTCGCACTTTATAATTATGACCGATGGACTATTATGGACAAAAACCAGATAGACGTATCAAATAAACCAGGACAAAGGACAATTAACCCATGGTAATAAATTAAAATCAACACGTCAAACATCATGATTACGGAAGTTTAAATAAGCATAATTCTTTTATTGTATTTCTCATCGTATCTTTATTTACTGTCATTTTATTACTCGCAATTTTATTTACTGTCATTTTATTTATTGTCATTATTTTACGCACTTTAATTATCGTCATTTATCTTTGCGCTTAAAATATAGAATCGACAAACCGGTCATTAAACGGTAAAACCCCCCTTTTATAATAATATTACTACTTATATAATTATATATATTTTGTATAAATATAGTTTTTAAAAATATAGTAAGTATCACCAGCTCCCTGTGGAACGAACCGGACTTACTAAAAACTACACTACTCTACGATTAGGTACACTGCCTATAGTGTTGTAGCAAGGTTTAGGTATATCCCATCCGTAAATTAATAAAACTTGTGTCATATTTTGTAGTATTTCCTAGTAAAAATAATACTATTTCGTACCCTCACGCTACATCATCAAGTTTTTGGCGCCGCTGCCGGGGAGCGCTAAAACGCTATATTTTTAATTATAATAATATTGAAATAAAATATAATAATATAATAATATTGAAATAGAATATAATAATATAATAATATTGAAATAGAATATAATAATATAATAATATTTAAGAATCAAAAATTTATACGTAAATTTTAAAAAAAGTCATATTTATTAAATACTTCAGGGGTATATTATGTAACTTATAATTAATAATTGCTATCATGTCGCTTTCATGTGAATAGTAAATTAATTAATTTATTTTCATTTACTATTCATGAATAGTAAATGAATTAAAAAAAAAAAAGTTTTGAAAAAAAAAATTATAATTATAAAAAAATTATTAATTTGTAAAAAAAAATCGTTCTTTTTAAAAAAAAAAAAAAAAAATCGTTTTTTTTTTAAAAAAAAAAAAATCGTTTTTTTTTAAAAAATTTTTAAAAAAAAAACGAAAAAAAAAAAAAAAAAAATCGTTTTTTTTAAAAAATTTAAAAAAAAAAAAAAAAAAAAAACGTAAAAAAAAAAAATTATAAAAAAATATATTTTTAAAATTTTGTCTATAAAAAAAATATTTTTTTAGTTTTATTACCTTTAGATTTTTAGACTATAGTCGCAACTTTTAGTATTAAGTTTAGTTTTGCCATAGTTATTTTTATACTTTTAGATTTTTAGGCTTTGCCGTAAAATCCCTTAAGTGCTTTTTCTTTAGACTAAGATTTAGGTGCCTTAAAATTTTGCGACGCCGTGTTAAAATTTTAGTATCCTTTTAAGTAATTCCCGTTTTTCGTTTAGAATCCCTTTTTAATTTTAGACGCGCTACAATTTTCTTATTTTTCGACCTTTTATTTTTTTCAACCATTTTTATTTTTCAATTTTTTTTTCCCGACGCACTCTTTTTCTCTCTTATTTCTCGCTATTCTAGTTTTAGGACATAGATTTTTATTCTACTTCTTATCTAAATTTCTTAAAATTACGAAAATTTATTTTAAGTGGTTAAATTAATAGACATCAAAATTTTCTGGTTCGTAGTAATAGTTGGATTTGTACGTGGACGGGGTTATTGGAGCCAAACAGTCCTCAATTATATTGAGACCAAACGAATCCTGCCCCTCTGCTGCATCTTTTGGCTATTCGAAACGTGGGCAAAATCAGAAAAGTCTATTGATTGGATAACTTATTATAATTTTTCTTTCCTTTTAAAAACTAATAGGATATTCAGTGAATGCACCGAGCAAGACGTTCACCACCTTTTGTACGTTCACCACCTGTAACTAGATCAAGACATTTAACAAATATAACCGCCGTTGATTTCTCTTTAGAATCGTCATCCAGTAGACCAAGTACTTTAGTTCAAATTTCCGATAATCCATTTTTTGAACCCGACTTCACAATTAAGAACCCGGAGCATATTCAAGGACAATTCCAAGATCCTGAACCACTAATTATTCCTCCTGAGCCACAAACCATTAAATCAGAATCCTCTAGTGATTCGGATACAACACTTCCTATCATGGAAAATCTAGAACCTCTAAGTATGGAAGATCGAATGAGAGCTACACGCACGGGCCAAGGTCACGCCATTATTAAGCCAAATGTTAATGCGCCAGATTATGAAATCAAAGGACAAATCCTACACATGGTGACTAACCAATGCCAATTCAGTGGTGCACCGAATGAAGATCCTAACGAACACCTTCGTACGTTTAAAAGAATTTGTACACTATTCAAAATCCGAGAAGTGGAAGACGAACAAATCTATCTCATGTTATTTCCCTGGACTTTAAAGGAAGAAGCCAAAGATTGGTTAGAATCGTTACCTGAAGGGGCGATTGACACATGGGATGTTTTAGTTGAGAAATTTCTTAAAAGATTCTTTCCGGCATCTAAAGCCGTGAGACTTCAAGGAGAAATTGTTACGTTCACACAAAAGTCAAATGAAACTCTATATGAGGCGTGGACAAGATTTGGAAAGTTGTTGAGAGGATGTCCTCAACACGGTTTAGACACTTATCAAATAGTACAAATATTCTATCAAGGTGTCAACGTTGCTACACGAAAAGACATCGACATAACAGCTGGTGGATCCATTATGAAGAAAACCGCAACTGAAGCTTACAAAATTATTGATAACACAGCCTCCCACTCGCATGAGTGGCACCAAGAAAAAGATATCTTTCGATCATCTAAAGCGGCTAGAGCCGATTCTAGCCATGACTTTGATTCCGTTTCCGCAAAAATAGATGCTTTCGAAAGACGAATGGAAAAGATGAATAAAGATATTCACGCAATACGAATCAGTTGTGAGCAATGCGGTGGACCACACTTATTGAAAGATTGTAATGTTGAACCAACGATGGAACAACGAGAGAATGTTTCTTATATGAACCAAAGGCCGGGAAATGATTATCAAAATAATTATCAACCGCCAAGGCCGAACTTCAATCGAAATCAATACATTCTTTACAATCCAAAAGGACCCGAAAATAACTTGTACAACCAACAAGGTCCGAATAACCAACCAACTCAAAACAACACTTTCAATCAACAAAGACCTAGCTTGTATAAACCACCACAACAACTCGAAGAGAAAAAGTCAAATCTAGAAGAAATGATAGCAAAGCTAGTTGAATCTCAAACACAATTTATTACATCTCAAACCCAAACGAATGAGAGGTTTGATCAGTCACTTAGAACTCAACAAGCTTCCATTTTGAATCTAGAAAAACAAGTAGGTACTGTTGTTAGATTAATAAGTGAAAGAGAACAAGGAAAGCTACCGAGTGATACTGAAGTAAATCCTCGGAATGAGAATGTTAACATGGTTTCAACGAATTCTGAAAAACCAGCTCCAGAAGATGGGAAGGTTTTAGATGTGAGTAACAATGAAAAAGTTACACCACCACCACCACCCGAGTATGTAAAGCCAGTGGTGGCACCATACAAACCACCCATCCCGTTTCCAAGAAAAGGAGTTGAGTATGAGCAAGTGATAGGTAATAAAGATTGTGATACCTCTGGAAAGAAGAAGAAGAAAAAGAATAAGAAAGTGCAAGAAACAAAAGCCGTAAAAGTAAACCCGGTGAAGACAGTTCCACCAAAACCTCCTCCTAGGATAGGTGATCCGGGTGAATTTATTGTTCCTTGTCTACTTAGTGATTGTGTCATGTATGATGCACTAGCAGATTTAGGTGCAAGTGTGAGTGTTATGCCTCTTTTCTTATATAAGAGATTAGGTGTAGGTGAGTTAACTCCAACGGATATGAGTGTTCGACTCTTTGATCAAACCATTAAGCACCCAGTTGGAATTGCTGACAACCTACCCATTCAAGTAGGCAATTTAACGTTTCTAGTCGAATTCATTGTCATAGACATAGAAGAAGACCCAAACATTCCTCTAATTTTAGGTCGACCATTCTTAGCGTCCACCAGAGCGTTCTTTGATGTAGGAAACGGTAGAATGACACTTAAGAGTGGTGACAAATCGATCACCTTTATGATTCAAAAGTCTAAATCTCCACCAACCAAAACCGTTGAACCAACAAAAACGATTGGTAATAACCATGTTGTTTTACCAACTCCAACGGCAGTGCTTAACAATAATAAAACGCCTAAGTGTGGGGAAAATGAAGTAACACCTAATGATGACATGATAACAAAGAACCCCATTGTTGATACGAAATTAAATGATCCTGTTATTAATAGTTCAATGAAAAAACTTATTAAACGGATTCGCGATGCTAGAATCAAGGGGAACTTTAAGTTATGTAACCGATTAGTATCCAATCTGTCACCTAAAGAAAAGGAGAAACTAGTTGAAATTGTGGATATTACACAGGAATCCGACCAATGGCTTAAAGAAAAAGTCACGGATATGCAAGTTGATTATGGACCAAGAGAAATTGACGATGAAGTTAATCACAATTTTGACACCACAGCTACCTAAGTGTGGGGAGATTCAAGTGTTCTAAAAAGAAAATGATGTCTAGAGTTAGTTGTTCTGTTCTCGTGTAGTTCCGAGAATGGAATCCGATTGGTCTTTTCCGCTAGCAGACACTAAAGAACTAGTTTTCTCCCTCCATTCTGATTTTTTTTTGTTTTATAGGTTTTATATGAAATTAATATGCTTTTCAAATTTAAGTTTAAATGTGATTTTAAAAAAAAAATTACTTTATTTCATTAAGTTTAAAAAAAATTGATTTCTAAAATTCGTCGTGAGTTGAAGACTAGGTCATTAAGCCGAAATTACTTTACCCGAGGGCGGGGCGACAAATTTTGTTATCATTATTTTTAATTTTATTGATTTAAAGTATGCCAAAAATATTATACTTTATAAATTTTTGAAAAGTGGGGTTATAAACCAAACTTAAAAAATATATATATATATATATATATGTTTGTATTTTATCATGTAAACAACAGGGTAAAACAACGCACTTTCAAAGACTGTCATTAAAGTTCAGCAAAAGGTACTGATTTTGACGACAAGATGCAAAATAACAAATGTGATATAATAAATGAAGGAATGAACGATGAGGCGCGCCATCTATCATTCGACGAGCTTTGTAATTACAAACTCGGTATTTTTAATCACTTTTCTATGCTAATCACCCTCATGAATTTAAATTATAGTCTGATTTCATGCAAATGAGGGCATTGCATGATCTTAAGTGTGGGGAAGGGTTATAAATTCTCTCAGGTTTATACTTGGTTTATTTGCCAAATTTTGTGAAAATTTGAAAAATTTTCAATTAAATGAAGTCAAAATCATGTTTATACATATTTATGAACGGTGAAAACTAGGTGATAATACCGAAATTATCGGAAAGGACAAAAATTGAGAAACAACCTAAAATGCTTGAATTCATTTAAAATGGAATAAAGGAGAATAAAAAGGCAAAGAAAGAAACTAAGTGTGGGGAGAATGTACCAAGTTATTCAATTAAAAACTATCTATCACATATTTTTGTACAAGATTATTGCAGGTACTTTTGTTTTGGATGATACTAATCAGTTTTACCCGATTTACTGTAAGAAAGATGGATCTACACGATGAATCAATTCCATCATTAAAAGGAAGTAAAGTCTTCCGAAAAAGACACACGCTTCTTGATTTAGGTCAAGAAGTTGTCGTCTAGACCAGCTGTAGGTTGACGAAAAATCTAGAAAAGTCATCTCTAAAATCAGCAGGAAATCCACGGACCTCAGCATCAAACAGGGTCGCCAAGTGGTCAGATTTATCCTAACCATGAGAAGGATTTATCTCGTACAATGGGGGGGCACCATGCAAATTAGCTTGATAAGACTAATGAATCAGATCCCCAGAAAGGATAATCTCCTTAAAGATTAAAAATCAGCTTTTAAGACTGATAATACTCAATCCTAGAGATTGACCTTAAAGATTGAGAATTCAAACTCATGGAATTCGATGATATCTAAACTCGAGCTTGAACGAGAAAATATTTTGATCAAAAATACAAACCGATTTGTTTTCTGAAAACCATTTTCAATGCGTTCATTACCATTGAACGTAAAATCCTAAGAAATTCACCTGGAATTCATTAGGTCACCTGAACCAAATCGGGTGTCAACCGTAAGAACGGTGGTTGCATAGCATGGTCGGAGACAGGACCTTGTGCCAGACCGAAAAATCATAGGATGATCTTTACTATCGCTCCTACCAAGGATAGTTCTAGCATCTGACACGTTAAAAGACCATAATCATCTGCATGTCACGGGACATTGCCTTAACAGTTTCTTGTTCATCGCTTTCCTTTACAACCGGACGGTAGTTTACCGAAAGGTAATATACGGAACAAGTAAACTGGATGTGTGCTTTCCGATACCGGGATAGCAGTGGATTACACGAGCCTAAAAGTTTTAGCCAAAATAATGATCCACAAATATATTTTGCAACACCAATGATAGATCAAATCAGAAAACTTGTCTAGGGTGAAATCTAGCTTGAATTTTCAAAAGATTAAATGTTTTCATAAAGATCCAATTTCCTTAAAGGATCTAAATTTTTATAGTCATGTGGGACTGTAAACCGCCTTTCAGATGTGCACTTTGCTTTGGAAACCGAAAGTAAATCGGCTATTTGATTGCAAGTGTCGTTGACCTAAACCCAAGGCAACTGTGGATGACACACCCACCTTTAACCATCATTAATGTCATTGTTTATACCGCTATATCAAAATCACTGATGTACAAAATGTGATGAATAAAAAAGTGATTCATGTATGTTTTTATTTCAAGTTCTGTATTGCTTGAGGACAAGCAACGCTCAAGTGTGGGGATATTTGATAGTGTTCCAAATGAACATATATTTAGTAGCAATATCGTTCCAATATGTAAAGTTTTTAAATGTAATTTCCTTATTTTTAGTTGTAATAGTTAAATAAATAAGTGCGAAGACGAAAGACGCAAATCGCTCGAAAATGAAGATTTAAAGACAAAAACGAAGATTTGAAAGACCAAAACGTCCAAAAAGCTCAAAAGTACAAGATACAATCAAAAAGGTTCAAATTATTGATGAAGAACGTCTAAAAATGACAAGAGTACAAGTTACAAAACGCAAAGTACAAGATATTAAATTATACGAAAGGACGTTCGAAAATCCGGAACCGAGGCATGAACCAACTTTCAGCGCTCGACGCAACGGTGTAAAAATTACGAGTCAACTATGCACAAGAATAAAATATAATATTTAAATAATTCATAATAAGAATAATATTAAATAATAAAAAGTTGTTATTTGAGCATAGTTCAGGGGTCGTAAATGAAAATTTCAATTCTAATTTGCCTATAAAAAGGCAACGATGTATTACGATGAAGGGAGACTTCTTTTTTTTCGATCAATTTCTCTATCTTTTTCTTACTTTTCTATATCAAATATCAATATCTATATTTATAATTCTCTATCATAATGTTAATGTAATAAGATATAACAATAATCTTAATTTTAATTTTAAATTATGATAATAATAAGATTTATGATAGAGATCGTTTGAGTGTGTAAGTCGAAATTCTGTCCGTGTAACGCTACGCTATTTTTAATCATTGTAAGTTATGTTCAACCTTTTTAATTTAATGTCTCGTAGCTAAGTTATTATTATGCTTATTTGAGCCGAAGTAATCGTGATGTTGGGCTAAAATATTAAGACGGGGTTATTGAACTTTGTACCATAATTGGGGTTTGGGCAAAAGACCGACACTTGTGGAAATTGGACTATTGACTATTAATAGATGGGGGGTATTGTCTAATTGAGTGACAACTCATTGGAGTCTGTCGAACCTATCTTCAAATTAATTATCCTAATAATTAATAATGATTATGGTTGTCCTATTTAGTGACGTTCATATGGAATCTATTATAATCATTTAATTAATTATTCGGGTTGGGTAATTGATTATTCAAACTGATCAAGTGGGTAAATTAATATTCATATCTAATCAAAACAGGGGTAGATTACATACAGTGATAACTGGTGTAATTGTTGACAGAAGTGATAACTGCGTCACAGTTTAAATCCTTAATTAGTTGGAATATTTGACTTCGGGTATAAGGGTAATTTGACGAGGATACTCGCACTTTATATTTATGACCGATGGACTATTATGGACAAAAACCAGATAGACGTATCAAATAAACCAGGACAAAGGACAATTAACCCATGGTAATAAATTAAAATCAACACGTCAAACATCATGATTACGGAAGTTTAAATAAGCATAATTCTTTTATTGTATTTCTCATCGTATCTTTATTTACTGTCATTTTATTACTCGCAATTTTATTTACTGTCATTTTATTTATTGTCATTATTTTACGCACTTTAATTATCGTCATTTATCTTTGCGCTTAAAATATAGAATCGACAAACCGGTCATTAAACGGTAAAACCCCCCTTTTATAATAATATTACTACTTATATAATTATATATATTTTGTATAAATATAGTTTTTAAAAATATAGTAAGTATCACCAGCTCCCTGTGGAACGAACCGGACTTACTAAAAACTACACTACTCTACGATTAGGTACACTGCCTATAGTGTTGTAGCAAGGTTTAGGTATATCCCATCCGTAAATTAATAAAACTTGTGTCATATTTTGTAGTATTTCCTAGTAAAAATAATACTATTTCGTACCCTCACGCTACATCATCAATCTTGATCTTTCTCGAGTGGATGGACGCTCGAAAGTCTAGGCGGAGAGTTTGGATTACCGAGTTAAAGGATCCTGTGGCTCAGAAACCTATGACCTGAAAAGGCCATTTTAAATTGAAAGTGTTAGATTGGAAGCTTGTCTAGTATGAAAAGCCTTTCTAAAACGATAAACCTTCTTTAAACTTACTATAAAAGAAAATACTTACACTTATCATAATACGGGCAAAACATCTAAACTATTCTCAACTTATTCTTAGGTTGACTTCTCTGTGCTTCGATCATCCATACTTTCTCTTTAAGGAATACTTTCACTCACCGAATTACTAAGGTGACTTTCATAGCCCCACTCTTATTGCTATAGTACTTTTTATACTTACTGGGGTGAGACACATGCTGCTTTTATACTTTAAACAACTTAGACACAAGTACAAACCTAAACTGTACTATGACTAGCTTATGCTACTAAGACCCCACAGTGATATTTTTTAATTGCTTTTAGGATAAGGCATTCTTAATTATTGGGGGTAGGCCTATCGGGAGTAACGTCCCCGATACATTTGACCGTGATGTCTTTGTATTACTTAATAATGATTTAAACATGGTGATAAGGTACTGCCAACTTATCATCGGGGCAACAAAACAAACGTTTAGTCTAAAATATCACGAATCAGTACTACTTTTGGATCCGCGAGATCTACTTTTTGATCCTGCGGGAGATCAACTTTACAACTAAATCTTGTGGTCTAAAAACAACGATAACTACTTTTGTTAAACCTATGAACTTCACTCAACCTTTTTGGTTGACACTTTAGCATGTTTTGTCTCAGGTGCTGTTTGATTCAAGCTTTCTTATCTACTACTTATGTGATGCTACTTGGACTTAGGATCAAGAGATATCGCATTTATTACTTCTGCATATGAACAATTACTTTATCGTTATTTCCATTATTGTAACGACATTTCATTTTCCGCTGCGTATTCAATAAAGTTAAATTTTCTCATTTAGTATTGTTCTCGTATTATAATATGTTGGTTTATTTGATATTAGTAACATTTCTTCCAGACCCTATTGGGAGGACGTTACAGTTATCATTCTCCTATTATTAGCTCTTCATCTCATTCAAACGATACTACTGCTGCATCGAATAAGTTTCATAAGTTCGGTGAGGCTCTCGGTTATGATGTTAAAAATTGTTCGATTCATTTACAAAAGGTCGTTTTAAGTATGCGCGGTTTCAAGACTATTTAATGAATCTTTTGTCCATTAATATTGGTGGAGGGGTGAATTTCATTTTCAAACAAAGATGGATTCGGAACCTTTGTAACGACCATAATATCACAATCCTAGGTGTTCAAGAAACAAAGCTTTCTTCTCCAGATCATGCTGCTTTTAAGGCATTGTGGGGAAACTTTCAGTTTAAGTTTGCTACTTCTAGCTCTTCAGGTCGATCAGGTGGTATTCTAACAATATGGGACGAACGAGTATTTTCCAGTAACAGAGTCATCTCATTCAATAATGTCCTTATTGTTTAAGGTTCGTTAGCTAACACCACTTCCCCTTGTTTCCTAATTAATGTCTACGCTCCACAATCTAGAAACAGAAAAAGATATCTCTGGAATCATATTGCATCATTCATGTCCTCTAACACAGGTCACTTTATAATTTTCGGTGACTTTAATTCGGTTAGAACATCACACGAAAGATATGGAGTACATTTCAATTCTAATGAAGCTGATGATTTTAACGATTTCATTGCTTCCCGCAATCTGAATGATATTCCTCTTGGTGGTCGTGAATTTACAAGATTCAACAAATCGTTTACACAACGAGCCAAGCTTGACAGGTTCCTTGTATCGGATGACCTTCTTCAGTTATTTCCAATGTTGTCAGGTGTTATTCTCTCTAACATCTGGTCGGATCACTGTCCCATCATAATGAAAAATGACATTGTTGATTACGGCCCTATTCCTTTTAAACTTTTCAACTCATGGTTTAATATTGAAGGCTTTGACGACATCGTGACTAATGCTTGGAACAGTTTCTCTTCATATTCAAATTGCAACCCACAAACAATGTTTAAAAATAAGCTGAAACATGTTAAAGAGGCTTTAAGATCATGGCATAAAGAGGTTAAAAGCAACTCAATCTCTTCAAAAACGCATCTGTTGGCTCGCTTAAAGACCATTGATGATCAATTAGACAATGGTGCTCCTCAAGCTGCTCTTTCCAACGAAAGATCTTCGATTCTCAAAGACATTGCTATTGTAGAAGCTAACGAAGCTGATATCCTGCTGCAAAAAAACCGCACACTTTTCACTAGTTTGGGTGACGAAAACAGCACGTTTTTTCATTCCTCTATTAATAGGAAACGGAAAAAATTGGATATTCCGGGTATCCTATCGAACGGCAATTGGGTCACACAACCGTCTACGGTCAAAGATATCTTCCTTCAATTTTTTGTCAATAAATTCAAAAAGGCAGACTCGATTGCTATTACATCTCCAAGCAGTTACATTCGTAAGCTGTCCTCCTTGCAATCTTCCTCGTTAATTACTGAATTTTCCATCGAAGAAATCAAAACAGCTGTGTGGTCATGTGGTGGAGATAAATCTCCCGGGCCAGATGTTTTTCCTTCAAATTCGTAAAACACTTTTGGAGTCTGATTCAGGAAGATGTTACAAACATGGCTCGCCATTTTCAGGTTTCCTGTTATATTCCGAATGGGTGTAACTCGTCTTTTTTCTCTCTTATACCGAAGAAAGATAACCCAATTTCCATCCAAGATTATAGGCCTATAAGCCTCATTGGTGTCCAGTATAAAATTATTTCAAAGCTACTTGCTACCCGGCTTACATCGGTCATTGATTCCATTATTAGTCCGGACCAATCCGCCTACATTAAAGGGAGGCAAATCCTAGATGGTCCTTTGATTATTAACGAAGTAGTAGATTGGTGTAAAAGAAAGAAGAAAAAGGCGATGCTCTTCAAGGTTGATTTTGATAAAGCCTTCGACTCGATACATTGGAACTACATTTTTTCTATGATGCGCTTTATGGGGTTTGATATGAAGTGGATTCTTTGGATCAAAGCATGTTTAGTCTCCTCTAAAGCCTCCTTTCTTCTTAATGGTAGTCCTTCTTCCGAGTTTTCTATCGAAAGGGGCCTTCGTCAAGGTGATCCTCTTTCCCCTTTCCTTTTTATTATCGGCATGGAAGGCCTCCAAGCAGCCATCAATGATGCCTCAGATGCTGCACTGTACTCTGGTATGCGAATAAATAATTGTCATAACAATGTCGTTGATAATGCTAAAAACGAACATATATTTCATAGCATTATTCCTCAAGAAAGACAAGCTTTTAGTTGCAATTGTCCTATTTACAAGTGATATTCGTTTAAATAATAAAAGGTGAAGACAAAAGACAGATTCGACAAATTGAAGACGCAAACGACCAAAAAGCTCAAAAGTACAAAATACAATCAATGAGGTTCCAATTATTGATAAGAAACGTCTCAAAATTACAAGAGTACAAGATTCAAAACGAAAAGTACAAGATATTAAATTGTACGCAAGGACGTTCGAAAATTCGGAACCGGGACCAGAGTCAACTCTCAACGCTCGACGCAACGGACTAAAAATTACAAGTCAACTATGCATATGAATATAATATAATATATAATTAATTCTTAAAATTAATATATATATTATATTATATTTAAATAAACGTCGGCAGAAGAAAACAACCAAAAGTGGCTCTCCCCAGCTGGCCATGCGATCGCATGGCCTGGAAGGCATAAATCCATGCGATCGCATGAGCCCCTTTTCCAGATCACAGGCCTATAAAAATCGAGCTTTGGTGCACCATTTTTCAATCAATAATATCAATCTCTCTATCTATATACGTAGTATATTTATATTTATATTTTAATTTTAATTTTAATTTTAATTCTAATAATAAGGGTATGTTAGCGAATGTTGTAAGGGTGTAAGTCGAAATTCTGTCCGTGTAACGCTACGCTATTTTTAATCATTGTAAGTTATGTTCAACCTTTTTACATTAATGTCTCGTAGCTAAGTTATTATTATGCTTATTTAATCCGAAGTAATCATGATGTTGGGCTAAAAATATTAAAATTGGGTAATTGGGCTTTGTACCATAATTAGGGTTTGGACAAAAGAACGACACTTGTGAAAATTAGACTATGGGCTATTAATGGGCTTTATATTTGTTTAACTAAATGACAATTTGTTAATATTAATATAAAGATTTACAATTGGACGTCCCTATAAATAACCATATATACTCGATCGGACACGATGGGCGGGGTATTTATATGTACGAATAATCGTTCATTTAACCAGACACGGGAATGGATTAATAGCCACTAGAATTATTAAAACAGGGGTGAAATTATGTACAAGGACACTTAGCATAATTGATAACAAAGTATTAAAACATTGGGTTACATTCAGTCGACATCCTGGTGTAATTATTAAACAAAGTATTAAAATCTTGTTACAGTTTAAGTCCCCAATTAGTTGGAATATTTAACTTCGGGTATAAGGATAATTTGACGAGGATACTCGCACTTTATATTTATGATTGATGGACTGTTATGGAAAAAAACCAGACGGACATATTAAATAATCCAGGACAAAGAACAATTAACCCATGGGCATAAAACTAAAATCAACACGTCAAACATCATGATTACGGAAGTTTAAATAAGCATAATTCTTTTATTTCATATTTAATTTCCTTTATTTTATATTTAATTGCACTTCTAATTATAGCACTTTTATTTATTGTTATTGTATTTAATTGCACTTTTAATTATCGTACTTTTTAATTATCGCAAGTTTATTTTATCACACTTTTATTTATCGCAATTTCATTATCATTATTTACTTTACGCTTTAAATTAAGTCTTTTATTTATTTAATATTTTACATTATGTTTTAACTGCGACTAAAGTTTTAAAATCGACAAACCGGTCATTAAACGGTAAAAACCCCCCTTTAAAATAATAATATTACTTATATATATATTCGTATTTTTATAAATTAAACTAATATAGCGTTAAGCTTTGATTAAAAGATTTTCCCTGTGGAACGAACCGGACTCACTAAAAACTACACTACTATACGATTAGGTACACTGCCTATAAGTGTTGTAGCAAGGTTTAAGTATATCCATTCTATAAATAAATAAATATCTTGTGTAAAATTGTATCGTATTTAATAGTATCTCCTAGTAAAATTTAAGCTATTTTATGTACACCTCGCATAACATCAAGTATTTTTGGCGCCGCTGCCGGGGACCAAAATCTAGCTTAAAAGCCGGAAGCGCAACGCTAAATAAAAAAAAGATTTTTATTTTTAGTTTACTTTTAAAAAAAAATACACTTTTGTAAAAATACGTTTTAATATATTCAAAAATATAAAAAGAAAAACAAAAATATAAATATTTTTAAGAGTTTGTTAAATTTATAAGTTCTATAAAAGTTTCTTTATCTTTATTTTATAAAAATATAAGTTTTTTTTTATTTATATTAATATATTACATAAATTTATAAAACAGAAATATAATACGGCAGAAAAAAATAAAAAAATAAAAATAAAAACAAAAACACTCGAGTCCAAGTACTGTAGCAGCCCAGTGTCTGGTCCGAAACCCTAGCCCATGCGATCGCATGACTGGGTAACTAAGAACTCATGCGATCGCATGAGCTCTGCAGACACGCCAGAATTGACTGAAATCTGCATTAATTACGGTTTATAATTATTATTATTATATTTAAACCCTAATTAGGTTAGATTAGTTAAATATTTAATTTAGTTATTTATTTAATTTATATTTTTAAGTTTAATTAGTTTTATTAAAATATAAAATTAATAGTTTTATAAAATAAATAATATAAAAATAATATTTTTATAAAAATTGTACTTTTTACAACTTTTAGTATATTTTTATATTTTATCCCTTTTTAATTGTTTTAGCGTAACTTTTGTAATTTTTGCTCGTATTTATTTTTAATTCATAGTTTTTGCCATAGTTATTTTTATTTCTAGATTTTTAGGCTTTGCCGTAAAATCCCTTAAGTGCTTTTTCTTTAGACTAAGATTTAAGTGCTTTAGAGTTCTGCGACGTTTTTTTTAAGTTTTAATACCTTTTTGAGATATTGCCATTTGGGATATCGTTTTTCCTGTAAGCTTTAATATTTTTAGACACCTTTTACCTATGTATCAATTATCATTCCAATTAGTAATCTCAATTTGCGATTATAATTTTAAGTTAGTGATAGTAATAAGGTTGGGTTAGTCGAGTTTTTTTTTTTAAGTTTTATAGTCATTTTTTTTTCTTTCTTATTTTTTGACGCATTTTATTTTTCGATCTTTTCTTTTTCGAACTTTTTCGACGCACTCTTTTTCTTTCTTATTTCTCGTCATTCTAGTTTTTAGGACTTAGAATTTTTTTTCTACTTCTTATCTATACTTCTTAAAATTACGAAAATTTATTTTAAGTGGTTAAATTGATAGACATCAAAATCAACTGGTTCGTAGTAATAGTTGGATTTGTACGTGGACTGGGTTATTGGAGCCAAACAGTCCTCAATTATATTGAGACCAAACGAATCCTGCCCCTCTGCTGCATCTTTTGGCTATTCGAAACGTGGGCAAAATCAGAAAAGTCTATTAACTGGATAACTTATATAATTTTTTCTTTCCTTTTAAAAACTAATAGGATATTCAGTGAATGCACCGAGCAAGACGTTCACCACATTTTGTACGTTCACCACCTGTAACTCGATCAAGACATCTAGCAAATATTACCGCCGTTGATTTTTCTTTAGAATCATCATCCAGTCGACCAAGTACTCCAATTCAAATTTCTGATAATCCATTTTTTGAACCCGACCTCACAATTGAGAATCCGGATAATATTCAGGGACAATTCATAGATCCTGAACCATTAAATTTTCCTCCGGAACCACCAATCATTCAAACAGAGATTGTTGAGGAACGAACCATTAAATCAGAATCCTCTAGTGATTCGGATTCAACAAATTCAATCATGGAAAATCTAGAACCTTTAAGTATGGAAGACCGAATGAGAGCTAAACGCACTGGCCAAGGTCACGCAATTACTCATCCCGACATTAATGCGCCAGATTATGAAATCAAAGGACAAATTCTACATATGGTGACTAATCAATGCCAATTTAGTGGTGCGCCGAAGGAAGATCTAAATGAACATCTTCATACCTTTAATAGAATCTGCACACTATTTAAAATAAGAGAAGTTGAGGATGAACAGATATATCTCATGTTATTTCCCTGGACTTTAAAGGGAGAAGCCAAAGATTGGTTGGAATCGTTACCTGAAGGGGCGATCGATACATGGGACGTTTTAGTTGAAAAAATTTCTTAAACAATTCTTTCCGGCATCTAAAGCCGTAAGACTTCAAGGAGAAATTGTTACGTTCACACAGAAGCCAAATGAAACTCTATATGAGGCGTGGACAAGATTTGGAAAGTTATTAAGAGGATGTCCGCAACATGGTTTAGATACCTGTCAAATAGTACAAATATTCTACCAAGGATGCGACATCACTACAAGGAAAGACATAGATATTGCAGCTGGTGGTTCCATTATGAAGAAAACCGAAACTGATGCTTACAAAATTATTGATAACACTGCTTCCCACTCACATGAGTGGCACCAAGAAAAAGATATCGTTAGATCATCTAAAGCAGCTAGAACCGATTCTAGCCATGACTTAGATTCCATTTCCGCAAAGATAGATGCTGTCGAGAGACGAATGGAAAAGATGACTAAGGATATCCACTCAATACGAATTAGTTGTGAGCAGTGTGGAGGACCACATTTGACAAAAGATTGTCTTAGTATTGAATTAACAATGGAACAAAGAGAGAATATTTCATACATAAACCAAAGGCCTGGAAATAATTATCAGAATAATTATCAACCGCCAAGACCGATTTACAATCAAAATCAGAATTATAACCAAAATATTCCATACAACAACCAACAAGGTCCTAGCAATCAACAAGTATCCAATAATACTTACAACCAGCAAAGACCTAATTTTCAAAACAAACCACCACAAACCGATGATAAAAATCCGAATTTAGAAGATATGATGACGAAGCTAGTTGAAACTCAAACGCAGTTATTCACATCTCAGAAACAAACTAATGAACAAAATGCTCAAGCATTTAGAAATCAACATGCTTCTATTCAAAATTTGGAACAAGAAGTAAGTAACCTAGCAAGGTTAATAGGTGAAAGAAAATCGGGAAGTTTACCTAGTGATACAAATGCTAACCCCCGGAATGAAACAGCTAAAGCCATTACCACAAGAAGTGGTACAACACTTAAACCACCTGAAATACCTGTAACTTCTGATGAAGCTATTCCTACTCCACAAGAACCACAACCTGAACAAGATAAGGAAAAAGAACCGGTAGTTGAAAAGGTTAATGAAGATAACACAGTTAAGGATAAACCTTATGTTAAACCATACCAACCACCACTTCCTTACCCGAGTAAAATGAAGAAAGAGAAACTTGAAGCCGAGCAATCCAAATTCTTGGATATGTTTAAACAGATAAATGTAAATCTTCCTTTCATTGATGTGATTTCAGGAATGCCTAGTTATGCTAAATTCTTGAAAGATCTAATCTCAAATAGAAAGAAAATGGAAGAACTCTCGGCTGTTACTATGAATGCTAATTGTTCAGCAGTGCTGTTGAATAAGATACCAGAAAAACTATCTGATCCAGGAAGTTTCACAATTCCATGTTTTCTGGGTAGTCTTAGTTCAATAGAAGCATTGGCAGACTTAGGTGCTAGTATAAATTTAATGTAGTATTCACTATACGCTAAACTAGACCTTGGAGAATTGAAACCAACAAGAATAAGCATACAACTAGCCGATCGATCAATAAAATATCCTAGAGGGATAATGGAGAATATGCTAGTTAAAGTTGGTACTTTAGTATTTCCAGTAGATTTTGTTGTTCTAGACATGGAAGAAGATTCTCAAGTTCCTCTCATATTAGGAAGACCATTCTTAAACACGGCTAAAGCAATGATAGACGTGTTCGGTAAGAAATTGACCCTAAGTAT
This sequence comes from Rutidosis leptorrhynchoides, assembly GCF_046630445.1. Taxonomy (NCBI): domain Eukaryota; kingdom Viridiplantae; phylum Streptophyta; class Magnoliopsida; order Asterales; family Asteraceae; genus Rutidosis; species Rutidosis leptorrhynchoides. The sequence continues at coordinate 283,557,772 of NC_092338.1, read as the reverse complement.
AGAGGACGAGAGTGTTACCTTTTCAGTTGATAGAGCAATGCAACAACCGCAATCTGCAGATGATACATGTTATTATATTCAAACTATAGATTCACATGCAGAATTGTTAGAAGAATTTCCAGAATTACAAGGAACAGGAGAATGTTCTTTAGGAGAAGGAACTGAACAAATTGATGAAGCTGAAATGTTAGCTACACTTATAGCTAATGGATATGAACCAACAACAGAAGAAATTCAAATGCTAAAAGAAGAAGACAGATATCGATATAAATCATCGATAGAAGAACCTCCGAAATTAGAGTTAAAGCCACTTCCAAACTATTTGGAATACGCTTATTTACATGGTGAATCTGAATTACCTGTAATAATATCATCTTCTCTTACTGAAAATGAGAAATCACAACTCATTTCTGTGTTGAAAGCTCATAAACCAGCCATTGCATGGAAGATTCATGATATTAAAGGAATAAGTCCTTCGTATTGCACACATAAAATCCTTATGGAAGAAGGTCATAAAATGTATGTGCAACGCCAACGAAGACTAAATCCAAATATGCAAGATGTAGTTAAAAAAGAAATTATTAAACTGCTAGATGCAGGTTTAATTTATCCAATCTCTGATAGTTCATGGGTAAGCCCAGTTCAATGCGTGCCTAAGAAGGGTGGCATGACTGTCATTACAAATGAAAAAAATGAGCTTATTCCTACAAGGACTGTAACAGGATGGCGTGTATGTATTGATTATAGAAAATTAAATGACGCCACCAGAAAAGATCACTTTCCCTTACCTTTCATTGATCAAATGTTGGAAAGATTAGCCGAAAATAGTTATTATTGTTTTCTTGATGGATTTTCCGGATACTTTCAAATTCCAATAGCACCCGAAGATCAAGAGAAAACCACATTCACGTGCCTTATGGTACTTTTGCTTACAAACGCATGCCATTTGGACTTTGCAACGCCCCTGCAACCTTTCAAAGGTGCATGATGGCGATTTTTCACGACATGATAGAAGAATGCATGGAAGTTTTCATGGATGACTTTTCAGTCTTCGGTGATACATTTGAATCATGTCTAGTTAATCTGGAACGAATGCTTATTAGATGTGAACAATCAAATCTAGTACTTAATTGGGAGAAATGCCATTTCATGGTTAAAGAAGGCATCGTTCTTGGACATAAAATTTCAAAAGAAGGAATTGAAGTGGATAGAGCTAAAGTAGATGTAATTGCTAAACTTCCATATCCCACCAATGTTAGAGAAGTTAGGAGTTTTCTAGGGCATGCCGGTTTTTACCGACGTTTCATAAAAGATTTTTCTAAAATTGCCACTCCTATGAATAAACTCCTAGAAAAGGATGCTCCATTCATCTTTTCAGATGAATGTATCAAATCTTTTAATATTCTTAAAGAGAAACTCACTAATGCGCCGATCATGATAACACCAAATTGGAATCTACCTTTTGAACTAATGTGCGATGCAAATGATTTTGCAATGGGAGCTGTTTTAGGACAAAGGATTGAAAAACGATTTCAACCTATATATTATGCTCGTAAGACGTTACAAGGAGCACAAACAAATTATACAACTACTAAAAAAGAACTCCTTGCTATTGTCTTTGCTTTTGACAAATTTGGTTCATATCTCGTTCTAGCAAAAACGGTGGTCTATACCGACCATTCTGCTCTTAGATACCTATTTTCGAAACAAGATGCCAAACCAAGATTAATCCGTTGGATCTTACTCTTACAAGAATTCGATATTGAAATCCGAGATAAAAGAGGAGCAGAAAATCTCGCCGCTGATCATCTTTCTCGTCTTGAAAATCCTGAATTAGAAGTTCTAAATGAATCGGCCATACAAGACAACTTTCCTGATGAATATCTATTGAAGATAGATTATAATGAAATACCATGGTTTGCAGACTATGCAAACTACTTAGTATGTGGATTCCTTGAAAAAGGATTATCGTACCAAAAACGAAAGAAATTCTTCAGTGATATAAAACACTATTTTTGGGAAGATCCACATCTGTTTAAAAGCTGTCCCGATGGAATAATACGCTGATGTGTATTCGGAGATGAAGCTAGTAAAATTTTAAACCATTGTCACACAGGACCAACAGGAGGGCACTATGGGCCTCAACTAACAGCAAGAAAAGTTTATGATGATGGATTCTATTGGCCTACAATTTACAAAGACGCACACCTTCTTTGCAAATCCTGTGATGCTTGTCAAAGGGCCGGAAAAATAAGTCAACGTGATGAAATGCCACAAAATGTCATCCACGTATGTGAAGTATTTGACATTTGGGGTATTGACTTTATGGGTCCATTTCCAAAATTTCATAATAATCTCTATATTCTCGTAGCCATTGATTATGTATCTAAATGGGCGGAAGCACAAGCTCTCCCAACTAACGATGCACGAGTTGTAGTCAACTTTTTAAAACGTCTTTTTGCAAGGTTTGGAACACCGAAAGCTTTAATAAGTGATCGGGGTACTCATTTCTGTAATAATCAACTTGAGAAAGTTCTCAAAAGATATGGAGTAACTCATAAAATCTCCACCGCATATCATCCACAAACAAGTGGACAAGTTGAAAATACCAACCGAGCTTTAAAACGTATTCTAGAGAAAACCGTAGGATCAAATCCGAAGGAATGGTCCATTAAATTGGAGGATGCACTCTGGGCTTTTAGAACAGCCTACAAAACTCCAATTGGAACCACACCTTTTAAACTCGTCTACGGAAAAGCATGTCATCTTCCAGTAGAAATTGAACACAAAGCATTTTGGGCTTTGAAGACATGTAATCTTGATTTACATGAAGCTGGACGTCTACGATTAAGTCAATTAAACGAATTAGAAGAATTAAGACATGAAGCATACAAAAATTCGTTAATCTATAAGGAAAGAACGAAGAAATGGCATTATAAAAGAATCAGAAGTTCAAAAGAATTTAAAGAAGGAGACAGAGTTCTTCTTTTCAATTCATGATTCAAGCTATTTCCTGGAAAATTGAAATCAAGATGGTCTGGACCATTCATAGTCAAAAGAGTTTTCCCATACGAAACGATAGAGTTAATAAATTCAAATGGAATTGAATTTAAAGTTAATGGTCACAGAGTTAAACATTACATAGATAGTCCGATGGAAGTCGACAACGAAGTTAATCACAATTTCGATACCACAGCTAACTAAGTGTGAGGAGAATCAAGTCTTTTAAGGATTTTATGTATTTCTGTTAGAGTTAGATTGTCTGTTTTCGTGTAGTTCTCGAAAATGGAACCCGAATGGTCTTTCCCTAGCAGACCCTAAAGAACTAGTCTTCTCCCCCCATTCTGAATTTTTATTTTTTTTAGGTTTTTACGAAATGAAGACTTTCTGTGAACTAAACCATGGTCTAATGCTACACGCTTTGATCACTAAACGTAATAATGACACACTTCCGAGTGAAATAGTATCAGTAATCATAGAAAGATTGGACGGAGTAAGAAAAGAATCCAGATGCGAAGATAATAAGTTACAATTTGGTAAAGGAAAATCAAAATCCGCAGCGAAAAGAAGAGCACGACACCTTGAAAGATGTCACAAATGCGGAAAATGGTCACATGAAGGTAAATGTTCAAATAATCAAACCTATTCAAATACCGAATTTGTTACTTTATGCAGAGACGGACCGTTCATATGTTTAGAAGAAAAAACACTGAATGCTCGAGGTTACGCCTATGTAGCTATGGAAAAACAATTAAACCGACTATCTTATGAATGGGATAGATCATATAACTAAGAATACTATCTCACAGGTAAGTCTGTACAGTTTTTATTTTTATTTTTTTTTATTTTTAATCTTTTGATAATAAACGCTAATTTGTTCGCTATAAAGCATTAAATTGGTATTGAATAAAATTAGGTTTGGCGACCGAAATTATTGATATCATACAAAAATTTATTACATCACTGCGAAATTTAACGTTTATTCTTAAGGTATAAATATCTTTAATCAATCAACCCAAAATATTTCAAAAATTCGTCATGAGTTAAATTAGGTCATGGAACCAAAATTACTTTACCGAAAAGAGGGGCGCCTATTTTTGATAATATTTGATTGATTAAAGTGGGATAAAAGCCAAAAAGATTTTTAATTTTATTTTTTTTACCATGTTTTTAAAATTAATATATAAATCTTAAATTAATATTGTAAACTTTTTAAATTAATATAATTAAAATTGTAAATATTTGAACAATTGATATTTTTAAGTTTGTATGTATAAAAACGAAAATATAATATAAGTTTGGTGTGAATTTTTAATTTTTAAAAAAATGTGAATTTTTAATTTTATGCATATTTTAAATTTAAGTTGTGTGAATTTAAAAACAAAAATTTACTTTATTTCGCTAAGTTAAAAATATGATTTTTAAAATTCGTCGTGAGTTGAAGACTAGGTCGTTGAACCGAAATTGCTTTACCCGAGGGAGGGACGAGAACTTTTATTATCATTATTTTTAATCTTATTGAATTAAAGTATGTCAAAAACATTAAAAAAATCCAAAAATCTTTACTTTTAAAACCGCGCTTTAATTTGACAAATTTTAAAAATTTTGTCGAGGGACAGACTAGGACATCGATCCGAAACGCCCTCATCCTAAAAAGAAACAAATTTTTAAAATTTTATTAATTTTATGTTTTATTAAGAATAAGGTTTTATAAAAAATAAAAATAAATAAAAAAATAAAAAACCTGAAAGTACTGTACCCGGAACCCCATGCGATCGCATGGGGTTTACTCTTCAACCTCATGCAATCGCATGAGGCTGGATTTCAGGCCAGTTTGATAAAAAGAACAGCTCGCTGTTCTGCACAAAAAACACACACACAAACACGAACCAACCCCAAAATCACCTCTAAAATTCGCAATTTTCCACCGTAATTCGTCATTTTTCTTGCTCTAATCATGCCTAGATTCTCATTCTTCAGCAAAATGGTAAAAATTACACTCCTAAACTCATAAATTTGCTAGTTTTTGTGATAAATTCCAATTTTTTGCCTAATGCAATTTTGTTAATTTCTAGTGTAATTAGTGTTAAATTGTTAGTATTTTATGCATGTATAACCTAGATTGATGCTATTTAACATGATTTGAAGCCAAAAACTTCAAAAATTTTAGAAATCTAGGGTTTGTGTTCTTGAACAATTTGGGGCTTTTTGATATAAACAGGTTATGGTCAATTTTTGTCTTGAATTATTGCTAAATTGAGTAGTGTAACATGTTTAGATAGTTAAATTATCCAAACATTGATCCTAAACATGATTTTTGAAGATTAAAGTAGACTTTTTAAGTCCAAAATTCATGAACTTGATTAATTTGATATATTTACCATTTGAGACTTGTTTAATTATTAGTAATGAATATTTTGACATGTTATTTGAGTTAAAAGCTTATGAACTTTGTATACATTCTCATATTTGCTTATTTGAAAAGTGTAGAATTGTGAAAAATTGGGAAAATGCGTATAAGTTTAATTTTGATTTAACATGTTATAGTGATTGTTTTAAGTTGTTATTTTGCTAACACTAATGCATATTTGGATGCACAAATTTTGTATTTAATGTGTTTTGCAGAAAGCCGATACTGGAGGTTCAGGAGCATCATCATCTAGACGACCAGCACCAGAACCAGAACCAGAAATGCAACACGAACAAGAACCACAACAGGAACAACAACAACAGCCTGATCAGCACGTACCTTATTATGATCCAGTACAGTTTGTTGATGAATTCATAGTATTCCCAATGAGGTCGCCAGTAGAATTCCCAACGATTCCTGAGCACACTCTGCATCCTAATCTGAGATTTGATAGGAGATGGAGAGATTACGAGACATATCAAAGGAACAAATTTAAATTGGTAACAAAAAATGTAGAGGTGCCAAGGGTAATCGATTGGGCCCCTTTGAAAACGGTCCATATAGCTGACCGTGTTAGACAGCTTTTAGTTCAAAGGTATGGCAGTTCTTCTTTTACAGATTGGGAACGTCTTTTCACCATTCGTAGACCTGTATATAAGGAATGGTGTGTTGAGTTGATGAGTACTGTATCACTTGATACAAATATAGTTAGAATAGATGATAGAAGATTTCTTAGGTTTATCCTTGGCGGTAGGATGTACAGAATGTCCATACTGGATATGGCCAGGGCCTTACAGATATATACTCCTGATGAGTTGCTATTACCCGATTGTACAAATTTGATTCATTATGGTGAAAGGGTAGATAGTAACTTTGATGCTGACGCCATTTGGAGGCGTATGTCACATTTTGATGTTTTTACACGAGCAGGAGGACACTCCTATACACATATTGACAGAGCCAAGCTTCGTATTATTCATAGATTTTTGGCTAACTCGATTACACAGAGAGGTCATAATAAAGAAAAAATTACCTTACATGATTTATTCTACCTAAAGTGTATTCGGGATCCTAGAAGCTTTGTCAATATCCCTTACTGTGTTGCTTTTTATTTATCTAAAATAGTAGCGGGAATGCAGGACGGGAGTATAATAGGAGGAGGTATTTTTGTTACTCTCATTGGAGAGTATTTAGGTGTTGATAGGAACCAAGGGGATCCATTACAGCTTTGTAGAGAACAGGTTGAGCCCTTAGGATTGAAAGTTTATGTGGGTGCTAAGGTATTGAAAAGTAGACGTAACCAGGCAGTACCCTATGAGGGATCTCATCCTCAGGTAGAGAGAGGCTCAGACGAGGAAATGGAGGAGGCGGAAGACATTAGGGATGTCTTTCGAGATGCTATTCTTGACGTCCACGTTCGTATAGATGAGGAAGCAATGACGAACGCGGCCAAACATAGTATGTATGAGCAGTGGAACTCCGAGCGAGTATACGAGGATTATAGGCGACGCCAACACGATAGCTGGTTAGTTCATCAGCACCAAATCATGAGCCAGCTATCATATCAGGTACCAAATAATTACGTACCTACTCGACCTGCTCATTTTCCGTCACACAGCCCCAATATCCGACCACCCTTTAACCGGTATGACTATAATCAAGCCTATCAGAACACCTATAACCAACAATGGAACCCACCTGACGAGATGAACTGGAACCCATATCCAGATTGATTTAGTTCCATTTGGTTATTTATATGATTTTTATGTTTTTATCTTTTTACTTATTCATGTTTAAACTTATGTTATTGAATATACTTATGTAATCTTTATCATTTTTATTATTATTGTGTACTAATATTTCACATTTAGGATTTGAAAGTGGGATATTAAGTCCCATTTCAAATTGCCATGCATGTTTATATTTGTATGTATGTATGTATATGGTAAATTGTACAAAACAGGGTAAAACAGCGCATTTTCAAAGACTGGCATTAAGTTCAGCAAAAGCTACTAATTTTGACGACAAGATAAATGTGATGTAACAACAGACGGAATGGACAAATGATATGTACCATTTATCATTCAGCAAACAAACGCCAATATGTTTGGAAACTTTGGTAAAATTTAATCATTTCTACGCTAATCACCCTCAATAATTTAAATTGTTACTGATTTCTTGCAAATGAGGGCATTGCAAGATCTTAAGTGTGGGAAGGGGTTAAATTCTTTCGGATTTTTTAATTTTTTTACTTTAAACACTTGGTTACTATTAGAAATACTAGTAAAGCAGTAGTTGTATTAGAATCTAGTGCTCTCTGATAATAAAGAACAGCCCTAGTCTTATATACTGACTACCCAATTCTAGTAAAATTTTTCAAAATTTTCAATTAAATGAACTCAAAATCATGTTTATACATATTTATGAACGATAAAACTAGGTGTTAACACCGAAATTATTGTTACCTCGGAAAGGACATAAATTGAGAAACAAACCAAAATGTTAAAATTCATTTAAAATGGAATAGAGGACAATAAAAAGGAAAATAAAAGCCAAGTGTGGGAAATTTTAACCGAGTTATTCAAAATACATATCACATATTTTTGTACAAATAATTGAAAATACTTTTGTTTTGGACGATAATTAACTGTTTTACCCGATGAAAGAAAAGAAGAGATGGATCTACACGATGAATCAATTCCATCGTTAAAAGGAAGTAAAGTCTTCTGAAAAAGAAACGCGCTTCTTGATTTAGGTCAAGAAGTTGTTGTCCAGACCAGCTGTAGGTTGACGAAAAATCTAGAAAAGTCATCTCTAAAATCAGCAGGAAATCCACGGACCTCAGCATCAAACAGGGTCGCCAAGTGGTCAGATTTATCCTAACCATGAGAAGGATTTATCTCGTACAATAGGGGGCACCGTGCAAATTAGCTTGATAAGACTAATAAATCAGATCCCCAGAAAGGATAATCTCCTTAAAAGATCAAAAATCAGCTTTTAAGCCTGATATTACTCAATCCTAGAGATTGACCTTAAAGATTGAGAATTCAAACTCATGGAATTCAATGATATCTAAACTCGAGCTTGAACGAGAAAATATTTTGATCAAAATTACAAACCGATTTGTTTTCTGAAAACCCATTTTCAATGCGTTCATTACCATTGAACGTAAAATCCTAAGAATTCACCTGGAATCCATTAGGTCACCTGAACCAAATCGGGTGTCAATCGTAAGAACGGTGGTTACATAGCATGGTCGAAGACAGGACCTTGTGCCAGACTGAAAAATCATAAGGGTGATCTTTACTATTGCTCCTACAAAGGATAGTAATTGCGTCCGGCACGTTATAGACCATAATTAAAAGCATGTCAGGGGACATTGCCTTAACAGTTGCTTGTTCAACGCTTTCCTTTATAACCGGACGGTAGTTTACCGAAAGGTAATATACGGAGCAAGTATACTGGATGTGTTGCTTTCCTAATACAAGGTTAGCAAGTGGGTGACACAAAACCACAAGTTTTGAGCTAAAATTTTCAAATCTGAAACCCACCAAGCCCACAAAAATATTTTGCAAACACCGGTGAAGGGTTATTCCGGAAAACTTATCTAGGGTAAAAACTAGATTTAATTTTTAAAAGATCAAATGTTTTCATATAGATCCAATTTCCTTAATGGATCTAAATTTTATAGTCATGTGGGACTGTAAACCACATCGTTACTACCATTGTTTATACCGCCGTAAAGAAATCACTGATGTACAAAGTGTGAAGAATAAAGAAGTGATTCTAGTATTTCAAGACTATATTGCTTGAGGACAAGCAACGCTCAAGTGTGAGAATATTTGATAATGCTAAAAACGAACATATATTTCATAGCATTATTCCTCAAGAAAGACAAGCTTTTAGTTGCAATTGTCCTATTTACAAGTGATATTCGTTTAAATAATAAAAGGTGAAGACAAAAGACAGATTCGACGAATTGAAGACGCAAATGACCAAAATGCTCAAAAGTACAAAATACAATCAATGAGGTTCCAATTATTGATAAGAAACGTTTCAAAATTACAAGAGTACAAGATTCAAAACGAAAAGTACAAGATATTAAATTGTACGCAAGGACGTTCGAAAATCCGGAACCGGGACCAGAGTCAACTCTCAACGCTCGACGCAACGGACTAAAAATTACAAGTCAACTATGCATATGAATATAATATAATATATAATTAATTCTTAAAATTAATATATATATTATATTATATTTAAATAAACGTCGGCAGAAGAAAATAACCAAAAGTGGCTCTCCCCAGCTGGCCATGCGATCGCATGGCCTGGAAGGCATAAATTCATGCGATCGCATGAGCCCCTTTTCCAGATCACAGGCCTATAAAAATCGAGCTTTGGTGCACCATTTTTCAATCAATAATATCAATCTCTCTATCTATATACGTAGTATATTTATATTTATATTTTAATTTTAATTTTAATTTTAATTCTAATAATAAGGGTATGTTAGCGAATGTTGTAAGGGTGTAAGTCGAAATTCTGTCCGTGTAACGCTACGCTATTTTTAATCATTGTAAGTTATGTTCAACCTTTTTACATTAATATCTCGTAGCTAAGTTATTATTATGCTTATTTAATCCGAAGTAATCATGATGTTGGGCTAAAAATATTAAAATTGGGTAATTGGGCTTTGTACCATAATTAGGGTTTGGACAAAAGAACGACACTTGTGAAAATTAGACTATGGGCTATTAATGGGCTTTATATTTGTTTAACTAAATGATAATTTGTTAATGTTAATATAAAGATTTACAATTGGACGTCCCTATAAATAACCATATACACTCGATCGGACACGATGGGCGGGATATTTATATGTACGAATAATCGTTCATTTAACCGGACACGAGAATGGATTAATAGCCACTAGAATTATTAAAACAGGAGTGAAATTATGTACAAGGACACTTGGCATAATTGATAACAAAGTATTAAAACCTTGGGTTACATTCAGTCGACATCCTGGTGTAATTATTAAACAAAGTATTAAAATCTTGTTACAGTTTAAGTCCCCAATTAGTTGGAATATTTAACTTCGGGTATAAGGATAATTTGACGAGGATACTCTTACTTTATATTTATGACTAATGGACTGTTATGGACAAAAACCAGACGGACATATTAAATAATCCAGGACAAAGAACAATTAACCCATGGGCATAAAACTAAAATCAACACGTCAAACATCATGATTACGGAAGTTTAAATAAGCATAATTCTTTTATTTCATATTTAATTTCCTTTATTTTATATTTAATTGCACTTCTAATTATAGCACTTTTATTTATTGTTATTGTATTTAATTGCACTTTTAATTATAGTACTTTTTAATTATCGCAAGTTTATTTTATCGCACTTTTATTTATCGCAATTTCATTATCATTATTTACTTTACACTTTAAATTAAGTCTTTTATTTATTTAATATTTTACATTATGTTTTAACTACGACTAAAGTTTTAAAATCGACAAACCGGTCATTAAACGGTAAAAACCCCCTTTAAAATAATAATATTACTTATATATATATTCGTATTTTTATAAATTAAACTAATATAGCGTTAAGCTTTGATTAAAAGATTTTCCCTGTGGAACGAACCGGACTTACTAAAAACTACACTACTATACGATTAGGTACACTGCCTATAAGTGTTGTAGCAAGGTTTAAGTATATCCATTCTATAAATAAATAAATATCTTGTGTAAAATTGTATCGTATTTAATAGTATCTCCTAGTAAAATTTAAGCTATTTTATATACACCTCGCATAACATCAGTCGTTCTCAAGCTTTGTTCTTATGCCGATGACGTTCTATTTATTGGGGAGTGGAATGATCAGAATGCGTGTAACTTGATTATGATCCTTGGCTGCTTTTTTGTTGTTTCTGGTTTAATGATTAACTTGAATAAGTCCTCCGTATTTGGAGTGGGTGTTGATTCCTTAGAGGTTAACCGTCTAGCAAACGTTATTGGTTGCTCTTTGGCTAATCTGCCTTTCACTTTCCTCGGAATTCCCATTGGGCAAAATATGCATCGTAAAGAAGGATGGAAATGTGTGATTGAAAAAGTCAAAAATCGCCTAGCATCTTGGAAAGCGAACTTACTCTCCTTTGGCGGCAGATTGACACTAATCAAATCAGTGTTGGGTGCAATTGGTACATATTATATGTCTCTTTATCTTGCCCCTAAAAACGTTGTCCGCGTTATCGAATCTCTTCGCTCATCCTTCTTTTGGGGTGCAAAAGACAATGAAAGAAAAATCCATTAGGTGAATTGGCGTCTCATTCAAAATCCTTACGATAAAGGTGGTCTCTCGGTGAATTATTTATCTTCTTTGAACCTCGCACTTCTATATAAATGGAGGTGGAGATTCTTTAATGAGAAAGACTCCCTTTGGGTCCAAGTTATCACAGCCATTCACGGGAAAAGAAAAGGTAATTTACTTCCTTGTGCTTCAAACTCAAATGGGACGTGGGCATCCATTATCTCGGCTATCACAAATCTGCACCAAGATAACTATTTGTCCACTGGAAATATGCGCATTGATCTACGGAACGGCTTGATTGCCGATTTTTGGCATGACCCATGTCTTGGGGATACGCCTCTTTATATACGCTTTCCGCGTCTCTTCGCTCTCGAATCTAACAAAGTCGGGTCAGTTGCCTCACATTTTTCAATCTCAGAATGGTTGTGGGAGTGGCGTCGTGCCATAAGAGGAGGGGTAGAACAAAGTCAATTCGATCAATTATCGTCGCTGCTAAGTTCTATCTCATTCTCTACAGGCCCTGATAGATGGCGATGTGATCTCTCAAGTGACGGTACGTTTTACGTTTCCCAGGCTAGAAAGATAATTGACGCTAAAAATCATGCTACATTCTCGGTTCGAACGGTTTGGTGTAATGTGGTTCCCATCAAAATTAATATCTTTATTTGGCGCCTCAAACTCCATAGACTAGGTACTCTTCGAAACTTGGAATCAAAAGAGTTATTTTTTGATATATCTTGCTGCGTCCTTTGCGATGTATCAGAAGAATCTCATAACCATTTATTTGTTCGGTGTGATACTTCATACCAAATTTGGTGCAAGGTGAGTCGATGGATTGATATTCCAATCCCTTTATGGAATGCGGTGGAAGAAATTTGGCCTTGGATAGATACGTTTGCTAATCAAGGATCTAAGAAGATCATCATCTCGATTATTGTGTACTCGACTTTATGGAACATTTGGAATCTCCGCAATGGTATCATCTTTAAGGAGAATAAGGTTCGAAAATCTCAAGTATTCGATAGCATTGTTGCCTCGAGTTTTTATTGGTTGTATTCGAGATACCACAAGACCAAAATTAATTGGTTGGAGTGGTTGAAAGACCCTCTTCCTTCGTTGTAATTCGTTTATTCGTGTGTTCCTTTTTTGTTTTATGTTCTTGTAAGTTTTGGTTTGTTGTTCTGTTTTCTAGCTCCTCGCTAGTTTTCTAATGTTATTTTGGCCGTTAAAAAAAAAAAGTACTTATGGAATAACACACGAATTTAGATGATCTACAAAATAACTTACAAATATTGTTGACATATAAACACGAAAAGATAAACTTAAATGGCATACAAAATCATTTTTCAATATAGGCGACCTAGAAATACAAAACGATTAATTGTGTGGCCTACAAAATCGAGAGTAAATTATACCAATAGTTTGTATTTTATAAAATTTCACTAGTCATTATTTTTTAAAAATCACATCGATCGTTTACGTTGATTGTCCATTACTCATTCAAGCTGCGCATTAATGGGACCAACACACTTTTAAATAAGTCACTGACAATCAATGTGATTTTTAAAAGATAAGAACGATTGATGTAATTTTATCAAAATTACAGGGACATTGTTGTAGTTTATTAAAAGATCGATAAGGATAATTGTCGTAATTTTATGTAAACCACAAGGACTATTGGTATAATTAACTTTTAAATCAAGGTTGTGTTTGATTAAATAGAATGATTAAGTGCCGAAATATTTATTTTGCGAGCGGAGTAATTCAAAAGTTTTGAATAAGCTTGGTTATAAATAATAATAACATGTTTAATAAATATTCTGAATGAATAATATGAACAAAGTCAAATTTCGTTATTATTAGCTTTTGCATAAATAAAATTTTAATATGATTGCTAAATCTATTTAATATAATTTATTGAGGTTTTTACAGAAAATAAATATAAGTTCATAATTATTAAAAAAGTGTAGTGTTAGAACTATATAATTAAGAGTTTGATGATCACATCCTAATTCCTAAGTTGAACATCTCCTCTTATACTATTTTCATTTTTGAAAAGATATTATCATTAGTTAATTTTGATCTATTGTTTATTGATCGTTGTCAACAGCTAGAGTTATATCTTTATTATTTATTATTAATTATTAATGAATATGACATTATTAAATAATTATTCAAATTCAACGACTCGGCAGACTTTACACAACCAAAAGTTGGATATAGTCAAACTTAGTCTTAGACAAGAAGTTGCATACGAAACTTCAACATGAGAGCACAACTGCCACGTGGACGAATAATGACGCATGACCTTACGCATTTTGGCCAATACCAAGTTTACAAACACACCCTACATTCACACACGTATCTATCTATCTATCTATCTAATCTAACTCAATTTTAATTATAAAAAAAAGTCAAACATTTAGTCCTTAAAAGCTCTTTTTCGTTTCTTTATAAATACCCTCCTTGATTCCAACATTAAAAGACTCTTGAAATCTGAACATCTCTCTGTAATTATCTAAAAAGAAAAGAAAAGAATTAAGCTCTTTCTTTTAATTTTATTAAGTTTCTTGATTTAATTTAGAATTAAACCATTGGTGTTAATGAACCAAACAAGGTGGAACCCATTTGCGATTACGTATGCAGCTGGTGGTGAAGATTCAAATCGAAAAGTGTTGGCTGAAATGGATCTTTTTTCTACAAGAAATAATAGCAAGGCGATAGTTAAGAAAGAGAACAATGATCTTGATGTAAATGTACGTACATGTTATTTAATTTGTTTAATAATTTATTTATTAAAATTGATTAATTAATTAACTAATGTTTCTAGTTTGAATAACAGACTGGTTTGAATTTGGTTACTCGTTCAAGTGATCGATCCGGAGGTCATGGGATTTCATCGTCAACTGGTGATGAAAACCGAACTACTAACGTGGTATGATCATCCATAAACATCGTATTAATCATGTTAAAATTTTCTGTTAATTATAATTTGATTAAATAATGTGATATTTAACTCACTTTTTGTATTAGTATATGGTGGTAGTCGTAGAAAGATAGTAGCTAGCTAGCTTCTTGTAGTTGTACTCCGTATTAGCTTCTTGTTGTATTTGTTGGTAGTTGTATTTGTATAGCATAAATTTTTTTTGCTATTTCTTTTTACATGAGTATAAACTCATTTTTTGTAAAAATAGAAAAGAAATAGAAATGAAAATAAAATTCTCAAGATTATTATAGTCGTCATTATTCATTATATGAGTTAAAAATGACGATTTTACAACTTCATTTTACCCAAAACATAGTATATAAGTTTTGTTAATTTCTAATAAATTACTCCGTATTAATGTTTGTAATAAATGAATGTTCTTAATCAATTATGTTTTCTTGTTAATATTCAGTTGGAAAATATGCAAAATGAGTTGCAAAAAATGAACATGGAGAACCTAAAGCTAAAAGAGATGTATTTACAAGTTAGCAACAACTACAATGCCTTACAAATGCAGTATATGACTTTAATGCAACACCAAGAACAAGAATTACGAAATGAAAGTATTCAGAAACAAGATCATGATTCTCAACATGTTTCAGTAGCTGTTCCTGGACATGTTATGGAATTAGGACCAACTACGACTCTCGAATTGATGTCTAACGATTCTTCTTCAGACGAAAAGACTCAATCTGGTTCAGCTTTCAACGCAGCCGTCGATGTATCGAAAAATGTTGACAGTGATCATGTTAAAACTATTAACCGTGAAGATACTCCAGATTCAAATGTATGGGTTCCTAACAAAGCTCCCAAATTGGCTGCACAAGAAAATGTTGAGCAGATAAACGAAGCAACAATGCGTAAAGTTCGTGTTTCAGTTCGCGCACGCTCAGAAGCACCAATGGTAATTACCTTAGTTCAGTTCAATTTTATTTTACCCATTAGGGGGTGTTTAGAACAGCTTATTAATTTAACTGTTTATCTTATTAACCTATAAGATTTTTCCTGTTCAGGCCATACGATAATCCGTGACTGTTTCCGACCATTTACCCAAAATATCCTTCCATTGAAATCTGAATTTGAGGCCTTATATTTACATATATGGCTGATGGCTGACAAGAAAATAGAAATATAGAAGCTGTTTATTATTTTTATTTTTTTGTTTTTTTTCTCCAAACGACAAACACACATACATCCATTTTTGTCCGCAATGAAACGCCAACTCATATTTTAAGGTTAATGAGACTCCTTGATATCCCAGAAGCCCTTTGGTTGGAAACTGTTTATGTACCTTTGTGAATGGAATCGATACTTAAATATAAAATTGTTCGGCATCTAGCTACTTATTTTTAAGCAGATAAATACTTCAAAATAAGCAATCTTGAACTCCTCCTAAAACATATGTTAGCTAGTTGCATGACAATATGTTTACTAGTGGTCTAATTATGTTATTATATGATGGGGAAATGCAGATTACAGATGGATGTCAATGGCGAAAATACGGACAAAAAATGGCAAAAGGGAACCCGTGCCCACGAGCATACTATCGTTGCACTATGGCTACGGGTTGCCCTGTTCGAAAACAAGTTCAAAGATTGGCCGATGATCAAACAATATTAGTAACAACATACGAAGGAACTCACAACCATCCTCTTCCACCAGCTGCAGTCGCAATGGCCTCAACTACATCGGCTGCCGCTTCCATGCTACTCTCCGGTTCAACGTCTAGTAGTACAGAAGGGTTCATGAACCCTAACCTTTTGGCTCAAGTAATTCGACCAAACCCCTCAAATATCGCCACTATATCCGCATCCGCACCATTTCCTACCATTACATTAGACCTTACACATCCTCCAAATACATCAGCTAGTCAAATGGTTACTGATCAGGGTCAACCTACGCCGCAATTTTTGGCACCAATGCCGTTACAAGCGTACAACCAATCAGGATTCGCGGGTCTTCAATTATCTCATGATAAATTCTCTAATCAATTAGTACCCTACCAAATGGCACCACCACCACCACCACAATATCAACAAAGTCATCAATCGAATACATCGTTTGCGAATTCTCTTAGTGCCGCTACTGCTGCCATCACTAATGATCCTAATTTCACGGCAGCCTTAGCGGCTGCCATCACATCGATTATGGGCAGCAAGGCCGGCAGCCCTTCACATGAACAGTAGTTATAAAACGAACTTAATAATCAGTTTAGTTCAAGCTGCTGTTATAATTCTTTTGTTCATTTAGTTACCAGTGATTTCATATTAATTCCTATGAGTACTTAATGTACATTATTATACGATTTATTTCATTTATATGCTTAGGAGGGCTACCTAGGTACAAATTATTTTGTGATTTTCATATATTCAATTTCCTGGTACAAAAACAGTTGTATTTTAATTTTTCAATGATGATATCATAAAGTTGACATTTTGAGTTTCAATTGGTTGAAATTTTAAAGATACGTTTCTTCTAGGCAACTTCTTGATGGTGCTGTATAGTTTTGTACGACTTAGACTTACGATGTTGACTTTAATACATTAACTAGTTTTTATTTTAATTTTTTTTTATTTTTTATTTTTATTTTTTATTTTGGTACGGATGGAGTATTTTAATGTCAATGATCAATATAAAAATATCATGTTTTTACTATTGTGTATACAGAATTCTTATCGTATGTTTCAATTCTCCCTTTTTTGTTTCAAAGTTTGTTGATAACAGTTGAAAATTTATGCAAATTTTAGTGTTTACATATAATATTCATCTTTGATTTTTATATATCTTTTTATCAAAAGATGCATAAGAAAAGCTTGTTTGATCTAAATGAAATTGCTAGAGAGGAAATCTTCATCAATCTTGATGAAGGTGAAATTGCTTTTGATAAAAAAGAAATACGTATGAATGAAATTGTTCATGAACCCTTTTTGGGTCAATGTTTTCTTAGTGAAGAAGAGGCTTTTATTTTTTTACCAAAAATTTGTAACACAAAACAGATTCTCAATTCGAAAAGGAAGATTTGATAAGAAAAATGGAGAAGTAAAATGACGTGACTTGTTTTGTCACCTCGAAGGAAAGCCACAACCTAAAATGGTAGACCATTCTAAACAACAAAGAAACCGAGGTTCGACTAGATGTGAATGTAACGCTTATATGCGAATAAAATTGAGAAGATTAAAGGAAATATTTCCTAAAGAGTGACAAGTCACTAGTTTCGTTTTAGAACATAATCATGAATTGTTGTCTACCGAGGAGGTACGCTTTATTCCATCATATCGTAGTATAACACCCGAAGATGAAAAACGCATAACCATGCTCAAAGAAGCGGCTTGTCTATTAAGCAAATTATGCGTGTGATGGAGCTTGAAAAAATTTAAAACATGGAGAACTACATTTTCTTAGTAAGGATGTTCGTAATCTTTTTGGTAAAATATATGCAAAAAACTCTCAAAAAAATGCAAAAGAGCTTTTCAAATATTGTCAAAATAGTAAAGTAGAAAATTCTAGGTTTGAATATGCATTTACAATTGATGATTAGAATAAGCTAGAAAATATTTTTTAGTCTCCCGCTCATAATTGTTTCGATTGGTACCAACTTTTTGGAGATGTGGTGGTATTTGATACAACATACAAAGTAGATTCATATGATATGCCTTTTGACATCTTTGTGGGCATTGATAATAATGGAAGGACTATATTGTTTGGATGTGCATTACTACGAAATGAGCCTCCCAGATTTGAGAAGTCATCTTTAGACTTACAAACTGATGAAAGATATGTCCATCCAACGCAATAGTTAGATTGCAGTACATCTTCTTTTCTAGATTATAGTATTCTTTTAGTTCCGAGGGCATATTTCCCAAAGTGATTAGCTAGTTCATTACATGAGATATTGGCCATTCATACTGTCATACCCCCCAAATAGGGCCAGGGTAAATATGACTTTCTCAATATCATCACATAGTTATATAAACGAGAACGACTTTAAATGAGACGTTTAATAAAATCAGTAATTTAATTGCAGCGGAAAAAGAATTGTTTTACATGGTAAACCCAAATGTAATAAATATTTAACAATGTTAAATATAAGAAATGTGGACTCCAATGCAACAGCAAGCAAGCAACATAGGGCAGCACATAAGCTATTCATCACCTGAGACAAACATGCATAAAATGTCAACACAATGGTTGAGTAAACATCATAGGTTTAATAATTAATAAGTTTAGACCACAAGATTTATTTCAAAACATCAAAATATTCAATATGCCATGAGTTATAATATCGAGCTAAAAATTAACCCCTGACACTGTACGGGTATCGATAATCATTATTATGTACCCCCTTGACGATCGGTCAATGGGTAGAGACGTCGCTCTCAATAGGCCTACTCACAATAATTAAGCTTGCAACATTTTAATTCCAGCAATTAACGATATTATGGCGGGGATTTGCATGTAAGAATACAAGTTAACAAAAGTCTCACGAAGTTGCATATCAAAAAATTTAGGCACTTGTGTCTAAATTGTAAATCATTTAAAGCATGCATGTATCTCACGACAAGATTTATAAAATACATTAAATATGTATAAAAAAACGGGGCTATGAGTTCTGTGACGACCTGGGAATTTCCGACCAAATTTAAACTTAATCTTTATATGTTTCCGACACGATAAGCAAAGTCTGTGATGTTGAAATCTCAAAAACTTTGAACTGTGTTAAAATATTCATTTATCCTTTGACTGCTCTTGATGATTCACGAATGATAAATTGTAAATAAATGTGTATATATGTATATATATGTATATAGGTAATAACTAGAAATATTAAATAAAGTATTATATGAATTAATGATCTGAACTAATCTTTGAAAAAAATAAATTATTAATAAAACATAATAGATATAATGTAAGTCGGATAAAAATGGTTTCGAACATAATAATTGTAATCATTGATCTGTAAAAAGATTTCGTAAATGATAAGTTATTTAAAATGCAATTACTTTGATAGTTTGGATTGTAATATCCTATATATCTTATTTGGGACTAAAAACAAGAAAGTGACAAACTTTGTAGAAATAGTTTTACAAGGATTAAGATCGAAATATATAAATTTATAATAATTTATTTTAAATAATTATGTATTAATAATAATTTGTTATAGTAATATTATTATTTTATTTATATCATATTTAACACTATTATTATTATTATTATTATTATTATTTATTATTATTATTATTATTTTATTAATATCTATTATTATTATGATTAATATTAACAATATTATTATTATTAATATAATTAGTAATCATTAATATTAAATTAAATATAAGATATAAAATAAACAATTACGCGTACAAGTATTGTTATCCATCAAAATCAGTTTGTTCCTTTTTCCCTGAATTCCCGTGATTGAATTACTAAACCTACTTTTTAAATTTTTGTTTCCTTTCTCAATCTTAACTAAATTATTACATAAACTCGACATTCAATTAATGAAGCACAATCAACCATCATTTACCACTGCTACAGCCTGCTGTTGTGTTCCCATCAAAACCGCCATTCTCACTCTACTCTCTCTCCTAAAATTGTTCAAGATCACTCACAAACACCACCCTTAAAAAAAATCGTTGTTGTTTATACCTTTTATTTCCTTTGTTGTTTACAACCCAAGAACTCGCAAATCACTACCATCATAGTAATGATATTACTACTATTCATTCCTGTTATAAACGATAATGATAATAGAAGAGACGATGAATAGTGGACATGCAAACCCCATTAATTACTACTACTGATGTAATACTTTTGTTTCTCTCTCAAGTTAAACACGAAGAAGAATGATAGTGTGATAGCAGCTGTTAATCGATCCAATCCTAAAAAAATTAAAAATTCAAATACCGTTGATCGTATTTTTTTCATCAAACCTGTTATGTTTTTGTCGGTTTCAATTACTGCCACGATCTTTGCTATTTTTGATTTAACTTGAGTACCATCAATCATCTCCTTCAATATTCTGTAGCCGCTATCGTTTTGCTCCCAGAACTTAAAATCATCGATTTGATTAATGAAGAAAATTGGGTTTTATTACTTGGGTTGGATTAAACGAGTTACAAGTATTGGGCCAAGATCCCATTCTGTTTTATTTTTTATTATTTGGCCCGTAATCATTTCCTGTTATTTTGGGTTGTCATGATTTTCGGTTGGGCCGAGAGATAGGTTCAATAGTATTAGGCTGGGATTATAATCAAAAAAGCTGAGTTAGAGAAGTGGTGTGGGGTGTTGTTGGATTAACGTGAGGTCGCGAGTTCGAGTTCCGGTCGTGGCATTCTTTTTGAGCTTTTCTTCAAGGTTGTAACTCTTTATTTTAATTATTATTATTATTATTATTATTATTATTATTTTATTATTATTATTATTATTATTATTATTATTATTATTATTATTATTATTATTATTATTATTATTATTATTATTATTATTACTACTACTAGTATTATTAACTATCCTATTTATCATTAACATTATTACTAGAATAAATGTTATTATTATTATTATTATGATTAAAAATATTGTTATGTTAAGTATTGTTACTACTAACATTAATATTAAGAATATTAGTATCATTAATAAGCAATATTATCATTAGCATTATTATTATGACTAGCATTATCCTAAAAGTTGAATACATGAAAAGGTTGGTGAAAGTAATATTAAAGATTATAGATAGTAGTATAATCATGAGTACGAAAAATATGATACAAATGTAGATAAAACCATAACTATCGATAATAAATAATATAGGGAATACGTACGAAAACTAATTAAGTCTATAGATTATATATGTATGTATAACACATCTCCTATTATTGAAACTTTATTATAATTTTGATTAAAATTATAATTATTATCATTACTATAAATATATTAATAATAATACTATTATTAATATTATTACTATTATCGTCTCTTAATTATCATTTTAACTTCATTAAAACTATTATTATTATTATTATTATTAGAATTATCAATACTTTTATTTTTATTATCATTATTATTACTATAATAACTATATTATTATTACTGTTGTCAATATTACTATAAAAATTACTATTACTAGTACAATAAAAATTAGTCATTTTAAATATACATACAAATTAAATATATATATAATATATAATTTAAGATATAATATATAAAATTTGTTCGATTACGATTATACGTGTTAATATATATTAAAATGATATAGGTTCGTGAATCCAAGGCCAACCCTACACTTGTTCAATGTCGTCATATGTATTTTTACTACAAAATACAGTATTGTGAGTTTCATTTGCGCCCTTTTTAAATGCTTTTGCAATATATATTTTTGGGACTGAGAATACATGCGCTGCTTTTATAACTGTTTTACGAAATAGACACAAGTAATTGAAACTACTTTCTATGGTTGAATTGTTATACCAGATATCGCCCTTGTTGAACTTGGTAGCCTAAGAATTGATGTTTATTATAATTGCCACCAATTGACGTGAATCCTAAAGATAGATCTGTAACGACCCTGGTTTTTCCAACGTTTAATTATTAATAATTTATTATTAATGCTTGTGTTTTAATAAACGTGTTCTTATACGTGTTACTTGTTACCGTATTTAACTTTTCATGGCCCGACTCGTCTTTGTGACACACGTACTTTACACGAATAATATTTCGAATATCATTTACGTTCATGATTATTTATTATTAATCATTTTAATTAACTAATGTTACTAGTTAATTACTTGAGCTTTGTTTAATTATTTGTTACATACTTACGTACTTGAGCTTTATTAATGTACATGGACTTTGAAGCCCACCCTACTTCTCTTAATGGATTAATTAGAAGCCCATTTTGTTACTAGTGACTATTAAGGCTTAAGCAAGATTAATTAAGCCTATGAGAAGACTTGTCACAAGCATGCTTGCACCAAGCTCCCATGCACTTTAACTTTAATCTATTTTGAGCTTACACCTTCTCCCCATGTATGAAAGTTAGCTTGTGACTTACCCCTTTGAGACCTCCATGACCTTCGGCCATCAAGGAGTGGGAGGGTGGTTTTATTTTCAAATTTTGATTACTTATTCACTTGTATTTCCTCACTTTTACACACACTTCATTTCACACTTTCATTTCTCTTTCATTTTCTCTCAAACTTGTAAGTAACAAAGCTTGGTTTTCTTTCTTTTTCTTGTCCAAAAACCGCCACCATCAATCATCATTTACTTGTCTTTGTTTGTTGTTTAATTACTTGTAGTTGTTTATTGTTGTTAAGAATCAAACTTTCTAGTTTTATTCTTCATATTATCTTGTTATTTCAAGAACAAACAAGAACCAAGTGAGGATCAAGTTTATAGTTTGATTCCTCCATAACACTTGTTAAAAAGAAAGTTCATGAGTTTTAAAATCATACTTGTGTTCATGTTTGTAAACTTAAGGTTTACTTTCTTAAAGATCAAAGCCTTGGCTTGAATCTTTCTAAGTATGAACAACCATGAACTTATTACTTATAGATTTTGTTTATCTCTTCATTTTATGTACTTTAAAGTTGTGATGTTGTTAATTTGGTCAAGTATTACTAGTTAATCTTGATCTCATATTTCTTGAAACTAAAAGTTAACTTTATAAGTTCAAGAAAATGGAAGTATAACTTTCTAGTTATAACTTCATATACTTATGTTGGATCTAAGTTTATATAACTTATGGTCTTCTAATTTTTTTGTAAATAAGAGCTTACAAGCTTACATACATTTTTCAAGTTGAAAATCTAAGTTTCATAACTTATGGTTTTGTTAAAGTAAAGATCCAAGTCTTATAACTTAGGGTTTAACTTAAGAACTTTATATCTAGAATTTTGGGTCTAAGATCTTCAAGATCTAACTAAGAACTATGTTCTACAACTTAAGATCTTGTTTATTTAGTTTACTTTCAAGTTTGTAGCTTAATATTACTAGTAGAACTCATGTATGTGTCGGATCTAAGATCTTGATGTAACTTTGGTTCATCAAACTACATACAACTCTTAAGTGAGTTGTGCTACATATCTTAGACTTACACTAGTGTTATGATGGTCGTAACTTGGTTAAGATGATGCAAACACATCAACAAGTTGTACACTTGAAGCTATACGCATCAAGGATGAGAACCGGGATGAGCATCAAGCACCAAGAACCCACCAGAACACCTTTAATTACTGTTTATGGAACTGATCAGACTACCTTGGCTACTGGAAAGTTGATTTTCAGTTAGTTCGGTTCAAATAGATGATTTTCCGTTTAGACCTCTTCTTAATCCTAGTTACGGTTTAGGATCTATGACCTCCGGAAAGTCACTACACCCTATTAACGTTGTGCTGAAATTTCTGACCTACTCGCACTTAAACCATCACCACGGTCAAACAAAGACGAGTTTGGTTCTGGAAATTGGTCAGCTTCTAGGGGACTCATATATGGAGCATGGCCACTAGTATCACCTCATTTCAGTTTGTATAGAGGTCGTGGCGACTGAACGAATTCAGCCATTATTTCAAACCCTAGTCTTGACTTAAAACTTACTTTACACTTTTTGTTTAATGATGAATGATGATGGTACTTAAGACCTAATTTACATACTTTTAAACCTTTGGAAACAATTTACTGACGTAGTAACTTTTGACTTAGGTTTAGGACCTTCCGGACCAACCACTTGCTTACTACTTCCGCGTATCGACTTTTACTACTTTCCACTGTGAGTTATAGCATCCCTTTTTACTTTAACTATTTTGGGAACTGAGAATACATCGCATTTTACGTTTTACATACTAGGCACGAGTACTTAAACTTTATATATGTGTGGGTCATACAACGGCATAAACTTTCCCCTTAGCTCGGTAACGTTTACTCATTGGTCTTTGAACCGGTGAACGCTAATCTTAGATATGGATCCATAATGTTTGACATCCCCACTCGAGCTAGTAGCGCTAGCATTTAACGGGTGTTTAATACTTTGTAAACATACGCACTCTCCAAGTGTACTTTTAGGGGGTTATAAACGTTAAGTTAGTTACCAAGTGCCCTGATATCGGCTAAAAAGTCACGTTTTTACCCCCGATATTGAGTCCCAAAAGCATAAAATTCAAAGCTTTGTCGGCAAAATAATTGCTTTTTCGGTTAAACTTGTAGGCAAAGTAATTACAAAGACAATGCAAAAAGAATCAAGAGAAACGGAGCTAAAACGAAGATTCTAGAGCGAAAACGGTGAAAGACAAGAAATCAAGTTACGATCCAAGAAATCAAGGCTGACCAGCAAGCTATACGGCCTGCCATACGGCCTGCCATATGGCCTGCCATACGGCCTGCCAGTATAGAAACGGCCTACCATATACGTGCCACCACACGAGCCACCATACGGCCTGCCTTGCATACGGCCTGCCAAAAACGGGCTGCCATACGCCCTGCCATACGCCCTGCCAGGCGTATGCTGGCAAATTTTAAGTCTATTTAATGGGTCTTTGTCATTCATTCCAATACACACCTCTCTTCACTCTCTCACTACAATACACTTTCTCCCACTAGAGCTTTCAAGGCCTTCTCACCTCCGTGCGGGAAATTAAGTACCCGGAGGCGAATGCCGAAGATTGTAATAGGAGCGGGCTAGAGGTTGTCAGTACTTGTAATGGTCCAGATCTCGTCTGTAAACGGTGAACGCTTTCCTTAATTTAATAAAATTATTATCTTGAGTTGCTTTCATCTTACATGATTATCTATCTGTTACAATTGTTTATTATGTGTTGAATATTTTATCTGAAACTTATCATATTGTTATGCTGAAACCTTGACGGTTTAGAAGTTTAATTTATGGATCACCCTTTTCGCTTATTCACGTGGTTATAACCTAGTATTAGGACCTGATCAACCCTAGGATATGAGGTAAGTAGTTATGTGTGCTTAACGTCACAATAGGGATATAGTACCTACGTATGAATAACCATTGTTCATCATAGAAGAGCTGCCCATTTAGATTGTGGTTAGAATTAGCAATAGAGAGTTCAGTGAACACTAGCTTACTCAGAAGCATGATTCGTGTCAGAAGCAATGTTCTTGAGATATTGTAAGATGATCCGGGGTTGAATAAGTGATCGCAAAAGGAGAGACTTTTATCCCAATTAGCAATACCTTAGGATATCTAAGATTGTACATCTGTTAATGTTCATGCATAGCATAGTGATTTAGTGGTAGGATATTGCTTTAGTTAGACCAACTAGGATTAAGAAAAGCTGAGACGTTTCTTTATTGGGTAAACCACTTTGTTCATGTACCTAGGATTCCATCCATAAGGTCGTTCAAACCTTTCAGGTTAACGTTGGGAGTAGGGATACCTGTCTTAGCCAGAATCTTCAAAGCCTAAACTCTTAGTGACAAATCAGTTAGGTTCACAGCCCAGTTGATTGAGGTTTAGTGTTTATCCTAGGAAGTTAAACTCTTGCGATAATTCCCCTTCAGAATTCTATTCTTCATACCTATCTTTACTTTTATTGTCTAATTACTATTTTATCTAGTTAATCTTAATCTATCACCTCTTGTCAGTAGAGTTAACTATATAGGCACTTTTGTCCCACATTACTGAGCAAACATACAAAAATACGTACCTGAGTTATATTTACCACTTACTCGTTAAAAGGAAGACAAGTAGGTGAGTTATAGCTTGGAACCCCAGCTAAATATAAATAAAAAACAACCCACTACTCGCCCTCGTGGTAGCTGATTCTGACGTGCCGCGGCCTAACGACATCGCGAAAATAAAACCGTCCGTTTCGGCCATATCACGAGAGTAAGTAGAGTTTTTGGCGCCGATGCCGGGGACCTTATTTTCTGTCTGTTAAGGTAATCGCTGATTCTATCAAGATATTCGAGATTCTTGAGTGGTGTCTAAGAAAGATAATTATACACGGACTTGGTTATTGGATTTTCCGAACAGTCTCCAATTATATTGGAACCAAAAGGATCCTGCCTCTCCGTTGTCTGCCTGGCCACTTGTTTCAAAAGATAAACTGACAAGAATCACACATGCTTAATGAGCAGAGAGTTTGTCGGTATAGGATTTAAAGTCGCCATTATAATGAACCCTTTTCAAATTATAAAAACAAAATATTAATTATGGTTTTAATTTATGTAGTTTCCAGTTCAAACTTAACCGACTACGAAGAAAGTGCGAATGGCAGTTGCTCTCCCACAACTTCGGAAACCGGCGAAGTTTTTCTTTATAAACCTAAAACAAATCTAAACCCTGATGAATCTCATCAAGACTTAGTTCTTGATTCTTGTAGTCCAAGAAGCCGGATAATATCATCTGACTTGGTGATTTCATTGCTTTTGGACAAGTTTTACTCAAATACACTAGGATTCGACCCTCTTCACGATCCAAAAGGGAGGCTCAGTCTTAACGAACTCTTGATTATGGAAGATGAGATACGGGAAGAATATCCAACTATTTTCAACTATCCAGACTTGTTCGAATTTAATCCTACATAGATACAGAACCCTGATACAACAAAAGCTCCGTTTATTGGAAATCTGTTAAATCCTAGCAGAAGGTTAGACGTCTATAGAGAATTCGTTAGGCACCTCTATTCCTCAGACTTCTCATTTTCAACATTTCAAATCAATATGTTAAAAGAGCTGCGTTCTCAGACTCGTTCTCTTCACAAACTGTTAAAAGAATGTGGGGATGACCTTTTCGTCAAGTATCGGGATGCAGAAATTAATTTCAAGTTCGATTTAGAGTCATTCGTTGCTTTTCTCCCTCACTTCACTAATAAGGAAATTTCTCCAATTCACATAAATCGTTATGTCTCGACAATGATCTCTGAATTAGAATTTTGGATAGAAAACAAGAAACCTAACCCTATTTCAACCTACGAAAACCGAGATTTCTTTTACTTTGATCCATCCTCATTTCTCATCAAAAGATTAATTGAAGCTTTTCCGGATTCTACCGAGGAAAGAATACATCCGAATTTCTTCGCAAAAAGAAAGGAAGTATATTCGGAACTCGTGCAAATCCTCACTATGTCAAAATTTCCATTTACAACTCCGCAAAGAAAGATCTTTCAAGAAATATCTTCAAACTTTAAATTTACTATCGGTGATCCTGACTACGCGGAAGATCTTTTATTTCAAGACACAGTGGCAAAACTTCTTTTTGAACTAAATTATAGAGATACTGGGCCAAGGGACGGAATTTCAAACACTAAGAAAGTTAAAAGGGCTTTGGTTAAACTTATGGACGATATCGGAGATTTACAGAAGCGCGAGCGTAAAATGTTAAGTGATTTCGAAATATTCTCAATACACTCCGCTGATTTACTCTGGATGGTCAAAGAAGCTTTAAACTTGTCTTTCTTTCCGCGTCATTTCTGAAATTTAGTTGTAGAACCTGTGTAATTTGTGTTTTTAATAAAAACAAAATATTTTAATTTTTAGTGTCTTTTCTTATTCTAATTAGTAATACATCTTAGAAAATATAAAAATAACCGGATCAAAATCTGAGGTTTTATTTTATTTATCTTCTCTTAAAGCCCTTTAAATTTTAAAATGATAAAAATTTAAAAATTGTGCAAGTCGGGTCGGGGAAATAAGCCCGCGAGCCACACGGGCCACTTCTTTTTTCCTTTCTTTTTTCCTTTCTTCCTCTTTTCTCTTTTATTTTTGTGTGCTTCTTCTTCCCTCTGTCCCCTTCACCGTCACACACCACCACAACCCCAAAACCCTCAAAAACAGCCAAATCCAACGAATTAAAGCTCGAAACTTGTTCTCTCTAGCCTCCTAAACATGATTCTACTATCAATTGCGAATAAAAGTAATCTTTCTTAATGAAAACTCGAATTTTCTCTTAGGGTCAAATTTTTGACTTTTTAGAAAAACTTTGTTTTTTATTCAATTTTGGATTCCTTTATGCTTGTATAGATAATGTAATTACTTTGTGTTAGTTTTTAGGCTTGATTGAGATATTTTGGATAGTTTTTGGCTCTAGACTAGTAAGTTGAGATTTTAGGGTGAAATTTGGTGAAATTCTTGGAAATTTGATGTTTTACTAGCTTAGTTAGGCTTAGTGATTCATTAGGAACATTTAGAAACTGAATTTGAAACAAAGAAGGCTTGTTTGCTTGAACTTGGTATTTTGGTCAAACTACATGTAATTAGGACTTTGGTTTTTCCTATAGTTAAAACGTTTTTAAAACTTAGGTTTGCCTTAGAACTAGTTCAAATGGCGGAATCATTGATTTGCTCGTGAAAATGTAGCTTAATCCTTGATTTTCCTTATTTTGTACGTTTTGAACAAAATGAATATTTTTCGGTCAAACGGCTCTAATCTTTGACTGTAATATGTTATAGCACAACTTTGATGTTTAAAAATATTTAAGGTAATTAAAAATGGTTGTTAGGATCATTGTATGCTTAAAAATCATCAAATTTGGTTCAAAAAATTGCTTATTATGACTAAATGACTATAATTATTATTTATTGCATTATTTATTGTAATCACGGGTACACTTTGAATTTTTCTCAAAAGTAAGATTGTAGTTCATTTAAATGTTGTTTGTGGTAATTTTGGCTATATTTGACTATAACAGGATTTTGGAAAACCCCATTTTTAAAGCCCTCATTTCGAAATTTTTTTTTCCCGAAAAATATAGGCATTTTTGGACTCTAAATCTTAATTTTTGGAGCATAACCTATTTTACTTAATTTTTGCAGATGGCCAATCGTCGAAATGATGTCGAGTTGCCCCATTGTCTTCGTGGGCAGGATAACCCGGAGGAAAATGAGCCCTTTATGAGAGTTTGGGTTAACCGAGATAAAGCGGGTAATAAGTACATAAATTGGACGATATTGGAACAATGTGGTTGGGATGCTGATCTCAGAAGAATGTTGACTTTCCAAGCCGAAGGTAGAACGCACCAGGCCTGGAAAATGTTGTTTGAGTTAAACGGAACAACATATAACGAGCCATATGCAGAGTTTATGGCTACCTGGAGTTTTGATTCAACGGTTGATCCGACGAATTATAATAATCAATAATGCATCCATTTTCGACATCAAAACCGAATGTATCACTTGACTCTCGCACGGTTTGCGAGACACCTAGAGTTGTACAAATCATCACAACTCACCCGACCAATATTCAGGGATGGATTGACCACCTTGAATTACATGGATCATCAGACTTTCTGGCAAGAGCACACCACAGATAACGGGCCTTGGCAGTCAAGTAAAAAGGCGTCAAAATTCGCCAACCCCGTACTCCGAATCCTCCACCACCTAATCACCAAAACCCTCCATCCTAAAGCCAGATTCGGCGGTGTTGTTACAATCAGAGACATGCGCCTGATGTACGCCATAATGAACAACCAGAATCTACAGGTGGCGCATCTCCTAGCTCAGGCTATCACCAGCGAGAAGAATTCGGCAAGCACGGTTGTGCCGATTTTAGGGGGTGTTGTGACTAAGTTGCTCAAGAGCATGCGTGTTTTAGGGGATGTTGAACGGTTTAACTATACGATTGGGGCTGTATCAGAGGAAATTGGGTATAAGTTGTTGAGCTACTGGAGATATATTCGCGTTGAGGGTGAGTAGTTGATCATCCAGGCGAACCCAGAGATACCCGGTTCCGAAGAGCGGACGGTACCAGGGGTGAGAGTTCAGGGATTCAAACCTGATACTCGGACTCGGGATGGTAGTAGGAGACGAGGTTCCCAGGAACCTGTGGATGAGGATGACCCTACAGCCCATGGACGACCCACTGACACTCACCGTCACTCATCAGTTGGCGAGGGTGATCATCCAAGATATCCACCGTACGGCTACCAGTACCACATGGGGGATATACCCGGGCATGAGAGTTGGTTTTCCCAGCACACGATCCTTGAGAATTTGGATCACTTTGCGCATTATGCGGGGAGGCAGTTCGACATCCCACCATACCCACATGAGTACCCGGTAATGACAGCCCACCGTGATCCTAGGGGAGCAGGCCCTAGCCATCAGTTTTCAGGACCTCCATCTCCACCTACTCATCACTACAAGCAGCGTACAGTTATCACATCTACACCTCTACCACCACCTCCAGAGACTACAGGGGTCGAGAATTTTGTTGAAGAGTTGTTCAACGTTAACACGTATACTGTTGGTCAGGACCCTAGGTGGGAACAGGCATTGGAGCAACGTACGACTGCAGGGGTTGCGCAGGGTATCGATAGTATGGATGTGAACCAGCAGTGGGGAAGAGGTAGAGATTTACAGGATAGTATGGGTTGGCAGGCAGGTCCTATGGTTCATACGAGCACGTCATCGTTAACTGGGTTAATCGCCAAATCAGATGAGATAGAATTTATAATATCCTCGGGTATGAATACAGCAGAGTTGGCAGACCAGTTTGCCACAGACGAGGAGATGACCAGCGAGGGTCAATCTAGATTAAGGAACCCAACCAGGGCCCGTACCAGCGTGATCTACTCTCCCCCATATTCAGCACCTCAGCCGTAATTATGATTATCTTTTGGAACATTCGTACTTTTATTATTGATGCTACATTACATTACATTATCTTATATTTCTGTACGCCCGGTTTCGGACATAACTACTTTTATGTTTTAGCATGTATGGTTGTTTTTAGAATAAATATTGCATGAAATAAACGTCACAAAGCAAACGACGATTGAGACCGTACGAGGTGGATACTGGAGCAAAGACGACTTGAACGAGGATGACGCTAGCACAAGAATTGAAGAATCCATAATCAGCGCGCCATCCAATTGCACGTCTTGAAACCATAGGGGAGTAATACGTCTTCATCACCTTTTCAAATAGAATATATGCAAATTACTATACCACTTTAAAAACTAAGTGTGGGATTGGCAACCCCACCAACATAAACTTTTAATAACACAACGCCTCTTTTAAAAAAAAAAAAAAAAACTAAAGTGTGGGATACTCCGTATCCTTAACATTGAGGACGGTGTTATTTTAAAGTGTGGGATAGCAAATGTTGCACATAACGATTCTTGTAACATCCTCAAGTTTTTCACAAAATTTAAAACTTTTTGAATTACAAAACACTAAGGATGATAAAATTCTATAAAAGATCAAAAAGTTTTTGCTACAAAATAGACAAAAAGGGTAAAACAAGGTTGAAAACTTTTTGCGAAAAATTAAAATCAATTCTCCCAATAGAGCATTGCATAACAAAAGGCGCAATTCGACCTGCTATAATTGTTGTGAGGCACCCCCAAATAAGGCTTTATAAGCACTCATTTTTAGTGCTTCACTATATTTCCGTTGAGCGCGCCAATGTTAACATCTCGGAATCAGAACTTGCTCTTGATCTACATTTCGGAATCACACATTTTGACGAGGATGACTAAGTGAAAACCTCAGCTATTCGTGAAGACAAAAACAACCCCCGCTACACACCTTCGTTTTCATTTTCGCTCCACAAATCCATTTCACCTTTTTCTTTTTACTTACTCTATCCGCTTCATAAATAAATAAATCCCGACTAAATCACTCTTTTTCGGGAAAACCTCCAAAATCACACTAGAAAAATGCAAGCATCCAAGCCAAATATCAAAGAAGATCGCCCAAAAGCAGACCTCGAAGAGAAAAGCAAAAAAAAAAAAAAAAAAAAAAAAAAAAAACTAGAGCAAAGTCTCTACGAATAAAGGCTCTGAGAAAGGGAGTAGAACCAGCAAAGATTCGAGAAAAGAACTCCTGGCAGTCAAAAAGAAGGATGCTCACCAAGAAATTCCTAACAAAAGCTGAAGGGATCACCGAAATCAATCTTTCGAAAAAGTAACTCCTATCTATCAAAAACCCTTCGCATTCTAGAAACTTCCGAACCCCCCCCCCCCCATCTCTTCACAATTTAAGCTGAGTTAATAACCGAAAATTCTCGCAAATGAGTGATGGAGATTTGAGTCTCGATCAAGCCTATGACGAAGAATGTAAGCATGACTGGCTAAGAGTGAATTCATTTCTTAGAACTTTAGGACACCCTAAACACTTTAGTGAAATGAGTGACCCGAGTGAGATAGCCTCAGTTATGTAACCTCCTCTCATGCTTGCGGGAAAATATTCGAGAATAGCAAAAAGAATAAAAACCAAGTTTCCGCCCTTCCGTCTTGCGGAACAAAACAGCTTGATCACTACGAATTAAAGTCCTCACTGTTTTAAGTTCAGAAGTTTACTTGAGGACAAGCAAAGTCTAAGTGTGGGATATTTGATATCGGCTAAAAAGTCACGTTTTTACCCCCGATATTGAGTCCCAAAAGCATAAAATTCAAAGCTTTGTTGGCAAAATAATCGCTTTTTCAGTTAAACTTGTAGACAAAGTAATTACAAAGACAATGCAAAAAAAATCAAGAGAAACGGAGCTAAAACGAAGATTCTAGAGCGAAAACGGTGAAAGACAAGAAATCAAGTTACGATCCAGGAAATCAAGGCTGACCAGCAAGGCATACGGCCTGCCATACGGCCTGCCAGTATGGAAACGAGCTGCCATATACGTGCCACCACACGAGCCACCATACGGCATGCCAAAAATGGGCTGCCATACGCCCTGCCATACGCCCTGCCAGGCGTATGCTGGTAAATTTCAAGTCTATTTAATGGGTCTTTGTCATTCATTCCAATACACACCTCTCTTCACTCTCTCACTACAATACAATTTCTCCCACTAGAGCTTTCAAGACCTTCTCACCTCCGAGCGGGAAATTAAGTACCCGGAGGCGAACGCCGAAGATTGTAATAGGAGCGGGCTAGAGGTTGTCAGCACTTGTAATGGTCCAGATCTCGTCTGTAAATGGTGAACGCTTTCCTTAATTTAATAAAATTATTATCTTGAGTTGCTTTCATCTTACATGATTATCTATCTGTTACAATTGTTTATTATGTGTTGAATATTTTATCTGAAACTTATCATATTGTTATGCTGAAACCTTGACGGTTTAGAAGTTTAATTTACAGATCACCCTTTCCGCTTATTCACATGGCTATAACCTAGTATTAGGACCTAATCAACCCTAGGATATGAGGTAAGTAGTTATGTGTGCTTAACGTCACAATAGGGATATAGTACCTACGTATGAATAACCATTTGTTCATCATAGAAGAGCGGCCCATTTAGATTGTGGTTTGAGTTAGCAATAGAGAGTTCAGTGAACACTAGCTTACTCAGAAGCATGATTCGCGTCAGAAGCAATGTTCTTGAGATATTGTAAGATGATCCAGGGTTGAATAAGTGATCGTAAAAGGAGAGACTTTTATCCCAATTAGCAGTACCTTAGGATATCTAAGATTGTACATCTGTTAATGTTCAGGCATAGCATAGTGATTTAGTGGTAGGATATTGCTTTAGTTAGACCAACTAGGATTAAGAAAAGCTGAGACGTTCCTTTATTGGGTAAACCACTTTGTTCATGTACCCAGGATTCCATTCATAAGGTCGTTCAAACCTTTCAGGTTAACGTTGGGAGTAGGGATACCTGTCTTAGCCAGAATCTTCAAAGCCTAAACTCTTAGTGACAAATCAGTTAGGTTCACAGCCCAGTTAATTGAGGTTTAGTGTTTATCCTAGGAAGTTAAACTCTTGCGATAATTCCCCTTCAGAATTCTATTCTTCATACCTATCTTTACTTTTATTGTCTAATTACTATTTTATCTAGTTAATCTTAATCTATCACCTCTTGTCACTAGGGTTAACTATATAGGCACTTTTGTCCCACATTACTGAGCAAACATACAAAAATACGTACCTGAGTTATATTTACCACTTACTCGTTAAAAGGAAGACAAGTAGGTAAGTTATAGCTTGGAACCCCAGCTAAATATAAATAAAAAACAACCTACTACTCGCCCTCGTGGTAGCTGATTCTGACGTGCCGCGGCCTAACGACACCGCGAAAATAAAACCGTCCGTTTTGGCCATATCACGAGAGTAAGTAGAGTTTTTGGCGCCGATGCCGGGGACCTTATTTTCTGTCTGTTAAGGTAATCGCTGATTCTATCAAGATATCCGAGAATCTTGAGTGATGTCTAAGAAAGACAATTATACACGGACTTGGTTATTGGATTATCCGAATAGTCTCCAATTATATTGGAACCAAAAGGATCCTGCCTCTCAGTTGTCTGCCTGGCCACTTATTTCAATAGATAAACTGACAAGAATCACACATGCTTAATGAGTAGAGAGTTTGTCGGTATAGGATTTAAAGTTGCCATTATAATGAACCCTTTTCAAATTATAAAAACAAAATATTAATTATGGTTTTAATTTCTGTAGTTTCCAGTTCAAACTTAACCGACTATGAAGAAAGTGCGAATGGCAGTTGCTCTCCCACAATTTCAGAAACCGGCGAAGTTTTTCTTTATAAACCTAAAACAAATCTAAACCCTGATGAATCTCATCAAGACTTAGTTCTTGATTCTTGTAGTCCAAGAAGCCGGATA
Source organism: Rutidosis leptorrhynchoides (assembly GCF_046630445.1). Taxonomy (NCBI): domain Eukaryota; kingdom Viridiplantae; phylum Streptophyta; class Magnoliopsida; order Asterales; family Asteraceae; genus Rutidosis; species Rutidosis leptorrhynchoides. Next base: position 283,522,532 of record NC_092338.1, on the reverse strand, counting down.
ATATCATCTGACTTGGAGATTTCATTGCTTTTGGACAAGTTTTACTCAAATACACTAGGATTCGACCCTCTTCACGATCCAAAAGGGAGGCTCAGTCTTAACAAACTCCTGATTATGGAAGATGAGATACAGGAAGAATATCTAACTATTTTCAACTATCCAGACTTGTTCGAATTTAATCCTACAGAGATACAGAACCCTGATAAAATAAAAGCTTCGTTTATTGGAAATCTATTAAATCCTAGCAGAAGGTTAGATGTCTATAGAGAATTCGTTAGGTACCTCTATTCCTCAGACTTCCCATTTTAAACATTTCAAATCAATCTGTTAAAAGAGCTCGTTCTCAGACTCGTTCTCTTCACAAACTGTTAAAAGAATGTGGGGATGACCTTTTCGTCAAGTACCGGGATGCAGAAATTAATTTCAAGTTCGATTTAGAGTATTGTAGAAATTAATATCAGAGCCAGGTTGTAGGGAATTAGGTTGCATTAGTGAGTCTGGACCGACCCGAGTAGGATTCACTAATAGGACTAATCTACAACTAGCTAGTTTACTTGTTTCTGCGGAACTTACTGCATGCTGCTGCTTACTTTTACTGCTATATCTCCTATACTGCTACATGCTTTCACTACTGCATGCTACTATTTGCTTTCGATTGCATGCTACTTCTGTACGATTCGTTATTATTGCCATGCTATTTACTGCTATACATGATCTAGACTGTCGTAGTTACTTTGCCTAATACGTGCTTGCTTTATGACTTACTGACATGGAAAAAGTTATTTTTCCTTCTTCAGATGTCGGATATCCCGCCCATTATCATTTTGGAGAGCGACTCAGACTCATCCGCCACCTCGCCTGCCATTGTTGCTGATTCTCAGATCCCGTCGTTGACACCCTCCAGTGACTCTGGCGCTCCATCTTCTGGAGCCAGTAGCCATGCACCTGACCCAGTGATCACCTCAGACGGAGTCGAGGACCTACAGGAGATTCCAGCTCCACTTGCCCCAGGACCCTCGGAGCCACAGCACCATTCTGGTGGTGCTGTGATTCCTGGGGAACATGGGGAAGGTCCGTTCCGTAATGAGCATAACCATTGGTGCCGACGCCTGGCTGATGGATGTCTCGTGCCGATCCCACCTTTCAGATACCGACTGATGATAGCAGACCGAGCAGAGCCACCCATGCAGCCACCCCCAGTCAATTCAAATGACCCATCATCCGCCGACTCATCATCCGACGACTCCAGCGACGAGGATTCCGATGAGGACCCTGATGAGGACCCATGCAGCCACCCTCCACCCTGCCAAAGAAGCGGTATCGTTTCTATGGTACCGTTATTCCAGGGATTAACGGAGGCAGAGCGTTCATTGACGCACATGGTCAGCAGGTTAGGGTTACCGCCCGTAAGCGGCGTGTGCCGTACCCTGCTGATCCATTTGTGCATAAGCCTTACCCTTATGCAGCATCTACTTCTGGTGCCGGACCGTCTGCACCACCAGCTCCACCAGCACCACCTACACCATCAGCACCGCCTGCTCCACCAGCCTCTCCCTCTGTCGAGGAACTGACAAGGAAGGTGGATATCCTCCGTGCTCGGGTAACTGAGCTCAAGGACCAGGTGTCCCACATGATGGACATCCTTTACCCACCTTCACCTTAGGGCTTTTGTATTAGATTTCATTATGTAATCTCGTTTGTAGTTTCATGTATTACTTATGTATTGTACGAACCTATGCGGATGTATGCAACTTTTATTAATGAATGGAACTTTGGGTTGTTTAACTTTTACACGGTGTTCTATTTATGTTACTGTATGATGATTTTGTGGTATCTGAATCTATTTTCGTTACTTAATTAGCATGTGTTGTGCTGATTCCATGTTGTTTACCATATACTGTATCATTATTATTTAAATACTGGATTTTGACTTGAGTCAAAATTTTTGTTTAGAACATCAATGGCCAACAGAAGATCAACGCCCACAGTAGCACAGATCAAAGAAATGATCACTGAACGAGTAGCCGCAGCTTTAGTGGAAATGAACCCCCAAGCCCCACCAGTTAACCAGCCCATTCGTAATGGGTGTACTTATAAGGAATTCCAAAGATGCAAGCCCCACAACTTTAGTGGAACTGAGGGGCCAGTAGGATTGACTAGGTGGTTTGAGAAATTAGAATCTGTGTTCCGAGTTAGCAACTGCTCAGAGACGAACAAAACCAAGTATGCCTCTTGTACGCTGTCAGACGGCGCACTAACCTGGTGGAACACACTTGCTTAAGCTAAGGGTATTGATGAGGCGTATGCTACCCCATGGGAGGAATTCAAAGGGGCCATGATTGAGGAATATTGCCCTCGGACAGAGATACAGAAAATGGAAACTAACTTTTGGCAGTTGAAGGTTGTAGGAAACGATCTCGATGGTTATAATAGTAGGTACTTGGAATTAGCCCTGATGTGTCCTACCATGGTTACCCCAGAGTTTAAGCGTATGGAAAGGTACTTGTGGGGACTTCCTAAGACCATTAAGGGAAATGTCACCTCTTCTAAGCCAGCTGATGTCCCGGAAGCAATGCGCATGGTGCACACCTTAATGAACCAGATTATCAGCGATGAACCGGAAAAGGCAAAATCCGAATCGGGGGTTAGCAGTGAGAAGCGTAAGTGGACAACAACAAGGGGAGAGCCTATGATCAAACCCCCACTAAGAGGCACAACGATGGAAGGAACCCCAATCCGAACACTAGCTTGAACTCTAACTACAAGGGTAGTCTGCCGCAGTGCAAGAGGTGCTACAAGCACCATACCGGGTACTGTAATGTTGTCTGTGAAAAGTGCAAAAGGACCGGGCATATTGGCAAGGACTGCAAGATCACCACCATGACTGGGAAGCCGAACCCCACGGGACCGAGAAAGTGCTATGAATGCGGACAGACGGGCCACTTCAGAAATGGGTGTCCCAACAAGCGAAAGGACGGCGGACCACCGAGTGGCAGAGCATTCAATGTAAATGCAAGGGATGCCCATGAGAACCCCGACTTGGTCACAGGTATATTCACTATCAACAATCTATTAGCTTCTGTTCTATTTGATACTGGTGCCGATAGAAGTTATGTATGTAGACACTTTTTCTCTAAGATAAATGAGTCGTTAGTTCCTTTAAAGGAGAGTATGCTTGTAGAGGTAGCCAATGGAAAACTTGAGAAAGTTGACCAAATTAGCCGAGGAGCTATTATCAACATAGCTGGTGTGGATTTCGAGATTGACTTGATACCCATTAAATTGGGAAGCTTTGACGTTATTGTCGGTATGGACTGGTTGACTAAGATAAGGGCCGACATTATCTGTGGAGATAAAGCTCTTCGTATACCGCACGGAAATGGTAAACCACTAATTATTTACGGAGAGAGATGTAGCTCGAAACTGAATCTCATTAGTTGCATGAAAGTGCAAAAGATCATGAAGAAAGGACGTCTTGCTGTTTTAGCACATGTGAAAACGTTAGAAACTGAGGTGAAGAGCGTGGATGACGTACGAATTGTGAACGAATTTTTCGATGTCTTTCCAGAGGAATTGCCTGGATTACCGCCACCGAGAGCAGTGGAGTTTTAGATCGATTTAGTGCCAGGGGCTGCACCTGTAGCTCGCGCACCTTATCGACTCGTGCCTTCCGAAATGCAAGAGTTGCAGAGCCAATTACAAGAACTGCTAGACCGTGGATTTATGCAACCAAGTTTCTCGCCTTGGGGCGCACCTGTTTTATTTGTGAAGAAGAAGGACGGATCCTTCCGCATGTGTATCGACTATCGTGAACTCAACAAATTACTGATCAAGAATCGGTATCCTCTTCCCCGAATTGACAATCTTTTTGATCAACTACAAGGATCGAGCATTTACTCTAAGATCGATTTGCGATCCGGTTATCACCAGTTGAGGGTGAAAGAGAGCGACGTGATGAAGACTGCATTCAGAACCCGTTATGGTCATTTTGAGTTTCTCATGATGCCATTCGGTTTAACCAACGCATCTGCCGTGTTTATGGATCTCATGAATCGTGTCTGCAAGCCATACCTGGATAAGTTCGTTATCGTCTTCATAGATGATATTCTCATCTACTCCAAAAGAGAAGAAGAACATGAGCAACATCTTCGACTAGTGCTTGAACTTTTGAGACAAGAGCAACTTTATGCAAAATTCTCCAAGTGTGAGTTTTGGTTGAAGGAAGTCCAATTTCTGGGTCACGTTGTGAGTGATCAAGGTATCAAAGTTGATCCCGCAAAGATTGAAGCTATCAGCAAGTGGGAAACCCCCACTACTCCGACTCATATCCGCCAATTTTTAGGCCTCGCCGGTTACTACCGAAGATTTATTGAAGGTTTCTCTCTGATTGCGCGTCCTTTAACCGTGCTGACTCACAAAGGGAAGAAGTTCATTTGGGAACCCGAACAGGAATCTGCATTTCAAACTTTGAAAAAGAAGTTAACCACTGCACCTATCTTATCACTTCTTGAAGGCAGTGACGATTTCATCATTTATTGCGATGCTTCGAAAAGTGGTTTTGGTTGTGTACTGATGCAACGAACAAAGGTTATCGCTTATGCCTCTCGTCAACTGAAGATTCACGAGCAAAATTACACAACGCATGATTTAGAGCTTGGAGCCGTTGTCTTTGCACTAAAACTGTGGAGACACAATCTTTATGGAACTAAGAGCACTATTTTCACCGATCATAAAAGCCTCCAACACATCTTCGATCAGAAGCAACTAAATATGAGACAGTTTCGATGGATCGAGACACTGAATGACTATTATTGTGAACTTCGTTATCACCCTGGCAAGGCCAATGTTGTAGCTGACGCTTTGAGCAAAAAGGAGAGGATGGCACCTCTTCGTGTTCGGGCACTAAACATCACCATTCATTCGAACCTCAATAACCAGATCTGAGCAGCCCAAGATGAGGCCCTCAAGGAGGAGAATATATCTCACGAATACTTGAACATTCTCTTTTCTCGATTCGAGGTTAAGGAAACTGGACTCCGATGCTATGCCGAAAGAATTTGGGCACCTCATTACGGAGATCTACGGAACCTTATACTAGATTAAGCCCACAAGTCAAGATATTCGATTCACCCAGGAGCCGGTAAAATGTACCACAATCTTAAGGAACAGTATTGGTGGCCTAATCTTAAGAAGGACGTTGAAACTTATGTTGGTAAGTGTTTAACTTGCTCGAAAGTTAAGGCCGAGCATCAGAGGCCCTCTGGATTACTTTAACAACCGGAAATCCCGCAATGGAAGTGGGAAAGGATAACAATGGATTTCATTACGAAGTTACCAAAGACGGTGGGCGGATACGATACCATCTGGGTTATTGTTGACCGTCTTACTAAATCTGTACACTTCTTAGCCATGAAGGAAACGGATACGATGGAAAGACTAGCTCAACTATACATAAAAGAGGTTGTATCTCTTCATGGTGTACCTTTATCGATCATATCAGATCGCGATCCCCATTTTGCTTCCAGATTTTAGCGTTCTTTGCAAGAAGCCTTGGGAACCCGTCTCGACATGAGTACTGCGTATCACCCACAGACCGACGGACAAAGCGAATGCATGATTCAGACTTTGGAGGACATGTTGCGTGCTTGTGTTATTGACTTTGGAATGGCTTGGGAAAGGCATTTGCTGCTAGCCGAATTCTCTTACAACAACAGTTATCATTCGAGTATTAATGCCGCACCCTTCGAAGCATTGTATGGCCGCAAGTACCGATCCCCTATTTGTTGGGCCGAAGTAGGTGAAACGCAAATCACCGGACCCGAGATAGTCCATGAAACAACTGAGAAGATTGTCTAGATCCAAGCGAGACTTAAGACGGACCGTGATCGTCAAAAGAGTTATGCCAACCTTAAACGTAAGGACTTTGAATTCAACGTGGGTGACCGTGTAATGTTGAAGGTTGCACCTTGGAAGGGTGTGATCTATTTTGGAAAACGTGGGAAGTTAAACCCGCGATACATTTGTCCTTTTGAAATCTTGGAGCGTGTTGGACCCGTTGCTTATCGTCTGGATCTTCCGACTCAATTGAGCTCAGTTCATCCTACTTTTCATGTATCGAATTTGAAGAAGTGTCTTGCTAAACTGAAACATGCCATACCATTGGAGGAACTTACAATTGATGACCAACTCCACTTCGTTAAAGAACCTGTCGAAATTATGGACCGTGAGGTCAAAACTTTGAAATACAACAAGATTCCGATCGTCCGAGTCCGATGGAATGCCAAACGAGGACCTGAGTTTACCTGGGAACGAGAGGATCAAATGATGCAGAAGTATCCTCACCTTTTCCCAACTCCTCCATCTACCTCAGCTTAAAATTTCGGGACGAAATTTACTTTAACAGGTGGGTAATGTAACGACCCTGGTTTTTCCAACGTTTAATTATTAATGATTTATTATTAATGGTTATGTTTTAATAAACGTGTTCTTATACGTGTTACTTGTTACCGTATTTAACTTTTCATGGCCCGACTCGTCTTTGTGACACACGTACTTTACACGAATAATATTTCGAATATTATTTACGTTCATGATTATTTATTATTAATCATTTTAATTAACTAATGTTACTAGTTAATTACTTGGTCTTTGTTTAATTATTTGTTACATACTTACATACTTGGGCTTTATTAATGTACATGGACTTGGAAGCCCATCCTACTTCTCTTAATGGATTAATTAGAAGCCCATTTTGTTACTAGTGACTATTAAGGCTTAAGCAAGATTAATTAAGCCTATGAGAAGACTTGTCACAAGCATGCTTGCACCAAGCTCCCATGCACTTTAACTTTAATCTATTTTGAGCTTACACCTTCTCCCCATGTATGAAAGTTAGCTTGTGACTTACCCCTTTGAGACCTCCATGACCGTCAGCCATCAAGGAGTGGGAGGGTGGTTTTATTTTCAAATTTTGATTACTTATTCACTTGTATTTCCTCACTTTTACACACACTTCATTTCACACTTTCATTTCTCTTTCATTTTCTCTCAAACTTGTAAGTAACAAAGCTTAGTTTTCTTTCTTTTTCTTGTCCAAAAACCACCACCATCAATCATCATTTACTTGTCTTTGTTTGTTGTTTAATTACTTGTAGTTGTTTGTTGTTGTTAAGAATCAAACTTTCTAGTTTTATTCTTCATATTATCTTGTTATTTCAAAAACAAACAAGAACCAAGTGAGGATCAAGTTTATAGTTTGATTCTTCCATAACACTTGTTAAAAAGAAAGTTCATGAGTTTTAAAATCATACTTGTGTTCATGTTTGTAAACTTAAGGTTTACTTTCTTAAAGATCAAAGCCTTGGCTTGAATCTTTCTAAGTATGAACAACCATGAACTTATTACTTGTAGATTTAGTTTATCTCTTCATTTTATGTACTTTAAAGTTGTGATGTTGTTAATTTGGTCAAGTATTACTAGTTAATCTTGATCTCATATTTCTTGGAACTAAAAGTTTACTTTATAAGTTCAAGAACATGGAAGTATAACTTTCTAGTTATAACTTCATATATTTATGTTGGATCTAAGTTTATATAACTTATGGTCTTCTTTTTTTTTTGTAAATAAGAGCTTACAAGCTTACATACATTTTTCAAGTTGAAAATCTAAGTTTCATAACTTATGGTTTTGTTAAAGTAAAGATCCAAGTCTTATAACTTAGGGTTTAACTTAAGAACTTTAGATCTAGACTTTTGGGTCTAGGATCTTCAAGATCTAACTAAGAACTATGTTCTACAATTTAAGATCTTGTTTATTTAGTTTACTTTCAAGTTTGTAGCATAATATTACTAGTAGAACTCATGTATGTGCCGGATCTAAGATCTTGATGTAACTTTGGTTCATCAAACTACATACAACTCTTAAGTAAGTTGTGCTACATATCTTAGACTTACACTAGTGTTATGATGGTTAAAACTTGGTTAATATGATGAAAACACATCAACGAGTTGTACACTTGAAGCTATACGCATCAAGGATGAGAACCGGGATGAGCATCAAGCACCAAGAACCCACCGGAACACCTTTACATACTGTTTATGGAAATGATCAGACTACCTACCCTAGTGGAAAGTTGGTTTTCAGTTAGTTCGGTTCGAGTAGATGATTTTCCGTTTAGACCTCGTCTTAATCCGAGTTACGGTTTAGGATCTATGGCCTCCCGAAAGTCACTACACCCTATTAACGTTGTGCTAAAAATTCTGACCTACTCGCACTTAAACCGTCACCACGGTCAAACGAAGACGAGTTTGGTTCTGGAAATTGGTCATCCTCTAGGGGACTCATATACGGAGCCATGGCCACTGGTCTCACCTCATTTCAGTTTGTATATAGGTTGTGGCGACTGAATGAAGTCAGCCTTTATTTCAAACCCTAGTCTTGACTTAAAACTTACTTTACACTTTTTGTTTAATGATGAATGATGATGGTACTTAAGACCTAATTTACATAATTTTAAACCTTTGAGAACAATTTACTAACTTCATAAATTTTGACTTAGGTTGAGGACCTTCCGGACCAACCACTTGCTTACTATTCCCGCGTATCGACTTTTACTACTTTCCACTGTGAGTTATAGCATCCCTTTTTACTTTAAGTATTTTGGGAACTGAGAATACATGCGCATTTTACGTTTTACATACTAGGCACGAGTACTTAAACTTTATATATGTGTGGGTTATACAACGGCATAAACTTTCCCCTTAGCTCCGTAATGTTTAGTCATTGGTCTTTGAACTAGTGAACGTGAATCTTAGATATGGATCCATAGGGTTTGACATCCCCACTCGGGCTAGTAGCGCTAGCATTTAACGGGTGTTTAATACTTCGTAAACATACGCACTCGCCAAGTATACTTTTAGGGGGTTATAAACGTTAAGTTAGTTACCAAGTGCCCACGGTTATACATATACTTTTCATACTATTTTGAAACGCTGTTGAAGCACTGAAATCTCGTGGCCTACCTTACATTACTGTTATACTTAAAATATAGCTCACTAACCTTTGTGTTGATGTTTTTATGCTTGCTTCTGCTGTACTAGTCATGCTTTGTATACACCCGCTGCGCTTATTAGAGATGTCACCGCATGAAACGTTTTATTTGCATTCAAACAATGTTATTTTTGAAACAATGTATCTGTAACGACCTATGGGTCACATACTATTATTTTTGCTTGCTATTTGTAGAAGCATACTTTTGGATGTTAAACATTTGACGTTGGTTAAAACGTCACCTTTTATCATGAATATAAACTTATTTCGACACAGCATATAGTGTTTGACCTTGTAATGATCCTGTTGTTAATGAATCGTACACGATGGTTTTGTACGGGGCATTACAAGATCTATGGGCTTTGACACGCCCCAGTCAGAGAATTTGAACTGCTTTAGTACTTCGATGTTTATATGTTTGGGGATATTCTAGATGCATTTTGTTAATGTCGGTTACCAGGTGTTCAATCCATATGAATGATTTTTAAACACTTGCGAGTGTATGATTATTGAATAAAGGAAATCTTGTGGTCAATTAAAATTATGGAAATGATTGATTACGATAAACGAATGAACTCACCAACCTTTTGGTTGACACTTTAAAGCATGTTTATTTTCAGGTATTAAGGAAATCTTCCGCTGTGCATTTGGTCATTTTAAAGATATTACTTGGAATCATTCATGGCATATTTCAAAAGACGTTGCATTCAAGTCATTGAGTTCAATAGAGATTATTATTAAGTAAATGACATATTAGGTCATTTATATGTTGGATATTATGAAATGGTATACATGCATGTCAACTTTTGATGTAATGAAAGGTTGTCTTTTAAAAATGAATGCAATGTTTGTAAAATGTATCATATAGAGGTCAAATACCTCGCGATGTAATCATATGTTATTGTATTCGTCCTTATGGATTAGGACGGGTCGCTTCATGTGGTATCAGAGCGGTGGTCTTAGCGAACCAGGTCTTGCATTAATGTGTCTAACTGATAGTTTTTTAGATACATTAGTGAGTCTGGACTTCGACCGTGTCTGCATGTCAAAAGTTTTGCTTATCATTTCTTGTCGAAAATTACTTGCTTATCATTCTTAGTCTAGACACATTTTACTGCATTGACTACATGAATAGTGTATAGACAAAATTCTTATCTTAGCGTATCTGATAATTCATATCTTAGCGTATTTGTTACTGTAGACTTTGCTTGACAGCTCCATAGATTCCTCCGTAACTTATGGGATTTTAGTATTATATATTCATATGTAAAATTATGTATTGCAGGGTACTAATCTACATCCTATAATCTATTTCTTATCGAAAATCCTTCATCTGATCGTACGAGATGAATCCCTCAACCAGTTCGTGTGACGACCCGGGAATTTCCGATCAAATTTAAACTAAATCTTTATATGCTTTCGACACGTTAAGCAAAGTCTGTATTGTTGAGTCTTGAAAATTTTGAACTGTTTTCATATATGCAATAACCTTGTGACTATTCCCGACGATTCACGAACAATGGTGTGTAAATAAATATGTAAATATATATGGATTCTATACATAATAAATATTGTAATGTAAATATATAAACATAATTAACAAATATTAAAGATTTAATAAATTATAGATATTATATAATAAATGGTAATGTAATAAAATTAATTACAAGTTTGAATATAATTGTTATATTAATATTATCATCATTACTAGTGTTTTTAGTGAGTGGTATTATTAATAATATTATTAAAAAGACTGTTACTATTACTAGTATATAAATATATATTGAAAGGTATAGATATTAAATATTAAATATATGGTATACATGTTATATAACTATTAAATATTATATAGTTAATAAATTGTAAATGTAATTATAAGTTGAAACATAATAATAAAAATGAAAGTATTACTTTCATCAAAATAAATACTAATATTAAATATCAGAATCTATTATGAATGTTATATGTAGAAATAAAATTTAATAAATGTGATTTGATATACTAGTGTTATTATTATTATTAGAAAATAATATAATTATTAATATTATTAATATCATTATAATTAGTAGTAAATTATAATCATTTTTATGATTTTATTGTTATTACTAAAAGTTATTATTTTCATGTAAGATTCTTATTATCATTATAATTATATATATTTTTTTTATCATTACTTCTATTATTATTAGTACATTTACTTTTAGTAATATTATGAAATTAAAAGAATTTTATTCTTTATAATTACTATCATTAATAATATCATTTTTAACATTATTATTAGTAATAATTATTAATATTATTATTAATAATCATTATTATTAAAAGAATTCTTTTTATTATTATTTGTTTATATTTAATCCACAAAATCAGGGATTTGATCAGCTTTAAATCGTATTCAACCTTTATCTGATTTTTGTTTCTATTCCTAATCTGTTACCCATCATAATCAAATTTGTACCATTTGTGGAATTTAATCGAACTAGTTATATTTGTCAAGTTCCTGATCGAATAATTCTTGTCCCCAAATTGTTACATGTCTTTCTCAATTAACATTACAAATTGTATTAAACTATCATCATATTATATATGTACTTCCTACTGACAGTGAGATTAACAAGAGAAAGGCTTTAAAAAAAAAAAACAAAGAACAGCTCACTGCTCTGTTCGTGGTTCCAAATTTTGAAAGGTTCGATTCGAAAACAAATTCAAATTGTGTAAATGCAGTCTTGATAGTAAGCTTTTACTCAATCTTTCTAAAAAACTTCAATTTCCAATTCTTTCAAACATATACAAATTTTGGGGCCAAACTTTTGGTTTCAAAAGTCAAACGGTTGAACAAAGATCAAATTCGAGTTTGTTTTTGAGATTTCGAATTAATTAACGATTCCATTAGTTTCTATAGATATTTAGAAAACTATTTCAAGATATAATCATAGTCCAATAGGTGTTAAAAATCGAAAAGCATTTTTTTTTGTAATGGCAGTCGCGAACAAGCACAACAGGTATATTTTTTTTTATTTTAATCTTCGTTATCTATAAATACAAACGATATCAATGATTATTCCTACTTCTAATAAATAATCTTATAAGTTTACAAACTGATTTGTGATGGAATAGATCGTGGGTCGACTGGTAAACTAATTGTGAAGAAGAAAGAAGAAAGTAAACAGAAAAATATATTAAATATAAAAGGAATTCGAATATAAACAGAAAAGCAAGTATGGCGGAATGGTTAAGGGGCTTTCGGGTTAAGCGAGTGGTCGAGGGTTCGAGCCCTGCAGTGGGCTATTTTTTTTAGAATCCATTTTTATGAGGTAGTTTTCTTTTTATAACTATTATTATTATTATTATTATTATTATTATTATTATTATTATTATTATTATTATTATTATTATTATTATTGTTATGATTGTTAGTGTTATCATTATTATTGTTATCATTAATGATATAAACATTATTATTATTATCACATGTATAAGTATTATAATTATTATCATTATTATTATTATTATAAGTAGTAATCATATTAATATTAGTAGTAACGTTATCATTTTAAGTATTATGATCATTATTATGATTATGATTATTATTATCATTAGTATTATGAAAGTAATAAAAAAAACTTATTATTATTATCATGAGTATTAGAATTTGTATTAATTATAATTATTAGTATTATTATTATTATTATTATCATAATTACTATTATTATTATTACCATTACCATTTTTGTTATTTGTGTTGACATTATTATTAAAGTTATTAATACTATTAAAAGAGTCAGTATTATCAAAATTATTATGGTTATCACTTAAAATATTATATTAAAATACTACTTTAACAAATAAAAGATATATATATATATATATATATATATATATATATATATATATATATATATATATATATATATATATATATATATTTAATACATATAACATAACAAAATTTAAAATTTTAATGTACAAAACGAATATATGAAACATATATATTATTAATATAAAAAGGATATAACTAATAAATTATATATATACTTGTTCGACTACAATTATGTATATTAATAAATATACAAATGTTATAGGTTCATGAATCCGAGGCCAACCCTGCATTGTTCAATATAGTCATATGTATTTTTACTACAAAATACATTAGGTGAGTTTCATTACTCCCTTTTTAAATGCTTTTGCAATATATATTTTTGGGACTGAGAATACATGCGCTTTTATGAATGTTTTACGAAATAGACACAAGTAAATGAAACTACATTATATGGGTGAATGATCGAAGCCGAATATGCCCCTTTTTGCTTGGTAACCTAAGAATTAGTAAACCGATCTACTAATTGACGCGTATCCTAAAGATAGATCTATTGGGCCTAACGAACCCCATCCATGGTTGCAGATGCTTTAGTACTTCGATGTTGTTTTTATCATGTCCAAAGGATTTCCCGGAATGATAGGGGATATTCTTATATGCATCTTGTTAATGTCGGTTACCAGGTGTTCACCATATGAATGATTATTTTTGTCTCTATGCATGGGACGTATATTTATGAGAGCTGGAAATGAAATTCTTGTGGTCTATTAAAATGATGAAAATGAATGATTATGATAAACTAATGAACTCACCAACCTTTTGGTTGACACTTTAAAGCATGTTTATTCTCAGGTACGAAAGAAATCTTCCACTGTGCATTTGCTCATTTTAGAGATATTACTTGGAGTCATTCATGACATATTTCAAAAGAAGTTGCATTCGAGTCGTTGAATTCATCATGATTATTATTAAGTCAATTATAGTAGGATATATTATGAAATGGTATGCATGCCGTCAACTTTCGATGTAATGAAAGTTTGTCTTTTAAAAACGAATGCAATGTTTGTAAAATGTATCATATAGAGGTCAAGTACCTCGCGATGTAATCAACTATTGTGAATCGTTTATAATGTATATGAATGGGTCCTTTCAGTTGGTATCAGAGCGGCGGTCTTAGCAAACCAGGTCTTGCATTAGTGTGTCTAACTGATAGTTGTTTAGATGCATTAGTGGGTCTGGACTTCGACCGTGTCTACATGTCAAAAGTTTTGCTTATCATTTTGTGTCAAAAATTACCTGCTTATCATCCTTAGGAAATCACCTACTTATCATTCTTAGTCTAGACATGTTTTACTACATTGACTGCATGAATAGTGTATAGACAAAATTCATATCTTAGCGTATCTGCTAATTCATATCTTAGCGCATCTGTTACTATAGACTTGCCTGGCATATGCCGTAAATCCCTCCGTATTCTACGAAATCTTTAGTACTATATATATAGATATTCTATGTAGTTAGAATATCATCCAATATTCAAAAATCATTTCATATCGAAAAACCCTTTATTCAATCGTACGAAATGGAATTCGCCACTAGTTCAAGTCCCTCGGATTCCGACATGGATGTTCACCTAAGCTCCGAAAGCAATGTCACCAGAATGAATCAACCAATCAGCCATCCCTAATTCATCTGATGGGTTCGTAGTTACTTAATCAATGAATACGCGAAGAAGGCGATCCCTTCCACCAACCGAATTTACCTCTTGGTGAAGAACCTGAAGCACTTACCGAAGAACCTGTTCGAAACACCATCTTCTCTCTCATTTAAAGAGTATCTCGCCACGATTATATCATAACCCCAATTCTAAACCTTATTCATTCACTCGTTCCGACCGACAATCATTCCGGAATAATAGAAGAAGTCAATGAACTTCGCGCTCGAGTAATCAATTTGGAGAATATGGTGCAAAATTTACCAGCTTCAGCAACATCATCGACACTAACAATACCATCAGCAACAGCACCAGTACCATCAACAATCCATGCCTCAACATCACATTCTGTACCTCGAATATAATCATCGTTCTACGCATCGTTTTACATCAATTACCTTCGTTCTTCATGATGATTATGTAATCTCTAATGTTTTAGAGATTATGTATTCTAGATCTAACAGTGAATCAAATGAGATTAATATTATATTAACTCATTAAATCTATGATTACATCTGAGGAAAATATATATGTAAGTATATTTTCATAAAGATTGTAATTCTTTTGTACAAACTGTTAATGGTGAAAATATTTTAACGGGTAGGTAATACCCGAGGAATATTTAGATTTCACATTAATAAGTTACACTGTACATTCTTCAAATCTGATTCAACATTCATTTACTATCCTACTTACATCTACAAAGATACGAATCCGTTCACCGCAGAATAACCATATTCATTCAATTTCATATTTGGATTTTGACCTATCAGAATCCAACGAGTGGCATAATGAAGAAAACATTTGACAAAATAAAATTTGTTAGAAACAAACAAATTAACTATGAGAAAATTTGTTAAGAAACTACGCTAACGAAATCCTAGCTAACTGTTAATTCTATATTACATTTTATTTATCGCAATTTAATTATCGCAATTTTAATTCTCGCAATTTTATTTATCTGCATTTAATTTCTGTTATTTACTTTACGCACTTTATTTATCGTCGTTTAATTTCTGTTATTTATTTTACGCACTTTAAATATCGGGACACGTATACACGGTTTTGACATATCATATCGACGCATCTATATATATTATTTGGAATAACCATAGACACTCTATATGCAGTAATGCTTGAGTTAGCTATACAGGGTTGAGGTTGATTCTACAATAATATATATAATTTGAGTTTTGATCGAGTCTGAGACATGTACACGGGTCACGATACGTATTAATTAATTCGAATATTATAAACTATATATGAATTATTGAGTTAGTGACTGCGGACTGCTAACTGTGGACTACCAAGATTGGACAATTAAAATGAATTAAAATATTGATTATAACATATGAAACTAAACAATTCTTCAAGTTTGCCACTTGATTTCATCTTAAACCTCCTTTGTATCTTGACGATTTCAATCTGCGTTCAAACATTTCATAATTCTTGAAAATACTTCAATCGAGAGGATGAACCAACCGCACTTCATCTACGGAAGAAAAGATTTATGCATATAGTTATGCACCTGAAAAACTCTCAGAAACTGAGTAAACGTTTCACACGTATCTGTGCTAGCTCCTTTGGCATTGCTATTATCAAAAATAACTTTACAATTCCTTTTTAAATTAGCCAATTTTGTCACAGCTCCAGCAAATTAACATCGACCTTTCATTCGAATAAGTATTATTAAAACTTTGTTATATAAGTCTACCTTTCGTCATCATTGCCGGAGAACCGTTTATTTCCGCCACATTAGCATCAAAAACTGTACAAGCTGAATACAGCTGCAAAAAGTGTACAAGCTGAATACAGCAGGAAAAACTGTACAAGTTGAATACAGCAGCAAAAACTGTACAAGCTGAATACAGTAGCAGAAACTGTACGCGACCATAACCGACGAAGGTATAAAGATAAAGAATAGTATGTTGGCAAAGCTCAGAAAAGTTGGAACTGGAAACTGGATTGAACAAAACATGAAGGTGATTCTGAACAAATTATAAGGACTGAACTTGTACATAAAGAATCCAGATGATTCTGTTTCTGATGAAATCTTTAGCGAATACCTTAATCCTTAGCCACTCTAAATCATCGTGAATGAATTTCTTCATCACAATTTGATTCTGAAATCCTAAGATATCATTGTACCTTTCTTTATTAATATCCTCAATATTTCTGAAGATATCTTCATAAATATTCTCGTTCGATATTAATTATCTTTCTGTGCTAACCATATTATATCATAAAAGGAAACTATTTTAGTTTCTATATTCTGCGAACCATTGAATTTAAAATATGAATGTTTTTGAAGTAGTGTTGGGAACTGATGCATGAGTTAGTATAATATAATGACACTTGATCAACGTGATTATATTATAGTAAGTCATGCTGAGTTTCTAAAGGAACGTGATGATTCACAGATCATAACGTCATCATGTGCCATGTTACATGACTCTTACATTCTACCCAATATATATAAACATATCAAGAACATAAATTCTTGATAGTTCTATTCTGGTAATTTAACCAATCAAGATCATGCTATTACAATTTCTCTCTTAGAACATTAGCCATGTTCAAACGAAACTTCATACCTACGAATTCTGGACCATTATTCGCTTGAAGTCGGGAAGAGAAAACAAAAAGGATGGAACTCCAAAATATAAAGGAAATGAAGGGAGTGGATTTATAGTGAAATATCTGATAAGAGAAATCTAGACAGATTAGCGCATTTAACGAAAGAGGGTCTTAATTTCCTTAAATTCCGAAGAATCAGATCTTATTTATATTTCAAATATTTCTTTAAATCCCTTGAATTCCGGAAATCCACCGTGACTACGTCAAAAGTTAAATCTCTATCTCAATCTTTTGTGACAGCTTCACTTGTACGCTTCACATCATCGAATCGTTTTGTCTATATTAATCAATGATGATAAAACTTTAATTTCTAACTCGTATGCGTCATGAAAGAATATTTATTGTCAGCCATAACCATCCTAATCAAATTTCGGGACGAAATTTCTTTAACGGGTAGGTACTGTGACACCCCGGGAATTTCCGATCAAATTTAAACTAAATCTTTATATGTTTTCGACACGTTTAGCAAAGTCTGTATTGTTGAGTCTTAAAAATTTTGAACTGTTTTCATATATGCAATAACCTTGTAACTATTCCCGATGATTCACGAACAATGGTGTGTAAATAAATATGTAAATATATATGGATTCTATACATAAGAAATATTGTAATGTAAATATATAAAAATAATTAACAAATATTAAAGATTTAATAAATTATAGATATTATATAATAAATGGTAATGTAATAAAATTAATTACAAGTTTGAATATAATTGTTATATTAATATTATCATCATTACTGGTGTTTTTAGTGAGTGGTATTATTAATAATATTATTAAAAAGACTGTTACTATTACTAGTATATAAATATATATTGAAATGTATAGATCTTAAATATTAAATATATGTTATACATGTTATATAACTATTAAATATTATATAGTTAATAAAATGTAAATGTAATTACAAGTTGAAACATAATAATAAAAATGAAAGTATTACTTTCATCAAAATAAGTACTAATATTAAATATCAGAATCTATTATGAATGTTATATGTAGAAATAAAATTTAATACATGTGATTTGATATACTAGTGTTATTATTATTATTAGAAAATAATACAATTATTAATATTATTAATATCATTATAATTAGTAGTAAATTATAATCATTTTTATGATTTTATTGTTATTACTAAAAGTTATTATTTTCATGTAAGATTCTTATTATCATTATAATTATATATATTTTTTATCATTACTTCTATTATTATTAGTACATTTACTTTTAGTAATATTATGAAATTAAAAGAATTTTATTCTTTATAATTACTATTATTAATAATATCATTTTTAACATTATTATTATTAATAATTATTAATATTATTATTAATAATCATTATTATTAAAAGAATTCTTTTTATTATTATTTGTTTATATTTAATCCACAAAATCAGGGATTTGATCAGCTTTAAATCGTATTCAACCTTTATCTGATTTTTGTTTCTATTCCTAATCTGTTACCCATCATAATAAAATTCGTACCATTTGTGGAATTTAATCGAACTAGTTATATTTGTCAAGTTCCTGATCGAATAATTCTTGTCCCCAAATTGTTACATGTCTTTCTCAATTAACATTACAAATTGTATTAAACTATCATCATATTATATATGTACTTCCTACTGACAGTGAGATTAACAAGAGAAAGGCTTTAAAAAAAAAACAAAGAACAGCTCACTGCTCTGTTCGTGGTTCCAAATTTTGAAGGTTCGATTCGAAAACAAATTCAAATTGTGTAAATGCAGTCTTGATAGTAAGCTTTTACTCAATCTTTCTGAAAAACTTTAATTTCCAATTCTTTCAAACAAATACAAATTTTGGGGTCAAACTTTTGGTTTCAAAAGTCAAACGGTTGAACAAAGATCAAATTCGAGTTTGTTTTTGAGATTTTGAATTAATTAACGATTCCATTAGTTTCTATAGATTTTAGAAAACTATTTCAAGTTATAATCATAGTCCAATAGGTGTTAAAAATCAAAAAGCATTTTTTTTTAATGGCAGTCGCGAACAAGCACAACAGGTAAAAATTTTTTATTTTAATCTTCGTTATCTATAAATACAAACGATATCAATGATTATTCCTACTTCTAATAAATAATCTAATAAGTTTATAAACTGATTTGTGATGGAATAGATCGTGGGTCGACTGGTAAACTAATTGTGAAGAAGAAAGAAGAAAGTAAATAGAAAAATATATTAAATATAAAAGGAATTCGAATATAAACAGAAAAGCAAGTATGGCGGAATGGTTAAGGGGCTTTCGGGTTAAGCGAGTGGTCGTGTGTTCGAGCCCTGCAGTGGGCTATTTTTTTTTAGAATCCGTTTTTATGAGGTAGTTTTCTTTTTATAACTATTATTATTATTATTATTATTATTATTATTATTATTATTATTATTATTATTATTATTATTATTATTATTATTATTATTATTATTATTATTATTATTATTATTATTGTTATGATTGTTAGTGTTATCATTATTATTGTTATCATTAATGATATAAACATTATTATTTTTATCACATGTATAAGTATTATAATTATTATCATTATTATTATTATAAGTAGTAATCATATTAATATTAGTAGTAACCTTATCATTTTAAGTATTATGATCATTATTATGATTATGATTATTATTATCATTAGTATTATGAAAGTAATAAAAAAAACTTATTATTATTATCATGAGTATTAGAATTTGTATTAATTATAATTATTATTAGTATTATTATTATTATTATTATTATCATAATTACTATTATTATTATTACCATTACCATTTTGTTATTTGTGTTGACATTATTATTAAAGTTATTAATACTATTAAAAGAGTCAGTATTATCAAAATTATTATGGTTATCACTTAAAATATTATATTAAAATACTACTTTAATAAATAAAAGATATTTATATATATAAATATATTTAATACATATAACATAACAAAATTTAAAATTTTAATGTACAAAACGAATATATGAAACATATATATTATTAATATAAAAAGGATATAACTAATAAATTATATATATACTTGTTCGACTACAATTATGTATACTAATAAATATATAAATGTTATAGGTTCGTGAATCCGAGGCCAACCCTGCTGTAGTGACCCAAACTTTTTCATGTTTATATATATTAAATGAAATTTTTATTTACATGATTAAGTATTTCCAACATGTTAAGCAATCAAACTTGTTAAGACTTGATTAATTGAAATAGGTTTCATATAGACAATTGACCACCCAAGTTGACCGGCGATTCATGAACGTTAAAACTTGTAAAAACTATATGATGACATATATATGATTATATATATAGTTAACATGATATTATGATAAGTAAGTATCTCATTAGGTATTTTAACAATGAGTTATATACATAAAATTGAGTTTATTGAATTAAGAAACTCGAAACGATATATATAACGATTATCGTTATAACAACGTCATACTAAATACATATGAATCATATTAAGATATTGATACACTATGTTTAATAATGATAAATGATAAGTAAACATGTCATTAAGTGTATTAACAATGAACTACATATGTAAAAACAAGACTACTAACTTAATGATTTCGAAACGAGACATATATGTAACGATTATCATTGTAACAACATTTAACTGTATATATATCATACTAAGATATATTAATATGTCATAATATCATGATAATGTAATAATTTAACATCTCATTAGATATAATAAACATTGGGTTAACAACATTTAACATGATCGTTAACTTAAAGGTTTCAAATCAACATTTACATGTAATGACTAACGATGACTTAACTACTCAGTTAAAATGTATATACATGTAGTGTTTTAATATGTATTCATACACTTTTGAAAGACTTCAAGACACTTATCAAAATACTTCTACTTAACAAAAATGCTTACAATTACATCCTCGTTCAGTTTTATCAACAATTCTACTCGTATGCACCCGTATTCGTACTCGTACAATACACAGCTTTTAGATGTATGTGCTATTAGTATATACATTCCCATAATTAGCTCTTAGCAGCCCATGTGAGTCACCTAACATATGTGGGAACCATCATTTGGCAACTAGCATGAAATATCTCATAAAATTACAAAAATATTAGTAATCATTCATGACTTATTTACATGTAAACAAAATTACACATCCTTTATATCTAATCCATATACCAATGACCAAAAACACCTACAAACACTTTAATTCTTCAATTTTCTTTATCTAATTGATCTCTCTCAAATTCTATCTTCAAGTTCTAAGTGTTCTTCATAAATTCTATAAGTTCTAGTTTCATAAAATCAAGAATACTTCCAAATTTGCTAGCTTACTTCCAATCTTGTAAAGTGATCATCCAACCTCAAGAAATCTTTCTTATTTACAGTAAGATATCTTTCTAATACAAGGTAATACTCATATTCAAACTTTGATTCAATTTCTATAACTATAACAATCTTATTTCGAGTGGAAATCATACTTGAACTTGTTTTCGTGTCATGATTCTGCTTCAAGAACTTTCAAGCCATCCAAGGATCCTTTGAAGCTAGATCCATTTGTCTCTTTTCCAGTAGGTTTATCCACAAAACTTGAGGTAGTAATGATGTTCATAACATCATTCGATTCATATATATAAAGCTATCTTATTCGAAGGTTTAAACTTGAAATCACTAGAACATAGTTTAGTTAATTCTAAACTTGTTCGCAAACATAAGTTAATCCTTCTAACTTGACTTTTAAAATCAACTAAACACATGTTCTATATCTATATAATATGCTAACTTAATGATTTAAAACCTGGAAACACGAAAACACCGTAAAACCGAACATACGCCGCCGTAGTAACACCGCGGGCTGTTTTGGGTTTGATAATTAAAAACTATGAAAAACTTTGATTTAAAAGTTTTTCTTCTGGGAAAATGATTTTTCTTATGAACATGAAACTATATCCAAAAATCATGGTTAAACTCAAAGTGAAAGTATGTTTTTCAAAATGGTCATCAAGACGTCGTTCTTTCGACTGAAATGACTACCTCTTACAAAAACAACTTGTACTTATATTTCTGACTATAAATCTATGCTTTTTCTGTTTAGATTCATAAAATAGAGTTCAATATGAAATCATAGCAATTTAATTCACTCAAAACGGATTTAAAACGAAGAAGTTATGGGTAAAACAAGATTGGATATTTTTGCTTGTTGTAGCTACGTGAAAATTGGAAACAAATCTATATTAATCATATCCTAGCTAACTTATATTGTATTATACATGTATTCTAATATGTTATGTAATCTTGGGATACCATAGACACGTATGCAAATGTTTTGACATATCATATCGACCCATGTATATATGTTATTTGGAACAACCATAGATACTCTATATACAGTAATGTTGGAGTTAGCTATACAGGGTTGAGGTTGATTCCAAAATATATATACTTTGAGTTGTGATCTAGCCTGAGACGTGTATACACTGGGTCGTGGATTGATTCAAGATAATATATATCAATTTATTTCTGTACATTTAACTATGGACAACTAGTTGTAGGTTACTAACGAGGACAGCTGACTTCATAAACTTAAAACATCAAAATATATTAAAAGTGTTGTAAATATATTTTGAACATACTTTCATATATATGTACATATTTGTTATAGTTTCGTGAATCGACCAGTGGTTAAGTCTTACTTCCCGACTAAGTAAAAATCTGTGAAAGTGAGTTATAGTCCCACTTTTAAAATCTAATATTTTAGGATGAGAATACATGCAGTTTTATAAATGTTTTACGAAATAGACACAAGTAATTGAAACTACATTATATGGGTGAATGATCGAAGCCGAATATGCCCCTTTTAATGATCGAAGCCGAATATGCCCCTTTTGCTTGGTAACCTAAGAATTAGTAAACCGATCTACTAATTGACGCGAATCCTAAAGATAGATCTATTGGGCCTAACGAACCCCATCTAAAGTATCGGATACTTTAGTACTTCGAATTCGTTTTTATCATGTCCGAAGGATTTTCCGGAATGATAGGGGATATTCTTATATGCATTTTGTTAATGTCGGTTACCAGGTGTTCACCATATGAATGAATTTTATCTCTATGTATGGGATGTATATTGAAATATGAAATCTTGCGGTCTATTATTATGATTTGATAATATATAGGTTAAACCTATAACTCACCAACATTTTTGTTGACGTTTTAAGCATGTTTATTCTCAGGTGATTATTAAGAGCTTCCGCTATTGCATACTAAAATAAGGACAAGATTTGGAGTCCATGCTTGTATGATATTATGTAAAAACTGCATTCAAGAAACTTATTTTTGATGTAATATATTCTTATTGTAAACCATTATGTAATGGTCGTGTGTAAACAGTATATTTTAGATTACATTATTTGATAATCTACGTAATGCTTTTTAAACCTTTATCGATAAAATAAAGGTTATGGTTGTTTCAAAAAATGAATGCAGTCTTTGAAAAACGTCTCATATAGAGGTCAAAACCTCGCGACGAAATCAATTAATATGGAACGTTTATAATCAATATGAACGAGACATTTCACCTGCATTATTTAATATAGTCATATGTATTTTTACTACAAAATACATTAGGTGAGTTTCATTACTCCCTTTTTAAATGCTTTTGCAATATATATTTTTGGGACTGAGAATACATGCGCTTTTATAAATGTTTTAAGAAATAGACACAAGTAAATGAAACTACATTATATGGGTGAATGATCGAATCCGAATATACCCCTTTTTGCTTGGTAACCTAAGAATTAGTAAACCGATCTACTAATTGACGCGAATCCTAAAGATAGATCTATTGGGCCTAACGAACCCCATCCATGGTTGCGGATGCTTTAGTACTTCGATGTTGTTTTTATCTTGTCTGAAGGATTTCCCGGAATGATAGGGGATATTCTTATATGCATCTTGTTAATGTCGGTTACCAGGTGTTCACCATATGAATGATTATTTTTGTCTCTATGCATGGGACGTATATTTATGAGAGCTGGAAATGAAATTCTTGTGGTCTATTAAGATGATGAAAATGAATGATTATGATAAACTAATGAACTCACCAACCTTTTGGTTGACACTTTAAAGCATGTTTATTCTCAGGTACGAAAGAAATCTTTCGCTGTGCATTTGCTCATTTTAGAGATATTACTTGAAGTCATTCATGACATATTTCAAAAGAAGTTGCATTCGAGTCATTGAGTTCATCAATATTATTATTAAGTCAATTATATTAGGATATATTATGAAATGGTATGCATGCCGTCAACTTTCGATGTAATGAAAGTTTGTCTTTTAAAAACGAATGCAATGTTTGTAAAATGTATCATATAGAGGTCAAGTACCTCGCGATGTAATCAACTATTATGAATCGTTTATAATGTATATGAATGGGTCCTTTCAGTTAGAGTCCCTCAGATTCCGATAGCTATTCCGATAGTTATTCCGACAGCTATTCCGACATGGATATTCACATATGCTCAGAAAGCAGTGTAAATGAAATGGATCAACCAACTAGTCATCTTCAATTCTGGATGAATTGGGGATGCGTTCGTAGTCAACTTAACCGATGGAGACGAGAAGAAGGCGATCTTTTCCACCCATCAACCTGCACTCTTGGCGAAGAACCTGAAGCACTCACCGGCAAACCAATCCGAAACACTATTTTCGCCCTCATTACCCGAATATCTCGCCATGATTATATACTATCTCAAATTCAAAACCTTATTCATCCGCTCGTTCCGACCGACAATCATCCCGGAATAATAGAAGAAGTCAACGAACTTCGCGCTCGAGTAATTAATTTGGAAAACATGGTGCAAAACGTACCAGCTTCAGCAACATCACCGGCACCAACAGTACCACCAACAACCCAAGTTTCAGCATCACACACCTTAATATCTCATTCTGTACTTCAAGTATGATCTTCGTTCTACATATCGTTCTACATCGATTATCTTCGTTCTACGTATCGTTCTACCTCATTTATCTTCGTTCGACATGGTGATTATGTAATATCTAAAGTTTTAGAGATTATTTATTCTAGCTCAAATCGAAAAGCAAATGAGATTAATATCATATTAACTCATTAAATCCATGATTACATCTGAAGAAAATATATATGTATATATATTTTCATAAAGATTGTAATTAGAAATTCTTTTGTACAAACTGTTAATGGTGAAAATATTTTAACGGGTAGGTAATACTCGAGGAATATTTAGATTTTACATTAACATGTTGCACTGTACATTCTTCAATTCTGATTCAACAGTCATTTACTATTCTACTTACATCCACAGATATACGTATCCGTTCACCGCAGAATAACCAGTTTCATTCAATTTTATATTTGGATTTTGACCTATCAGAATCCAACAAGTGGCATAATGAAGAAAACATTAGACAAAATAAAATTTGTTAGAAACAAACAAATTAACTATGAGAAATTTTTTTAAGAATCCACGCTAACAAAATTCTAGTTAACTGTTCCTAGCTAACTGTTAATTCCTTATTACTTTATCGCAATTTATTTATCGCAATTTTAATTCTCGCAATTTTATTTATCGTCATTTAATTTCTGTTATTTATTTTACGCACTTTATTTATCGTCATTTAAATACTGTTATTTACGCATTTTAAATATCGGGACACATATACAAGGTTTTGACATATCATATCGACACATCTATATATATTATTTGTAATAACCATAGACACTCTATATGCGGTAGCGATAGAGTTAGCTAAACAGGGTTGAGGTTGATTCTAAAATAATATATATAGTTTGAGTTGTGATCGAGTCTGAGACATGTATACAATGGGTCACGATACGTATTAATTAATTCGAATGTTATATATTAAACTATATATGAATTATTGAATTACTAACTGTGGACTGCTAACTGTGGACTACCCACATTGGACAATTAAAATGAATTAAAATATTGATTATAACATATGAAACTAAACAATTCTTCAAGTTTGCCACTTGATTTCATCTTAAACTTCATTTGTATCTTGACGATTACAATCTGTTCAAATCTTTCGTGATCCTTGAAAACACATCAATCGAGAGGATGAACCAACCGCACTTCATCTACGGAAGAAAAGAATGATGCATATAGTTATGCACCTGAAAACACTCGGAACCTGAGTAAACGTATAACACATATCTGTGTTAGCTTCTTTGGCATTGCTATCACCGAAAATAACATTTCAATTATTTTTCAAATTAGCCAATTTTATCACAGCTCTAGCAAATCAGCTTCAATTTTTCATTCGAATAAACCTTATTATAAAGATTACCCCTTCATCATTGTTACTGGAGAACCATTTATATCTCACCACATTAGCAGAAACTTACCAGCAACTTCATTTCTCATTGGCTTAAGTCTTTCCGAAAACCATTATATTTGTTCATCAAAACCTTATCATATACTCATCCGCATCTTGTAACAAGAACTACCATATCAATTATCGGGAATCAGCAATCAGTATTTTGAAAACTCAGAGCATGCCTACATCAACAGTTATATGTATATATATAACATTTATCTCTTAGAATTATGACCTTCAATTCTGAATTTCTGAAAAGAAAAAAAAAACCCACTCTACGAATCAATACTCTGAATTTTGAAAAGGCTGAATGAAGAAGCAAAAATATAGACAACCGTAACAGTCAAAAGTTTGATGGTAAAGAATGGAGTGTTGAAAATACTCAATGGAAAATTTGTACTGAAAAATAGACTGAGCAAACCATGAAGGAGGCTGTGGACAAATCACAAAGACTAAACCTGCCTTCCAAGAATCTGAATGATTCGGGATCTACTGAAGACATTAACAAATACCTTACTCCTGACTCTCCATTTTTACTGACATATCTTCTTCATCATCCATCGATATTAGAAATTCTAAGATATCATCGAATCTTTCATTATAAATATCTTCGATATTCCTGAAGAAATTTTCATAACTACTCTTATCTGAAATCATTCATCTCCTCGCATTATCTGTATCACATCATAAAGGAAACTGTTTTAGTTTCTAAATTCTGAAACTTTCGAATTTAAAATATGAATGTTTTTGAAGTAGTGTTGGGAACTGATGAATGAGTTAGTATAATATAATGACACTTGATCAATGTGATTATATTACAGTAAGTCATGCTGAGTTTCTAATGGAACGTGATGATTCACAGATTATAACGTCATCAAGTGTCATGTTACATAGCTCTTTCATTCTGCTTAACTTCTGAACATATCAAGAAAATATATTCTTGATAGTATAGTCCCAGTGATTCTAGTAATTTGATAAATCAAATCGTGCTATTATGTTCTTTCTTGTTTAGAACATTAAGTTCATTCGAAACACCATACTTACGAATTCTGAACCATTACTCGCTTTACTAGAGGTCGAGAAGAGCATAAAAAGGCAAAGAGCTCCAAAATATAAGAGAAAATATAAAGCCCAATAACAACACGGAGAATTACAAACCGTGGATATTAATACAAATAGCAATATAGAGACACGGTAGAATTAAGAATAGTATCACCCCAAGGTAATAGTAGAAGTAAATAGATTCTTCTGGTGGAAGATTGAAAAGAAGGATGACAGAAATGATAATTAAGAAAATATCAAGGATTAGAACGGGATTAAGCATTTTCACAATCTTTTGGATGTATGAACTAAGAAAGAAAGTATAGGAATGATGGGAATAATGGAACGGAAGAGTTTAATTTATAAATGAAAAATTTGACGTAACAATCGAGACAGATGACCACATTTAATTAAAGAGATCCTAATTCCCTTAAATCCTGAAGAATCAGATCTTATAGATTTCGAAGACTTTCTTTAATTCCTTGAATCCCGGAAATCAACCATGACTACATCACCGGTTAAGACAAATATGCATTTACTAATTTCACTCTTTTGTGATAGCTTCATTCGTACTCTTCGAGTAATCGAATGGTTTTATCCTTAATACTCAATGGTAATAAAACTCTATTTATCAGCTTATATGAGTCATGAAAACATACTTATTGTCAACCATGATGATCCCACTCAAATTTCGGGACGAAATTTCTTTAACGGGTAGGTACTGTGACGACCCGAGAATTTTCGACCAATTTTAAACTTAATCTTTATATGTTTCCGACACGATAAGCAAAGTCTGTGATGTTGAAATCTCAAAAACTTTGAACTGTGTTAATATATTCATTTACCCTTTGACTGCTCTCGATGATTCATGAACGATAAATTGTAAATAAATGTGTATATATGTATATATATGTATATAGGTAATAACTAGAAATATTAAATAAAGTATTATATGAATTAATGATTTGAACTAATCTTTGAAACAAATAAATTATTAATAAAGCATAATAGATATCATGTAAGTTGGATAAAAATGGTTTCGAACATAATAATTGTAATCATTAATCTGTAAAAAGATTTCGTAAATGATAAGTTATTTAAAATGCGATTACTTTGATAGTTTGGATTGTAATATCCTATATTGAAATGTCCCGTTCTTATTGATTAAAAACGTTCCATATTAATTGATTTCGTTGCGAGGTTTTGACCTCTATATGAGACGTTTTTCAAAGACTGCATTCATTTTTAAAACAAACCATAACCTTTATTTCATAAATAAAGGTTTAAAAAACTTTACGTAGATTATCAAATAATGATAATCTAAAATATCCTGTTTACACACGACCATTACATAATGGTTTACAATACAAATATGTTACATCGAAATCAGTTTCTTGAATGCAGTTTTTACACAATATCATACAAACATGGACTCCAAATCTTGTCCTTATTTTAGTATGCAACAGCGGAAGCTCTTAGTATTCACCTGAGAATAAACATGCTTTAAACGTCAACAAAA
Organism: Rutidosis leptorrhynchoides; assembly: GCF_046630445.1. Classification (NCBI taxonomy): domain Eukaryota; kingdom Viridiplantae; phylum Streptophyta; class Magnoliopsida; order Asterales; family Asteraceae; genus Rutidosis; species Rutidosis leptorrhynchoides. Next base: position 283,493,361 of record NC_092338.1, on the reverse strand, counting down.
ATGTTGGTGAGTTATAGGTTTAACCTATATATATCAAATCGTAACAATAGACCACAAGATTTCATATTTCAATACACATCCCATACATAGAGATAAAAATCATTCATATGGTGAACACCTGGTAACCGACAATAACAAGATGCATATATAAGAATATCCCCATCATTCCGGGACACCCTTCGGATATGATATAAATTTCGAAGTACTAAAGCATCCAGTACTTTGGATGGGGTTTGTTAGGCCCAATAGATCTATCTTTAGGATTCGCGTCAATTAGGGTGTCTGTTCCCTAATTCTTAGATTACCAGACTTAATAAAAAGGGGCATATTCGATTTCGATAATTCAACCATAGAATGTAGTTTCACGTACTTGTGTCTATTTTGTAAATCATTTATAAAACCTGCATGTATTCTCATCCCAAAAATATTAGATTTTAAAAGTGGGACTATAACTCACTTTCACAGATTTTTACTTCGTCGGGAAGTAAGACTTGGCCACTGGTTGATTCACGAACCTATAACAATATATACATATATATCAAAGTATGTTTAAAATATATTTACAACACTTTTAATATATTTTGATGTTTTAAGTTTATTAAGTCAGCTGTCCTCGTTAGTAACCTACAACTAGTTGTCCACAGTTAGATGTACAGAAATAAATCAATAAATATTATCTTGAATCAATCCACGACCCAGTGTATACATATCTCAGTATTGATCACAACTCAAACTATATATATTTTGGAATCAACCTCAACCCTGTATAGCTAACTCCAACATTCACATATAGAGTGTCTATGGTTGTTCCGAAATATATATAGATGTGTCGACATGATAGGTCGAAACATTGTATACGTGTCTACGGTATCTCAAGATTACATAATATACAATACAAGTTGTTTAAGTTATGGTTGGAAGAGATTTGTTACCAATTTTCACGTAGCTAAAATGAGAAAAATTATCCAATCTTGTTTTACCCATAACTTCTTCATTTTAAATCCGTTTTGAGTGAATCAAATTACTATGGTTTCATATTGAACTCTATTTTATGAATCTAAACAGAAAAAGTATAGGTTTATAGTTGGAAAAATAAGTTACAAGTCGTTTTTGTAAAGGTAGTCATTTCAGTCGAAAGAACGACGTCTAGATGACCATTTTAGAAAACATACTTCCACTTTGAGTTTAACCATAATTTTTGGATATAGTTTCATGTTCATAATAAAAATCATTTTCTCAGAATAACAACTTTTAAATCAAAGTTTATCATAGTTTTTAATTAACTAACCCAAAACAGCCCGCGGTGTTACTACGACGGCGTAAATCCGGTTTTACGGTGTTTTTCGTGTTTCCAGGTTTTAAATCATTAAGTTAGCATATCATATAGATATAGAACATGTGTGTAGTTAATTTTAAAAGTCAAGTTAGAAGGATTAACTTTTGTTTGCGAACAAGTTTAGAATTAACTAAACTATGTTCTAGTGATTACAAGTTTAAACCTTCGAATAAGATAGCTTTATATGTATGAATCGAATGATGTTATGAACATCATTACTACCTTAAGTTCCTTGGATAAACCTACTGGAAAAGAGAAAAATGGATCTAGCTTCAACGGATCCTTGGATGGCTCGAAGTTCTTGAAGCAGAATCATGACACGAAAACAAGTTCAAGTAAGATCATCACTTGAAATAAGATTGTTATAGTTATAGAAATTGAACCAAAGTTTGAATATGATTATTACTTTGTATTAGAATTATAACCTACTGTAATAAACAAAGATTTCTTGAGGTTGGATGATCACCTTACAAGATTGGAAGTGAGCTAGCAAACTTGAAAGTATTCTTGATTTTATGTAACTAGAACTTGTAGAATTTATGAAGAACACTTAGAACTTGAAGATAGAACTTGAGAGAGATCAATTAGATGAAGAAAATTGAAGAATGAAAGTGTTTGTAGGTGTTTTTGGTCGTTGGTGTATGGATTAGATATAAAGGATATGTAATTTTGTTTTCATGTAAATAAGTCATGAATGATTACTCATATTTTTGTAATTTTATGAGATATTTCATGCTAGTTGCCAAATGATGGTTCCCACATGTGTTAGGTGACTCACATGGGCTGCTAAGAGCTGATCATTGGAGTATATATACTAATAGTACATACATCTAAAAACTGTGTATTGTACGAGTACGAATACGGGTGCATACGAGTAGAATTGTTGATGAAACTGAACGAGGATGTAATTGTAAGCATTTTTGTTAAGTAGAAGTATTTTGATAAGTGTATTGAAGTCTTTCAAAAGTGTATAAATACATATTAAAACACTACATGTATATACATTTTAACTGAGTCGTTAAGTCATCGTTAGTCGTTACATGTAAGTGTTGTTTTGAAACCTTTAGGTTAACGATCTTGTTAAATGTTGTTAACTCAATGTTTATAATATCAAATGAGATTTTAAATTATTATATTATCATGATATTATCATGTATGAATATCTCTTAATATGATATATATACATTAAATGTCTTTACAACGATAATCGTTACATATATGTCTCGTTTAAAAATCATTAAGTTAGTAGTCTTATTTTTACATATGTAGTTCATTGTTAATATACTTAATGATATGTTTACTTATCATAGTATCATGTTAACTATATATATATCCATATATATGTCATCATATAGTTTTTACAAGTTTTAACGTTCGTGAATCACCGGTCAACTTGGGTGGTCAATTGTCTATATGAAACATATTTCAATTAATCAAGTCTTAACAAGTTTGATTGCTTAACATGTTGGAAACATTTAATCATGTAAATATCAATCTCAATTAATATATATAAACATGGAAAAGTTCGGGTCACTACAGTACCTACCCGTTAAATAAATTTCGTCCCGAAATTTTAAGCTGTTGAAGGTGTTGACGAATCTTCTGGAAATAGATGCGGGTATTTCTTCTTCATCTGATCTTCACGCTCCCAGGTGAACTCGGGTCCTCTACGAGCATTCCATCGAACCTTAACAATTGGTATCTTGTTTTGCTTAAGTCTTTTAACCTCACGATCCATTATTTCGACGGGTTCTTCGATGAATTGAAGTTTTTCGTTGATTTGGATTTCATCTAACGGAATAGTGAGATCTTCTTTAGCAAAACATTTCTTCAAATTTGAGACGTGGAAAGTGTTATGTACAGCCGCTAGTTGTTGAGGTAACTCAAGTCGGTAAGCTACTGGTCCGACACGATCAATAATCTTGAATGGTCCAATATACCTTGGATTTAATTTCCCTCGTTTACCAAATCGAACAACGCCTTTCCAAGGTGCAACTTTAAGCATGACCATCTCTCCAATTTCAAATTCTATATCTTTTCTTTTAATGTCAGCGTAGCTCTTTTGTCGACTTTGGGTGGTTTTCAACCGTTGTTGAATTTGGATGATCTTCTCGGTAGTTTCTTGTATAATCTCCGGACCCGTAATCTGTCTATCCCCCACTTCACTCCAACAAATCGGAGACCTGCACTTTCTACCATAAAGTGCTTCAAACGGCGCCATCTCAATGCTTGAATGGTAGCTGTTGTTGTAGGAAAATTCTGCTAATGGTAGATGTCGATCCCAACTGTTTCCGAAATCAATAACACATGCTCGTAGCATGTCTTCAAGCGTTTGTATCGTCCTTTCGCTCTACCCATCAGTTTGTGGATGATAGGCAGTACTCATGTCTAGACGAGTTCCTAATGCTTGCTGTAATGTCTTCCAGAATCTTGAAATAAATCTGCCATCCCTATCAGAGATAATAGAGATTGGTATTCCATGTCTGGAGACGACTTCCTTCAAATACAGTCGTGCTAACTTCTCCATCTTGTCATCTTCTCTTATTGGCAGGAAATGTGCTGATTTGGTGAGACGATCAACTATTACCCAAATAGTATCAAAACCACTTGCAGTCCTTGGCAATTTAGTGATGAAATCCATGGTAATGTTTTCCCATTTCCATTCCGGGATTTCGGGTTGTTGAAGTAGACCTGATGGCTTCTGATGCTCAGCTTTGACCTTAGAACACGTCAAACATTCTCCTACGTATTTAGCAACATCGGCTTTCATACCCGGGCACCAAAAATATTTCTTGAGATCCTTGTACATCTTCCCCGTTCCAGGATGTATTGAGTATCTGGTTTTATGAGCTTCTCTAAGTACCATTTCTCTCATATCTCCAAATTTTGGTACCCAAATCCTTTCAGCCCTATACCGGGTTCTGTCTTCCCGAATATTAAGATGTTTCTCCGATCCTTTGGGTATTTCATCCTTTAAATTTCCCTCTTTTAAAACTCCTTGTTGCGCCTCCTTTATTTGAGCAGTAAGGTTATTATGAATCATTATATTCATAGATTTTACTCGAATGGGTTCTCTGTCCTTCCTGCTCAAGGCATCGGCTACCACATTTGCCTTCCCCGGGTGGTAACGAATCTCAAAGTCGTAATCATTCAACAATTCAATCCACCTACGCTGCCTCATATTCAGTTGTTTCTGATTAAATATGTGTTGAAGACTTTTGTGGTCGGTATATATAATACTTTTGACCCCATATAAGTAGTGCCTCCAAGTCTTTAATGCAAAAACAACCGCGCCTAATTCCAAATCATGCGTCGTATAATTTTGTTCGTGAATATTCAATTGTCTAGACGCATAAGCAATCACCTTCGTTCGTTGCATTAATACACAACCGAGACCTTGCTTTGATGCGTCACAATAAATCACAAAATCATCATTCCCTTCAGGCAATGACAATATAGGTGCCGTAGTTAGCTTTTTCTTCAATAACTGAAACGCTTTCTCTTGTTCATCATTCCATTCAAATTTCTTCCCTTTATGCGTTAATGCAGTCAAGGGTTTTGCTATTCTGGAAAAGTCTTGGATGAACCTTCTGTAGTAACCAGCTAGTCCTAAAAACTGGCGTATGTGTTTCGGAGTTTTCGGGGTTTCCCACTTTTCAACAGTTTCTATCTTTGCCGGATCCACCTTAATACCTTCTTTGTTCACTATGTGACCGAGGAATTGAACTTCTTCCAACCAAAATGCACACTTTGAAAACTTAGCGTACAATTCTTCTTTCCTCAATACTTCTAACACCTTTCTCAAATGTTCACCGTGTTCTTGGTCATTCTTTGAGTAAATAAGTATGTCATCAATGAAAACAATGACAAACTTGTCAAGGTATGGTCCACACACTCGGTTCATAAGGTCCATGAACACAGCTGGTGCATTAGTTAAACCAAACGGCATGACCATAAACTCGTAATGGCCGTAACGTGTTCTGAAAGCAGTCTTTGGAATATCATCTTCCTTCACCCGCATTTGATGATACCCGGAACGTAAGTCAATCTTTGAATAAATAGGCGAGCCTTGTAGTTGATCAAATAAGTCGTTGATTCTCGGTAGTGGGTAGCGGTTCTTGATGGTAAGTTTGTTCAACTCTCGGTAGTCGATACACAACCTGAATGTACCATCTTTCTTCTTGACAAACAAAACAGGAGCTCCCCACGGTGATGTGCTTGGTCCAATGAAACCACGCTCTAAAAGTTCTTGTAATTGGCTTTGCAGTTCTTTCATCTCGCTGGGTGCGAGTCTGTAAGGAGCACGAGCTATTGGTGCAGCTCCTGGTACAAGATCTATTTGAAATTCAACAGATCGATGTGGGGGTAATCCCGGTAATTCTTTCGGAAATACATCGGGAAATTCTTTTGCAATGGAAACATCATTGATGCTCTTTTCTTCAGTTTGTACTTTCTCGACGTGTGTTAGAATAGCATAGCAACCTTTTCTTATTAGTTTTTGTGCCTTCAAATTACTAATAAGATGTAGCTTCGTGTTGCCCTTTTCTCCGTACACCATTAAGGGTTTTCCTTTTTCTCGTATAATGCGAATTGCATTTTTGTAACAGACGATATCTGCTTTCACTTCTTTCAACCAGTCCATACCGATTATCACATCAAAACTCCCTAACTCTACTGGTATCAAATCAATCTTAAATGTTTCGCTAACCAGTTTAATTTCTCGATTCCGACATATATTATCTGCTGAAATTAATTTACCATTTGCTAATTCGAGTAAAAATTTACTATCCAAAGGCGTCAATGGACAACTTAATTTAGCACAAAAATCTCTACTCATATAGCTTCTATCCGCACCCGAATCAAATAAAACGTAAGCAGATTTATTGTCAATAAGAAACGTACCCGTAACAAGCTCCGGGTCTTCCTGTGCCTCTGCCGCATTAATATTGAAAACTCTTCCGCGACCTTGTCCATTCGTGTTCTCCTGGTTCGGGCAATTTCTAATAATGTGGCCCGGTTTTCCACATTTATAACAAACTACATTGGCATAACTTGCTCCGACACTACTTGCTCCGCCATTACTCGTTCCGACACCATTTGTTCCTTTCGTTCTATTAACCCCTGGTCCGTAGACCTCACACTTCGCCGCGCTATGACCATTTCTTTTACACTTGTTGCAAAATTTGGTGCAGAACCCCGAGTGATACTTTTCACACCTTTGGCATAGCTGCTTCTGATTGTTGTTATTGTTGCGGTTATTATTGTTGTTGGGATGATTGTTGTAGTTGCTGTTGTTGTTGTTGTTGTTGTTGTTGGGCCGTTTGTTGTAGTTGCGATTGATGTTGCGATTGTTGGGATAATTGTTGCGATTATTGTTGTAATTGCTGTTGTTGTTGTATTGGTGATTCTTATCACCGTTTTCCTCCCACTTTCTTTTGACTTAGTTCACATTGGCCTCTTCAGCAGTCTGTTCTTTAATTCTTTCTTCAATCTGGTTCACTAGTTTGTGAGCCATTCTACATGCCTGTTGTATAGAGGCGGGCTCGTGTGAACTTATATCTTCTTGGATTCTTTCCGGTAATCCTTTCACAAATGCGCCGATCTTCTCTTCCTCATCTTCGAATGCTCCCGGACACAATAGGCACAATTCTGTGAATCGTCTTTCGTACGTGGTAATATCAAATCCTTGGGTTCGTAACCCTCTAAGTTCTGTCTTGAGCTTATTGACCTCGGTTCTGGGACGGTACTTCTCGTTCATCAAGTGCTTGAATGCTGACCACGATAGTGCGTAAGCATCATCTTGTCCCACTTGCTCTAGATAGGTATTCCACCATGTTAACGCAGAACCTGTGAAGGTATGCGTAGCGTACTTCACTTTGTCCTCTCCAGTACACTTACTTATGGCAAACACCGATTCGACCTTCTCGGTCCACCGTTTCAATCCGATCGGTCCTTCGGTTCCATCAAATTCCAAAGGTTTGCAGGCAGTGAATTCTTTGTAGGTGCATCCTACACGATTTCCTGTACTTCCAGATCCAAGGTTATTGTTGGTATGTAGCGCAGCCTGTACTGCGGCTATGTTTGAAGCTAGAAAAGTACGGAATTCCTCTTCATTCATATTCACGGTGTGTCGAGTAGTCGGTGCCATTTCCTTCAAAATAGTCAAATGGAACAAGTTAATCATACAGAATATTAAGAGTAGTTAATAGTATTTCGTAGCATAATATGAACTCATTTATAAAAGCTTTTTCTTCATATTAGCGTTTTATAAGTTTAAATTCGGGTAGTACCTACCCGTTAAGTTCATACTTAGTAGCTAATATACAATTCAACTACTACAATTCTATATGAAAAACTGATTATAATAATATTTCGCGTTCAAACTTTTATACAATATTTTACAAACTTACAATACCGCTTATTTTACATAAAGCATGAAATATAGCACACAATAACTTTGATACAAGATAGTTGTGAAGATAATTCTAGCTAGTACACAAGTCGTTCAGCAAAGGCAATAAAGACACGTAACTCATACGTCCAGAAACAAGTCATGCATTCTGGTTTTACTAGGACTACTTCCCATCCTTGGTCTTGTGCAACATAACCGTTATGGCCGTTGATAAGACAGCGTGTTGTAACGTCGTCAAAGGGACGAGGGTTACGTAATGTCCAACAGTCCCGTAATAATCTAAAAACCTCATTTCTTACCCCAATTACCGACTCCGTCACTTGTGGAAACGTTTTGTTTAATAGTTGTAGCCCGATGTTCTTGTTCTCACTTTGGCGAGAAGCGAACATTACTAATCCGTAAGCATAACATGCTTCTTTATGTTGCAGGTTAGCCGCTTTTTCTAAATCACGAAGTCCAATATTCGGATATATTGAGTCAAAATAATTTCTTAACCCGTTGCGTAAAATAGCATTTGGGTTCCCCGCAATATATGCGTCAAAGTAAACACATCGTAACTTATGGGTTTCCCAATGTGATATCCCCCATCTTTCAAACGAAAGTCTCTTATAAACCAAGACATTCTTGGAACGTTCTTCGAATGTCTTACAAACTGATCTCGCCTTAAATAGTTGTGCCGAGGAATTCTGGCCGACTCTAGACAAGATTTCATCAATCATGTCTCCGGGTAGGTCTCTTAAAATATTGGGTTGTCTATCCATTTTGTGTTTTTAAACTGTAAAATAGACAAGAGTTAGATTCATAAAAAAATACTTATTAATACAAGCAATTTTTACATATATCATAAAGCATAAGAACACTATATTACATATATTACACCACACGAATACAACTATCTTATTCCGACTCGCTCATTTCTTCTTCTTCGGTTTTGGTTCGTTTTGCCAAGTTTCTAGGGATATATGATGTTCCCCTAATACGAGCCGTCGTTGTCCACATTGGTTTAGAAAAACCTGGTGGTTTAGAGGTTCCCGGGTCATTGTTACAACTTAAGAACTTCGGGGGTTGACGATACATATAAAGTTCATCGGGGTTGGAATTAGATTTCTCTATTTTTATGCCCTTTCCCTTATTATTTTCTTTTACCTTTTTAAATTCAGTTGGGGTAATTTCTATAACATCATTGGAATTCTCGTCGGAATCCGATTCATCAGAGAATTGGTAATCCTCCCAATATTTTTCTTCCTTGGCGGAAACACCATTGACCATAATTAACCTTGGTCGGTTGGTTGAGGATTTTTTTTACTTAACCGTTTTATTATTTCCCCCACCAGTTCTATTTCTTCATCCGGTTCCGATTCTTCTTCCGGTTCCGATTCTTCTTCCGGTTCCGACTCTTCTTCCGGTTCCTCTTCAGGAACTTGTGAATCAGTCCACGAATCATTCCAATTTACATTTGACTCTTCATTATTATTAGGTGAGTCAATGGGACTTGTTCTAGAGGTAGACATCTATCACATAATATCAAACGCGTTAAGAGATTAATATATCACATAGTATTCACATGTTAAAAATATATAGTTTCCAACAAAATTTGTTAAGCAATCATTTTTCAAGTAAACACGGTCGAAGTCCAGACTCACTAATGCATCCTAACAAACTCGATAAGACACACTAATGCAAAATTCTAGTTCTCTAAGACCAACGCTTAGATACCAACTGAAATGTCCCGTTCTTATTGATTAAAAACGTTCCATATTAATTGATTTCGTTGCGAGGTTTTGACCTCTATATGAGACGTTTTTCAAAGACTGCATTCATTTTTAAAACAAACCATAACCTTTATTTCATAAATAAAGGTTTAAAAAGCTTTACGTAGATTATCAAATAATGATAATCTAAAATATCCTGTTTACACACGACCATTACATAATGGTTTACAATACAAATATGTTACATCGAAATCAGTTTCTTGAATGCAGTTTTTACACAATATCATACAAGCATGGACTCCAAATCTCGTCCTTATTTAAGTATGCGACAGCGGAAGCTCTTAATAATCACCTGAGAATAAACATGCTTAAAACGTCAACAAAAATGTTGGTGAGTTATAGGTTTAACCTATATATATCAAATCATAATAATAGACCACAAGATTTCATATTCCAATACACATCCCATACATAGAGATAAAAATCATTCATATGGTGAACACCTGGTAACCGACAATAACAAGATGCATATATAAGAATATCCCCATCATTCTGGGACACCCTTCGGATATGATATAAATTTCGAAGTACTAAAGCATCCGGTACTTTGGATGGGGTTTGTTAGACCCAATAGATCTATCTTTAGGATTCGCGTCAATTAGGGTGTCTGTTCCCTAATTCTTAGATTACCAGACTTAATAAAAAGGGGCATATTCGATTTCGATAATTCAACCATAGAATGTAGTTTCATGTACTTGTGTCTATTTTGTAAATCATTTATAAAACCTGCATGTATTCTCATCCCAAAAATATTAGATTTTAAAAGTGGGACTATAACTCACTTTCACAGATTTTTACTTCGTCGGGAAGTAAGACTTGGCCACTGGTTGATTCACGAACCTATAACAATATATACATATATATCAAAGTATGTTTAAAATATATTTACAACACTTTTAATATATTTTGATGTTTTAAGTTTATTAAGTCAGCTGTCCTCGTTAGTAACCTACAACTAGTTGTCCACAGTTAGATGTACAGAAATAAATCGATAAATATTATCTTGAATCAATCCACGACCCAGTGTATACGTATCTCAGTATTGATCACAACTCAAACTATATATATTTTGGAATCAACCTCAACCCTGTATAGCTAACTCCAACATTCACATATAGAGTGTCTATGGTTGTTCCGAAATATATATAGATGTGTCGACATGATAGGTCGAAACATTGTATACGTGTCTATGGTATCTCAAGATTACATAATATACAATACAAGTTGTTTAAGTTATGGTTGGAATAGATTTGTTACCAATTTTCACGTAGCTAAAATGAGAAAAATTATCCAATCTTGTTTTACCCATAACTTCTTCATTTTAAATCCGTTTTGAGTGAATCAAATTACTATGGTTTCATATTGAACTCTATTTTATGAATCTAAACAGAAAAAGTATAGGTTTATAGTTGGAAAAATAAGTTACAAGTCGTTTTTGTAAAGGTAGTCATTTCAGTCGAAAGAACGACGTCTAGATGACCATTTTAGAAAACATACTTCCACTTTGAGTTTAACCATAATTTTTGGATATAGTTTCATGTTCATAATAAAAATCATTTTCTCAGAATAACAACTTTTAAATCAAAGTTTATCATAGTTTTTAATTAACTAACCCAAAACAGCCCGCGGTGTTACTACGACGGCGTAAATCCGGTTTTACGGTGTTTTTCGTGATTCCAGGTTTTAAATCATTAAGTTAGCATATCATATAGATATAGAACATGTGTGTAGTTAATTTTAAAAGTCAAGTTAGAAGGATTAACTTTTGTTTGCGAACAAGTTTAGAATTAACTAAACTATGTTCTAGTGATTACAAGTTTAAACCTTCGAATAAGATAGCTTTATATGTATGAATCGAATGATGTTATGAACATCATTACTACCTTAAGTTCCTTGGATAAACCTACTGGAAAAGAGAAAAATGGATCTAGCTTCAACGGATCCTTGGATGGCTCGAAGTTCTTGAAGCAGAATCATGACACGAAAACAAGTTCAAGTAAGATCATCACTTGAAATAAGATTGTTATAGTTATAGAAATTGAACCAAAGTTTGAATATGATTATTACCTTGTATTAGAATTATAACCTACTGTAAGAAACAAAGATCTCTTGAGGTTGGATGATCACCTTACAAGATTGGAAGTGAGCTAGCAAACTTGAAAGTATTCTTGATTTTATGTAACTAGAACTTGTAGAATTTATGAAGAACACTTAGAACTTGAAGATAGAACTTGAGAGAGATCAATTAGATGAAGAAAATTGAAGAATGAAAGTGTTTGTAGGTGTTTTTGGTCGTTGGTGTATGGATTAGATATAAAGGATATGTAATTTTGTTTTCATGTAAATAAGTCATGAATGATTACTCATATTTTTGTAATTTTATGAGATATTTCATGCTAGTTGCCAAATGATGGTTCCCACATGTGTTAGGTGACTCACATGGGCTGCTAAGAGCTGATCATTGGAGTGTATATACCAATAGTACATACATCTAAAAGCTGTGTATTGTACGAGTACGAATACGGGTGCATACGAGTAGAATTGTTGATGAAACTGAACGAGGATGTAATTGTAAGCATTTTTGTTAAGTAGAAGTATTTTGATAAGTGTATTGAAGTCTTTCAAAAGTGTATAAATACATATTAAAACACTACATGTATATACATTTTAACTGAGTCGTTAAGTCATCGTTAGTCGTTACATGTAAGTGTTGTTTTGAAACCTTTAGGTTAACGATCTTGTTAAATGTTGTTAACTCAATGTTTATAATATCAAATGAGATTTTAAATTATTATATTATCATGATATTATCATGTATGAATATCTCTTAATATGATATATATACATTAAATGTCTTTACAACGATAATCGTTACATATATGTCTCGTTTAAAAATCATTAAGTTAGTAGTCTTATTTTTACATATGTAGTTCATTGTTAATATACTTAATGATATTTTTACTTATCATAGTATCATGTTAACTATATATATATCCATATATATGTCATCATATAGTTTTTACAAGTTTTAACGTTCGTGAATCACCGGTCAACTTGGGTGGTCAATTGTCTATATGAAACATATTTCAATTAATCAAGTCTTAACAAGTTTGATTGCTTAACATGTTGGAAACATTTAATCATGTAAATATCAATCTCAATTAATATATATAAACATGGAAAAGTTCGGGTCACTACATATATATCTTATTTGGGACTAAAAACAAGAAAGTGACAAACTTTGTAGAAATAGTTTTACAAGGATTAAGATCGAAATATATAAATTTATAATAATTTATTTTAAATAATTATGTATTTATAATAATTTGTTAAAGTAATATTATTATTTTATTTATATCATTTTTAACACTATTATTATTATTATTATTATTTATTATTATTATTATTATTATTATTATTATTATTATTATTATTATTATTATTATTATTATTATTATTATTATTATCATTTTTTTTAATATCTATTATTATTATGATTAATATTAACAATATTATTATTATTAATATAATTAGTAATCATTAATATTAAAGTAAATATAAGATATAAAATAAACAATTACGCGTACAAGTATTGTTATCCATCAAAATCAGTTTGTTCCTTTTTCCCTGAATTCCCGTGATTGAATTACTAAACCTACTTTTTCAATTTTTGTTTCCTTTCTCAATCTTAACTAAATTATTACATAAACTCGACATTCAATTAATGAAGCACAATCAACCATCATTTACCACTGCTACAGCCTGCTGTTGTATTCCCATCAAAATCGCCACTCTCACTCTACTCTCTCTCCTAAAATTGTTCAAGATCACTTACAAACACCACCCTTAAAAAAAAAATTCGTTGTTGTTTATACCTTTTATTTCCTTTGTTGTTTACAACCCAAGAACTCGCAAATCACTACCATCATAGTAATGATATTACTACTGTTCGTTCCTGTTATAAACGATAATGATAATAGAAGAGACGATGAATAGTGAACCTGCAAACCCCATTAATTACTACTACCGATGTAATACTTTTGTTTCTGTATCAAGTTAAACGCGAAGAAGAATGATAGAGTGATAGCAGCTGTTAATCGATCCAATCCTAAAAAAATAAAAATTAAATAAATAAAAAAAATTCAAATACCGCTGATCGTATTTTTTTCATCAAACCTGTTATGTTTCTATCGGTTTCAATTACTGCCACGATCTTTGCTATTTTTGATTTAACTTGAGTACCATCAATCATCTCCTTCAATATTCTGTAGCCGCTATCGTTTTGCTCCCAGAACTTGAAATCATCGATTTGATTAATGAAGAAATTTGGGTTTTATTACTTGGATTGGATTAAACGAGTTACAAATATTGGGCCAAGATCCCATTCTGTTTTATTTTTTATTATTTGGCCTGTATTCTTTTCCTGTTATTTTGGGTTGTCATGATTTTCGATTGGGCCGAGAGATAGGTTCAATAGTATTAGGCTGGGATTATAATCAGAAAAGCTGAGTTAGAGGAGTGGTGTGGGGTATTGTTGGATTAACGTGAGGTCGCGAGTTCGAGTTCCGGTCGTGGCATTCTTTTTGAGCTTTTCTTCAAGGTTGTAACTCTTTATTTTTATTATTATTATTATTATTATTATTATTATTATTATTATTATTATTATTATTATTATTACTAGTATTATTAACTATCCTAATTATCAATAACATTATTATTAGAATAAATGTTATTATTATTATTATGATTAAGAATATTGTTATGTTAAGTATTGTTACTACTAACATTAATATTAAGAATATTAGTATCATTAATAAGTAATATTATCATTAGCATTATTATTATGACTAGCATTATCCTAAAAGTTGAATACATGAAAAGGTTAGTGAAAGTAATATTAAAGATTATAGATAGTAGTATAATCATGAGTACGAAAAATATGATACAAATGTAGATAAAACCATAACTATCGATAATAAATAATATAGGGAATACGTATGAAAACTAATTAAGTCTATAGACTATATATGTATGTATAACACATCTCCTATTATTGAAACTTTATTATAATTTTGATTAAAATTATAATTATTATCATTACTATAAATATATTAATAATAATACTATTATTAATATTATTACTATTATCATATCTTAATTATCATTTTAACTTCATTAAAACTATTATTATTATTATTATTATTATTATTATTATTATTAGAATTATCAATACTTTTATTTTTATTATCATTATTATTACTATAATAACTATATTATTACTATTATCAATATTACTATAAAAATTATTATTACTAGTACAATAAAAATTAGTCATTTTAAATATACATGCAAATTAAATATATATATATATATATATATATATAATATATAATTTAAGATATAATATATAAAATTTGTTCGATTACGATTATACGTGTTAATATATATATAAATGATATAGGTTCGTGAATCCAAGGCCAACCCTACACTTGTTCAATGTCGTCATATGTATTTTTACTATAAAATACAGTATTGTGAGTTTCATTTGCTCCCTTTTTAAATGCTTTTGCAATATATATTTTTAGGACTGAGAATACATGCACTGCTTTTATAACTGTTTTACAAAATAGACACAAGTAATTGAAACTACATTCTATGGTTGAATTGTTATACCAGATATCGCCCTTGTTGAACTTGGTAGCCTAAGAATTGGTGTTTATTATAATTGCCACCAATTGACGCGAATCCTAAAGATAGATCTATGGGCTTTGACACGCCACAGTCAGAGAATTTGAACTGCTTTAGTACTTCGATGTTTATGTGTTTGGGCTTATTCTAGATGCATTTTGTTAATGTCGATTACCAGGTGTTCAATCCATTTGAATGATTCTTAAACACTTGCGAGTATATGATTATTGAATAAAGGAAATCTTGTGGTCTATTAAAATTATAGAAATGATTGATTACGATAAACGAATGAACTCACCAACCTTTTGGTTGACACTTTAAAGCATGTTTATTCTCAGGTATTAAGGAAATCTTCCGTTGTGCATTTGCTCATTTTAAAGATATTACTTGGAATCATTCATGGCATATTTCAAAAGACGTTGCATTCAATTCGTTGAGTTTAATAGAGATTATTATTAAGTAAATGACAGATTAGGTCATTTATAAGTTGGATATTATGAAATGGTATACATGCATGTCAACTTTCGATGTAATGAAAGGTTGTCTTTTAAAAATGAATGCAATGTTTGTAAAATGTATCATATAGAGGTCAAATACCTCGCGATGTAATCATATGTTATTGTATTCGTCCTTATGAATTAGGACGGGTCGCTTCAAGTTCACCTTAGTAGCACAGAAGAGTTATTCCATAAGAGAAATGAATTGAACGGAAGAACGTGATCGGAATCTCAACCTAGAGATAGAATGTACGATCAGATATTGCCTAAAAGACTTAAGTATAATAATTATACTAATAATGATGGTTTTCTAAAATAAGTTCCATTTTCGGAAAGTTACTATTTATGGAAAGTTCCCACTTATAGTAACTTTCTAATTATATAAAGTTCGGGTTATAATCTTTAGCAAGACGTTGTACACCGTTACCCAAATCTCGTTGCTATCATACAAGTCACTCTGATGGTCAATTGTTACCGGGCGCCCAGGATTCTTGACCAGAATCTATGTCATGGCATTCGAAATCCACAAGCGGTTCCCATAAGGCAACAAGGACCACCCTAGGCCATATGTAGCGGTGAGGTTCGTATATAGTGTACGTTATCTTGATTATAACCTTCACATATTATAGGTGTATAAACTTTTATTATATGACTGTGTTAATTATATATATATATATATATATATATATATATATATATATATATATATATATATATATATATATATATATATATATATATATATATATATAGTTACTATTTGTATTTTATAACTATTAATAGTTTAATAATTATACATGCATTATTATTCAAGCCATAACTATTATCTTAACTTAGATTAATTAATATATATAACCTACTAAACATTATCTCATTCAATAGATATAACATTATTAGTTATATTATTTGTTGTCCAATTTACAAGATACTTCGTAATATAGTACTTAATTAATTCAATATTATCCATAAATACTTAAATAATTAAATAATTACCTAATAATCATATACATAATCTTTATAGTCTTAGTTAATTATAATAATCAGTAGAAAATTTTAAGAAAGTAATTTTATTACAATTTTGTATTTATATTTGTTTCCATTCTTAATTAAACCCAGAACAAGTTTAATACTAAATAAAATACTAAATAAACCAAAATAATTATTTTTAAAATTTTTATAAGTTTCTTAAAGTTAATTACCCTGTAGAAAAATATTAAATAAAAGATTTCTTTATTTTTACATTTATTTCCTTATTTACCTCCTATTTACATAATAATAGTGTTTAATTATGTATTAATTATTAATCCGACCCATAAATTAATTTTTATAATTTTATCAGACCTAAACAAAGTTTATGAACTCAGAAAAGTTATTTATTTATTTTTATTTACTGTATATATTTTTATTTCGAATTTCCCCTTGTTTCTATAATTAAATAACACATAATTTGAGTTTAATTTTTCTAAATTATTTTTTGACCGAAATAATTAACTTAAATATCATACTTTACTGGAAAAATATTTATATAGCTTATATAGCCTTTTTCCTATTTTGTTATAAATATATATGTATACCGTATATATATATATATATATATATATATATATATATATATATATATATATTATATAGATACTAATAAACTATTTTAATTAAATAAAATATAAAAACGTATTAAATATTAGAAAAATTATTTTTCCTAAATCTCATATTACTTATTAGTAATTATCATGCATAATATATATATTAATTAGCTCGTTACATATTTATTATGTATTTATTTAGGGTTCAGCTGAATAGAATACAAATAAAATAAAAAAAATTAGTAAATTGATCCATAAATCTGAAAAACAAATTTTTATAAATCATAAACTTCATGTTAGTAATTATCATACAAAGTTTTTATTTAATTGAGTTGTAGATTATTTAAAAAAAAAATATTTTTTTGTGTTTGTGTTTTCCGACCAAAAAAAAGAAAGGAAAGAAAAAAATGAAAAAAGAAAAAGAAAGAAAAGAAGAAAAGAACTCACAATTTTTTTTTAGGGTTTGAGAGCTCCCAAGAATTTGATGAAAAATAATGAGGGGTTAAGGCCCTATTTATAGATTTTTAATTGCTTAGGCTCCAAGATAAATACAATTTAATTAATTAATAAAAATCTTTTTTTTCTTTTTTTAGATTCGGCCGACCTAGGCCTTTATATATATATATATATATATATATATATATATATATATATATATATATATATATATATATATATATATATATATATATATATATATATATATATATATATATATATATATATATATATATATATATATATTTAATGGAACATTCTAGATTTGTTTGCATTTTATTTTCTTTTATTTAATTAACATAATATATTATATATTTATTATATTTTTCGGTATATATATATACATATATTTTTATATTAAATTTACAAATTTATATTTGTTACCCATTACTTAATCATCTTATATATATACACTCATATTTATATTTTATTTACACTAATATAAAGTATATACTTTTTAATACATAATATATACACTTAATAATAATAATAATAATAATAATAATAATAATAATAATAATAATAACAATAATAATAATAATAATAATAATAATAATAATAATATTATTATTATTATTATTATTATTATTATTATTATTATTAGGGTTAAGGTTACATTAAATAATTAGGGTTTAGACTAAATGATTAAGTTTAGGGTTTAGTTCATTAATTACGAGTATTAATTACTTCATTTAATACGTCCGGATAACCACCCTAATATAAAGTACGAATCAACAATGAAACCCTAGGGGCATTATAGTCATTACAGAGTGGAAAAAATGAGGGTTGTTATACATACTCACTTTCAATGAACTTCAATAACTTTGTGTCTTGATCATTTGACTAAATCTTAAACCTAGACTTCCATGTAGAGTGATAACACCGAATTTATACATATTTTTCTACTTTTTTATGGTGCTATCATACTCTATTATGCACGAAAACGACCAATACCTTTGCTTATTGGGGTAAAATGAGCGAAGGCTACTAACGGTTTGAAAAGTTTGTTTGTGTCAATACAGGTATAAAAGACGAATTATTGAAGCTAATACAGAAGAAATTAAAAGATAAAGAATGTGCGTTGTCACCAATTTGACCATAAATTGATCATTCAAAGCCCGCTTAAAGTGAATCTAAAGACCAAACGTCCGTATGACAGAGCCTATAACTTTCATTTTATGAGTTTGGTCTGAATCGACCTCGGTTAGCGGCTAGAAGCCATAAAACACAGCTACTATGTGCAGATTCAGAAATCTGCAGCACTGTTTTTTCATAACTTACTTATCCGATCTCTAATTAAATTGAATCAAGTGTCCAGACGACCACAAGACATAACTCTACAACTGTCAGTTCATAAGTTTGGTCTAATTCGGCCTCATTCGGAAGCTAGATGGCGTTAAAAGTGCAGCTGAATTTCAAATACGAATTTTGCATGTATTTCAACCCACATTGGTCCAAGAATGATGTACAAGACCTCCCTTTACCCTATAAAAGGATGCATTCACCTCCTAGTTTAGATATACCTTTTTCTATCTTCTTTTCTCCTTTTGGAGACTTCAATTTTCCACCCCATTTGGAGTATTTGGATTATTGAAGTGTACCTACCTTAGTTCAATTTTTAAACTTAACTTACCAAAGTCGCTAGAGACTTTGGATTGTAGAGTTTTTAGTTTAAAACCTAATGCATTGGAATATGGAACCGACTTGTGGATCCGCTCATCCTTTGTAAGTACGCTTAATAGAATCATCTTTTTAATTTGGCGCCGCTACCAGGGATGTAGCGAGGCTTTAATTTTTTACTTTTCTTGAAACACTGCAAGACGCTTGGTATCTAGGTGTAACCATGATAGGGTTGCTGGATTTTTCGATTTAAAGAATCCTGCCACACCTAAGAGGTATCTGGCCAAGAGAGTTTTGTTGTTGAGTCTTGAAAAGTGAATGTTTATTACTTATCAAGCCATGAGCGTTGATTTGTTTTTATTTCTCTTTCGTAAAATCGGATCATTTCGTTGGAATTTATTTCCACAAAAGTTACTTGTTTTATTTATTATTTTTTATATCTTTTCCTATATTTGTGGTTCATGATACCTCGATTAAATGGTGAATCCAACAATTAAGGAGCTTACGAAAGCCGCCAGAACGGGCCTACGGCACGCCATCTCTCAACCAGTCGTAAGCACGAATTTTGAGATACCCAGTCATTTTTTCGAACTCATGAAGGAGCGGTGCGAGTTTAGTGGCACGGTTATGGAGGATGCATGCCATCATGCACCTTCGAACCTTTATAGAAGTCTATACCTTATTTAAGCTTAGGGCGATTGAGCATAAGATAGTTTACCTCCTTGTTGTCCCTTAGACTCTCAAAGGAGAGGCAAAGGAGTGGCTTAACTCATTGTGGGAAGGGGAGATCACCACAGGAAGTCTTGATGGAATTTATGAGAGTTTAATATGAGGTCACAACAGATATTAAACGGTAGATCTCGCAACTACAATTAGATCACCAATCATCCATACAAAATATCGAGAGAGATGTGGGATATTTGTCCTAACAATTAGCCGTGAGAGAGTCAGGCACTCTGCCAGCTAACACCCTAACAAATCATATGGATCAATCGGTTATAAATGTCATCACCTTACGGAGTGGTTTGGTAACCAAAGACACACAAGCTACCGCCTTCTCTAAGAGTGCCGAGAGAGATAATAGATGGAAGATGATGAAGGACAAGAAAAATCGGATGAGAAGGAGGTTGATTTGCTTGCAACAAGCCCGCGAGTTATTGCAAACCTCTAAAACTCAAGTCTATAAGGCTCTTATCTCATATCCACAACGTTTAAGGAAAGAGAAACTACATGCCCAAAACCATAAATTTGTCGATATGTTTAGTAAAGTTTTAATAAACATTCCCTTAATTGATGTTCTTACTAGTATTCCTAGTTATGGGAAATTTATTAATCAACTCATATCAAACAAGGACGAATATGCGGAGACTTTAGCAATGTTTCTTACTGAAGAATGACATTTTGATAAAATAAAGTACGCCTCCCAAGTTAGGAGATTTTGGTGATTTCATCATCCCGTATCGTGTGGGGGATTCCGAAATGTACGATGCACTAACTAATTCACACTACAACAAAAACGACATTTCTGAACCCCCAAAAATGTCCTATAATGTGACTTTATAGAACCTTTGATCTGATGGGACCAAATGTAAAAACGTCTTGTCTAAGGCCGTACTATTAGTTAAAAGCGTCCTAATAAGATTTTGAAACCCTTTTAAGGGTCATTACGGACTGGCTAAACAAAACAGAAATAGGATCCTAAAAACATATTATGACCCTTCATTAGTAAGATTAGGACCCTTTTATTAATAAGATTAGGATTAGGACCCTTTATTAGGAAAATATGAAACACAATTAATGGGTCCTATAACAAAAATACCAAAAATAAAGGTTCTAATTATGATATACTTTCGTGGCCCTGATTTCTGTTGTGATATATTTATATTTATATTGAAAAGGGTCCTAATAAGAATATTCAGTCATGGCTATGACGACAATAGGAAAAAATATGCTAATATAGTACATTTAGAAAAGGGTCCTAAAAAGTACATGTAATGATCGTGTCATTGCCATGATCTTGATATACTAATTTCATACATCCAATAAAGCTTCTAAAAAGATACCATGTCATTGCCTTGTCATAACAATGATTTCAAATGTAGCTAGTATATATATATATATATATATATATATATATATATATATATATATATATATATATATATATATATATATATATATATATATATATAAGATTTGTTTAGCTTACTTGTCAACAAAACTATTTTTTAAGGGGCTAATGACAAGTGGAATTTTTGTCAAATTCTCAATGATTGTGATTAAAGTCCATTAAATAAATGATTAATAACAATATTAGAGAATAAAGAAATTAATAAAAAAAATAATAAGAGCAATTTAGTACGGGTAATTCTAAGAGATTGTTATAATTAACCAATTAAAAAAATATGCTTAACTATAGTAGAACACATCTATCCTTATAACAATTCACGAGTCAAATATATTTTGTTTAAGAAAAAAAAAAAGTATACAACCCCTTACTCTATAGCAAGCCATATAGATTACTTACAACTTGTGAATTAGTAGACCACTTACGATGCATATTCATTATTGTGTCGTTATTCATTTATATGTCATTATTGTGAACCAAAATCGCTAGAGAAAAAAATTTATGTTTTTATGTAACTAATCTTTAAACAGACTTTGAGTATATATATAAACATAATTCTCGAAATGAACGTGGAAATCAAATTAAATAAAGTTTTCATTAAATATCAAAAAAGAATGAAGACATAACGTTGTTGTAAATAGCACTAAATATAAGTAACTTAAACAATGTAATATCCAACATAGGAGTAATGTAACATTTGAAATTTAATAAAAAGCATCCAAATTATGAAGCATAAAGTCCAAGATCATCATGCAATCTTCTCAATCCTGAGGCACTATCTACAACTTAATCATTCAACATCTCTTAAAATTAAGTTTTAATAGTGCAATGTGAGTTTCTCCAAGTATAGTTAACCGCCCGTTGATCATGAGGCATCATTTCCAAAAACTAAACTAAAATGGGATTATCAGTCCACCTTGATATGCATAAAGGTTCTTAGAATTCATCAGGCCAACAATCTTGTCTCGGGAATGCATCTTACCAATATTTCTTACTTCAAAAGTCGATTACAACTTTATATTGATTTTTAATCAACTTAACGGTGATAACAATAAAGATGAAATAGACTAAGACATGCTTAAACTAAAGGTGACAAATAGGTAGGTCGGGTAACAGGTCAAAATTGGTTACTCCTGTTAGCAGGACTAATTTTTTATGCTCTATGAATAACTAGTGTGCTATTAAATTATTACAACAGTTAAATTGTTTCATCAAACTCTAATGTTTAAAAATAAATTATTTAGAATGTCGTATGCATTAACAGGACACTTTCAAGTTTCAACTCATCATTATTTCAAACTAGGAATTTACTTTACCCATTTGACCCTAAGAGGTAAACCATAAATCGAAAGAATCAATTTATAAGTAGGTTAAAAAAGCCATCAATTGTAAACTACATTATAGCTTACTTGTTGATGCTGGAACGAACAAGGCAAGATGAAGCATCATTTTTACCGCAATTCGACATGACAAATTAATGGTGTCAATTAGTTACATGTAGAAATCATTAAAAAAAAGTATGTACTATGCAAGACATCATAATAATTCTATAAAAAATTCAACAATAAAACACGTGTTGCATTGCAATTGGTAAAGATGAATTACAAGTACATACTTTAAATAATAGAGATCGATTTGTGCAAAGACCAACAGAAAGGCTACCAATGAGATGTACAACAGATCCTGTCACTACATTTATGGCACAAAGGAACCATTTCAATTTCACCACCTGAAGCTGCACCTCTTGTGAAAATAACAAAACTAATTTGTAAGATTGTACATATAAAAAGTTTAACAGCTTATATTACAACATGAGCTAAAATCTCACCCTATCTGACAGCAAACGAGCTTTGCAAGTTGTTCATCAACCTCCTATGTGGTGACAGAGTTACGTGAAAAGTTAAAGAGTTTTATTATGCAGTTCCCTGAGGGTGGGATCAATTAGTCGTCAATTATAATGACTTCAAATGCACCCGAATTAACAGATTTTAGTGACTCGAGTGACCGAATTCGTCCACTATCTTACAGATAACTGCATACTGTCCATACATATGGATGCATTCCATGAATAAAGTAAAACCTGTTAAAGAATACAGCGACTTACCTGCACTTGGAGTATTACCTTTTGAAGTAAGTTGACCTTAGGATCAGAGAAAGGCATTCTCATCTTTTCTCATTAAAAGTTCTCACAAGATGCCATAATATCAGAAAGTCGGCCAAGTCAAGACATGAAAACGGATACCAGCTACTCCATATTTCCCTTTTCATAAAAGTGGTTCCAAAAACAAATATGGAGCCTAACTCTTAATAGAAATAGTTGTTAGTCTCTTGGTGCATATAAGCACACTTTGTAATGAGTTAGAATTCAATTCAATTGTATCAGAGTATCATTAATTCAATACAAGATCAAATTCTTTACTTGAAATCATGGTATCAGAGCTCAAGGTTTGATCATACAAACATCTTCATAAGCTTCAATCATTTACCATAGCTTGATTGGCCACCATGTCTCACGACGGCAACCAATCGCCACTGTAACGACCCTGAATTTTCCAACGTATATTTATTAATATTTATTATTAATGCTTGTGTTCTAATAAATGTGTTCTTATACGTGTTACTTGTTACCGTATTTAACTTTTCATGGCCCGACTTGTCTTTGTGACACACGAACTTTTCACGAATAATATTTAGAATATTATTTGCATTCATGATTAATTATTATTAATCATTTTTAATTAACTAAGGTTAGTAGTTAATTACTTGAGCTTTATTTAATTTGTTGATTACTTGGACTTAGACTCATGTTAATGGACTTGGAAGCCCACCATACTTCTCTTAATGGATTAATTAAGAGCCCACTTTTATGCTAGTAACTTATTAAGTTTAAACTTGAATTAATCAACTTGTTGAAAGACTAGTTACATGCATACTTACACCATATTCCCATACCATTTAACTTTAATACCACTTCAAGCTCACACCATTCTCCCATGTATGAAAGTAGATTTGGACCTTGCCTCTTTTGTGGCTCCTTGAACCGTCGGCTTAGGTAGAGTGGGAGGGAGGTTTTGTTTAAATTTTTGGTTACTTATTCTCTAGTATTACTTCACTTTTCACACACACAAACTCATACTTTCTTTCTCTCATCTCATTTTCTCTCTACTTTGTAAGTAACAAGCCTTACTTTTCTTTCTTTTTCCTTCTTAAAACCGAACCTAAACATCATCATTCTTACTTGTTTAATTACTTGTAGTTGTTTGTTGTTGTTAAAGATCAAGTTCTCTAACTTGTATCTTCATGTAATCTTGGTTACTTCCATCTTTTGTTTGTAAAGAACCAAGAACAAGAACCTAAACTTTCTAGTTTATGGTTCTACACTTAATGTTTTAAAGATTTAAAGTTCATGAGTTTTAAAATCATACTTGTGTTCATGTTTGTAAACTTAAGGTTTACTTTCTTAAAAGATCAAAGTCTTGGCTTGAATCTTTCTAAGTATGAACAACCATGAACTTATTACTTGTAAATTTAGTTAATTTCTTCCTGTTATGTACTTTTAAATTCGTGATTTGTTGTTTGTTGGTCAAGTGTTACTAGTTAATCTTGATCTCATTTTTCTTGAACTAAAGTTAACTTTGTAAGTTCAAGAACATGGAAATATAACTTTCTAGTTATAACTTCAAACACTTATGTTGGATCTAAGTTTATATAGCTTATGGTCTTCTAATTTTGTTGTAAATAAGAGCTTACAATCTTACATACATTTTTCTAGTTGAAAATCTAAGTTTCATAACTTATGGTTTCATTAAAGTGAAGATCCAAGTTCTATAACTTAGGATCTAACTTAAGAACACTAGATCTAGACTTTCTAGTCTAGGATCTTTAAGATCTAGCTAAGATCTAAGTTCTACAACTTAAGATCTTGTTTATTTAGTTTACTTTCAAGTTTGTAGCTTAATATTACTTTTATAACTCATGTATGTATCGGATCTAAGATCTTGATGTAACTTTGGTTCATCAAACTACATACAACTCTTAAGTGAGTTGTGCTACATATCTTAGACTTACATTAGTGTTATGATGGTCAAACCTTGGTTAAGATGATGCAAGCACATCAACGAGTTGTACACTTGAAGCTATACGCATCAAGGATGAAAACCGTGATGAGCATCAAGCACCGAGAACCCACCAGAACACATTTCTTACTGTTTTTTGGAACTGATCAGACCACCTGGGCTACGGAAAAGTTGATTTTCAGTTAGCTCGGTTCGAGTAGATGATTTTCCGTTTAGACCTCGTCTTAATCCGAGTTACGGTTTAGGATCTATGGCCTCCCGAAAGTCACTACACCCTATTAACGTTGTGCTAAATTTCTGACCTACTCGCACTTAAATCGTCACCATGGTCAAACGAAGACGAGTTTAGTTCTGGAAATTGGTCAGTACCTAGGGGACTCATATACCGAGCCATGGCCACTGGTCTCACCCCATTTCAGTTTGTATAGAGGTCGTGGCGACTGAACGAAGTCAGCCTTTATTTCAAACCCTAGTCTTGACTTAAAACTTACTTTACACTTTTTGTTTAATGATGAATGATGATGGTACTTAAGACCTAATTTACATACTTTTAAACCTTTGGGAACGATTTACTGACTTAGTAGCTTTTAACTTAGGTTGAGGACCTTCCGGACCAACCACTTGCTTACTATTCCCGCGTATCGACTTTTACTACTTTCCACTGTGAGTTATAGCATCTCTTTTTACTTTAACTATTTTGGGAACTGAAAATACATGCGCATTTTACGTTTTACATACTAGGCACGAGTACTTAAACTTTATATATGTGTGGGTTATACAACGACATAAACTTTCCCCTTAGCTCGGTAACGTTTAGTCATTGGTCTTTGAACCGGTGAACGCGAATCTTAGATATGGATCCATAGGGTTTGACATCCCCACTCGGGCTAGTAGCGCTAGCATTTAACGGGTGTTTAATACTTCGTAAATATACGCACTCGCCAAGTGTACTTTTAGGGGGTTATAAATGTTAAGTTAGTTAACAAGTGCCCACGGTTGAACATATACTTTTCATACTGTTTTGAAACGCTGTTTGAAGCACTGAAATCTCGTGGCCTACCTTACATTACTGTTATACTTAAACTATAGCTCACCAACCTTTGTGTTGACGTTTTTAAGCAAGTTTTTCTCAGGTGCTTAAGGTTTGCTTGCTTCCGATGTAGTTGTCATGCTTTGTAGACTCCCGCTGCGCTTATTAGAGATGTCACCGCATGAAACGTTTAATTTGCATTCAAACAATGTTATTTTTGAAACAATGTATTTGTAACGACCTATGGGTCACGTACTATTATTTTTGCTTGCTATTCGTAGAAGCATACTTTCGAAAGTTAAACATTTGACGTTGGTTAAAACGTCACCTTTTATCATGAATGCAAACTCTTTTTGAAACAGCATATAGTATTTGACCTTGTAATGATCCTGTTGTTGATGATTCGTACACGATGGTTTTGTACGGGGCATCACATTTGGTATCAGAGCATTGGTTGTAGGGAATTAGGTTGCATTAGTGAGTCTAGACCGGACCGAGTAGGATTCACTAATCGGACTAATCTACAACTTGCTAGTTTACTTGTTTCTGCGGAACTTGCTGCATGTTGCTGCTTACTTTTACTGCTATATGCCGTATACTGTTACTTGCTTTCACTACTGCATGCTACTATCTGCTTTCGATTGCATGATACTTGTCGTTATTGCCATGCTACTTACTGCTATAGATGATCTAGACTGTCGTAGTTACTTTGCCTAATACGTGCCTGCTTTATGACTTACTGACATGGAAAAAGTTATTTTTCCTTGTTCAGATGTCGGATGTCCCACCCGTTATCATTTTGGAGAGCGACTCAGACTCATCCGCCACCTCGCCTACCATTGTTGCCGACTCGATCCCGTTGTCGACACCCTTTAGTGACTCTGGTGCTTCGTCCTCTAGAGCCAGCAGCCATGCACCCGACCCAGTGATCATCTCAGACGGACATGAGGATCCACCGGAGATTCCAGCTCTACTCATCCCAGGACCCTCGGAGCCCCAGCACCATTCCGGTGGTGCTGTGATTCCTGGGGAATATGGGGACGTTCCTTTCCGCAATGAGCGGAATCATTGGGCCAGACGCCTTCCTGATGGACGTGTCGTGCCGATTCCGCCTTTCAGATATCGGATTATGACCACTGGCCGAGCACATCCACCTTCCGATGATTTCGACGACTCATCATCTGACGACTCAACATCCGACGATTCAAGCGACGATGATTCCGAAGAGGACCCTGAGGAGGCACCCGTTCAGCCACCCTCTACCCCGCCGAAGAATCGGTATCGTTTCGACGGTACCGTTATTCCAGGGGTTAACGGAGGTAGGTCGTTCATTAACGCACGTGGACTGAAGGTTAGAGTTACCGCCCGTAAGCGGCTTGTGCCGTATCCTGCTGATCCATTCATACGTAAGGCTCCCTGATACGCAGCATCTAGTTCTGGTGCTGGACCGTCTGCACCACCAGCTCCACCGGCACCATCAGCACCGCCTGCTCCACCAGCCTCTCCCTGCGTCGAGGAACTGACGAGGGAGGTGGATACCCTCCGTGCTCGGGTAACTTAACTCGAGGACCAGACGTCCCACATAATGGACATCCTTTACCCACCGTCACCATAGGGCTTTTGTATTAGATCTCATTATGTAATCCCGTTTGTAGTTTCATGTTTTACTTATGTATTGTACGAACCTATGCGGATGTATGCAACCTTTTCATTAATGAATGGAACTTAGTGTTGTTTAATCTTTGTACGGTGTTCTATTTACGTTACTGTATGATGATTTCGTGGTACCTGTATCTAGTTGCATTACTTAATTAACATGTGTTGTGTTGATTCCATGTTGGTTACCATATACTATATTATTATTTATTTGAATGCTGGATTTTGACTTGAGTAAAAAAATTTGTTTAGAAGATCAATGGCCAACGGAAGATCAACGCCCACAGCAGCACAGATCGAGGAAATGATCACTGAACGAGTAGCCGCAGCTTTAGCGAAAATGAACCCCGAAACCCCACCAGTTAACCAGCCCATTCGTAATGGGTTTACTTATAAGGAATTCCAAAGCTGCAAGCCCCACAACTTTAGTGGTACTGAGGGGCCAGTTGGTCTCACTAGGTGGTTTGAGAAATTAGAATATGTGTTCCGTGTAAGCAACTGCTCAGAGATGAACAAAACAAAGTATGCCTCATGTACGCTGTCGGACTGCGCACTAACCTGGTGGAACACACTTGCTTAAGCTAAGGGTATTGATAAGGCGTATGCTACCCCGTGGGAGGAATTTAAGGGGGCTATGATCGAGGAGTACTGCACCAGAACGGAGATACAGAAGATGGAGACTGAGTTTTGGGGACTGAAAGTGGTAGGAAACGATCTTGATGGTTACAACCGTAGGTATCTGGAATTAGCTCTAATGTGTCCCACGATGGTTACCCCGGAGTTTAAGCGAATGGAAAGGTACTTGTGGGGACTTCCTAAGACCATTAAGGGAAATGTCACCTCTTCAAAACCAGCTGACGTCCCAGAAGTTATGCGCATGGCGCACACCTTAATGAACCAAATTATCAACGATGAACCGGAAAAGGCAAAATCCGAATCGGGGGTTAACAGTGAGAAGCGTAAGTGGTTCAACAACAAGGGGAGAGTCTATGATCAAACCCCCGCCAAGAGGCACAACGATGGGAGGAACCCCAATCCGAACACCAACTCGAACCCCAACTACAAGGGTAGTCTGCCACAGTGCAAGAGGTGCTTGCAAGAAGTGCTACAAGCACCATACCGGGTACTGTAATGTTGTCTGTGAAAAGTGCAAAAGGACCGGGCATATTGGCAAGGACTGCAAGATCACCACCATGACTGGGAAGCCGAACCCCACGGGACCGAGAAAGTACTATGAGTGTGGACAACCGTGCCACTTCAAAAATGAGTGTCCCAACAAGCGAAAGGACGGCGGACCACCACGTGGCAGAGCTTTCAACGTAAACGCAAGGGATGCCCGTGAGAATCCCGACTTGGTCACAGGTATATTCACTATCAACAATCTATTAGCTTATGTCCTATCTGATACTGGTGCCGATAGAAGTTATGTATGTAGACACTTTTGCTCTAAGATAAATTGGTTGTTAGTTCCTTTAAAGGAGAGTATGCTTGTAGAGGTAGCTAATGGAAAACTTGAGAAAGTTGACCAAGTTAGCCGAGGAGCTATTATCAACATAGTTGGTGTGGATTTCGAGATTGACTTGATACCCATTAAGTTGGGAAGCTTTGATGTTATTGTCGGTATGGACTGGTTGACCAAGATAAGGGCTGACATTATCTGTGGAGATAAAGCTCTTCGTATACCACACGGAGACGGTGAGCCACTGATTATTTACGGAGAGAGATGTAACTCGAAACTGAATCTCATTAGTTGCATGAAAGCGCAAAAGATCATGAAGAAAGGACGTCTTGCTGTTTTGGCACATGTGAAAACGTTAGAAACTGAGGTGAAGAGCGTGGATGACGTACGAATTGTGAACGAATTTTCCGATGTCTTTCCGGAAGAATTGCCTGGATTGCCGCCACCGAGAGTAGTAGAGTTTCAGATCGATTTAGTGCCAGGAGCTGCACCTGTAGCTTGCGCACCTTATCGACTCACACCTTCCGAAGTGCAAGAGTTGCAGAGTCAATTACAAGAACTGCTAGACCGTGGATTTATCCAACCAAGTTTCTCGCCTTGGGGTGCACCTGTTTTGTTTGTGAAGAATGACGGATCTTTCCGCATGTGTATCGACTACCGTGAACTCAACAAATTGACGATCAAGAATCGGTATCCTCTTCCCTGAATTGACGATCTTTTTGATCAACTACAAGGGTCAAGCGTTTACTCTAAGATCGATTTGCGATCCGGTTATCACCAGTTAAGGGTGAAAGAGAGCGACGTGATAAAGACTGCATTCAGAACTCGTTATGGTCATTATGAGAGTCTCGTGATGCTATTCGGTTTAACCAACGCACCTGCCGTATTCATGGACCTCATGAATCGTATCTACAAGCCATACCTGGATAATTTCGTTATCGTCTTCATAGATGATATTCTCATCTACTCCAAAAGCGAAGAAGAACATGAACAACATCTTCGTCTAGTGTTGGAACTCTTGAGACAAGAGCAACTTTACGCCAAATTCTCCAAGTGTGAGTTTTGGTTGAAGGAAGTCCAATTTCTGGGTCATGTTGTGAGCGACCAGGGTATCAAAGTTGATCCCGCAAAGATTGAAGCTATCAGCAAGTGGAAAACCCCCACTACTCTGACTCATATTCGCCAATTTTTAGGTCTCGTCGGTTACTACCGAAGATTTATTGAAGGTTTCTCTCTGATTGCGCGTCCTTTGACCGCGCTAACTCACAAAGGGAAGAAGTTCATTTGGGAACCCGAACAGGAATCAACATTTCAAACCTTGAAAAAGAAGTTAACCACCGCACCTATCTTATCACTTCCTGAAGGAAGTGACGATTTCGTCGTTTATTGCGACGCTTCGAAAAGTGGTTTTGGTTATGTACTGATGCAACGAACAAAGGTTATCGCTTACGCCTCCCGACAACTGAAGATTCACGAGCGAAATTACACAACGCACGATCTCGAGCTTGGAGTCGTTGTCTTTGCATTAAAACTGTGGAGACACTATCTTTATGGAACCAAGAGCACTATTTTCACCGATCATAAAAGCCTCCAACACATCTTTGATCAAAAGCAACTGAATATGAGACAGCGTCGATGGATTGAGACGCTGAACGACTATGATTATGAACTTCGTTATCACCCTGGCAAGGCCAATGTTGTAGCTGACGCTTTGAGCCGAAAGGAGAGGATGGCACCTCTTCGTGTTCGGGCACTGAACATCACCATTCATTCGAACCTCAATAGCCAGATCCGAGCAGCCCAAGATGAGGCTCTCAAGGAGGAGAATATATCTCATGAATACTTGAACATTCTTGTCTCTCGATTCGAAGTTAAGGAGACTGGACTCCGATGCTATGCCGGAAGAATTTGGGTACCCCGTTATGGAGATCTACGGAACCTTATATTAGATGAAGCCCACAAGTCGAGATATTCGATTCATCCAGGAGCCGGTAAAATGTACCACGATCTCAAGGAACAGTATTGGTGGCAGAATCTTAAGAAGGACGTTGCAACTTACGTTGGTAAGTGTTTGACTTGCTCGAAAGTTAAGGCCGAACATCAGAGGCCTTCTGGGTTACTTCAACAACCGGAAATCCCGCAATGGAAGTGGGAAAGGATAACAATGGATTTCATTACGAAGTTACCAAAGACAGTGGGCGGATACGATACCATCTGGGTTATTGTTGACCGTCTTACTAAATTTGCACACTTTTTAGCCATGAAGGAAACGGATACGATGGAAAGACTCGCTCAACTATACATAAAAGAGGTTGTATCTCGTCATGGTGTGCCCTTATCGATCATCTCAGATCGCGATCCCCGTTTTGCTTCCAGATTTTGGCGTTCTTTGCAAGAAGCCTTGGGAACTCGTCTCGACATGAGTACTGCATATCACCCACAGACCGACGGACAAAGCGAACGCACGATTCAGAATTTGGAGGACATGTTGCGTGCTTGTGCTATTGATTTTGGAAAGGCTTGGGAAACGCAGTTGCCGCTAGCCGAATTCTCTTACAACAACAGTTATCATTCGAGTATTGATGCCGCACCTTTTGAAGTGTTGTATGGCCGCAAGTGCCGATCTCCTATTTGAAACAACTGAGAAGATTGTCCAAATTCAAGCGAGACTCAAGACGGCCCGTGATCGCCAAAAGAGTTATGCCGACCTTAAACGTAAAGACTTTGAATTCAACGTGGGTGACCGTGTAATGTTGAAGGTCGCGCCTTGGAAAGGTGTGATCCGTTTTGGAAAACGTGGGAAGCTCAATCCGCGATACATTGGTCCTTTCGAAATCTTGGAGCGTGTTGGACCCGTTGCTTACCGTTTGGATCTTCCAACTCAATTGAGCTCAGTTCATCCTACCTTTCATGTATCGAATTTGAAGAAGTGTCTTGCTGATCCGAAACATGTCATACCATTAGAGGAACTTACAATTGATGACAAACTCCACTTCGTGGAAGAACCTGTTGAAATTATGGACCGTGAGGTCAAAACCTTGAAACACAACAAGATTCAGATCGTCCGAGTACGATGGAATGCCAAACGAGGACCTGAGTTTACCTGGGAGCGAGAGGATCAAATGATGCAGAAGTATCCTCAACTTTTCCCGACTCCTCCATCTACCTCAGCTTAAAATTTCGGGACGAAATTTTCTTTAACAGGTGGGTAATGTAACTGAAATGTCCCGTTCTTATTGATTAAAAACGTTCCATATTAATTGATTTCGTTGCGAGGTTCTGACCTCTATATGAGACGTTTTTCAAAGACTGCATTCATTTTTAAAACAAACCATAACCTTTATTTCATAAATAAAGATTTAAAAAGCTTTACGTAGATTATCAAATAATGATAATCTAAAATATCCTGTTTACACACGACCATTACATAATGGTTTACAAAACAAATATGTTACATTGAAATCAGTTTCTTGAATGCAGTTTTTACACAATATCATACAAACATGGACTCCAAATCTTGTCCTTATTTTAGTATGCAACAGCAGAAGCTCTTAATATTCACCTGAGAATAAACATGCTTTAAACGTCAACAAAAATGTTGGTGAGTTATAGGTTTAACCTATATATATCAAATCGTAACAATAGACCACAAGATTTCATATTTCAATACACATCCCATACATAGAGATAAAAATCATTCATATGGTGAATACCTGGTAACCGACATTAACAAGATGCATATATTAGAATATCCCCATCATTCCGGGACACCCTTCGGATATGATATAAATTTCAAAGTACTAAAGCATCCGGTACTTTGGATGGGGTTTGTTAGGCCCAATAGATCTATCTTTAGGATTCGCGTCAATTAGGGTGTCTGTTCCCTAATTCTTAGATTACCAGACTTAATAAAAAGGGGCATATTCGATTTCGATAATTCAACCATAGAATGTAGTTTCACGTACTTGTGTCTATTTTGTAAATCATTTATAAAACCTGCATGTATTCTCATCCCAAAATATTAGATTTTAAAAGTGGGACTATAACTCACTTTCACAGATTTTTACTTCGTCGGGAAGTAAGACTTGGCCACTGGTTGATTCACGAACCTATAACAATATATACATATATATCAAAGTATGTTCAAAATATATTTACAACACTTTTAATATATTTTGATGTTTTAAGTTTATTAAGTCAGCTGTCCTCGTTAATAACCTACAACTAGTTGTCCACAGTTAGATGTACAGAAATAAATCGATAAATATTATCTTGAATCAATCCACGACCCAGTGTATACGTATCTTAGTATTGATCACAACTCAAACTATATATATTTTGGAATCAACCTCAACCCTGTATAGCTAACTCCAACATTCACATATAGAGTGTCTATGGTTGTTCCGAAATATATATAGATGTGTCGACATGATAGGTCGAAACATTGTATACGTGTCTATGGTATCTCAAGATTACATAATATACAATACAAGTTGATTAAGTTATGGTTGGAATAGATTTGTTACCAATTTTCACGTAGCTAAAATGAGAAAAATTATATATATCTTGTTTTACACATAACTTCTTCATTTTAAATCCGTTTTGAGTGAATCAAATTTCTATGGTTTCATATTGAACTCTATTTTATGAATCTAAACAGAAAAAGTATAGGTTTATAGTCGGAAAAATAAGTTACAAGTCATTTTTGTAAAGGTAGTCATTTCAGTCGAAAGAACGACATCTAGATGACCATTTTAGAAAACATACTTCCACTTTGAGTTTAACCATAATTTTTGGATATAGTTTCATGTTCATAATAAAAATCATTTTCTCAGAATAACAACTTTTAAATCAAAGTTTATCATAGTTTTTAATTAACTAACCCAAAACAGCCCGCGGTGTTACTACGACGGCGTAAATCCGGTTTTACGGTGTGTTTCGTGTTTCCAGGTTTTAAATCATTAAGTTAGCATATCATATAGATATAGAACATGTGTTTAGTTAATTTTAAAAGTCAAGTTAGAAGGATTAACTTTTTTTTGCGAACAAGTTTAGAATTAACTAAACTATGTTCTAGTGATTACGAGTTTAAACCTTCGAATAAGATAGTTTTATATATATGAATCGAATGATGTTATGAACATCATTACTACCTCAAGTTTAGTAGGTAAACCTACTGGAAGTGACAAGAAATGATCTAGCTTCAAAGGATCTTGGATGGCTTGAAAGTTCTTGAAGTAGGATCATGACACAAAAACAAGTTCAAGTAAGATTTTTACTCGAATTAAGATAGTTTATAGTTATAGAAATTGAATCAAAGTTTGAATATGAATATTACCTTGAATAAGAAAGATAACCTACTGTATATAACAAAGGTTTCTTGATCTTAGATGATTACTTGGAATGGATTAGAAAGCTTGGAAGTAAATTAGTAAACTTGAAGGGCTTTTTGAAGTGTTCTTGAAGTGTTCTTCCTATGATGATTATAGCTTGATTCTTGAAGTGATTTTTGATTATGATGATTAACTACTGGAAAAATACGTTCATAATAGTGTGTGTGTGTGTGTGCTGAGAGAGAATTAGAAAGAGAATTGGAAGTGAAATGGAGTGAATGATGAGTGGTAATTGGTGAGTGGTGAGTGGGGTTAAAAGGAGTTCTAGTTAGTTGACTAGCTCATGGTAGAAGTTAAAATTGATTAGTCATACATGACATAATCAAGAGTGGAATCCCATGCTAGTTCCTATTGGTATATACCCATAGTAAGTACGTTTTGAAGCTGTGTATAATACGGGTAAGAATACGACTAGAATTCTTGATGAAAGAAAAGAATGGGAAAGTAACTGTAACCATTTTCGTTAAGTATGAGTGTTTTGATATATGTCTTGAAGTCTTCCAAAAGTATTTTAATACATCTAAATACACTACATGTATATACATTTTAACTGTGTCGTTAAGTCATCGTTAGTCGTTACATGTAAGTGTTGTTTTGAAACCTTTAAGTTAACGATCTCAATTAATGTTGTTAACCCATTGTTTATTATATCTAATGAGATGTTAAATTATTATATTATCATGATATTATGATATATTAATATATCTTAATATGATATATATATATATATACATTAAAATGTCGTTACAACGATAATCGTTACATATATGTCTCGTTTCGAAATCCTTAAGTTAGTAGTCTTGTTTATATGTATATAACTCATTGTTAATATACTTATGGAGATACTTACTTATCATAATCTCATGTTAACCATATGTATATCCATATATATATATCGTCATGTCGTTTTTACAAGTTTTAACGTTCGTGAATCGCCGGTCAACTTGGGTGGTCAATTGTCAATATGAAACATATTTCAATTAATCAAGTCTTAACGAGTTTGATTGCTTAACATGTTGGAAACATTTAATCATGTAAATATCAATCTCAATTAATATATATAAACATGGAAAAGTTCGGGTCACTACAGTACCTACCCGTTAAATAAATTTCGTCCCGAAATTTTAAGCTGTTGAAGGTGTTGACGAATATTCTGGAAATAGATGCGGGTATTTCTTCTTCATCTGATCTTCACGCTCCCAGGTGAACTCGGGTCCTCTACAAGCATTCCATCGAACCTTAACAATTGGTATCTTGTTTTGCTTAAGTCTTTTAACCTCACGATCCATTATTTCGACGGGTTCTTCGATGAATTGGAGTTTTTCGTTGATTTGGATTTCATCTAACGGAATAGTGAGATATTCTTTAGCAAAACATTTCTTCAAATTCGAGACGTGGAAAGTGTTATGTACAGCCGCGATTTGTTGAGGTAACTCAAGTCGGTAAGCTACTGGTCCGACATGATCAATAATCTTGAATGGTCCAATATACCTTGGATTTAATTTCCCTCGTTTACCAAATCGAAAAACGCCTTTCCAAGGTGCAACTTTAAGCATGACCATCTCTCCAATTTCAAATTCTATATCTTTTCTTTTAATGTCAGCGTAGCTCTTTTGTCGACTTTGGGCGGTTTTCAACCGTTGTTGAATTTGGATGATCTTCTCGGTAGTTTCTTGTATAATCTCCGGACCCGTAATCTGTCTATTCCCCACTTCACTCCAACAAATCGGAGACCTGCACTTTCTACCATAAAGTGCTTCAAACGGCGATATCTCAATGCTTGAATGGTAGCTGTTGTTGTAGGAAAATTCTGCTAACGGTAGATGTCGATCCCAACTGTTTCCAAAATCAATAACACATGCTCGTAGCATGTCTTCAAGTGTTTGTATCGTCGTTTCGCTCTGCCCATCAGTTTGTGGATGATAGGCAGTACTCATGTCTAGACGAGTTCCTAATGCTTGCTGTAATGTCTGCCAGAATCTTGAAATAAATCTGTCATCCCTATCAGAGATAATAGAGATTGGTATTCCATGTCTGGAGATGACTTCCTTCAAATACAGTCGTGCTAACTTCTCCATCTTGTCACCTTCTCTTATTGGCAGGAAGTGTGCTGATTTGGTGAGACGATCAACTATTACCCAAATAGTATCAAAACCACTTGCAGTCCTTGGCAATTTAGTGATGAAATCCATGGTAATGTTTTCCCATTTCCATTCTGGGATTTCGGGTTGTTGAAGTAGACCTGATGGTTTCTGATGCTCAGCTTTGACCTTAAAACACGTCAAACATTCTCCTACGTATTTAGCAACATCGGCTTTCATACCCGGCCACCAAAAATGTTTCTTGAGATCCTTGTACATCTTCCCCGTTCCAGGATGTATTGAGTATCTGGTTTTATGAGCTTCTCTAAGTACCATTTCTCTCATATCTCCAAATTTTGGTACCCAAATCCTTTCAGCCCTATACCGGGTTCCGTCTTCCCGAATATTAAGATGCTGCTCCGATCCTTTGGGTATTTCATCCTTTAAATTTCCTTTTTTTAAAACTCCTTGTTGCGCCTCCTTTATTTGAGTAGTAAGGTTATTATGAATCATTATATTCATAGATTTTACTCGAATGGGTTCTCTGTCCTTCCTGCTCAAGGCATCGGCTACCACATTTGCCTTTCCGGGTGGTAACGAATCTCAAAGTCGTAATCATTCAACAATTCAATCCACCTACGCTGCCTCATATTCAGTTGTTTCTGATTAAATATGTGTTGAAGACTTTTGTGGTCGGTATATATAATACTTTTGACCCCATATAAGTAGTGCCTCCAAGTCTTTAATGCAAAAACAACCGCGCCTAATTCCAAATCATGCGTCGTATAATTTTGCTCGTGAATCTTCAATTGTCTAGACGCATAAGCAATCACCTTCGTTCGTTGCATTAATACACAACCGAGACCTTGCTTTGATGCGTCACAATAAATCACAAAATCATCATTCCCTTCAGGCAATGACAATATAGGTGCCGTAGTTAGCTTTTTCTTCAATAACTGAAACGCTTTCTCTTGTTCATCCTTCCATTCAAATTTCTTCCCTTTATGCGTTAATGCAGTCAAGGGTTTTGCTATTCTGGAAAAGTCTTGGATGAACCTTCTGTAGTAACCAGCTAGTCCTAAAAACTAGCGTATGTGTTTCGGAGTTTTCGGGGTTTCCCACTTTTCAACAGTTTCTATCTTTGCCGGATCCACCTTAATACCTTCTTTGTTCACTATGTGACCGAGGAATTGAACTTCTTCCAACCAAAATGCACACTTTGAAAACTTAGCGTACAATTCTTCCTTCCTCAATACTTCTAACACTTTTCTCAAATGTTCACCGTGTTCTTGCTCATTCTTTGAGTAAATAAGTATGTCATCAATGAAAACAATGACAAACTTGTCAAGGTATGGTCCACACACTCGGTTCATAAGGTCCATGAACACAGCTGGTGCATTAGTTAAACCAAACGGCATGACCATAAACTCGTAATGACCGTAACGTGTTCTGAAAGCAGTCTTTGGAATATCATCTTCCTTCACCCGTATTTGATGATACCCGGAACGTAAGTCAATCTTTGAATAAACAGATGAGCCTTGTAGTTGATCAAATAAGTCGTCGATTCTCGGTAGTGGGTAGCGGTTCTTGATGGTAAGTTTGTTCAACTCTCGGTAGTCGATACACAACCTGAATGTACCATCTTTCTTCTTGACAAACAAAACAGGAGCTCCCCACGGTGATGTGCTTGTTCGAATGAAACCACGCTCTAAAAGTTCTTGTAATTGGCTTTGCAGTTCTTTCATCTCGCTGGGTGCGAGTCTGTAAGGAGCACGAGCTATTGGTGCAGCTCCTGGTACAAGATCTATTTGAAATTCAACGGATCGATGTGGGGGTAATCCCGGTAATTCTTTCGGAAATACATCGGAAAATTCTTTTGCGACGGGAACATCATTGATGCTCTTTTCTTCAGTTTGTACTTTCTCGACGTTTGCTAGAACAGCATAGCAACCTTTTCTTATTAGTTTTTGTGCCTTCAAATTACTAATAAGATGTAGCTTCGTGTTGCCCTTTTCTCCGTACGCCATTAAGGGTTTTCCTTTTTCTCGTATAATGCGAATTGCATTTTTGTAACAAACGATCTCTGCTTTCACTTCTTTCAACCAGTCCATACCGATTATCACATCAAAACTCCCTAACTCTACTGGTATCAAATCAATCTTAAATATTTCGCTAACCAGTTTAATTTCTCGATTCCGACATATATTATCTGCTGAAATTAATTTACCATTTGCTAATTCGAGTAAAAATTTACTATCCAAAGGCGTCAATGGACAACTTAATTTAGTACAAAAATCTCTACTCATATAGCTTCTATCCGCACCCGAATCAAATAAAACGTAAGCAGATTTATTGTCAATAAGAAACGTACCCGTAACAAGCTCCGGGTCTTCCTGTGCCTCTGCCGCATTAATATTGAAAACTCTTCCGCGGCCTTGTCCATTCATGTTCTCCTGGTTCGGGCAATTTCTAATAATGTGGCCCGGTTTTCCACATTTATAACAAACTACATTGGCATAACTTGCTCCGACACTACTTGCTCCGCCATTACTCGTTCCGACACCATTTGTTCCTTTCGTTCTATTAACCCCTGGTCCGTAGACCTCACACTTCGCCGCGCTATGACCATTTCTTTTACACTTGTTGCAAAATTTGGTGCAGAACCCCGAGTGATACTTTTCACACCTTTAGCATAGCTGCTTCTGATTGTTGTTGTTGTTGCGGTTATTATTGTTGTTGGGATGATTGTTGTAGTTGTTGTTGTTGTTGTTGTTGTTGTTGGGCCGTTTGTTGTAGTTGCGATTGATGTTGCGATTGTTGGGATAATTGTTGCGATTATTGTTGTAATTGCTGTTGTTGTTGTATTGGTGATTCTTATCACCGTTTTCCTCCCACTTTCTTTTGATTTGCTTCACATTGGCCTCTTCAGCAGTCTGTTCTTTAATTCTTTCTTCAATCTGGTTCACTAGTTTGTGAGCCATTCTACATGCCTGTTGTATGGAGGCGGGCTCGTGTGAACTTATATCTTCTTGGATTCTTTCCGGTAATCCTTTCACAAACGCGTCGATCTTCTCTTCCTCATCTTCGAATGCTCCCGGACACAATAGGCACAATTCTGTGAATCGTCTTTCGTACGTGGTAATATCAAATCCTTGGGTTCGTAACCCTCTAAGTTCAGTCTTGAGCTTATTGACCTCGGTTCTGGGACGGTACTTCTCGTTCATCAAGTGCTTGAATGCTGACCATGGTAGTGCGTACGCATCGTCTTGTCCCACTTGCTCTAGATAGGTATTCCACCATGTTAACGCAGAACCTGTGAAGGTATGCGTAGCGTACTTCACTTTGTCCTCTTCAGTACACTTACTTATGGCAAACACCGATTCGACCTTCTCGGTCCACCGTTTCAATCCGATCGGTCCTTCGGTTCCATCAAATTCCAAAGGTTTGCAGGCAGTGAATTCTTTGTAGGTGCATCCTACACGATTTCCTGTACTGCTAGATCCAAGGTTATTGTTGGTATGTAGCGCAGCCTGTACTGCGGCTATGTTTGAAGCTAGAAAAGTACGGAATTCCTCTTCATTCATATTCACGGTGTGTCGAGTAGTCGGTGCCATTTCCTTCAAAATAGTCAAATGGAACAAGTTAATCATACAGAATATTAAGAGTAGTTAATAGTATTTCGTAGCATAATATGAACTCATTTATAAAAGCTTTTTCTTCATATTAGCGTTTTTTAAGTTTAAATTCGGGTAGTACCAACCCGTTAAGTTCATACTTAGTAGCTAATATACAATTCAACTACTACAATTCTATATGAAAAACTGATTATAATACTATTTCGCGTTCAAACTTTTATACAATATTTTACAAACTTACAATACCGCTTATTTTACATAAAGCATGAAATATAGCACACAATAACTTTGATACAAGATAGTTGTGAAGATAATTCTAGCTAGTACACAGGTCGTTCAGCAAAGGCAATAAAGACACGTAATTCATACGTCCAGAAACAAGTCATGCATTCTGGTTTTACTAGGACTACTTCCCATCCTTGGTCTTGTGGAACATAACCGTTATGGCCGTTGATAAGACAGCGTGTTGTAACGTCGTCAAAGGGACGAGGGTTACGTAATGTCCAACAGTCCCGTAACAATCTAAAAACCTCATTTCTTACCCCAATTACCGACTCCGTCACTTGTGGGAACGTTTTGTTTAATAGTTGTAGGCCGATGTTCTTGTTCTCACTTTGGTGAGAAGCGAACATTACTAATCCGTAAGCATAACATGCTTCTTTATGTTGCATGTTAGCCGCTTTTTCTAAATCACGAAGTCCAATATTCGGATATATTGAGTCAAAATAATTTCTTAACCCATTGCGTAAAATAGCATTTGGGTTCTCCGCAATATATGCGGCAAAGTAAACACATCGTAACTTATGGATTTCCCAATGTGATATCCCCCATCTTTCAAATGAAAGCCTTTTATAAATCAAGGCATTCTTGGAACGTTCTTCGAATGTCTTACAAACTGATCTCGCCTTAAATAGTTGTGCCGAAGAATTCTGACCGACTCTAGACAAGATTTCATCAATCATGTCTCCGGGTAGGTCTCTTAAAATATTGGGTTGTCTATCCATTTTGTGTTTTTATACTGTAAAATAGAACAAGAGTTAGATTCATAAAAAAAAATACTTATTAATACAATCAATTTTTACATATATCATAAAGCATAAGCACACTATATTACATATATTACACCACACGAATACAACTATCTTATTCCGACTCGCTTGTTTCTTCTTCTTCAGTTTTGGTTCGTTTTGCCAAGTTTCTAGGGATATATGATGTTCCCCTAATACGAGCCGTCGTTTTTCACATTGGTTTAGAAAAACCTGGTGGTTTAGAGGTTCCCGGGTCATTGTTACAACTTAAGGACTTCGGGGGTTGACGATACATATAAAGTTCATCGGGGTTGGAATTAGATTTCTCTATTTTTATGCCCTTTCCCTTATTATTTTCTTTTGCCTTTTTAAATTTAGTTGGGGTAATTTCTATAACATCATCGTAATTCTCGTCGGAATCCGATTCATCGGAGAATTGGTAATCCTCCCAATATTTTGCTTCCTTGGCGGAAACACCATTGACCATAATTAACCTTGGTCGGTTGGTTGAGAATTTTCTTTTACTTAACCGTTTTATTATTTCCCCCACCGGTTCTATTTCTTTATCCGGTTCCGATTCTTCTTCCGGTTCCGATTCTTCTTCCGGTTCCGACTCTTCTTCCGGTTCCTCTTCGGGAACTTGTGAATCAGTCCACGAATCATTCCAATTTATATTTGACTCTTCATTATTATTAGGTGAGTCAATGGGACTTTTTCTAGAGGTAGACATCTATCACATAATATCAAACGCGTTAAGAGATTAATATATCACATAATATTCACATGTTAAAAATATATAGTTTCCAACAAAATTTGTTAAGCAATCATTTTTCAAGTAAACACGGTCGAAGTCCAGACTCACTAATGCATCCTAACAAACTCGATAAGACACACTAATGCAAAATTCTGGTTCTCTAAGACCAACGCTCGGATACCAACTGAAATGTCCCGTTCTTATTGATTAAAAACGTTCCATATTAATTGATTTCGTTGCGAGGTTTTGACCTCTATATGAGACGTTTTTCAAAGACTGCATTCATTTTTAAAACAAACCATAACCTTTATTTCATAAATAAAGGTTTAAAAAACTTTACGTAGATTATCAAATAATGATAATCTAAAATATCATGTTTACACACGACCATTACATAATGGTTTACAATACAAATATGTTACATTGAAATCAGTTTCTTGAATGCAGTTTTTACACAATATCATACAAACATGGACTCCAAATCTTGTCCTTATTTTAGTATGCAACAGCGGAAGCTCTTAATATTCACCTGAGAATAAACATGCTTTAAACGTCAACAAAAATGTTGGTGAGTTATAGGTTTAACCTATATATATCAAATCGTAACAATAGACCACAAGATTTCATATTTCAATACACATCCCATACATAGAGATAAAAATCATTCATATGGTGAACACCTGGTAACCGACATTAACAAGATGCATATATAAGAATATCCCCATCATTCCGGGACACCCTTCGGATATGATATAAATTTCAAAGTACTAAAGCATCCGGTACTTTGGATGAGGTTTGTTAGGCCCAATAGATCTATCTTTAGGATTCGCGTCAATTAGGGTGTCTGTTCCCTAATTCTTAGATTACCAGACTTAATAAAAAGGGGCATATTCGATTTCGATAATTCAACCATAGAATGTAGTTTCACGTACTTGTGTCTATTTTGTAAATCATTTATAAAACCTGCATGTATTCTCATCCCAAAATATTAGATTTTAAAAGTGGGACTATAACTCACTTTCACAGATTTTTACTTCGTCGGGAAGTAAGACTTGGCCGCTGGTTGATTCACGAACCTATAACAATATATACATATATATCAAAGTATGTTCAAAATATATTTACAACACTTTTAATATATTTTGATGTTTTAAGTTTATTAAGTCAGCTGTCCTCGTTAATAACCTACAACTAGTTGTCCACAGTTAGATGTACAGAAATAAATCGATAAATATTATCTTGAATCAATCCACGACCCAGTGTATACGTATCTCAGTATTGATCACAACTCAAACTATATATATTTTGGAATCAACCTCAACCCTGTATAGCTAACTCCAACATTCACATATAGAGTGTCTATGGTTGTTCCGAAATATATATAGATGTGTCGACATGATAGGTCGAAACATTGTATACGTGTCTATGGTATCTCAAGATTACATAATATACAATACAAGTTGATTAACTTATGGTTGGAATAGATTTGTTACCAATTTTCACGTAGCTAAAATGAGAAAAATTATCCAATCTTGTTTTACCCATAACTT
This sequence comes from Rutidosis leptorrhynchoides, assembly GCF_046630445.1. Classification (NCBI taxonomy): domain Eukaryota; kingdom Viridiplantae; phylum Streptophyta; class Magnoliopsida; order Asterales; family Asteraceae; genus Rutidosis; species Rutidosis leptorrhynchoides. The sequence goes on along the minus strand of NC_092338.1, from coordinate 283,449,165 downwards.
CTTCATTTTAAATCCGTTTTGAGTGAATCAAATTGCTATGGTTTCATATTGAACTCTATTTTATGAATCTAAATAGAAAAAGTATAGGTTTATAGTCGGAAAAATAAGTTACAAGTCGTTTTTGTAAAGGTAGTCATTTCAGTCGAAAGAACGACGTCTAGATGACCATTTTAGAAAACATACTTCCACTTTGAGTTTAACCATAATTTTTGGATATAGTTTCATGTTCATAATAAAAATCATTTTCTCAGAATAACAACTTTTAAATCAAAGTTTATCATAGTTTTTAATTAACTAACCCAAAACAGCCCGCGGTGTTACTACGACGGCGTAAATCCGGTTTTACGGTGTTTTTCGTGTTTCCAGGTTTTAAATCATTAAGTTAGCATATCATATAGATATAGAACATGTGTTTAGTTAATTTTAAAAGTCAAGTTAGAAGGATTAACTTTTGTTTGCGAACAAGTTTAGAATTAACTAAACTATGTTCTAGTGATTACGAGTTTAAACCTTCGAATAAGATAGTTTTATATATATGAATCGAATGATGTTATGAACATCATTACTACCTCAAGTTTAGTAGGTAAACCTACTGGAAGTGACAAGAAATGATCTAGCTTCAAAGGATCTTGGATGGCTTGAAAGTTCTTGAAGTAGGATCATGACACAAAAACAAGTTCAAGTAAGATTTTTACTCGAATTAAGATAGTTTATAGTTATAGAAATTGAATCAAAGTTTGAATATGAATATTACCTTGAATAAGAAAGATAACCTACTGTATATAACAAAGGTTTCTTGATCTTAGATGATTACTTGGAATGGATTAGAAAGCTTGGAAGTAAATTAGTAAACTTGAAGGGCTTTTTGAAGTGTTCTTGAAGTGTTCTTCCTATGATGATTATAGCTTGATTCTTGAAGTGATTTTTGATTATGATGATTAACTACTGGAAAAATACGTTCATAATAGTGTGTGTGTGTGTGTTGAGAGAGAATTAGAAAGAGAATTGGAAGTGAAATGGAGTGAATGATGAGTGGTAATTGGTGAGTGGTGAGTGGGGTTAAAAGGAGTTCTAGTTAGTTGACTAGCTCATGGTAGAAGTTAAAATTGATTAGTTATACATGACATAATCAAGAGTGGAATCCCATGCTAGTTCCTATTGGTATATACCCATAGTAAGTACGTTTTGAAGCTGTGTATAATACGGGTAAGAATACGACTAGAATTCTTGATGAAAGAAAAGAATGGGAAAGTAACTGTAACCATTTTCGTTAAGTATGAGTGTTTTGATATATGTCTTGAAGTCTTCCAAAAGTATTTTAATACATCTAAATACACTACATGTATATACATTTTAACTGAGTCGTTAAGTCATCGTTAGTCGTTACATGTAAGTGTTGTTTTGAAACCTTTAAGTTAACGATCTCAATTAATGTTGTTAACCCATTGTTTATTATATCTAATGAGATGTTAAATTATTATATTATCATGATATTATGATATATTAATATATCTTAATATGATATATATATATATATATATATATATATATATATATATATATATATACATTTAAATGTCGTTACAACGATAATCGTTACATATATGTCTCGTTTCGAAATCCTTAAGTTAGTAGTCTTGTTTATATGTATATAACTCATTGTTAATATACTTATGGAGATACTTACTTATCATAATCTCATGTTAACCATATGTATATCCATATATATATCGTCATGTCGTTTTTACAAGTTTTAACGTTCGTGAATCGCCGGTCAACTTGGGTGGTCAATTGTCTATATGAAACATATTTCAATTAATCAAGTCTTAACGAGTTTGATTGCTTAACATGTTGGAAACATTTAATCATGTAAATATCAATCTCAATTAATATATATAAACATGGAAAGGTTCGGGTCACTACAGTAACGACCCTGGATTTTCCAACGTATATTTATTAATATTTATTATTAATGCTTGTGTTCTAATAAACGTGTTCTTATACGTGTTACTTGTTACCGTATTTAACTTTTCATGGCCCGACTTGTCTTTGTGACACACGAACTTTTCACGAATAATATTTAGAATATTATTTGCATTCATGATTAATTATTATTAATCATTTTTAATTAACTAAGGTTAGTAGTTAATTACTTGGACTTTATTTAATTTGTTGATTACTTGGACTTAGACTCATGTTAATGGACTTGGAAGCCCACCCTACTTCTCTTAATGGATTAATTAAGAGCCCACTTTTATGCTAGTAACTTATTAAGTTTAAACTTGAATTAATCAACTTGTTGAAAGACTAGTTACATGCATACTTACACCATATTCCCATACCATTTAACTTTAATACCACTTCAAGCTCACACCATTCTCCCATGTATGAAAGTAGATTTGGACCTTGCCTGTTTTGTGGCTCCTTGAACCGTCAGCTTAGGTAGAGTGGGAGGGAGGTTTTGTTTCAATTTTTGGTTACTTATTCTCTAGTATTACTTCACTTTTCACACACACAAACTCATACTTTCTTTCTCTCATCTCATTTTCTCTCTACTTTGTAAGTAACAAGCTTTCCTTTTCTTTCTTTTTCCTTCTTAAACCCGAACCTAAACATCATCATTCTTACTTGTTTAATTACTTGTAGTTGTTTGTTGTTGTTAAAGATCAAATTCTCTTACTTGTATCTTCATGTAATCTTGGTTACTTCCATCTTTTGTTTGTAAAGAACCAAGAACAAGAACCTAAACTTTCTAGTTTATGGTTCTACACTTAATGTTTTAAAGATTTAAAGTTCATGAGTTTTAAAATCATACGTGTGTTCATGTTTGTAAACTTAAGGTTTACTTTCTTAAAAGATCAAAGCCTTGGCTTGAATCTTTCTAAGTATGAACAACCATGAACTTATTACTTGTAAATTTAGTTTATTTCTTCATGTTATGTACTTTTAAATTCGTGATTTGTTGTTTGTTAGTCAAGTGTTACTAGTTAATCTTGATCTCATTTTTCTTGAACTAAAGTTAACTTTGTAAGTTCAAGAACATGGAAGTATAACTTTCTAGTTATAACTTCAAACACTTATGTTGGATCTAAGTTTATATAGCTTATGGTCTTCTTATTTTGCTGTAAATAAGAGCTTACAAGCTTACATACATTTTTCAAGTTGAAAATCTAAGTTTCATAACTTATGGTTTCATTAAAGTGAAGATCCAAGTTCTATAACTTAGGATCTAACTTAAGAACACTAGATCTAGACTTTCTAGTCTAGGATCTTTAAGATCTAGCTAAGATCTAAGTTCTACAACTTAAGATCTTGTTTATTTAGTTTACTTTCAAGTTTGTAGCTTAATATTACTTTTATAACTCATGTATGTGTCGGATCTAAGATCTTGATGTAACTTTGGTTCATCAAACTACATACAACTCTTAAGTGAGTTGTGCCACATATCTTAGACTTACATTAGTGTTATGATGGTCAAACCTTGGTTAAGATGATGCAAGCACATCAACGAGTTGTACACTTGAAGCTATACGCATCAAGGATGAAAACCGTGATGAGCATCAAGCACCGAGAACCCACCGGAACACCTTTCTTACTGTTTTCTGGAACTGATCAGACCACCTGGGCTACGGGAAAGTTAATTTTCAGTTAGTTCGGTTCGAGTAGATGATTTTCCGTTTAGACCTCGTCTTAATCCGAGTTACGGTTTAGGATCTATGGCCTCCCGAAAGTCACTACACCCAATTAACGTTGTGCTGAAATTTCTGACCTACTCGCACTTAAATCGTCACCACGGTCAAACGAAGACGAGTTTGGCTCTGGAAATTGGTCAGTACCTAGGGGACTCATATACGGAGCCATGGCCACTGGTCTCACCTCATTTTAGTTTGTATAGAGGTTGTGGCGACTGAACGAAGTCAGCCTTTATTGCAAACCCTTGTCTTGACTTAAAACTTACTTTACACTTTTTGTTTAATGATGAATGATGATGGTACTTAAGACCTAATTTACATACTTTTAAACCTTTGGGAACGATTTACTGACTTAGTAGCTTTTGACTTAGGTTGAGGACCTTCCGGACCAACCACTTGCTTACTATTCCCGCGTATCGACTTTTACTACTTTCCACTGTGAGTTATAGCATCCCTTTTTACTTTAACTATTTTGGGAACTGAGAATACATGCGCATTTTACGTTTTACATGCTAGGCACGAGTACTTAAACTTTATATATGTGTGGGTTATACAACGGCATAAACTTTCCCCTTAGCTCGGTAACGTTTAGTCATTGGTCTTTGAACCGGTGAACGCGAATCTTAGATATGGATCCATAGTGTTTGACATCCCCACTCGAGCTAGTAGCGCTAGCATTTAACGAGTGTTTAATACTTCGTAAATATACGCACTCGCCAAGTGTACTTTTAGGGGGTTATAAACGTTAAGTTAGTTACCAAGTGCCCACGGTTGAACATATACTTTTCATACTGTTTTGAAACGCTGTTTGAAGCACTGAAATCTCGTGGCCTACCTTACATTACTGTTATACTTAAACTATAGCTCACCAACCTTTGTGTTGACGTTTTTAAGCATGTTTTTCTCAGGTGCTTAAGGTTTGCTTGCTTCCGTTGTAGTTGTCATGCTTTGTAGACTCCCGCTGCGCTTATTAGAGATGTCACCGCATCAAACGTTTAATTTGCATTCAAACAATGTTATTTTTGAAACAATGTATTTGTAACGACCTATGGGTCACGTACTATTATTTTTGCTTGCTATTCGTAGAAGCATACTTTCGGATGTTAAACATTTGACGTTGGTTAAAACGTCACCTTTTATCATGAATGCAAACTCTTTTTGAAACAGCATATAGTATTTGACCTTGTAATGATCCTGTTGTTGATGATTCGTACACGATGGTTTTGTACGGGGCATCACAGCCACCATCAACTCAATCAACCAACACAAGCCAAATAAACGACTAAACTAGCCAATTAGCTAGTCTTCTTAAAAATAGCATGAATTTTCGATAGCCCAAGTTATCCGACACTCTAAAAATTGGGTTGAACTTGAATAGTTCCAATTTTGCTCTCTAGTCCAGGATGATGAAGGTGGCTATTAGAGGCAGATCCAAAGCTCTCCTTGCTCATCTAACTTCGAACCCTATTGATACGAGTCATAAAGACTACGATCAATGGGAACAAGAGGACCTTATAGTGTTCTCATGGCTGATACAGAATATCGAGACAAGTTTAGCAAGCAATTTGACATCTTTTTCAACAACAAAACTGCTATGGGATGCTTTAATTACAACCTATAGCGGTGGTGTTGATAAACTCCAAACCTACAATCTTTATGTCAAAGCAACCGAAATCAAACAAGGTAATATGAACCTTGAAGAATTGTGGGTCCGGATGCAGGTCATTTGGGGAGAATTGGAAACCAGAGATCCAAATCCCATGGAAAATGCCTCAGACATCATCAGATACAACAAAATTAGGGCTGAACACAAACTTTTTCAGTTTTTAAATGCCTTAGATCGAAAGTTTGACACTATAAAAAGAGATTTGCTCCGTTTAAATCCAATACCAACGGCGGAGGAGGCTTACACTGCCGTCAGAAAAGAAGCAGCACACAGACGAATTCTGGGGTTATCATCAAATGATCTTTCAACTCATCATGACATTGCTACTGGGTTAGCAGCAATCAATGGCAAAAGATCATCAAATCATCTAACCAAACCGACCCGTGTCAACATCCCACAAAAGATTGATAAATCGAAGCTAAAATGCATCGAGTGTGGGAAATCGAGGCATATCGTCGATCAATGTTTCAGACTAAAAGGATATCCGGAATGGTGGACGAAACCAGGCAAGGCTGCGGCGGCCGTGGACGAGCTAACTACCACCACCACCACCGATCAAGGATTCGGTGGTGTGACAACCTCTCATGAAACCACTGGTATGAATCGCCCTTTTGTTTCCTTTTTCCAGATTAAAACTTAATTAGGGTTAGAAGGGTTGTTGGGGATATTAAACAGAAACCAGAGAATGGGCTTATTGGGTTTAGTAAACAACAAGGGGAGGTTGGGCTATTTAATAAACATAAGGGGAATGTTGGGCTACTTAAAGGAGTTGGGTTATCTAAACCCAAATTACTGACCAGGCCTAGCACATGGGCTAAGATTAAAAGTAGTCAAAGACCACAAACCTCTAAACTTCCTAATGGGTCAGATCAGTCCAAACAAAAATTTGGGCCCAATGTTGTAACTAAAATTAACACTAAAATTAAAAATATTCCCTAACCGATTGTGTGTCAAAAAAAAAAAAAAAAAAAAAAAAATAATACTCCGCTTTAACTAAAATACAAAGAGATTCCCCTGAAGCAAACATTGTCTCAAAAATTTCAAATCTGAGTCTTGGATTTTCGATTGTGGGGCAACGGATACTATGACCTTTGACGAAATAGATATTATTTTAAAAATGAAACCTAGGAAAAATACGATTCAAACGGCTAACGGGGAATTTGTTCAAGTTAAAAGTGGTGGTACTATTGAGATTTCACCAAATATTAAATTACCTAATTGTCTATATATACCAATTTTATCTCATAAGCTGTTATCGGTAAGCCATATTACAAAAGAACTAAACTGTAGAGTCCTAATGTATCAGACTTTCTGCATCTTGCAGGACATCAGGACGGAAATGTTGATTGGGCGTGGCACTGAAAAATGGGGGTTATACTATGTTGACAAAGTTTCTCAACAAGGTATCGTGTCCCTTGCTCACGGAACACCTACAAGGGAAGCTTGGTTGTAGCATAGAAGATTGGGTCATCCGTGAGCCGGATATTTACATACGTTAGTTCCTAGTTTATTTCCCTCGAATGTCGTTTTAAATTGTTAAACTTGTATTTTGGCTAAAAGTAACCGTAGTACTTTTAAACCTAGTAATACTAGAAAAGATGTACCGTTTGCTTTAATTCATTCTGATGTGTGGGGTCCAGCTCTGGTTAATGGGGAAAAACTTCCGATATTTTGTCCTCTTTATTAATGATCATACAAGAATGATGTGAATTTATTTTCTAACCCACAAATCTGAAGTTTTTGAAAAATTTTCCCATTTCTATTAAATGGTGCAAACTCAATTTAACAAAAACATCCAGATGTTAAGATCCGATAATCAAAGCGAATTTTTTAATACTTTAATGAAACAATTTTGTGAAAATAAGGGTATTATTCACCAAACGTCTTGCGCTCATACTCCCGAACAAAACGGAGTAGCCGAAGGAAAGAATCGACTACTCTTAGAAATGACAAGAGCGTTGTTAATTGAATCCAAGGTTCCGAAGGCCCGTACCTATCTTATCAGTCGTTTACCCACTAAAGTTTTAGGCACAAAAAGTCCTAAAGATACTCTCTCTCCATACTCTTCCGACTTCATTTAGCCTCAACCCGCGAATATTTTAGTGCTCAGTCTTTGTCCACATTCCAACTCATGAGCGTACCAAACTTGATCCATGTGCGAAAAAATGTGTCATGGTAGGCTATGGAATAAACCAAAAAGGATATCCGTGTTATAGCCCTAAAAGACGTCACGTCTTTACTACAATGAACTGTAATTTTATTGAAACGAAATATTTTTATAATACCCAACTCACGAGTGAGGGTGAGAAAGAAGATATCGACACTCTAAGTTGGGTACAATGGATACCTAGACAAGATGATATCCAACCACCTATACCAAATTCCGACCCCCAACATCAACACAAAATTCCAATCCCGAATCACTAAGCACTGAACCCATTGAAATTCTTCCAAACAGTGAACAGATAGGTCAAGAGGAACAAAACAGTCAAACTGATGATACACCACTTGACAACAATTCAACTTCCGCTGAAACCAATGGAAGATATGTGTTACCCCGGAGTATCAACAGAGGTGTACCAACGAAAAGATACTCTCCGAAAAAGGAAAATCAAAGATCAAGGTATCCCACTGCTAATATAGCATAAGGAAACCTATCGAGTGAAGCACAGAAATTCGACTCTGCCTTATATTCTGAAGAGATTCCAACAACCGTTGATCAAGCTATGAAATCTGAAAAATGGAAAAAGGCTATGGAAGAAGAAATAGGAGCACTTAAGAAAAATGACACCTGGGAAAAATGTGTTATACCTCAAAGTAAAAAACCCGTAGGATGCCGGTGGGTATTTACAATAAAACGCAAACCAGATGGCACCATTGAACGATATAAAGCTCGTTTTGTTGCCAAAGAATATACTCAAACCTATGGGATAGATTATTCTGAGACTTTTTCCCCGGTTGCAAAGATTGATACTATCAGAGTTCTCTTCTCTATCGCTGCAAATGAAGACCGGTCACTTCATCAATTTGATGTGAAAAATGCTTTCCTTCATGGTGAATTAAAAGAAGAGGTTTATATGGATACTCCACCAGGATTTGCGGGAAACTTCAATGATAGGGAAGTTTGTCGACTTAAAAAATCTTTATATGGGCTAAAACAATCTTCACGGGCTTGGTTTGGGAAATTTACGTTATTTATGAAAAAATATGATTTTAAACAAAGTAACTCGAATTATACTCTCTTTTTTAAACGAAAAGGAAATTTAATTACTTATTTAATCATTTATATTGATGATATGATAATAACATGAAATGATAAAGAAGAAATTTCTAACTTAAAAATGAACTTATTTAAAGAATTTGAAATGAAAGACTTGAGCAGACTTAAATATTTTTTGAGGATTGAGGTATTACGATCCCAACAAAGAATATTTATCTGTCAAAAGAAGTATATTCTTGATTTTCTTGCAGAGACAGGTATGATTGATTGCAAACCAGCTGATACTCCAATGATTCCAAAACAAAAGCTGTATATGGAAGATGAAGCTGATCTTGCTGATAGAGGGCAATACCAAAGGATAGTGGGAAAACCATCTATCTTGCTCACACTCGACCAGAAATAGCACATGCAGTAGGAGTTGTGAGTCAATTCATGCATCAACCACATGTTCACCATATGGAAGCTGTAATGAGAATCATCAGATATTTAAAGAAAACGGCGAAAAATGGAGTTTTTTTTAAAAGGCATGGACACCTAAAGACTCAAATATATACAGATGCAAGCTGGGCTGGAGAAAAAGGGGATAGAAAATCTACATCCGGATTCTCCTCAGTCGTCGGAGGTAATCTAGTAACATGGAGAAGTAAGAAGCAAAAGGTTGTCTCACTCTCAAGTGCCAAGTCAAAATTTATAGGAATAGCGAAAGGAGTAGTCGAAGCCCTATGGGATCTAAAAGTTGCTTACAGAGATTGGTTTTCCACCTAAGGAAGCCATTCAAAGTTTCTGCGACAACGAAGCAGCAATTGCCATCTCAGAGAATCCTGTTCAGCATGACCGTACTAAACACGTTGAAATAGATTGACATTTTATCCGGAAAAAGTTAGACAATGAAATCATTTCTCTTCCATCTATCAGATCAGAAGACCAACTAGCTAATATCCTGACCAAGTCAGTCAACGGGAGATTATTCAATGAAGTCCTTGGCAAGCTGAATATTGAAAACCCCACTATTCAGCTTGAGGGGGAGTGTTAAAGAATACAACCACTTACCTGCACTTGGAGTATTACCTTTTAAGGTAAGTTGACCTTAGGAACAGATAAAGGCATTCTCATCCTTTCCCATTAAAGGTTCTCACAAGATGCCATAATATCAGAAAGTCAACCACGTCAAGACAGGATAACGGATACCAGCTACTGCATATTTCCCTTTTCATAAAAGTGGTTCCAAAAACAAATATGGAGCCTCACTCTTAATAGAAATAGCTGTTAGTCTCTTGGTGCATATAAGCACACTTTGTAATGAGTTAGAATTCAATTCAATTGTATCAGACTATCATTAATGCAATACAAGATCAAATTCTTTACTTGAAATCAAAACCATATAGAACCTTGTCAAGATAAGACAAGAAGCCACTTGTCTGATACAAGATAATCATTAAAGACTTAGTCTACGAATAATACATCATTTTAGAAACTCTGGCAACGTTGTTACTATATATTAGTCACCTATATGGCTCATTAACTGCCTACAGAAGACAAATTTAATTTTGTTAAAAAAAAAAAAACTATATAGCAAAATGATGATACCAAATTAAGCTTCCCACATAGAAATGTGTTCTTTACTTCTAACTTATACCGTGTTACGTATCTATCAGTAAAACACAAGTGTAATTGACTAAGAAATATACTTATTTGGAACTCACATAAACAGGGAACAATATAAACAATCACTATCTCATAAACAACAACCTCTATATGTAACAATAAACATACAGTAACATAACAGTGGGTTTTGATCTTATCCATCCAGTAACAATACTTGCAGTTCCCAAAAAGTTCATGTTCAGCCCTTAAAGTAATGTAAGCCTGTAACAGGCTAAACTGATGGAATAAAAAACTTATAACATAATAGGTTAAACAGGTCAAAGAGGCTGAAATTCGCCCAAAAAGTACTTGGGCATAAAACATCCTATATATCGATTTTTAATATTAACCATATTATTTACATGTTGCAGCAGCGTCATTTCAAAACGGATGGTTACCCTCACAACCCATTTTGACACATAACAAAGATTGAGCATTTTGACTTGTTACCCAATCCACCTTACCTTCCACCACAATTCTCCACCTCTATAAATACACAACTCAAATTAGATTGCAATTAGACTATCTGATCTCTGCAACACAGATAGTGAGTAGAATATCACAAAAATATGATAATAAGTATGGAAGTACAAACATAAATGTCACATAATTAACACCCGCAAAAATATCATCTACTTTTCTAACAGTATCTTTAAATAAGTGAAAAAATCAACCACAACTGATTCTGTCTCAGGCTTAACATCAACTTCTAATTTAATATCATCACCCGATTCTGATTCAGGCTTAACATCAACTTCTAATATCATAATCGCTCATATGTAGAAAATAGAGTATAGACCAACATAGAATCCAAGTATTTGTTACAAGTATGTAGAATCAAAATTGAAATAGCTAAGGTTAAGAAAAATGATATATAAACAAGTTGTGACACTCTTCTAAATTGATAAGTATCATCAATCAATTAAAAGGAAACCAAAATTATATCAATCTACAAAAGTAAACCAGGCAAACAAATTAATTAACAAATGCATACATATATGAACGAATGAATACAGATTAATTAAGATGTCCAAGAATAAAATTACTCATAAACATATTATTGAGAAAGAAGATCGATTGGATGAATAAGTTACCTCCGATGATGGTTACGGAGAGAACAGTGATCATCGATTGAAATTGAATGTGTAAATTAATTCAATTTTTGGGGATAAAAGGCGGGGTAGGTTAAAATTGTAAATAATTCCAGTATGAAGATTTTGGGATAAACAGGGGGCTTTTATATTTTATTTTATTGCTGTTTTAACAAAATTATTATTGTACGCAGTATTTTTTAAACTTTTGTGTAACTTGTATTCCAACCAAGGTTGTAAAAATCGTGAGTCGGGAACGCATCGGTCGAGACCTAAAAAGGACGCGTCGGCCGAATCGGTGACGCGTCGGGGACGCATCGGTCGTTGACCAACGTTGACTTTATTAACTCCGTCAACAATGCTCCCAATCCCTACCTCCCCTTTCACCCCCAATCCCCCACCGCCACCAAAGAACACCGACGGTCACCACCACAAACCGCCACCTCCACCCTTCACCTCCAACAACGACAGCCATCTCCCACCACCGCCACCTATACCCGCCGTCAACAATCACAATAACCCTCCAACAACCTCCCCTTTCACCCCCAATCCCCCACCGCCACCAAAGAACACCGACGGTCACCACCACAAACCGCCACCTCCACCCTTCACCTCCAACAACGACAGCCATCTCCCACCACCGCCACCAATACCCGCCGTCAACAATCACAATAACCCTCCAACAACTACTGCAGCTGAAGAAGGTGTATGGGTCGAGGTCACCCGAAAAAGACGATCTACATCCATCTCAAAACACAAGAGCAACTCTAACCATCCCTTCTTGCACGATCCCAACATCATACCTAATACCTCCATCTCCCAGGCGAAGGATCTGATCAAAAAATATGGATCTGGCCATCAAACCTATCAATCGCCGATTAAGATTAATACCCCAAAATCACATCAACACAACTCAAACCTACCATCGAACCTCACCTCTTTTATGTTTCACAATTTTCCAGAACACCTAAACATCGCTGGACTTTGGAATATCTTCAGACCATTCGGTATCGTTAAGGAAGTTTTTGTTCCCTTCAAAAAGCTTAAAAGTGGCCAACGATTTGGGTTTGTTCGATTCGAAGATGTCAATGACAAAGAATTCATGGCAAGAAAACTAAACACCATTATTATCGATGGAAATCACTTCAAAGTTTTTATTGCCAAAGAGAGAAACTCAAAGCAGCAAACTCAAAACCCACTGCCGACTAAACCTAGACCCTTCAAAAAGATCTTCATGAACAACTCTTACGTGGATGAGAGGCTCTTCAAAGAAGTAATTATCGACAACCCAACTATCCATCAACAAGGGCAGGAAATAAAATCAAAAACAAAAAGAGTAACTCAAGCAAAGGATTGCGAAACCAACGTCAAATATCTTGAAAACGCCATCGGTGGTGTGGTCAAGAAGATTGAAACACTTGAATGCATTGAAGAAGTCTGCATTGCAGCGGGTTTACACGACTGTAACATTAAGTATTTAGGTGGAGTCTCTGTGTTACTAATCTTAAACAACAAGGCAGTGGTTACCAATATTTTGGAGAATGAAAATCATCCCATTCGTGATTGGTTGGATTCCCTTAAACCTTGGAATATCCAGGATAGCCCCCCGGGTCGACTCACCTGGGTCACGATCACAGGCGTCCCAACGATATGCTGGAATGAAAACACTTTCAAATCAATTGCTTTATGGTGGGGAGAACCCCTCGACACACAAAACTGCAACCTTTTAGAAGCTAAGAATCTTGTTAAAGGTAAAGTCCTCATCAAAATTTGGGATCCAATGATTGTTAGTGGGTATGTCAGACTTTTGGTAGGCACTCAACTCGTCTATGTCCATGTTATCGAAGATACTAACGACATTGTGGAAATTGTCTCGGATTCGGATTCATACACGTCGGATGATACTTCCAACTCTAGTGAAAGTGATGGTTACACGTCTAGTAACGATGATGGGATAAAATCGGTGAACGACTCCTTTCCGCCCCTAAATCCAGATTCCGATAACGTCAACATTGAAGGTCATGGTTCTTTTTCTGATTGCAACAGTCATACTCCGGCACCGGTCGAAACAAAGCACAATAAAGGTGGAACAAACGGTTTGTCTTCCGAATCAAAACGCCTCGAAACTAACAAGATTTTTTCACAGAGCAATAAATCCCCTCATGTTCCCGATACCTTCATTAATGTCGAGAATAACGGTAACCAAAATACCCCTGACCCTTCAACTATTTTTAACACGGTGACGAGCCCAATCAATACCTCCAGGCCCATTACTCCCCCTAAACCCAATTCACCTCATCAACCCTCTAGCCCAATTCCTGAGCCCATTATTACACCAAAGTCTACCCAACCCATTATTAATATCCCAGATCAACCCGCAGCTAATCCCAGTAATGATATTCACAATCCCATTTCAACTGCCGAACCTATCCCCGATCCAAACTCAGTTAACCCAACAATCCCTAATCCCAACCCCGAGCATAACTTAAACACTGACACTTTTTTGGCAACCAACGCTGCATCAAACCAATCACCAATTATTGACCTTGATCTCCAAAAGCTCTCAGATGCTTTCAACTCTATCAAGAAACTCCCTACCAACAATCGAAAGAAATTGAAAGATAAAAACACATCATCGAAACACATCAATGAAGCTTCTTCCAATGGTCTCTCTCGTTCCAGGAAAGGTAACTCTTCGGGATCCATCGGCAGCCTCAACCATAAAGAGCTCGGAAAAGAGATCGGCATTCGTTGGAAAGCGGATCAACATTGTTGATCTACCTCCAACCCTCGGTAAGTCATTGTTTTCATAATGAATATCTTATCTCTTAACATTCGTGGTATTGGACAGGATGATCGAAAGGATTGGATTCAAAAACTCTGTAGACAAGAAAAACCACAGGTGCTAGCACTCCAGGAAACCAAGTGTGGTGAGATCGAAGACAAAGTAATAGAGAATTTTTGGGGTTCTGAAAACTTCAAGTACATACAAAAACATGCAGTAGGTTTCTCGGGTGGGATGTTGTTAGTCTGGAACACTGATGTTTTTAATGTCAATCAAGCGATCGAAGGCGAATTCTTTTTAACTATCAAAGGACATTGGAAAGGTATCGATGAAGAAATAGCTTTTGTCAATGTCTACGGACCACATAACACCGCCAAGAAGAAACTAATGTGGGAAAGTTTAGAAAATCTTCTCAACTTTAAAGACATGCCTTGGTTACTTTGCGGGGATTTTAACGAGGTTAGAGGTTTAGACGAAAGATTAAATTGCGACTTCAACAAACCCTGGTCGGATATGTTCAACGATTTCATCAATAAGTGCTGTTTAATTGAAATACCTCTTGGCGGCCAAAAGTTCACGAGAATCAGCGGAGACGGTTTAAAATTCAGTAAGTTAGATCGTTTCCTTGTCTCCAGCAAGTTTCATAATATCTGGCCAACTCTTTTCGCAAACACCTTGGATAGATTCACCTCCGACCATTGCCCAATAATTCTCCGAGACCGAATCATCGACTTTGGCCCAAAGCCAATTAGAGTATTCAACGCTTGGCTCGATGATAAGGGTTCGGTGGAAGTCATTTCAAATGCATAGAATTTACATGTCGGTGGTAACCGTGGTGATTGCATACTTCGAAATAAGCTAAAAAACGTGAAAAAAGCACTCAACGATTGGAGCAAAACAAACTTTGGTAAACTCGATATCGAGATCCAAGAACTAGCAGATTCGGTTAGCGAGTGGGAAAAGAATGCTCAGATCAGAATTTTATCTCAAACCGAGAGGGATACGTGGTTGAACGAACGTAAAGCATGGATTGAAAAAGAGAAAATCAAATGTAAAATGCTTAAACAAAAAGCCCGCATCAAATGGTCCCTTGAGGGAGACGAAAACTCAAAGTTCTTCCACAATTACGTCAAAAGGAGAAACACGAAAAATAATATTTTCGGCATTTCAATTAATGGTTGTTGGTCGGAGGAACCAAACGCAATTAAAGATGAAATCTTCAACCATTACTCGAACATCTTCAAAGCTAATAATGATTCTTCATGCTCATTCAACCTTCAATCAAAGATCTTAAACGACAATGATAATGAGATGCTCGAAAACCCCTTTAGTGAATCCGAGATTTGGGAGGCAATTCGTTGTTGTAGTAGCTCTAAAGCACCCGGTCCGGACGGTTTCAATTTGAAATTCTACAAAAAATATTGGTGGTTAGTGAAGAATGATGTAGTTAACGCTTTCAACTGGTTTTGGTCAAATATGGAATTCTCCAAGGGGTGTAATGCTTCCTTTACCACACTCATCCCCAAAAAACATAACCCGCTAACCCCCAGTGACTTTCGCCCCATTAGCCTTATCGGGTCTTACTATAAAATTGTGGCAAAAGTTCTTTCAAAGAGACTCGAAAAGGTTATCCATAAACTCGTAGGTTCCGAACAAAGTGGATTCTTGAAAGGAAGATTTATTCTCGATGGGGTTCTCATCGCAAACGAAACTATCGATGAACTCAAACGACAAAAAAGAAAAGGTTTCATTTTCAAGGTAGATTTCGAAAAGGCTTTTGATTGCCTAAAATGAGACTTCTTGATGGAAACCATGGAGAATATCGGGTTCGGTAATAGATGGAAAAAATGGATCTTCGCATGCCTTAGCTCCGCCTCAATATCCATTCTCGTTAACGGATCCCCAACCCGTGAATTCACCCCGGAACGAGGTGTTAGGCAAGGTGACCCACTCTCCCCCTTTTTATTCATAATTGCGGCGGAAGGTTTAAACCTCCTTGTAAAGCGTGCCATGTTATCGGGGCATTTCAAAGGGATAGAAGTCGGTAAAGAAAAAGTCATAATTTCGCACTTACAATACGCCGACGATACCATCTTTTTTGGTGAGTGGTCCCGTCACAACATATTGAACACCATGAAAATTCTCAAGTGCTTTGAAGATCTCTCGGGTCTAAATGTTAACTTCCATAAAAGCAATCTATTCGGTGTTGGTGTTTCGAATGGGGACTTGGAAAGTATAGCTCTAAGAATCGGATGTAAAGCGGGTGATTTTCCTTTTACCTACTTAGGTTTACCCATAGGAGTTAAGATGAACAAACCCACTCATTGGCTTCCGGTGGTGGACAAATTCAAAAAGCGACTCGCGGAGTGGAAATCAAAAACTTTATCTTTCGGAGGTCGGCTCACATTGGTAAAATCCGTTCTCTCTAGTCTTCCACTTTATTACTTTTCACTCTTCAAAGCCCCGTCCTCTATCTTAAAACAACTTGAATCGCTTCGTTGTAATTTTTTCTGGGGCGGGTCCGGGTCGGGTAAGAAAATATGTTGGGTTAAATGGGATGACACTTTACTACCTTACGACTCGGGAGGTTTAGACATTGGATCGCTTTCCGCCAAAAACCTAGCCTTGCTAGGAAAATGGTGGTGGCGGTTCAAATCGGAACCTTGCTCACTTTGGACTAAAGTGATTTCTAGTATTTACGGTAGGGACGGTGGGCTTGTCACTAACGACTTTTGCAGGTTTAAGAAACTCGGTGACACTTGGTTTAACATCATCAATATCACTAAGGATTTCGAGAAAGCTGGATGGGATTTTTCGCATATTTTTTGCAGGTTTCTAAAAGATGGAAAACGCACAGCTTTTTGGCACGACCGTTGGCTTGGGAGCTTCATTCTGAAAGAAAAATACCCCCGATTATTTGCACTTGATACTGATAAAAGTTGCACCGTCTTCGATCGGGTGGACTTAGCTGGGTCATCCTTTTCATTCAATGGCAGTTGGCTCCATTCTCCAAGGGGCAGAAGCGCTAGCGATATGGAGGAGCTATCAAGTTTGATCGAGAACTTTACTCCACTTCAGAATACTAATAACGTTACCGAAGACTCGTGGCTTTGCACCCTAACAGATTCGGATAACTCTTTCACCAAACAAGTTTCGGCAAACTTAGACATGCTTCGTCTCCAACCTTCAACTGTAAAACCACCTACAAAACGCAACAGATCTGTCCCATTAAAAGTTGAACTTTTCGTTTGGCGAGCAAAACTTCATCGACTTCCAGTTAAACTCGAACTTGACAAACGTGGTTTAGACCTCGGTTCGGTTCTTTGCAATATCTGCCAAGACTCGTCCGAGACAACCGAACATATTCTTGCCACATGCCCCCAGGTTAAAGCTATATGGTTGGATTTTTACAAATGGTGGAATTTTTCTCCCCCGGCAGAACTAAACGTCGCGGATTTATTTTCAAGTAGCTGCAGCTCCAGTCTCTCATCGATAGGTTCAAAAATATGGGAAGCCACCAAGTGGGTCTGCGGTTATTCTATTTGGAGATATCGCAACCTAAAAATCTTTCAAAACCAAATCTGGGACATACCTTCAATTCTAGCGGATATCCAAATTTCATCCTTTAAATGGATTTCGGGTCGAATAAAGAAAGCTCAAATTCAATGGTCACAATGGCTCATTAACCCGAGCTCGTATTGCGTTGTTACATCAAGAGTGGGCATTGGCTAATACCCCACAGCATCCCCTATGCTTCTCGTGGCTAACCTTCTATGAGGCAAGATCTTCAGGGGTTAAACGGGCCTTGGAGTTTATGCTTTGTCGCTGCTCGATCAGCACTGTGTACTACTTCGTGTCCCTACTCGATTCGTTGAGTCCCCTCTCCTGGGGGTTTTACTTATAGTCGGTTTTTAATTCCATTTGTCTAGTAGTTATAATCGTTGGATGTTTGTTACTTTTCGGGGATGTATAATGTACATATATTTATATATTAATAAAATTATTTTGCCTTTCAAAAAAAAAACTTTATTAATAATTTCTTAAATATATATTTATATATGTATAAAATAGTTGATTCTGTATCATAAATTTCTTAAATAAGAACTTGAATTTAAATACAATCAAACTTCAAACTCAATTAATGTTACCGAGTACATAATCAGTAAGGACACAGAGAAAAGAGCGGCCCAAAAAATGAAAACAATTCCTAATTTTAAAACATATCACATCTTGACGAAAATTTGACTGATTTTGACCGTTTTTGACCAACTTTTACCGTCTTTGACAGACTTTGACCGAATTTTTAGCTTTGCCCGTCTTTTGAGTCGTTTTCAGAAAAAACGGGACGGAGAACCCAAAAAAACGACGCATCGGCCGACGCGTCGGCCAAGTCGGCCGACTTTTACAACACTGATTCCAACTTTATATTTGTCACTATAAACTTATATTAATTAACCGTTATATACTAAATGTGATGGGAACGGGTGTAGTTTCAGTTATATCAGATTGTAGTTTTGAGTGTGCGTTAAATGTGGTGGGAATGAGTGTAGTTTCAGTTATCGGATTATAGTTTTGAGTTTGTGTTCACATTACAAACGGTCCCTCAACTTCAGCTATATTTACACGACCCCTCGAGTTTACACTTTCTCAGGGGTTAAAAGTATAAATATATAATTTTATTAAAATAAAAGAAACTAATTCCACCCGAATTTATAACGGGCCCTATCTTCTCGCTCGGTGCGAGTTAAATTATTTCGAGACCACCGTTCAATTACGAAAAATCTTACGAACCCAACGGGACTAACTATACTGGAAACGGACAATTTTTAAAAAAACGCTAAACACAACGACAACCCGTATCTTCCCGCTCGCCACGAGTTAAATTTTTTCGACGGCAGTGTCAGACTCGAAATAATTTTATGAACAAAACGAAACTAACCACGTTCGAAACGGGCACTTTTTAAAAAACCCTAAACACAACGACAACCTGTATCTTTCTGCTCGCCGCGAGTTAAATTTTTCCGACAAAACTATTACACTCGAAAAAATTTATTGAACAAAACAAAACTAACTACGTTCGAAACGGATACTTTTTAAAAAACGCTTCACACAACGACATCTAAAACGATGTTTAACACATGGACCGTGTTTCCCTCTGTAAATACACAACGCTACGTTAAATATGAATATGCAGCCCGAAAACCTCCGCCGCATCACGCGAGCCGGACCGTACTATTTAATTATAATTATTGTTAGGGATTTATCTAATGTATGCCCAATGGCATATATAATAAATTGTCATTACATCGTTTCAAATTCTAAATCCCAATAGTATCTGCAACAAATGTTTCTCCTTTTCTCATTCTTTCATAATTACCCTTATCTATTTTTAATATTAAATCACTTCTTAACAATTTAAAATTAACAAACTTAACTCCCATATTTTACGTACATATAGCTTCTGATTGCCATGACTTGAATTTTAGTTTAGAATTTAAGATAAAACCTCCCTCTAATTTTTCACTGTAATTTTTTTGTTAATACGTATTTAATTGACATATTAGCGCTTGTTCAATCAAAACGACCTCCGCTTCTCTTCTTATACATCCTCTATTTATTATTTTTGTTGATTGTTGATATATGCTGTGGCTTCATATGCAACAAATAAGGTAATGACTATTGACACTTAACCATTTCATTATTTTCATTAAACAGTATTCAATTTTTATGTATGTCATTTATTATTTTTATTTTTTGTAGATGAGCAAACCATTTCACCTTACCACTTGAAGAAGAATTACCACTTGAAGAAGTCACGGAAGATGAACTATCGGTTATTGAAGAAGAGGGTGAGACCAATAATTTCGATTTACAAAAGTCATTTGTCGGTCAGTGTTTTCTTAGTGAAGAAGAGGATCTATTTTCTATAAAAATTATGCTAGAATGAATGGATTTTCAGTTCGTCAAGAAAGGTTTGATAATAAATCGGGGAAAAAATAGACGTGATTTCGTTTGTCACCGTGAAGGACATCCCAGAGTCAAACTATTTGATTACTCAAAAAAAATAAAGAAATCGGGGTTCAACAAGATGTGATTGCAAAGCTCATATGTGTATAAAGTTGAGGAGAATTAACGAAATTTTTCCGGAAGAATGGCAAGTCACGACATTCGTTATGGATCATACTCATGATCTATTGTCTACCCGAGAGGTTCGTTTTCTTCCGTCTTATCGTAACATTACAACTGAAGATGAGGATCGAATTCTCTTGTTAAACGAAGCCGGTTTGTCCGTTAGACAATTATGCGTGTAATGGAGCTCGAAAAGAATGTAAGACATGGGAAACTTTGTGTTCTTAGGATAGATGTTCATAATTTCATAAGCAAGAATCATAAACAACACTCACAAAATGATGCACTAGAGCTTTTAGAGTATTGTAAAAATGAAAAAATAAAAATTCAAACTTTAAGTATGCATTTACTATTGACGGTGATAATAAAAACTAGAACATATTTTTTGATCTCATGCTCATTGCTTTGACATGTATCAAAAATATGGAGATGTTGTGGTGTTTGATACTACTTACAAGGTCAACTCTAACAAACGGTATATTTTTATAGTCCATTTTTTGTTAGTTATTTATATTGGTCCAATCTAATTGTACATATAAACTCGGTCCATTAGATTTTTTGTTAGGGTTTTAGAGTCTTCATGTACTCCTTATAAATATTAAATCTGTAATCTGTAATATAATATAGAATAACTACGAGTTTACAATCAATTATATGGTATCGAGCCTACTATACTCGGGTTGCCATTTTTTTTTTTCTCTCGTCAATTTCCGAGAAATCGATCACTCCTGGTACCACTCTCATTTTTTAATTCTTTCTCTGCCCAACGACTGATTGTTAATTTGGTGGATTTATTCCCACCGTCTCCAATTTGATATTTCGGTGCCACATGTTTAGCATTTGCCATCTACAATTCTTTCTTTAGTTTGTAGATAGCATACGTGGAGTCTGCAATCAAACATAGCATCATAGGCTCAAAGCTACCATTTGCTTTAGGAATATTTCCTTAAATCTTACCTTTTACTTATCGGTCTATTTTTTAATTTTTTTTTCTTCTTCATCGCCAATCAAAAAAAAAAAAAGTCTAACACTTTATTGCTACGTGGAAGTCACAAGTCTTGCTCCGTTAAGTGGAATTCATATTCTCTGTTGGTTGCTACTGATTTGCGCCTTATATTCTCTACATCAATGACGGCGACAAACTTTACTGGAAAGTTTCAACAGCCATGGGTTAATTTTGAGTGGGCCCAGCCTACCTCTCTACCATTGACTTGGCAATTTTCTAATTTTGATCCAAGTCAACAGTATTATTTTGGTCCAGGTCCGCAACATTTTAATCCGCCCAATATTTTTGGGCTGGTCCACATGCTCCTCCCTACTCGCAAGCGTATGCTACTAAGAGTTCTATAGGTATGCCGAATGATGAGAGGTGGTACATGGATACCGGAGCCACTGCTCACCTTGTCTCGAATTCAGGTAAACTCGATACTGTTTTTAATAAAAGCAATGTTTCATCGGTTGTTGTCGGTGACGGTTCCACCATACCCGTACTAATATCCGGTAATGCCACTTTACCCAATCCTTACCGACCCTTACACCTTCATAATATCCTTGTTACACCTAATATCTTTAAAAACTTAATTTCTGTCAAACAGTTTAATAAAGATAACAAATCTACCATTGAGTTTGACGAATTTGGTTTTTCTGTAAAGGATGCCCGGACTAGACATACTCTTCTTCGTTGTGACAGTGATGGTGATCTTTACCCTGTCACTCCATCAAACATATCCAACATCGCTTTACTTACATCGAGTCAACCTATTTTGCACAATCGTTTAGGACACCCGGGCGACCACGTTCTACATACCTTAGTTTCTCGTAGGTTTTTTTAATTGTAATAAAGCCCCGTCTAAAACCTTATGTCATGCATGTCAGTTAGGAAAACATGTTAGATTACGATTCTCGCGTTCTACTTCCGTTGTTTCTAAACCCTTTGAAATAATACATTCTGATTTATGGACATCTCCCATTGTCAGCGTAGGCGGTTTTAAATATTACATGTTATTATTGGACCATTTTACACATTTTCTATGGATATACCCTCTTCGTAAGAAGTCTGACGCCTTTTCCAAATTTTTACACTTTCATGCATATGTTAAAAATCAATTTAACACCACAATCAAAGCCCTCCAATGTGATAACGGGGGTGAATATGATAATGCTTCTTTCCATGACCTCTTTTCGACCCATGGCTTTGAGTTTCGTTTCTCATGTCCGCATACCTCTCAACAAAATGGTATGTCAGAATGAATGATTCGCTCTATTAATAACACTATCCGCTCTCTTCTCTTTCATGCTCGCCTCCCACCTGAATATTGGGTTGAGGCTCTTCACATGACCACCCACCTTTTTAATATTCTTCCCTCAACTTCTATTTCAAATGATATACCATTTACTAAACTCTTTAACAAAAATCCTAAATTTTCTCATCTCCGTGTCTTCGGTTGCTTATGTTACCCACATCTTCCAACACCTCACAAACTCGCCAAACGTTCCAGCCATTGCATCTTCCTTGGCTACCCAACCAATCATCGTGGGTACCGTTGTCTTGATCTTGAAACCAAGAAGATCATCATCTCTCGTCATGTCATATTCGATGAGACTATATTTCCATTTGGTTCCATGCAACCAAACTCCTCTCCATCATATTCATTTCTAGAAATTCCCGGAGAGTTCCAACCCCACCCACACCACCACTAAACTGATAACCCTAACATAACACCTGCTACTAATTCGGTTCCTACTTCCGCTGACCATGCTCCTTCTTCCGCCGAAGTTTCAACTCCTATTGATGCTTCGACCTCCGTTCCACCCACCTCGGTTGATAGTATGTCTGGTTCGACCACCCCCACTCCAGTAACCCACAATCAACACCCAATGCTCACCCGTGCAAAAACAGGAATTCATAAACATATCTCTCGCTTAAACTTAAATATTAACACCCCGTCAGATATTCCTAAATCTCACATCCATGCCCTTTCCGACCCTAAGTGGAAACAGGCAATGCTTGATGAATATAAAGCTTTAATTAAAAATGGTACTTGGGTTCTTGTATCGAGACCCTCAGGTGTTAATATTGTGAGATCTATGTGGTTGTTTAAACGTAAATTACACTCTGATGGCACTTTAGACATGTGCAAAGCTCGTTTGGTGGCTAATGGCAAAAGCCAACGACCTGGTATTAATTGTGGTGAGACTTTTAGTCCGGTTGTAAAATCGGCAAATATTCGGACGGTACTTAGCCTATATGTTTCTCGACATTGGCCGATTCATCAGCTTGATGTCAAGAATGCCTTTTTACATGGCGATCTTACAGACACTGTTTACATGCACCAGCCCCCAGGTTTTCATGATCCAACAAAACCAAGTTATGTGTGTCATCTTCGCAAATCTGTATATGGTCTTAAGCAGGCTCCTCGTGTTTGGTTTCATAGATTTGCTCAGTATGCTCTTCGTGTTGGTTTTTAACATAGCCATTGTGACTCGTCTTTGTTCATTTACCGTCATGGGACTCATATTGCTTACTTACTTCTCTATGTGGATGACATTATTCTCACTGCTTCATCCACCTCTCTTTTACAAAAGATTCTTACCTCGCTTGGCAAAGAGTTTGCCATGACTGATCTTGGGCCACTGAATTAATTTTTTGGTATTTTTGCTACCCGTACTAAACATGGCATATTTCTCTCTCAGCAAAAATATGCTCTGGACATTTTAGAACGGGCTGATATGACCAATTGTAAACCATGTCTTACTCCCGTTGATACTCAGTCCAAGCTTGGGCCTAATGGACCCCCTATTAGTAGTCTTGCTAGTGCTCTTCAATACCTAACTTTTACACGTCCTGATCTCACATATGCTGTTCAACAGTTGTGTTTATACATGCATGATCCTCGAGAACCCCATTTTAATGCACTCAAACGTGTTTTACGTTATCTTCGTGGATCAGTTGATAATGGGCTTCAACTATTTGCCTCCTCTACTACTAAGCTTACAGCTTATTCTGATTCTGAGTGGGGAGGTTGCCCTGGTACACGCCGCTCTACCTCTGGTTATTGTGTGTTTCTTGGTGACAATCTTCTTTCTTGGCCTTCTAAACGCCAAGCTACGATATCTCGATCCAGTGCTGAAGCTGAATATCGAGCCGTTGCAAATGCCGTTGCTGAAACATGTTAGATTCGTAACTTACTTCGCGAGCTTCATTCTCCATTATTCCAGGACACTTTAGTTTATTGTGACAACGTGAGTGCGGTCTAGCTTTCCACCAACCCTGTTCAGCATCAACGCACCAAACACATAGAGATCGATATTCATTTTGTGCGTGATCTAGTTTCCACTGGAGCTGTTCGTGTTCTTCATGTTCCTTCTAGTTCTCAATATGCTGATATCTTCACCAAGGGACTTCCAACACAGCTGCTTAATGACTTCAAGTCCAGTTTGAACGTCCGTACTTTATCTCCCGTTCCAACTGCGGGGGTGTATTAAACTGTATATTTTTATAGTCCATTTTTGGCTTGTTAGTTATTTATATTGGTCCAACCCAATTGTACATATGGACACGGTCCATTAGATTTTTAGTTAGGGTTCTAGAGTCTTCATGCACTCCTTATAAATATTAGATCTGCAATATAGAATGACTATGAGTTTACAATCAATTATAAACTCATATGACATGCCTTTTGGCATATTTGTTGGTGTTGACAATCATGGAAGAACCATATTACTTGGTTGTGCACTTCTACGCAAGGTGTTGTGGACGATGCAAGGGTTTTGGTCACAATATTACCGCTTGCAAAGAAAGAACAAATATTGAGTTGGACAATAATTCCTCAGAGGTCTCTACTAAAAGAAAGAAAATCGATTCACAAAATGAAGAACTAAAACCTATTTTATCTACAAAATGTTAAGAAATATCGAGTTGGACAATAATTCCTCAGAGGTCTCTACATTATTTTATGAACTATATTGGATGGTTGTCAATGTAGCTATAAGGCATTTCTCCTTCAATTTAATTTTTTATCTTGAATAAATGGTTACACTAACATTGTGGAATCTGTATTTAGGTATTGAATTTTTAATATGTAGTGAGATCATGCGCACACATATGATTGGTTAAATGAAATACGAGTGTGCAGTATGCATCATACAATGGAAGCACAAAAAAAAATTGGATGCTTACGTATTATATATGTTCGTATTGTATTTTAATGAGAAAAAGTGGAGGCATTTTTTTATTGAATAGGTCATTGAATATTCAACGTAAAATATGGAAGCAGTATTTGAGTTTGTTACATTTGAAATACTAAAACTAATTTGATATTACAAGGATAAAGGGTAAATATGGAAGAACAGAACAAATTGAATTATTTTATGTGTATTTATTATTATGATTTAAAAACTTTACTAGTTTAATACCCGCGAATTCGCGGGATTATGAAAGGAAAATTATGACATCGATAATATAATTGTTCGATATAATAACCGCATTTGACTATCACTTCACAATGCAGGTTTAAACTAACATATATTAACATGCATGTAAAAGGATAAATATCGTACTGTATATGCAATGAGAAGACGGGTGTGATCAGTGGCGGATCTTGAAGGAAGTTACCGGGAGGACTAAAATCATTTTCAAAAATATTAGAAGGGCCCATATATAAATTTTTAATCACTACTATACAAATTTTATAGTAAAAATCTAATTTATATATAAAATTATGGTAAAAATTTTTTTTTTGGGAGGGACTTGGCCCACCCCCCCCCCCCCCCCCCTACCCCCCTAATCCGCCGGTGGGTGTGATGCAACATAGCATTTTTTACATCTACGCCTGAGATTTACTTAATTAATACTCCGTAATAGACAACTTAGTCACAAACATCAAATATGCTTCTACTTCATCGTGCATAGGATATATGATTTTGGTACATAATTTTGTTATGTTACAGAACTTATGTACATAGATTATATATATGCAGCGCAGATGTAGCTGCATATTACATAAGAAACTTCTCTATACGTTTGAACATCTCCAATGTTGGCCTTCAACCTAAAACAATATAACATTTAGTCCAAAGAAACTATCTGCACTAAAACTGATTTGGTTAGTAATTAGTCAGCCAAGCTTTAACATTTTCAAACTTAATCAAGTTTAAAGTAAAAAAAACCCCAAGAAATAGGCGCGGTGGGGACTTGAGAATCTCTAATGAAGACCCAAGTTCAATGCCCATATAAACTATACTTTTGGGCCTTGCCTTATAAAAAAAAGGAAAAAGAAACCAACTCCTGTATGTTTAGTCAAAAGAAACCCTTTTCATATAAAACTATACATGCAATTATCATATTTGAAAACAGTTTTGTAAAAGTCGGCCGACTCGGCGATCGACGTGATGGTTTTGGGACTTGTCCGACTCGTTTTGATAAAAAAAAACCAATACAAAGTCGGTCAACGCTAAAAAGTCAGGTCAAAGTCGGGCTGAGTTGGGTCTGAGTCGGTAAACGTCGGTCAAAGTCAAAGTTAGGCAAAATTTTAATATTTTTTGAAGTTAGATTTTGTGGCCTATATCTATGTTTGAAATATTTATGTTTTTTGTTTGATATATTTATGTGTAATTATATATATATATATATATATATATATATATATATATATATATATATATATATATATATATATATATATATATATATATATATATATATATATAAAATTTATTTATTTATTACTAAAAGTCAACATTGGTCAAGACTCATCAAATCATGTTTGTTACGCTCTAAGCAGCGCAAGCTTATTCAATATCCAACTTCATCAAATCATTCTAATACGTATGTGCATAACATTATTCCAGAGTTCCAATTTAAATTCAAATAACATATGAAATGAAAATCAAAACACCCTTAGCAAGTCAAATGATAATAAAAGAATGAGTGCATGCAAGTAGATAAATACGGAGTATCATTCAGATCAATGAATGAAGAGTACCTGGTTTCCACCATCATTAAAGTTGCTTCAAGCAACAACCATGACTGATGATCTGGGTTGTATGCCCTTGCATAAGCTACATTCTCCAAGACTTTATGGACCACTCAATCCAAACCTGTATAATGAAAATGATATAAAATAAATAATTAAAATCTTATTGATCTTATATACCGGCTAACTACTTGTCAACATACATTAGTTAAAGATAATAAAAAGCATTTATGCTTGACAGGTTATATAGAGTGCGACAGAGCTGAGTCTTTGCGAAGTGAAAGTTGTCATTTAATACAGTAACATATCAAGTCTCAATTCCTCCTGTCAGAGGAATAAAATACAGTGGTTAGATGGCATTCTTGTTAAAATAAATCATAATATAAATTGGTGTGCGTTAATGTATGTATATGTACCATCTGATAACTTTACATTGATTGTCGATGTCCATCTCGATTTCATACTTACATATTAGTGTCATATGATCGATAAACCTAGGCATCTTGTAGTACGGGTCTCTTAGGATCAGCAAATCGAACAATTAACGCTTGTTCACAATCCTATAAAAAAATAAATAGATGAAATATCAACAATGGTTTCTCGAGATACATGACCATAACATGGATACTGAAGTTGGTTACTCCTACATAAATAGTTGAAGATAGGTTAACCTATATCATTCTAATTGTCGGCCATGTTTGTATCCTTATTTCCATCTTTCTGTTAAAATCACAATAAAACGTCATCAAGCGCAACAACATGTGATCAGTACTAATAGAAAAAGACAAATCAGTTTCCTAATTATGTTAGTGCACAACAAACCGTAGAGACTTTTAAACATGAACCTTTCAGTATCATTATCATTATCTCTTTCACTATGAGGAGCCCTGTCAGAAGTACAAAACATAGGAATTAGTGAACTAATGGAAAGACATAAATAGTTTCATATCCAATTATGACATATAAAATGTACACATATGACAGTTAAATAAATCTAAATAACCATGTGCTCAAAAAAGCAAAAACATGCACCAAGTTATGTTAAGTGAGTAGCAATAGTATGCCTCTTAAAATGAAATTCACTAAACATATCAGCAAATTAATTTTTAACCTTTCTCTTCTATGAAACATGATCACCTGAAGAAAAAACACATAAACTAAAAGAATCTCATTTTAGTACAATTTCACAAAAAGAAATACATAAATAGTTGAAGATAAATTAACCTATATAAATCGAATTATCAACCATGACTGCATCCTTATTGCTCTTTCTGTTAAAATCACAATAGAACATCATCAAACACAATAGCATTTGTAGCATTTGATTACTAATAGTGAAAGAAAAAACTTATTTTAGTGTGCAACAAACATATAAATCTGTAATGATCGATAGACAAGTTTCATCATCATCCAATGATTTGGTAACTAAATTAATAAAACAAGTACATAAAAAACATTACCTGAATGAACGGAAGAACCTAGTTATTGGATTGTATTAACAGAGATGGCAATTATATAACACGAATCCTTAATGAAAGAAAATTATTTGATTGAAATAGTTTGAGATGAACTGAGATTTGGGGGATGACGAATTGGAACGAACGGGGCTAAAACTATTTATTGCGGTAGCGGTTGAGGAAGCATAAGTTAGGTTAAGAAACTGATTATGTTCAGTTTTTTCTGGGAGCGTACGTGTAAGAGGTAGATTGATTTTTAAGGGCATAATAGTAAAAATCTTTTACTCTTAGTAGGAAAGAGAGAATTCTAAACTAAGATAAATGTAAACCATTAGATTTATTTGATATATTCCTATTGTATGGTTAGGATTGAATTTGATAAGGAATGTTTTTTTGATCTTATATAATATGCACTCTGCTTTAATATATAGAGAAGATTGATTGATGTAATAACATTTTATCACATGCCTAGGGGCATACAATAAATAAACCCGTATGTTAGTCATAGTACATACTTTTCTAAAATAAAAATATTACTCCGTAGAAAGGAAGTGTACATAAAATAAAATGATGTAAAAGAGGTTGTACATATATTTTATCGATTCAACATAAATATACATATATTGACTTGAACATAAACGTCGACTTTAAAAGTTAAAATATCTATTTAAATCATATCTCGCACATGTATTCAATATTATTCAGTTTTCGGTTAAACCAAAATTCGAAATTTTGAAAACTGGAAAGAGAACCTGAAAAACGAATTCAAATTCATTTTCTTTATTGCTTAATCCAAAAACCATTTTTCAAATTCAACTCGTTTTTTTTTCGATTCAGTATTCAGTTTAAACGATTTTAAACTATATATTGAACACCCCGATGTTTGTGGATGTTCCAGTTTACTTTAGGTGGTTGCACACCCTAATTCTTGCTCTATACACTACTTTAATAAATCAAATTCAACTTATCACATTCTGTGAATAAATCAAATTCAACTTATCACATTCTGTTACATTATAGTATGAGGTTGTATTATCATCGTTCCGAATAGTCCGAACAGAGCAAACTTTAGAACTTTTTAAAAGAGGCGAGTAATAAGTTATATCCAAGCTCGATATTAGGTCATTGGTCAAATATGCCAAGTTACGTTTGTTATCCTTACAAATTAATAAATATTATAATGTAATAATGAATATCAATGAAATCCATTAACCTGTTTAATTCATATCATATGAATATAGATGGATAAACTAAAATTAGAAAGACATTACAGTAATATATATGGGTAAAAATAAATAAATGAATATGAATATAGATATGAATACTATCTCATTTGATAAACATAATAATAATTAAACGTTGAACGATTCAAAGATTTTTAATAAAGTTGAGTCTGGAATGAACAATTTTAATAATAATTAACTTCTTAACCTTTATAAGAATAATAGAAAAAGAATATAGTATTTTAATAAATATTTTGATTTTGATATAAGTTCCTAAAGAAATTAAAATATATTGAAATGCTTAATAGTTAAAAATGTATGTCAACTATAAATTATTCATCATTAAATGTCGAATGATTCATTATCATTTATCATTCATATACCATAAAAATATATAGATTATGTAGATGATTACACATCTATATAGCTTATTAGACTATTCTCATCAATAACATATTTTCTCACCATACTGACTATTACAGCGGCCACATCAGGTTTTTATTCTCACTTTCTCCCAAAGATATGAACACTAATATCTATGACATACTTCCTCACCGTCACATGAACTCATAAAATAATTTAAATATATCAAGATACAAGTATTGAAGAAAAAATACAAATAACTAAACATAATACTGTATCCCGTATAGTATATGACGACAAATTGCAGCAAGAGTAAAGTGAGAGCGATTGAGGACTAGTAAGGGCTAGGTCGGTACTTGTTGTGGGAGAATGTTGGTATATGATGGCACATTCCATAATATTATTTCGGCAATGATATGTCTAAACTGGACGGTTTTATTTATGGGGTGTCATTAGGTCGCAAGGTGGCAGTATGAACTTATCAACAGAGTTTCCTCTTTCTTCTTATTTATATTTTACGGGGCCTAAATTCACTTTTAACTTCTAGAGTAGAAGGTGTAAGTTAACCTAGGGTCATGGTTTTCAATGGTTTAATGAATTGAAAATCAAGTGGATAATTGTCTATGGTTAAATTACCTAGATGAAAGATAGTAGTTGGTTTTAAGCTAATAATCCTAATTATGAAAAGGTAAATGTAATGGAGGGATATTCGGAGTATGCAGATCAGGAAATGTTGACCAAGATGTCAGTTTGGGCTAGGCAAAGGCAATTATGTTTATGTTAAAGCTATGATTGGAATAGTGCAGATCTGGTTGGATGAGCCAATTACACAGACTTACTTATCTCTAGACTCTCAGAGTTCTCGTTGAGCAGTGAAAAGTATGTCACTTGGTTGTATAACTGAAGGGTATCTATACCTCGGAGGTAATTTAACTGAAGGGTATCTATACCTTGGAGGCCTAAAAATCAGTTTAAGACTACTGCTGCTGCTGATGTTAAGAAAAACTTTACTGATTTAAAAGCCGGTATCCCTGGTCTTGTGCATAGGGTGTTGAGTTCTAAACTTGTGGGTGAAACTTTCAATAGGTATTTAGTGGCATCTACAGAAAGTGATCTTGCAGATGCAATGGAGAAAATTTTGAATGCCCTGCCTGTGAAGCCTGACCCTTTACCAGATGCTATTTCAAAACACATGAAACCAGATACTGATGCCAAGCTGCAGTTGGCCATTGCTGAAGTAACATCCTTGAAAATTGATTATGTAAGTGGGGTTTGTGCTAAGGAGGAGGTGTCAGTGAAGGATATTTTGGATGTGCCCATTTAAGAACATATTTTCTCTGTAATAACAATATGTAATAACTTAATAATTTGTTTGTGTATACTGCCATTATGCTTAATGTTAGCATATTTTGCTATTCTTATTATTTTGCTGCTATGTGCATTTGAATTTCATATAACATGTCATATGAAATGATGTTTGCCTTAAACTGATTTTTGATTATGCATTGAACTGTAATCCGTCGTCTGTTGTTCATAATACCCCATCACAGCATTCTCCTTTATGAATCTAAAGTAAACTGCTACATAAATGTCATTGTGTTATTCAGTTTAAAAATTGTATATCTGGTTTGTAGCTGATCGAAACATGTATAATTTCTATGATTACTGCGTAAACAACTTATCCATTCTCCGTTCTGCATTAGCTGAATTATGTTATGAAGAAATATCGAAAAGTCTTTTGATAACTTCTAAAATAGGATGTGAATGAATCATAATGATGGTATTCTGTCTATATGTTATAAAAATTAATAAATGTGTTAGAGAAAATTCTGTTTATGGAACTAGCGATGTTCCGTCTAGCGTGTTGCGCTTAGGTTTTGTGCGGCTTTATAAAATACACTTGTATTTAATGTTTTCTGCTTACAAGTTATAAATGGATTTATGTCGTTGTGATAAACCATTCTATATGTCATGACATTATGAGATCTTTAGTTTTGCCTCGGTGCCCTCTAGCGAAGTAAACACTTTACGCTATCCGATCCCTTGTGTCTATAATGTTGACACAAGAGCTTCTGCCATCGGGGACATAAAAATGCCTTGCCGTATGTGGGTAGGAATGAATTCCATGCTTTACATTCGTAACGCGTAATGCTGTGCGTAAGAAAAATTTAAAATTTTTATTGATAATACTGTCACACATACAATATTTTTGTGTAATATCTTCGTATAGGGTGATCAAGTCCCAATCAGAAAATTACAAAAAATGTATTGTGTTGTTGCCTGAACTGATGAAAATTAAAAATGTGATAAAAACTGTTCTGTGAGATTCATGCTGTTATACGGTCTTTCGTGTAACGTGTTGCGTCCTGCTTTCAATGTTGCCACATTTTAGGTGGTTTGAAGTACCCGTTCACATCATTCCTACTGAACAACTGCCTTGATGATTCTCCCCTGACAAAATTTCCTGGAGCTTCATGAACAACTGATCTCTCCCTTGGTGGTCCAACATATTCAGAGTGTATTACTGCTACACCGTTTGGTGTTGGGAACTGCAATTCTGCATGCGGTGTAGAGGTAATTGCTCCGAATTTGCGAAGGGTCCGCCTACCGAATAATGCACTGAACCATGATCTGCCATCAAGAACTGTAAAGTCCACAATTTCTGTACGGACCAAAGGGTGTGTTCCCAGTGTGACATCCAGTTTCACTTTACCAACTGTTCTTATTGATTCACCCGTGATACCAGTAATCTTTAAGTTCGTGTAGCGTAGTCGATCCTCTACACTGAACGGATATTCCTTAAAACAATGCAAATACAAAATGTCTGCCTCACTACCTGTATCAATATAAATTCGAGTGATGTTTCTGTTTGCAATTACAGCTGAAATGACCACAGGCTCTTCTGACAAACGCCAATTTGGAATGGTATGAAAGATGATTGGAGCGTACATCCAGCTCTCCGTCCTGCATTCTCCGTCTGGTTCATTTTCCTGCTCATCATTCCATACGACCTTGATGTGCATTTCTGGAGTTGGATCCCTTTCATCATTCCGTTCTTCCCTTCTGTTCCAGTCACGTCGTCCACCGTGACGCACTTTTCCCTGCCAAGCAAAACATTTGTTTAGATCATTTCGTCGATACTTTTTTCCTGGCAAAAGATGATTTAGCTCGCCAGCCTTGATCTTGGCAATGATCTCTCTCATTAATGACTTGCAATTATCTGTTTCATGTCCATATGCCTCATGGAAGTCACATCATTTGTCACTCTGTGGTCCCTGACGCTCTTCCATCGGCGGTGGAGGGTGAAATGATTCCTTAATTGGCTCTGTGAACAAGATTTCTTTTGGAGTTTTTGTTAATGCCATAATAAGTGGATGCCTGTCTAATGGCTTTCGATGGTGATAATTATCATTTGGATGATTATTTCCTCTCCAACCGCTCTGCTGTTGCTGGTAATTATTGTCATAGCCCCATTGCCTCTGATAATTGTCATTCCTGTTCTGCTCTCTGCCTTGCTGCCTGAAATTTCTCTGATAATTATCCACTCTTGGGTATCCCATTTCACCTGCTCGTAAATGCTTCTGAGCAATACCCAACGCTTGATGCAATGTCTTTGGAATATCATAACGCAAAGCATAAATTAGTCGTCCAAAACGTCGCTGATCGAGATAAAATATAAATCCTGAAACAAGCTGAGACTCTGGTATGTCTGGTATTTTCTAACATTCAATGGTATAACGCTTCATGAAATCACTCAATGATTCATTCTGACACATTGTTATCTCATGTGCATCAAGATGTGACAATGTGCAGCTTCTCAAACTCTGATACTGCATCACGAACTTTGCTCTCAAATCAAGAAAACTGGTAATACTCCTTGGTGGCAAACTAGCAAACCACTCGCGTGCCATTTTCTGCAGTACCATTGGAAACATGTGACACGCAGTTTCATCTTCCCAATGTTGTAACCTCATAACACCTTCAAACATAGTCAAAAAATCCTCTGGATCTGTTGTACCATCATAAACACCGATTGATGGAATTCCTAAATTTCTTGGTAATGGATAATCTGCAATTCGAGGAATAAAACACTGTGTTGATTCTGCCATTGCTGGTGGTTTGATAGCTTCATCACCAGTAATCAAAGCAAACAAATTATCCACAGCTGTTGCTCGGATGGTTGGTTGTGCTAATTTTTGCTTAAATCGTGATGGCGCTGTTTTAGTTAAAATTCCATCCAATAACTTGCTTGCCATTTCTTCTGTCATAAAGAACTGTTCACCTTCTTCTTCAAAATTCCAATCATCGTCCAAAAAACCTTCATCACTGTGTTGATTGTCCGTATAATCAACTAAGGCATTCAATTGATTGAATAGCTTGACTTTCCTTTGCTGTTATGCCTAGTGTTCACATCAGAAGTCTTCTTGAAAGAGACATTATGTGTTCCTCGCCTGGCCTTCCACATTCCTGTGCTGGAACCTCCCATCAATGGTTTTCTCAATCGTGGTATGGTTTCATGAACTTGACCATCTGCTGTGTCAGTGTTCAAATGATAATCTTCTTCAATGGAAGTCTCTTCGAGAGTTAACTGATCAACTGGTATATTTTTAATGAGGTTTTCATCGACTGGTTCAAGTGTTGTTTTCAATGAGGTTGTTTCAGTTGCCTTCGTGCTCTTGGTGGTTTTGGTGGTCTTTGAGATGGGTGGCGCCATCTGTTAATACGATTTTCCGTATAACGGCTTTAAGGTACTAGTACAGAAAATTAGCTGCTCAGCGTATGGCGTATACTGTTGATTGTTGTTTGCCCTTGAGAAATAATCTCCGCAGACCCGGAACACAAATGTAAGATCTGTGGGGTGGCCTCAATCAATCTGTGGATCAATCTGTGATGATCCGTCCAGCGCACTACTGCTAAGCGGCTAATTGTTATTTTTAGAGTGAGAAAGAACTGTGTGAGAGAGAAAGTGTACTTCTTTCTAACTGAAGTTCAGATCAGAAATGATGTGAAATGTGGTGACCCAGGGGGTCTATTTATAAGCGTAGAATGTCCGAAATTCACGGGATACATGTAGTGACCCGAACTTTTCCATGTTTATATATATTAAATGAAATTGTTATTTACATGATTAAGTGTTTCCAACATGTTAAGCAATCAAACTTGTTAAGACATGATTAATTTAAATAGGTTTCATATAGACAATTGACCACCCAAGTTGACCGGTGATTCACGAACGTTAAAACTTGTAAAAACTATATGATGACATATATATGATTATATATATATATATATATATATATATATATATATATATATATATATATATATATAGTTAACATGATATTATGATAAGTAAGTATCTCATTAGGTATTTTAACAATAATTTATATACATAAAATTGAGTTTATTGAATTAAGAAACTCGAAACGATATATATAACGATTATCGTTATAACAACGTCTTACTAAATACACATGAATCATATTAAGATATTGATACACTATGTTTAATCATGATAAATGATAAGTAAACATGTCATTAAGTGTATTAACAATAAACTACATATGTAAAAACAAGACTACTAACTTATTGATTTCGAAACGAGACATATATGTAACGATTATCGTTGTAACAACATTTAACTGTATATATATCATACTAAGATATATTAATATATCATAATATCATGATAATTTAATAATTTAACATCTCTTTAGATATAATAAACAATGGGTTAACAACATTTAACAAGATCGTTAACCTAAAGGTTTCAAAACAACATTTACATGTAACGACTAACGATGACTTAACGACTAAGTTAAAATGTATATACATGTAGTGTTTTAATATGTATTCATACACTTTTTAAAGACTTCAATACACTTATCAAAATACTTCTACTTAACAAAAATGCTTACAATTACATCCTCGTTCAGTTTCATCAACAATTCTACTCGTATGCACCCATATTCGTACTCGTACAATACACAACTTTTAGATGTATGTACTATTGGTATATACAATCCAATGATCAGCTCTTAGTAGCCCATGTGAGTCACCTAACATATGTGGGAACCATCATTTGGCAACTAGCATGAAACCATCATTTGGCAACTAGCATGACTTATTTACATGTAAACAAAATTACACATTCTTTATATCTAATCCATATACCAACGACTAAAAACATCTACAAACACTTTCATTCTTCAATTTTATTTATCTAATTGATCTCTCTCAAGTTCTATCTTCAAGTTCTAAGTGTTCTTCATAAATTCTATAAGTTCTAGTTTCATAAAATCAAGAATACTTCCAAGTTTGCTAGCTTACTTCCATTCTTGTAAAGTGATCATCCAACCTCAAGAAATCTTTCTTATTTACAGTAAGATATCTTTCTAATACAAGGTAATACTCATATTCAAACTTTGATTCAATTTCTATAACTATAACAATCTTATTTGGAGTGAAAATCTTACTTGAACTTGTTTTCGTGTCATGATTCTGCTTCAAGAACTTTAAAGCCATCTAAGGATCCTTTGAAGCTAGATCTATTTTTCTCATTTTTAGTAGGTTTATCCACAAAACCTGAGGTAGTAATGATGTTCATAACATCATTCGATTCATATATATAAAACTACCTTATTCGAAGGTTTAAACTTGAAATCACTAGAACATAGTTTAGTTAATTCTAAACTTGTTCGCAAACAAAAGTTAATCCTTCTAAATTGACTTTTAAAATCAACTAAACACATGTTCTATATCTATATTATATGCTAACTTAATGATTTAAAATTTGGAAACACGAAAAACACCGTAAAACCGGACATACGTCGTCGTAGTAACACCGCGGGCTGTTTTGGGTTTGATAATTAAAAACTATGATAAACTTTGATTTAAAAGTTGTTCTTCTGGGAAAATGATTTTTCTTATGAACATGAAACTATATCCAAAAATCACTGTTAAACTCAAAATGGAAGTATGTTTTTCAAAATGGTCATCAAGACGTCGTTCTTTCGACTGAAATAACTACCTCTTACAAAAACGACTTGTAAATTATATTTTTAACTATAAACCTATACTTTTTCTGTTTATATTCATAAAATAGAGTTCAATATGAAACCATAGAAATTTGATTCACTCAAAACGGATTTAAAACGAAGAAGTTATGGGTAAAACAAGATTGGATATTTTTTGATTGTTGTAGCTACGGGAAATATTGTAACAATTCTATACAAATCATATCCTAGCTAACTTATATTGTATTATACATGTATTCTAATATATTATGTAATCTTGGGATACCATAGACACGTATGCAAATATTTTGACATATCATATCGACCCATATATATATATTATTTGGAACAACTATAGACACTCTATATGCAGTAATGTTGGAGTTAGCTATACAGGGTTGAGGTTGATTACAAAAATATATATACTTTAAGTTGTGATCTAGCCTGAGACGTGTATACACTGGGTCGTGGATTGGGTCAAGATAATATATATCAATTTATTTCTGTACATCTAACTATGGACAACTAGTTGTAGGTTACTAACGAGGACAGCTGACTGAAAATATTTAAAACATTAAAACGTATTAAAAATGTTGTAAATATATTTTGAACATACTTTGATATATATTCATATTTGTTATAGGTTCGTGAATCGACCAGTGGCCAAGTCTTACTTCCCGACGAAGTAAAAATCTGTGAAAGTGAGTTATAGTCCCACTTTTAAAATCTAATATTTTTGGGATGAGAATAATGCAACTTTATAAATGTTTTACAAAATAGACACAAGTACATGAAACTACTTTGTATGGTTGAATGATCGAAGCCGAATATGCCCCTTTTGCTTGGTAGCCTAAGAATTAGGGAACATCACTAATTTTGAGAATTAATGCACGCCTAATTGACGCGAATCCTAAAGATAGATCTATTGGGCCTAACGAACCCCATCTAAAGTACCGGATGCTTTAGTACTTTGAGTTTTATATCATGTCCGATGGATGTCCCGGAATGATGGGGATATTCTTATATGCATCTTGTTAATGTCGGTTACCAGGTGTTCACCATATGAATGATTTTTATCTCTATGTATGAGATGTATATTGAAATATGAAATCTTGTGGTCTATTATTACGATTTGATAACTATATAGGTTAAACCTATAACTCACCAACATTTTTGTTGACGTTTAAAGCATGTTTATTCTCAGGTGATTATTAAGAGCTTCCGCTGTTGCATGATAATATAGGGACAAGATTTGGAGTCAGCATGCTTGTATAATATTGTTTAAAACTGCATTCGAAATTTACTTTGTTGTAACATATTAATATTGTAAACCAATATGTATTGGTAGTGTGTAAGTGTGATATTTTTAGATTATCATTTCTGATAATCTAGGTGGTGTCCTTTTAACCTTGTCCATAAAATAAAGGTTATGGTTTGTTTTAAAAAATGAATGCAGTCTTTGAAAAACGTATCATATAGAGGTCAAAACCTCGCAACGAAATCAATTAATATGGAATGTTTATAATCAATATGAACGGGACATTTCAGTTGGTATCCGAGCGTTGGTCTTAGAGAAACAGAAATTTGCATTAGTGTGTCTTATCGAGTTTGTTAGGATACATTAGTAAGTCTGAACTTTGACCGTGTTTTCTTTAAAAACGATTGCTTAACACTTTTGTTGGAAACTATATGTAATTATTATGTGATATATTAACCTCTTAATATGTTTGATATTGTGTGATAGATGTCTACCACTAGTACAAATCCCATCGACTCACCTGATAATAATGAAGAGTCGAATATACTTTGAGAAGATTCATAAATTCCCGAAGAGGAATCAGAAGAGGAGGAACCGGAAGAGGAAGAGGTTCCGGAGGAAGAAATATTGATAGCTACAGTAAATCGATTAAATAAAAGAAAATCCTCAACCAACGGACCAACGTTAAAAATGGTCAATGGTGTTTCCACCAAGGAAGCAAAATATTGGGAAGATTACCAATTTTCCGATGAATCGGATCCCGATGAGGATTCCGATGATATTATAGAAATTACCTCGACCCAATTTAATAAAGCAAAAGAAAATAATAAGGGAAAAGGTATAAAAATAGAGAAACCTGATTCCAACCCCGATGAACTTTATATGTATCGGCAACGTCCGTATTTTCTAAATTGTAACAATAACCCGGGAACCTCTAAACCACCAGGTTTTTCTAAACTATTGTGGAAAATGACGGCTCGTATTAGAGGAACACCATATATCCCTAGAAAATTAGGAAAATGAACCAAGTCCGAAGAAGAAGAAACCAGTGATTCAGATTAGAGGGTTGTAATCATGTTGTGTATTATGTGTATTGTAGTGTGCTTGTCCTTTTTATGTTCTATGTAAAAATTGCTTGTATTGTTTGTTAATTATCTTTTACGAATCTAATCCTTGTCTATTTTACAGTATAAAAACAAAATGGACGTTAAGGGTAGACAACCGAATATTTTAGAAGACCTACCAGAGGATATGATTGAGGAAATCTTGTCTAGAGTCGGTCAGAATTCATCAGCACATTTAGTTATGGCGAAATTAACTTGTCAAACATTTGAAAGACTTTCCAGAAATGCCTTAGTTTATAAAAGGCTTTCCTTTGATAGGTGAGGTATATCACATTGGGGAGACCGTAAGTTACGCCGTGTTTTCTTTAAAGCGTTAAATGCGGGGAACCCAAATGCAATTTTACGCTACGGGTTAAGAACCTATTTTGACTCAACATGTCCCAACATAGGATTTCATGAGTTAGAAAGAGCTTCTAACATGCAACATAAAGAAGCATGTTATGCTTACGGGTTAATAATGTTCGCTTCTCATCAAATTGAGAAAAAGAACATTGGGTTGTAACTTTTAAATAAAACATTCCCACAAGTGACGGACTCGGTAGTTGAGATGAGAAACAAGGTTTTTAGATTGTTACGGGGCTGTTGGGCATTACGAAACCCTCGTCCTTTTGATGACATTACAACATGCTGCTTAGCCAATGGTCATAACGGTTACTTTCCACAAAACCAAGGATGAGAAGTCGTCTTAGTAAAACCAGAATGCATGACTTGTTTCTAGACTTATGAATTACGTGTCTTTATTTCTTTTGCTGAACAACTTGCGTATTAACTAGAATTGCCTTTATAGCTGCCGAGTAGCAATGTTATTATGTGTTATATTTCCTCCTATATGTATAATAGCTGTATTGTAAGTTTGTAATATTTTGTATAAAGTTTGAACGCGAAATTTTATTGTAATAATTTTTCATATAGAAGCGTAGTAGTTAAGTTGTATAGTAGCTAGTAAGTATGAACTTAACGGGTAGGTACTACCTGAAAATTAAAACTATAAAATGCTAATATGAAGAAAAAGCTTTTATAATAAGTTCATATTATGCTACGAAATACTATTGACTACTCTTAAATTCTATATGATTAACTCAATTCTTTTGGCTATTTTTGAAGGAAATGGCACCTGCAACTCCTCAGAATTTGAACATGAGTGAGGAAGACTTCTGTGTTTTCCTTGCAGCAAACATAGCCGCTGTACAGGCTGCGATGCAAAATAACAATAACTCTGGATCTAGCAGTGGAACTAATTCCACTAGAAATCGTGTAGGATGCTCCTACAAAGAATTCACTGCCTGCAAACCTTTGGAATTTGATGGAACCGAAGGGCCAATTGGATTGAAACGGTGGACCGAGAAGGTCGAATCGGTGTTTGCCATAATTAAGTGTACTGAAGAGGACAAAGTTAAGTACGCTACGCATACCTTCACAGGTACGGCGTTAACATTGTGGAATACCTATCTTGAGCAGGTAGGACAAGATGCTGCTTACGCACTACCATCGTCAGCATTCAAGCAATTGATGAACGAGCAGTACCGTCCTAGAAATGAGGTCAATAAGCTCAAGGCAGAGCTTAGAGAATTACGAACACAAGGGTTTGACATTACCACGTATAAACGACGATTCACATAGTTGTGCCTATCGTGTCCAGGAACGTTCGAAGATGAAGAAGAGAAGATTGACGCGTTTGTAATAGATTCACAGGTACTAGGTTATTCATGTCTCAATTCTTAAGTTCTGTGTCCTAAAAATGCATTACATGATTGGGAACTCCGGCCATACCGAATCCATAGAATCTTCAGGTACAGTATAATCAGGGGTCTTAGTCTTATGAAGTAGCTAAGTTTATATAGGTGGATAAGTCCTGATCACAACCTAGGTTGCTCAATCCTTAAGATGCTAGTATACAAATATATCGGGGTCACATATTCTATATAACAATAGTAATCATACTAATTTAACATAACTACGCTAACTCAAACTTCTATCATGGCAACATACAGATTAATTAAGCTAACAGGGTAATATCGGAACACATCTTTATACATAAATGATAACAATACATGTTTAATTAATAAGACAAGCATTTCGGATAAAAACCTAAAAAGGCCGAAGAAATCTGCCCGAGATCGCAGTGACTCGCCGAAATATCCTCCGAAAAATAAAAGCTAAGCTAGCTACTACTAAAAACTAACTAAAAATATTTAAATCTAAATTGAAGTACAAAATTGAGAGTGTCTAAAAATGAGCTCAAATCTCCCATTTTATAGGAGAAAAGTGGCTGGGGACGGCTGGTCTGGCAGGCCAGCGGCACAGGCTGGTGTGGGAGGCCGGTGCAAGGCACTCCGGCTGCCTTGGCCATTTCCCATGCCCGGTGTCCAAATCATGTGGCAAGCCGGTGCCCTTGTGGCAGGCCGACATGGGAAGCCGACTCAGGATGCCGGTGCCTGGGCTAGTTTGCTATTTTTCTTGGATCGTTTTGCTTGTTCCTGGGATCGTAACTTGGTTTTCGGGGTCGTAACTTGTCTTTCACTGTTTT
Source organism: Rutidosis leptorrhynchoides (assembly GCF_046630445.1). Taxonomy (NCBI): domain Eukaryota; kingdom Viridiplantae; phylum Streptophyta; class Magnoliopsida; order Asterales; family Asteraceae; genus Rutidosis; species Rutidosis leptorrhynchoides. The sequence continues at coordinate 283,406,996 of NC_092338.1, read as the reverse complement.
CGCTCTAGAATCTTCGTTTTTGCTCCGATTTACTTGATTCTTTTTGCATTGCCTTTGTAATTACTTAATCTACAAAATTAATCGACAAAGTGATTATTTTCGGGATAAAGCTTGGAACTTTATTGTTTTAGGGCTTGATACCGGGGTTAAAAACGTGACTTTTTGGCCGATATCAAATACCTCACACTCAGCTTTGCTTGTCCTCAAGAAAAAAGAGGGAATATAAGGTTATCTTATAATAGATTCTCCCTCACCCATCCTTGTATTCTTTTAGTATTCCTCGATCAGAAGTCATGACGTCTTTCGAAAGTAGTAGAAAAATTTTCAAACTTCGATGGTTCTATCGCTAGATTTTAATCGCATCCATAGTGAAAGGCTTACTTTCCAACTCTCAGATGTAGAATATACATGACCGGGCTTCTCACTAGCGAGTCACTCATATCACTTAAGTGTTTAGGGTGCCCTAATCTAACTGTATTGTCGCTCAGAAGCCAGTCGTGTAACGATTATCATCATAAGCTTGGTAAATCATCGATATCTCCACCGGATAAGTAAGGTCGTCACTGATCTTTTTCCTACACATTCTTTTAAGAGGAAGACGGATTGTAGGGTTGGTTGGCGGAGAAGGGGAAATTTTATGAAAAAGGTGAAAGGTATTTAGATCTTTTGACTTTTAGAAGAATTGATAGATTTTGATTCTTTAGAGTATCCTTTTTGGATATAAAATGGCTTGAGTTTCGCGATAAGTTCTTCGGAAGATGCGGATTTTTACAAAGACTTTTGTCTAGAATTTTCTTGGCTCTTCCGGTAATTCTTCTTTGGGAAATTTCTCGGGTTTTTCTTACCTTTATTTAGAGACTTTGCTCTTTTATCAATTTTTTTTTTGGCATGCCCTTTTCTTCATAACTTTTATCTTTTGCTCCTGGTGCCCAGAGAGGAAGTGATAATTCACCGAAAATAGGTCTTTAACCGATCAAAAATAATCGGAGGTTTGAAAACATTTGACAAGTGCTTTTGAAGTGAACTTGATCGATCTATCTCTTTATTGATCTCTGGATCTTTTGAAAAGTGGGAAAGGACTGAAGGTGAATGGGTAGTGTATTTTGGTGGTGAATTTGGGGTGAGTATTTTTTGATTCATCAACTCTTTGGTGTGAGTTGATCGGTTTAAATGCGTGGAGCGAAAATGAAAATGGATGGTTTTTATCTTCTCTATTCAGAATGAGTTTGGAAGGAGAATCACACCTACACCAAGTATGGTGCTTACTAACCATTGGTTTTGAAACGTACGTCAATACCAAGTTTTAACTCGAGCCGTACACCGACATGCTCATCAAACGAATTGACAAACACTTTACACTAGATGGTTCATACATGTACTTTGGGTCCAATAATTCCTTACTTTTGGGAGTAGGGGTCGTGCTTGGTCATGCGTAGCCTTTTACACATATATTCGAAAGAAATCTTTTGACAAAAATCATGAGTTTTCACTTAATCATTTCGTTCTAGTGAATGTTTAGAAAACTGATTTTTAGCAATTTTATAGAATCTTTTGGGTAAAACGATGTGAGAATTTTTCGAATTTTCCTAATATTCTTTGCTACTTACTTTTAATCAAAAGATTTTTTTTCAAAATTTTAGCGTTTTACAGTTACTTTATTCTTAAACCTTTACCTAATACCCCACACTTAGAAGAACATTGTCCATAATGTTCCCTAAAAGTGAAATATTTTAATACTTTGATAAATTAGGACAATATTTTCTAAAATCTCTAAGTTCGTTTTTGATACAACCCCACACTTAGAGATTTTAGTGCATAATAATTGAAAGAGGTTTGAGGACAGATTACTTCCCTACGGTCAAGTTATTCTCCTTGTGCTGGACTTTCCTATAGTTAAGCTATGCTCCTAGTGCTGGAAAGGACCAGTCTCTTTGATATGATTTTGCATAAAGAACAAAAAAGAGTAGTATTTTCACTAGATATATATTTTTATACAATGCTTTTATGATAAAGATTTAAAAAGAAAAAGGAGACTACGAAATACTGTCCTGGCCTGTGTGTGGAATAACGTTTGCGAAGTATCCGAAAGATCCTAAGATATCCTCCTCGTCCTCAAGTCTTGGAAAGTCCTCAAGTGGCTGTCCTGCATCCAAATCAGAGCCCAATAGTTTGTCTAAACATAGATCTGGTGGTATCTCAAGGTGCGAGAGACTCGGGAATGGCTCCTCATCAGGGATATTCCCAGTTATCTTAAAGACCTAGGCCATAGGTGGTTCTACTGAAATAGGGACTATGACTAGATGGCAGCCCTCAGATAACTCACGAATAGGAACTGTCTCTAACTCGTGATAAGCATAATCGTTGGTCTTAATAACTGGAGCAGGTGGAGCAGCTGAAGCAGGCAGTGTAATAGGAGTAGCACGAATGGGAGCGACTGCTGAGTCTACGGACTGAATCGAAACTGGAGCAGAGCGTCTAGGATTAGCTTGATGTGCGGGTGAAGCATGACACACTAATCTGAATGAGGAAGGCCCTAGTGTACTTCGGGGCATTCCTTGATGCTGAAGATATGCTTTGAAAGCTCTGTAGAGTCTTTGGTGATCTTTAAGTAATGCCCATGTGACAATCGGGTCACTCATGGTGGCTCCATGGTGAATCACAACTTGTGATTCACGCTGCTCTAATGGCTCTGGATGCTCAACGGGCCTAGAGGCTAAACACCTGGAGCGTCGCGGTGGAGGAGCTGGCAGTGCCATACTGATTTTCTCATCAACATTCTTTAAAATTAAACGTCTCGGGCCTAGCTGTCCTATCGTAGGCCTGTACTGGTCTCTACTGCTCTCTGAAAGGTAAACCCTAGGAGTCCTTCTCCTACGGATGGGTATGCTGTAGGTAGCATCCGAACTTAGCATTTTACCTGAATACATTTCAACAAACTAGTAAGTACTAGGCGCAAGTATGGTGCTTAGGGTTAGTGCACAGTAAAATAAGTCGTAGACTAAAAATAAATTGAAATAGGAAAAATAATTTAATATTAAAAAGGATAAGCAAGGGGTGCCTCCTAAGAGCGCTTTATTTATCAAGTCGTTACAACTCGACTTCTTCTGGCATGTCTTTAAAATGTATCAAGGGAGAAGATATGTTCCTCCCTGTTGTGATCTTCTAGATAAGCTTTTAATTAGTGGCCATTGACTTTGAATTTTCTAGTATGTCCTTTTAATTCTACGGCTCCATGTGGAAAAGCGTATATTACTTTGAATGGTCCACTCCATCGTGATCTGAATCTACCGGCGAATTTCTTGAATCGAGAATTGTAGAGTAGAACTTTATCTCCAGGGGCGAACTTTGTGGGTATAATTTTTGCACCATGTGACAACTTCGATAGATATATGACGTCTCGTATGCTTGGTCTCTTAATTTAGCAAGTTCATTCATCTGCATCTTCTGATACCTAGCAGTTACTGAAGGATCGACTTTACAGGTTTTCAGTGCCCAGAGAGCTTTGTATTCGAGTTCCAGCGGAAGATGACATGCTTTTCCATAGATCATGCAGTAGGGTGTAGTTTCTAGAGGATTCTTATAAGCAGTCTGGAATGACCACAGAGAGTCATCTAGTTTCTCGGCCTATTTATTCCCTTGATGGCCGACGGTTCATTCTAGAATTCATTTGAGTGCTCTGTTAGTGACTTCTGCCTGCCCGTTGGTCTGCGGATGATAGGTAGTGGACATCTTGTGGGTAAATCCGTATTGTTGCATCACCTTCATGAATTGATATTACAGAAGTGTGTGCCTCTAGCACTTATTATAGAGTGGGGAGCTCTGAATCGGCAGAAGAGTCTTTTCAGGAAATTAGTGACAACCTTGGCATCATTGGTTGGAAATGCTTGAGCTTAGACCTATCTAGAGACGTAATCTACTGCTACTAGGATGTATTCTTTCCCATTAAACTTAGGGAATGGCCCCATAAAATCTAATCCCCATATATCGAAGATTTCGCAAGCTTGGATATTAGTCTGAGGCATCTCATTCTTCAAAGAGATAATCCCTTGTCTTTGGCAAGCGTCACAACGCCTTACAAGCTCTTGCGCATCTTGGAATATAGTAGGCCAATAAAATCCTGAATCGTAGACTTTCCTTGCAGTTAAGTTCGCTCCATAATGACCTCCAGTTGGTCCGTGGTGACATTGGTGAAGGATCCATGTTGCTTGTTTCTCATCTACGCATCTCCTGATTATCTGATCAGGGAAAAATCTAAACAGGTACGGATCTTCCAAGTTGTAAAACTTGGCATTCCTGAAGAACTTCCTTCTTCGGGATGTGCTCATTCCTTTTTGCACTACTCTAACAACTAGGTAGTTGGCTATGTCAGCGTACCAAGGGGTATCAGTGAATTGTGATCCTATGTTGGCTTGTCCTAAGCTCATAAGCTGTTCTACCGAAAATTTGTCTCTAATATCTTGTTCAACAAGTTGTTCCATCGCCGGATTTTCCAAGAGACTAAGATGATCTGCTGCGACGTTCTCTGCTCCTTTCTTATCTTTGATCTCCATATCGAATTCTTGAAGGTGTAAGATCCATTGTAGGAGTCTTGGTTTAGCATCTTGCTTAGTAAACAGATATTTCAGGGCTGAATGATCTGTGTAAACCGTAGTTTTGGACAGAATGAGGTAGGAACGGAATTTGTCGAAGGCGAAAACTACTGCTAGCAGCTCCTTTTCCGTAGTGGTGTAGTTCTCTTGAGCTCCATTGAAGGTTTTGCTGGCGTAATAAATCGAATGAAAGTGCTTATCTTTCTGTTGCCCTAGTACAGCTCCGACTGCGAAGTCACTAGCGTCACACATGATTTCGAAGGGTAAGCTCCAATCAGGGGCTATCATGATGGGTGCATGTGTGAGTTGTTCCTTCAGATAGTTGAACGCTTGAATACATTCTTTACTGAAGACAAACGAAACTTCCTTTCCGAGGAGATGAGTAATAGGTCTTGTGACCTTTGAAAAATCTTTGATAAAATGTCGGTAGAATCCGGCGTGTCCAAGGAAACTCCTCACAAATTTTACTGTGGAAGGTTCTGGAAGTTTGGTTATGGTTTTAATTTTAGCCTTGTCGACTTCTATTCCTCACTTTGATATTTTATGTCCTAAAACTATTCCTTCTTTTACCATGAAGTGACATTTTTCGCAGTTTAGAACAAAGTTTGAATCTTCACACTGGGTGAGCATCTTTTCAAGGTTAGAAAGGCACGGCTCAAAGGTACTAACGAAGACATAGAAGTCATCCATGAAGACTTCCATACAACGTTCGATCATGTAATGGAATATAGCTTCCATACAAATCTGAAATGTAGCAGATGCGTTGCACAACCCAAAGGGCATGCGTCGGTAGGCAAATGTTCCATAAGGATAGGTGAAGGTTGTCTTTTCTTGGTCCTTTGGATCGAGGGGAATTTGAAAGTAGCCTGAAAAACTGTCAAGGAAACAATAGAACTCATTTCCCGATAGTCGTTCCAACATTTGATTAATGAACGGAGGTGGAAAATGATCTTTCTGGGTTGCATCGTTTAATTTACGATAATCTATGCAAACCCTCCAAACGGTGACCTCTCGTGTTGGAATAAGCTCATTATTCTCAGTTTTGATTACGGTCATTCCTCCTTTCTTGGGTACTACTTGAACATGACTTACCCATGGCAAATCCGAAATAGGATAGATCAGACCCGCATCTGAAGTTTGATTACTTTTTTCTTGACGACTTCTTGAACCATTGGATTGACCCTTCTTTGCCTCTGAACTGATGGTTTGAAATCGTCTTTCATGAAAATATTATGGGTGCAATAGTTCGGACTGATTCCTTTGATGTCGGAAATCTTCCAAGAAATTGCTTTCGTATGTGATTTCAAAACCTTAATCAATTCTACCTTTTCATGTGGCGTGAGATCTTTAGAAATGATTACAGTGAGTTGCAATTCTCCTTCTAAGAATGCATACTCCAGATGTTCGGGTAACTACTTTAGCTCCAATTTCGGAGGTTCCTCAATAGACAGCTTCATTCTAGCGATTTCCTTTCTATCTAACGAGTCATATCTCTCCCGGAATTCCGATTCTTCGTCCTTAATAGTAGTCACTGATGCTATCTATTCTTTGGTTATGGAAATTGTCCATCTCAATGCTTCGTCTTCGGAAACTTCTTCTTTAGTTTTGAAGGTTGGCTCAGGAATTTTGTCACAGTCCTCGTTTAACTGTGGTTCCTGGAATACCGGAATGAATTTGGTTTCTTCATTCGGTCTTCTCTTTAATAGAGGTAACGGAATGCCTTGACCTAGCGCTGCTATACGGATAGTTTTGCCGGGAAACTTACTTTCAGAGAGGGGAGATTTGTGTTGACCAAGATCTATGGCTGAATGGTTGTAGAGATTTTCTTCAGGAGGAGTAAAGAATAGATCCTTAGGAATTTGATCTTGACTACATATAGCCATGGTATCTTCTAGATATTCGTTGAGGAGTTCTTGAAAAGAATCAGCGAGATTGAGATTTTCCTCACGAGGGTGGATCATGAGTCGGTTGACATTGAATGTGACTTCTTCATTTCCAACTCTTAATTTAAGTGATTTCTCGTGTACATCAATTATGGCTTTGGCAGTATTCAAGAATCGTCTGCCAAGTATGAGTGGGACCTTCATGTCTTCCTCAATATCTATAATCACGAAATCAATAGTGACGGCAAACTTATCCACTCTGACGAGGACATCCTCAGATACTCCACGAGGAATCTTAACTGATCTGTTCGCGAGTTGTATAGTCCTTCTAGTAGGTCTTAAATCATTAAGTCTTAACTTTTTGAATAATGCATAGGGCGTTAGGTTTAAACTGACATCTTGCAGGTAGAAAGGTACAATGAATCTTCATGTATCTCCTAAATTAGGGGGAATACCATGTTGTAACACTAATGAACATTCCTCACTTAAGGGTAAGCTAACTATCTCTCTTAATCTCTCTTTGTTTGAAAGTAATTCTTTGAAAAATTTAGCGCAATTTGGCATTTCTACTAAAGCATCTATTAGACGTACGTTTAAATGCAGGTTTTTAATAATATCCCAATACTTAGCAAATTGCGCTTCTTGCTTTTCTTTCCTAAGCCTATATGGAAAAGGTATGCGGGCTCGCTGAATAATTTCCGGAGCTTTAGGAGATATTGGTTCCAGTGGATTGACATGTAAGACCCTAATATTTATTGTACGGAAGTGTAATTATGCTACATAGAGTGCAGGAAGTATTGTGTGATTAAACGAAGGTCAGAATCTGCCCAGACTGTTGTGCGCGCCGCGCACAGTTATGGGTGCGCGCCGCGCACCTTGCCAGCGACAGAATTCAGCCTTTTCTAATTTTGAGTTTAATGAAGGGCAATTTAGTCTTTTCACTTGAGGCCGGATCTTAGGCCTTATCAGCTGGGTTGGATCCACTTTTGGATCATATTTCACATCCACAAACACTCTCAAGTATCTTAGAGAGAGAGGGAGATTTCTAGAGAGAGATTTGGGGTTTTGGTGAAGAAGAAGTTCGAATTGATCAAAAGCTCGGGTTTTAAAGTTGTTCACCTCGTTCCTAGCTATGTTTTGGTTGTTGTGGTAAGTTCTAACTCCGAATTTCATTGTTTGATTTGATATTCAAAGTTGGGGTTTGAACTTGATTTGTAGAGAAACCCATTTAAAACTCTTGAAGTGAGTTTGTTGATGCTAGTAATCGGGTTTATTGTTATTGTTCATGGATTTTGGGTTGGTGAACAAATTGGTCTTGTTTATGACTTGTAATTGAGTTTAATCACTAGGTTTAGTGATTATGGAAGTATTGGAACCCTTTTGGTGTGTTTGAAAGACTAATTTTGGAATTGAGTCAAATTAGGGTTTTTGGGTGATTTTGAGATTGATAAGTGTTAAACACTTAAGTTTGGGTTCATTTGGCTTATTAGGACCATTTTCACTTGTGATTAGTGATTAGTGATTAGTTTGGACGCGTTTGGTGTTTGTAAGTACAATTGGTCGAATTTGCACTAAGTGTCGAATTGAGTTGGTTTGTAAATCCACTCTAAGTGTATTATTGTATTTGTGATAATGGATTAGGTACTTTCCATTGACATGTTGCGAAATTACTCGGTTGCATTCATCAAGGCGAAAAGGTGAGTGTTAATATCCTATGTGCATATGTATGTGTAGGATGGGTGCGATTAGGGTGAAGTGGTTCTCGGTTATAGAGCTCACTTCACATATAGGTGGATTCGATGGACTTGCGTTTAGGTCCAATTGGCAGAGTTGTGCGTTTTAGTTGACCACCTTTGGCGAGGTACACGTTTTGTGTGTACACTATCACACGTGGTTGTGATGTGGATGATATAACCCCAATGGCGAAGGGTTTTGATGTTGAAAGTGAATCGCGTGTGGTTTCGGATTTACGATGACGCGTGTAGTTCGGTCATCTTATTGAGGTAGCAATCTCGTATGGTTTCAGATTACTAAGGCTCGTGTAGTTCGGCCAACCTCGATGTTGTCTTGTTGAAGATAGTAATCTCGTGTGGTTTTGGATTACTAAGGCTCGTGTAGTTCCGCCAATCTTCATTGTGGTGTTTGGTATTCGGTAATGGGTTAAGGGGTAACCTTATTCGTTTATATATATATATATATATATATATATATATATATATATATATATATATATATATATATATATTTTGTTGTATTGTCGTGATGTAGCTAACCCTCCGGGTGTAGCTTCTTGGCGTTGTTCACATCGTCGTTGGTGAACTTTCTGTATTGTGGATGTTATTAGCTTGTTGCTTAGTGATCGTACGGTATGCTTAGATTAGCTTGCCTTTATGCATGGATGCTCCGGTATGCGGTATTTGATTTATTTGTGTGGCGTGTCCACTTTTATGCATATATATGTATGTAGTATATTTTCACTCACTAAGCGTTAGCTTACCCTCTCGTTGTTTATATTTTTATAGATTTGCATGGATGCGGTGGATCGGGTAAGCGTGGGACTAGTGGACTTGCGTAGTTTGCTTTAGAAGATCGTGCTTTTGGATTGGATAGGATTGGGTAGCGTATCCCCAATCGCCATGCTCGGCTTTATTTTGTATTAGAAGTCGTGTGGTCGAAAACTTGTATTTAGTACTTAAAGGATAATTTGGACATATGTGGGCACGGTGTCGTAAAACTCTTTTTATTAATGGAACGTGTTAGTTTTAACTATTATAATATGTTGTGAAAAGCCTTTGGTCTAAATGTGTCGGGAAGTCGAAGATCTTTTCGCGTAAAACGGAAAAAGCGGACAGAAGGTGCCAGGCACCAGTGCGCGCCGCGCACTTGGTGTGGTGCGCTCGGCGCACCCTTCTGCCCAGTTTTAATTTTTTTTTATGTTGCATTTTTGGTTGGTTAACGGGTTGGGATGTTACAAGTGGTATCATAGCATGGCCTAAGGGATTTAGGTGACTTGAGATCGGTGCCTAGACTTAGACTTTTGTGTATGCTTATTTGTTGCGGGACTTGTAGGAGTACGGGTCGGAATGAGTTATAGTTAGTGCCTTGTTTGTAGGAGGACTAACGTTTATATTAATATGTGGATATTATTAATATATTATTGTGTTGTGGTGTAATCCTCGCGTGTGTTTATATCCCGTAGAATTTTGTTTGTGTTTGTTTATATCATCGAGCGAAGCGGTCATTGTACTAACGAGTTGATACGGCGTGTGTACGTAATAAGGACTTGCAAACCTTATTACGGTTGCAAATCGTGTCTAGCAAGTGATGTATGATGAGTGTTTAGCAAGATGGGGCGGTGTGGAGTGTGTGTTTTATACGTTCGTGATCTAATCGCTTTGCATTCCTTAGAATGGCGACGGGAGGTGGGATCGAGATGAACGATTTGGAGTTTAACGCTAGAGTTGCGGCTGCCGTTGCGGAGCAAATGAGTGCGTTTTGAGAAGAAATGGATAGGAAGTATTCCGAACTTCAAAGTAGTGGTGAAATGGAGCGTTGTCATAAGAGCTTCATGAGGACTAAACCCCCGATGTATGACGGAAAACCGGATCCTTTGGTAAGCACAACTTAGATCTCGGATGTCGAAGGGTGTTTTCGTACTATTGAATGCCCTCCCGAGAAAAAGACGAGGATCGCTACTAGTTTGTTGCGGGGTAGGGCGAAGGATTGGTTGGATGGTAAGATTGATCTTGTCGGTGGCGAAATGTTTATGGCGTTATCGTGGGACGAGTTTAAGAGGGAATTCTTCGAGGAGTTCCGAATTTCAGCCGATTTGTCAGAAATGCGTAATGAGTTGTGAAATTTGCAACAAGGTTGTTGATGCATGTTCTGTAAGTCCCTAGACATTTTGCCTACGTTTGTGATTAGTACTTCAGTTTATGGGATACCATGATCGCTCGTTATTATCCTATCTGTGTTTGTATGTGGTTAAAGGTACTGCAGGAACGCAATACGGATGTTTGACTATGTTATACTTAGTCAGACGTACGAGTGAAGCATCACTCGTACAGCTGACAGGCTTATACGCACGGTTGATACTGAGCTAAGTCATAATTATAACCTGAATGAGAAGACATGAGTGAGTGATCACCCGTACGGCTGATGAAGCCAACTCGTACGTGTGATGGATGACTCGTACGGGTGAGACAACAGCAGGAGTATATAAAGTCTTATGTTCTTCATTTTAGGTTAAGCCTCTCTCACACACAATCACTCAGATCTGGTTCACCTGATCCGATTCTCTCTCAACCCAAATCACTCCTGGTAGTGAATAATAGCTCTAGGCATTAATCTAATCACAATCCTTGTTGTGGTTTGACTAATTTAATCCCAAAAAGATACCCATATTCACTTTGATTGGTTTGATTCACTAATTCCGCCTTTGTGTGAATTAAACCTGTTGATCTCGAAGTTCCTAGTCATGTTTCATCATTGGTATCAGAGCATTGGTTGTGATTTTAACATCTTCAAGTGATTTTTGGTGATTAATAGGGTTTATTATTTGGGGTTTTGAGATAAATGTGATTTTAATTAAAAAGGAATCATTTTTACATGTGTAATTGTAATTAGAGAATGTGTTTATGTTTGTTTAGTGCTAATCCAGCTTTTGGACGAAGAAATTGAGGTTTAACATCAATTTTTAGGGTTTTTGGGTGATTTGAGCTGAACAGAAGTTCACACGAGTGGGTTAAATTTTATGATCACACGCACGGTTGACCACACGGTTGATCGTCACTCGTGAACTCACACTTATGGGTTAGCATAACCTTTTGAGGTTAAGTGACTACAGTCTGATCACACGAGTGATCAAACGGTTGATTGTGACACATACGAGTAATCACACGGGTGATTGTCACTCGCACGGTTGTTACTTGTGTTCGGTTTTGTTGGTTAAGTAGTAACACATATGCTTGAGTCTGTGACACGTACGGTTGATACTTTCACATGTACGGTTGATACTATCACACGTACGGTTGATAACCTGAACCGCACGGTTTACCCTTTGGTAAAGTTTTCAAGATGTTTAATTCAAATGATTACGCATTGGCCGCACCGTTAGTTCAGAGCATTACGAATATGACTCAACGATTACTTCTTGCTGAGAGTGAATCAGGAAGTGGTATGAAATGTCCGAGGTTACTGAATATGGATAATTATTCTACTTGGAAGTCGAGGTTTAAGATTTGGTCTGATGGTCAGGACACGAAGCTTTGGAAGTACATTGAAACTGAATTTCAATGGCCACGTTCACCAGTTACGAATGAGTTGTATACATTACACAACATGCCTTCTGAAGAACGTGAGGAGTATAACTTGGAGAAAAAGATGTATTGTAATTTGACGAGTGCTCTTGATGGTCCGATTTTCCATCAATTTCTGTGTCATGATAATTCATTCAAGATATGGGAAGCACTTCGTACTTTCAATGAAGGAAATTCATCTTACAGAACGAGAAAAGGTTTAGAGCTGAAAGCTGAGTTTGATCGTTTTCACTGGCAAGTTGGAGAGTCTATTACAGAATTGGTTGAAAGATATCGTCATTTGCTAGCTGAAATACATAAGCATGATGTAACTATTGAAGAGAAAGACAAAGTGACATGTCTAGCTGGAGCATTACCGTTAGAATGGAATGGTTTTGTATTAACTATGAAAACTAGTGGAGAATTAGCTACTGCTACAGTGAACTCGTTTATCGCAAGACTTCAGGAAGAATAACTAGAGTTGTTAAACAAAGTCAAGAGGTCTAAACAAGTTCAAGACACCAAATTGTACTGTCCAAATGGTTACACACCGCCTAAGTCGGCTCATGCACCATTTCAAACAGCCTTTGCTACGAACAATCAGAATATGTATGGTTTGAATGTTAGTAGTGCACCTATTCAACAAACTTCGTATCCACCACAAGTTTCACCATGCTCACTCAACAATCTATCACAGCCTACTTCGAATACTACTGAGTCATATATGTCGACTGCATCAGATGTTCTTTCTGCACTTAAGATCGAAAACATGAGGAAAGCCGGGAAAGAAAAGATTAGTAAAGATATAGCTTTGCTGTCAAGCCTTGTTAATTCTTATGATAGTTATCTTGATGGTCGCGTAGGTAATATTCATCTAACCACTGAAGATTATCATCAACTTGATAAGAACGAAGCCGAGAAGATGGATATTATGTGGGGTATGGCAAATCTTGTGAGACGTGCTAGAGATTATGAAGAGCGAATTGGGAAACCGATTAGTCTGACCAAAGATACAAAACTGGGTTTTGATATGAATATTGTTACTTACTTCAACTGTGGAGAATTAGGTCATTTTTCAAGACGGTGCACAAAACAAAAGAAGCAGGGTTATCGTAATCCGTTCAAGAATCAGAATTATACTTCTCAGAGTCATTCAAATAAACGTGAGATCTACATTACTGATAAAGTAAATGAAGCTGATGCAGCTGAAAGTCCGAACAAAGCTTTCGTTGTTATTCATGGAGACGATGATGATTGGTCTATGAAGGTAAATGTGGCTGACCAACAACCTAAAGCCAACATGGCAAAGATCACCGAAGTAGAAGAAGACTGCGTCACTAGTCAAAACATAATTGAGAAGCTGACTGCTCGTGCTGAAAGAGCTGAAGAATTGTCAAGAACCATTCGAAGAGAGAAAGTTCAGAAGCAAGTTGTGAGAAAATTCAAAAAGGCACGTGATTCGGTTCCTCGTACACCTGAATCTGGAAGTGTTTCACCGACATCATCAGAGGACTACTACTCCAACAGTTGGAAGGATAAGTATGGTGATACCTCAGTGTTTGAAGACAGTCTAGAAGCAGATCATAGTGAAGAAACATTGGTTGATGCTGATAAGGAATTAGACGAATGGGGTAGAATGATTGCTGTTGAATTGAAGATGTTAGTTCTTTTGGGTGAAGGTTCAGATCTCGAGAGTGTAAATTCAGAAATTGATGATTCAAACAAGACGTCACAATCAGAGGTTGAATATAAAGCTGATCATACTGGGGTAGATCAAACTGATTTTGAAGCATTGAACAAGCAAGAAATAGACTTATTGAAGATGTGCTTATCAGCTAGTGATCTTGAAAAGGTTTCCGGTTTGATAAGAGCTAAGGATATATGGGATAAACTTGAGCAGATTCATTTGGGTAAAGATGCTGATACTTCAGAGTTTCTTACAGACTCGTCAGAATCAGAAGATGAGCTCGATGATGGGAAGAAGACAGATTTCTTTGCATTTATAGCTGAGACTTCCTCATCAAATAATGCTCAACAGGTATCTTCCGATCCATCTACTGTTATTGAATGTGTTAAATGTGCTGAATCTAAGGTGACAATAGATAATTTAACTAAGGCATATGCGGAGATGAAAGAAAAATGGCATGCTGACCATGTGACCACTAAGGTTGAAAATGAGTTGAAAGAGCAAATCAAAGTTTATAAAAAACAATTTCACGATCTTAAATATTATAACTTTGATATAATTCAAGCTTTAGTTAAACGTGTTGACACAATAAACGAATTGAAGAAAGAAAATGAATGTGTTAAAGCTGATTTAGAAGCTATGTCAAATAAGATGAAATGTTGGGCAAGTGCGTCACAATGGAATGCATTAATGGTGAAATTAAATTACACCAAGGGAAAGGGTATTGGATTAAAGGCAGCAGCTCTACCATTTCAGAATAAATTTGTTAATGCAAATGTTGTTGATGGACGACCAGAAGACTGTATTCCACCTAGTAATGAGGACTATGTTGAGAAGAATAAAAAGTGTAGCTCAACTGAGAATGCACCTTCTGATGATACCACTGAAGGATCTTTAGATCATGAGAAAGATAAGAAAACTGGTCTAGGAGATAAGTCGGAGAAAAGGAAGGTGATAACACCTGATGAGCCAATTCGGATTATGAAAAATCCAAAGTTTGCTAATGAAGGTATTTCGTATGCCCGAGAGACATATTAAATTAATGTGGCTAATATGTTTTGATCCAAGTCGGGTCATACCCAATAACAAGCTCACCGACACCTTATATGTATTTAGTCTTAACGATTAGATTGTTAAATAAATACGCGACACTTAAACTTTAGAAAATCGGTTTTCTAAAATGTTATCACTTGAGATAAATTATTTGGATAATTTATATACACTAAGGATTTAATTATTTATAGGTTTAAATAATTATATTGAGTTATATTTTATAATTGATTTATAAAATATGAAAGTAACTTAATTATACATGGTTTAATTATTTAGTTTTATAAAAAAATTACACATTTTCTTTTAAAACATCCTTGGTAGACGGTTTTGTGTCTCCAAGGTAGACAAACCATGCCAATTTTTGTTACTTTTAAGGCTATATTCCTTATGTACATGCATGAGGTCTTAAACCAAAGTTTGACTCATGTAATGGTGGTAATAAGAGTTCAAAAAAAACTGCATCATATCTCACTCTCCTTTTGTATATTCTGGCTGAACTGAATAAGGTAGGAAGAGAGGAGCTTTTGTTTTTTTGGATAGTTAAGTTAGAGTCAAAATCCTAACTAAATTAAGGGTGGTGTTGGTGCACAAAAGGCTTGTGGGTATTACACACTTGAGGCTTCAAGTTAGAGGCTTTCTTCCATCATTTTCATCATCATTTTGCTGTCCAAATTCAGCTCACTACTCATCATTGTGAGGAGGTATAATCTTCTTCTTTTACTTGTTTTATATGTAAGCATGATTTTTTACTTGATATTAATATGGAATTTAACAATATGGCTTTACGTATACACTTGTTCTATTAATGCTTCCGCTCGTATTAACTATCTTAAAATTGGTTTTATGATTGTGTAAACTACATGAACATGTTGTTTTGAAACTTATTAAATTCCATCAATGGTATCTAGAGCCGAAGTCTATGGATTATGCTTCTTTTATGGTCTTTAAACCTACTATATTTGCATTCCATGCACATGCATGAATATGGAATGTAAAAATGTTCGGGTTTGGGTGGGTTTGTAAGGTTGGCCGAATTCTTAAGAGGTTCCAAGAGGGTTTGGAACTTGCAAATTGGTCATATTTGTTGTATGTAGTAGTTCACAATCAATGCCTTGACCTTATGATTGAATGCATGTGTGTTTGAATGATTTGTATTATTCATTTGGTATGTAATAATTAATTCATTCATTTGGTTGTAATATTCATTCATTTGGTTATGTAATTTATTTTATATTTGGCATGTAAAATAGATTAGGTTGTATTTTCATTTTCTAGAAAAATGTATTAGGATATATTTTGTAAAAATGAAGATGCAAGATGAAGACAAGGAAGATGCAAGATTAAGTGGGAGATTTGAAATCTCCTACTTTGTGTTATAACCCTTTACCGGTGACATTTGTTTTCGGCTAAACAAATATCTACCAAATTGGCTTGATTGTGAACACATTTGTTTTGCATGCGTGGTTGTTTTATTTCTTGTATGATTGTGGATTGTGTATGTTACTACAACAAGTTATCACACAAGTTAACAGCAAGCAAAACTAAAATTTAATTGGTTAAATTATAAACAACATGAAATTTACCAAACTACAATTTAATCGGTTAAATTGAAATGGCTAAAAGGATATTAATAAACGGTTATTAAGAACATGATAAGGATCATATATATATAAAATGGTTTATATCAAGTAATTGGCTAAAATTGTGAATCTTGAAAATGGATTTCAAATGAACCATACACTAAATGCATGTTGGTGTATGGCATAAAAGTTTTCTCAAACTAGAAATAATGAAAACTTAAAATCCCTTTAACTAACAAGGTAAACAAGTTAAACGCCATCCTTTTATGTGACACTTAGACATATTAGGGAACTCATGATGGGATAAAGGTCACCTAACCGTCATGAACGAACTAATATGATTAAGGTGAATTTTGCATGCTTGTGGGATAAAGGTCACCTAACCACTAGTATGTTAAGTTTACACGTTTACACAAGTAGAACGACTTGATTTGGAAATCATGAACTTAGGGTCACCGAAGCATGATGAACAAATAGGTGTTGATGGGATAATATGCCATGCAAAAGGATTGTATGATCCCATAACTTAGAAGTTGCAAAAGTATTGCAATTGTCATATAATGACTACTTAGCTAAATCAAATGACGGGATAAAGGTCACCTAACCGAAATTTGGTTTACCGTTGGATTCTAAAATTAAATAAATATCAATTGGATTTAAAGGGTATTGATCGTTAAATTAAATTTGATACTTAAACAACTTTATTAAATTTTGTAGATGGCCGCCAATAACAACAACATTCTGAAGGCACCAATAAACTTTAACAACCTATCGTTGAGGTCAATCCTCGAAAAGGAAAAACTTAACCATACAAACTTCATGGATTGATTCCGCAATCTAAGAATTGTCCTCAAACTAGAGGACAGGGCGTATGTGTTGGAAGACCCCATTCCCGATCAACCGGACGAGGATGATACGGAAGGCATGGCTTATTGGGAGAAATATTGCACCGATTCGTTGCAAGTTTCTTGCCTCATGCTTGGGACTATGATACCTGAACTCCAAAAGGATTTTGAGCATCATAGTGCATATGACATGATCACACAGTTGAAGGAGATGTTCCTTCAACAAGCTCGTGTCGAGCACTTTGAAACAGTCCGACCGCTTATTGCATGTCGGATGGACGACTCCCAATCCGTTTCATCTTATGTCCTTAAGATTAAAAGCCTAATTGATCAAGCGAACCGTCTAAACTGCAATGTGTCTAATGAATTAGCCACAGACCTCATTCTCAACTCATTGTCAAAAAGGTTTGACACATTTGTAATGAATTACAATATGAATGGTTGGGATAAAAGCATTGGCGAACTACATGCCATGCTTAAGACGGCAGAAGCAAGCATGGGTAAAAGGGCTTCACCCGTGTTTACGGTCAATGAAGGCGGGTCCAAAAACAATAACACTTCTAAGCCAAAGGCGGCTAAGAGGAAGGGACCCATCTACCAAGGTAAAGGCAAGGGAAAAGGGAAGATGGTTACCCCAACCAACAATAACAAGAAGCAAAAGGTTGCCGGAAAGGCTAACCCCAAGGAAGATCCGTGCTTTGGTTGCGGTGAAATGGGTCACTGGAAACGCAACTGCCCGGTCTACCTTAAGGAGTTGAAGGAAAAGAGGGATGCAGGGCAAACCTCAGGTAATGTATATATGGTATACATTGAGCTTAGTATTACTTCTTCTAATACATGGGTATTAGACACAGGATGTGGAACTCATATTTGCAATTCTTTGCAGGGGTTCAAAAGAAGTAATCAAGATGCGGGAACAACAAGTCTCTTTATGGGAAATGGAGCAAGGGTGCAAGTGAAAGCTCATGGAGACTTTGTTTTAAAGCTTCCAAGTGGTTTGGAGCTTATTTTGAAAAATGTTTTGTATGCACCCGATTTATCTCGAAACATTATTTCTGTATCCCGTCTGAAACAATATGGTTTTAATCTTAATTTTATTAATGATGATATCCATGTTTCTTTAGATAATGTGTTCTATTTTAAGGCTTCGCCTTCGAATGGTATTTATGAATTGGTTCATGATGACACATCATACAATAGCTTAATATACCATGCAAACACCAAGAAACTCAAAAGGGATTTGAGTGATTCCTACTTATGGCATTGTCGCCTTGGTCACATAAACAAGAATCGAATGCATACACTTCAAAAGAATGGCCTTTTGAAATCAAATGAACTAGACTCGTTTGATGTATGTGAATCTTGTTTACAAGGCAAAATGACTAAAGCACCTTTCAAAGGGACCTATGTGTAACGACCCGGAATTTTCCGATCGTTCTATACTTATGAGATTAATATTTACATAAATTAAACCTTACCAACATGATAAGCAATCCAAACTGTTGAGATTTATATTTTTGAAAAGAGTTTTACACAACGTTTGACCGTCCAATTTGACCGATGATATCACGAACTATATAACACACGATAATTATACGATTATGTATATGTACATATCTATACATATTTAACATGATTTAAGGATGGTTTAACATTTCATTGTGAACTAACAACAATGAGTTATAAGTATACTTTGAGACCACTAACTTAAGTTTTCAAAACGATAACTATATGTAACGTTCTTTGACATATATACTTACAATCTATAATGTGTTGTGATTTATGTCACCAATATGATTTAAGTGTAATGGGATTAATTTGTAACCAAAATAATCTTGATAAATATCGAACAAGTTTGGGGAAGTGTGGAGTGCACACTTGTTTGAACTTATCTTGATTATGACGGGGGTTCGGGGGCAGCGTCCCCGATAAGCGGGGTCCAAGGGGTGGCAACCCCTGGCGAGGTCCAAGGGGCAGAGCCCTGGCTTTATTAAAAATGTCTTAAAATTTTATTTTTGGCCCGGTTGGACCCAAAATAAAAGCCTGATTTTGAGCTTCTTTTACCGTATCATACCCATCATCTATACGTATTTACTATTGGTAAATACACATCAAATCAATATCCTTATCAGCCTTAGATCTGCCCTAGATAAGAGGGAATCTTATTTGTAAGCTAGCATACATTATTACTCAAAAATTCAACACAATAATTTGTCCTTGTTCCCTCAACAACCAGACTGTCCTATAAGTATCACCATCACCTTGGTTTTTCATTTCATTCTTACAACCATCTTTCTCTAACCAAAAACACACTCTTAGGAACTCTAAGTGTTCTTCACAATCTCAGCAAATACTCATGAAGAACTAGCTTCATGAACAACCTATAATCATCATAAGAAAGTTTGATCAAGATTATTTTCTATCTTTTCCAGTAGCTTTATCCAAGTAACTTGAGGTAGTAACCTTATTCATAATCTTATTCGATTCATATTTATATAGCTATCTTATTTTGTGTTATAAAATTTTTAACAACAAGAACATAGTTTGAATGATTGCAAACCTGTTCGCAAACTAAATAGATCCTTCTAATTTGATTTTTAAAACACTTCAAAACCTGTAATATATCATATTATGACAAAATCGGATTAATCATATCTTGGCTAATTAACATAATATTTAATATATATTTACTTATGATTTGATTTTATATATTTCAGGACCACCCGTAAACAACACGAGAAGATTAATCATAAGACCTCATGATTGTACGCAACACGTCATCTAACAACACGGTACTTTATGTACGCAACACGTCATTTGACAACATGGTACCATGGGTCGAGATTAATTCTGATCAATACGAATATGATGGGGTCTTTATTTATTTTATTGAGCAACTAATTATGGACCATTAACAACAGACTGCTAACTACGGACTAAGAAAATATTAAAAGTATATATATATGAAACGATTACTTGAAAAGAAAATATGTTGATATATTATATATATGGTCAGGTTCGTGATATCTATCGGAGGCCAAGTCGAGTTAAATACCTTCAAGGAAAAGGTGAGTATATAGTCCCACTTTTAAACTCTAAATATTTCGGGATGAGAATACATGCATTTTATGATTTACGATATGGACACAAGTGATTAAAATTATATATTCTACGTTGAGTTGTACCACTGGCATATCTCCCTGTAACTTGGTAACTACTATTTACATGCGGTATTGTAAACGCGAATCCCGTTGATAGATCTATCGTGCCTGACAACCCCAACCGGACTGGACGACCAGTATTCAACGGTTGCACAGTACTTCATTTCGGTGACTACACTTGGTACGGTGTAGTAAGATTTCATAATAAAGGGAAAATGCGACGTTGATTAAATGTTAAGTATGGTTATCAAGTGCTCAACAACTTAGAATATTTTTATTAAAACGTTTATATATGAAATCTTGTGGTCTATATTCATAACGCTGCCGGCATTAAACCTATATCTCACCAACTTTATGTTGACATTTTTAGCATGTTTATTCTCAGGTGATAACTAAAAGCTTCCGCTGCAACATGTTGAATTTAAGCAAGATCTTGAGTATGCATATTTGTGTCAAAAATAAAACTGCATATCGGAGGATTTGTAATGTAAAATATGTTGGAAGTCGTATTGTTATTATCACATGTAAAGTTTGTAAGTCTAAGATTATCGCTAAATGATAATCATTATTATGTTGTTTAAACCTTGTATTTGTAATAAAAGCTATGGTTAGTATTGTAAAAACGAATGCAGTTTTTGAAAAACGTCGCATATAGAGGTCAATACCTCGCGATGAAATCATATGTTATTGTATTCGTCCTTATGGTTAAGGTCGGGTTATGACATGTGGTATCAGAGCGTTGGTCTTAGAGAACCAGAGAATTTGCATTAGTGTGTCTTTTCGAGTTTGTTAGGATGCATTAGTGAGTCTGGACTTTGACCGTGTTTGATTTCGAAAACTATTGCTTATCCTTGTTGGTTAAAAATTAATATGTAAATATTATGTGGTATTAACGTGCTAGTTGTTATGTGATAGATGTCTGGCTTAGAACTTATTATCACATTCAGCGACTCCGAACCAGACTCTTCAGATGGTGTTCCAGTCATTAATCTATCTGGTGATGAAAACGACACCTTTGGGGAAGACTCACAAGTTCCGGATGAATCAATTGAAGAGGAACCGGAAAGTGATCCTGAGGAGGAAGAAATACAGGAAATTACGAAAGACAAGTTTGAACGAGGAAAGAAACGAAAGGCAACTGAAATGGAAAATCTAAATCCCGAGTCTAGAGAGGATGTTGTGGCACCAACTCCACCAGATACTTCCACACCTATTCCCGCTATTCCTATTAGTTCTATCCCGACATCCAGTTCTTCAGTTCCTCAGCCAAAACGCAGGGAGACATCCATGATAACCTTTAAGCGATTTCTTTGAACACAAACGCTTTGGGTTAAATGATGCGCTGTTGTTTTAAACCATGGGATCATATAATGTTTTGTATAATATTACTAGTGTGGTTTGCTTAATGTTTGATGTAAGATAAGCATATGTAAAATAGTGAAGTGTGAAATGCAATAATTTTCCATGGTTAAGTATTATTTGGGTGGTAGTAATTGATTTTCGTACTAAGCTATTAAGTATGAACTTTAACGGGTAGGTACTACCCTAGATATAATTATAAAACGCTAATAAGAAGAAAAGGCTTTTATAATAATAACTGGTTCATATTATTAATAAGCTATGATGTACTATAAATACATACTACATCTATAATATTCCATGTGAATAATTATTTTTCATTCTTATTGAAGATTATGGCACGATTGAACCGAATGACAGAACAAGAAATCCAGGAACTCATCAATCAGCGAGTGAACAACAGAATGTTATGGGTCGAGGCTGCAAGAGGTGCTGAAGTTAACCCAAATCCTCGTGTGGGGTGCACTTACAAAACTTTTCAAGGTTGCAAGCCCTCATCATTCAGTGGAACAGAAGGACCGGTCGGTTTAACCTGGTGGATCGAATAGATTGAGTCTGTGTTTAAAATCAGTGGTTGTATTGAGAAGGACATGACCAAGTATGCATCGTGCACCCTACAAGATAGTGCACTCACGTGATGGAAAAACTATGTGAAGGCCGTAGGAGGAGATGTAGCTTATGATACTCCTTGGGAAGAATTCAAAACAATACTAATCAACGAATATTGTCCAAGGAACGAGGTTAGGAAGTTGGAAGCAGAATTGCGAAGCCTGAAAGCTGTTGGTACTGAACTCACCAACTACAATCAGCGATTCATGGAATTAGCTTTGCTATGTCCCGAATTGGTACCAACCGAAGAATGGAAGATTAAACTGTACAAAGACGGTTTGCCTAAAAAGGTCAAGGTAAATGTTACAGCATCCAAACCCAAGACTATTCATGAAGCTATCACCATGGCGAACGAATTGATGGACCAGATTATTCTGGATAAGAACACCGATATCAAGACATCGGGAAACAAAAGAAAATGGGAAGGTAATCATCAACAATCTAACAAGAAACAAGAAACCACGCAAGGTGTGGGTAGCGGTTCAAACTCAGGTTACAAAGGACGAAATCCTTTATCTAACAGATGCCACAAACATCACTCTGGTTATTGTAATGTGGTGTGCAACAATTGTAATCGAAAAGGTCATCTTGCTGAAGATTGTAGGGTTCCCGCTACAAATACAAACGGTACCAAGACTCCTGCCACCAATGCAAATAGAACTGCCTTGGCCACTGTTACTTGTTATGGGTGTGGGAAACAGGGTCATTATAAGAGCCAGTGTCCGAATCCAGAGAAGAATAATGGATCTGCATGTGGAAGAGCATTTGTTATTAATGCTAGAGAGGCGTGTGAAGACCCGGAGCTTGTTACAGGTACGTTTACCATTAATAACTTATCCGCATCTATTATATTTGATACTGGTGCTGATAGAAGTTACGTGTGTAGAGACTTTTACGCTAAATTGAATTGTTCATCATTACCTCTAGATGCTAAGTACATGATTGAGTTAGCTAATGGTAAACTAATTAAAGCCGATAAAATTTGCCGTGATTGTAAAATAAATTTAGCCGGAGAAACATTTAAGATTGATTTGATACCCGTAGAATTAGGAAGTTTTGATGTAATAGTCGGCATGGACTGGATGTCCAAAATAGGAGCTGAAGTTGTGTGTGCCAATAAGGCAATTCGCATTCCTCGTAAGGATAAAACGCCAGTAATGATTTATGGAGAGAAGGGTAACTCAAAGCTAAAACTCATTAGTTGTTTGAAAGCTCAAAAGTGCTTGAAGAAAGGGTGCTATGCTATCTTAGCACATGTTAATAAAGTCAAAATGAAGGAGAAAGTGAAGAGCATCAATGACGTGCCTGTGGCAAGAGATTTTCCTGAAGTCTTTCCGGAAGAGTTGCCGGGATTACCTCCATTTAGATCTGTAGAATTTCAAATAGATCTAGTACCAGGAGCTGCACCAGTGGCTCGTGCTCCATATAGACTTGCACCATCTGAGATGAAAGAGTTACAAAGCCAGTTACAAGAATTACTGGACCGTGGTTTCATTCGACCGAGCACTTCACCGTGGGGAGCTCCGATTTTATTCGTCAAGAAGAAAGATGGATCTTTCCGAATGTGTATAGATTATTATGAATTAAATAAGTTAACTATCAAGAATCGGTATCCACTACCGAGAATTGATGATTTATTTGATCAATTGCAAGGATCATGTGTTTACTCGAAAATCGACCTAAGGTCGGGCTATCATCAAGTACGCGTCAAAGAAGAAGATATTCCGAAAACTGCTTTTCGGACACGCTACGGTCATTATGAATTTTTGGTCATGCCGTTTGGATTAACGAATGCGCCAGCTATATTCATGGACCTCATGAATCGAGTTTGTAGTCCGTATTTAGATAAGTTTGTTATCATTTTCATTGACGATATTCTTATCTATTCTAAGAGTGAGCAAGAGCATGAATAGCATTTAAGATTGGTATTAGAATTGTTAAGAAAAGAACAATTATACGCCAAATTTTCTAAGTGTGCGTTTTGGTTAAAAGAAGTGCAATTTCTTGGTCATGTTGTTAGTAGCAAAGGAATTCAGGTTGACCCAGCTAAAATTGAGGCCATTGAAAAATGGGAGACTCCTAAGACACCAACGCAGATACGCCAATTTTTGGGTTTAGCCGGTTATTATAGAAGGTTTATTCAATATTTTTCCCGAATAGCTAAACCATTGATACCGTTAACACAAAAAGGGAAGAAGTACGAATGGACCTTTGAGCAGGAGAGTGCATTTCAATTACTCAAGAAGAAGTTGACCACGGCACCTATTTTATCGTTACCTGAAGGGAACGATGATTTTGAGATATATTGTGACGCTTCGCGACAAGGTTTTGGTTGCGTCCTTATGCAACGAAAGAAAGTTATTGCATACGCATCCCGACAATTGAAGATTCACGAGCGGAATTATACAACGCATGATCTAGAATTGGGGGCAGTAGTGTTTGCATTGAAGATATGGAGACACTATTTATATGGAGTTAAATGCACTGTGTTTACTGATCATAAAAGCCTTCAACATATTTTCGATCAGAAACAGTTGAACATGAGGCAACATAGGTGGGTCGAGCTGATAAACGACTACGATTGTGAGATTCGCTATCATCCCGGGAAAGCGAATGTAGTGGCCGACGCTTTAAGCAGAAAGGAACGAGAACCAATTCGAGTACGAGCGATGAACATAAAAATTCGCATGAATCTCAACTCACAAATCAAAGAGGCTCAACGAGAAGCTCTTACTAAAGAAAACATAGGAAATGAAATAATGAAGAAGTATGCGAAGCAACTCGTTATACGGGAAGACGGAATTCGATATTTTGCAAACCGTATTTGGGTACCGAAGTTGGGTGGATTAAGGAAGTTGATATTGAATGAGGCGCACAAGACAAGATACTCGATACATCCTGGAGTTGGAAAGATGTACCAAGATCTTAAGACGCATTATTGGTGGCCTAATTTAAAGAAAGACGTAGCAACGTATGTTGGGGAATGTTTAACTTGTTCTAAAGTTAAAGCAGAACACCAGAAGCCGTCAGGGTTACTTCAACAACCAGAAATCCCAGAATGGAAATGGGATGGTATTACCATGGATTTCATCACAAAGTTACCTAAGACTGCCTGGGGTTATGACACCATTTGGGTAATAGTTGATCGACTCACCAAATCTGCACATTTCTTGCCTATAAAGGAAACGGATAGAATGGAGAAACTATTACGACTGTACATAAAGGAAATTGTTTCAAGGCATGGAATACCTATTTCCATTATATCCGATCGTGATAGTAGATTTACATCAAAGTTCTGGCATTCACTACAGGAGGCCCTAGGAACTCGTTTGGATATGAGTACCGCATATCATACGCAAACTGGCGGGCAGAGTGAAAGAACAATTCAGACTCTTGAAGACATGCTTAGGGCATGTGTGATCAATTTTGGAAACGGATGGGATAAATATCTACCATTAGCAGAATTCTCGTATAATAATAGTTATCATGCGAGCATTAAAGCTGCACCATTCGAAGCACTGTATGGAAGGAAGTGTAGATCCCCTATCTATTGGAACGAAGTAGGAGATCGATAATTAACTGGACCCGAGATCATACATGAAACTACTGAGAAGATAGTGCAAATCAAGGAGAGATTGAAAACAGCCCGTAGTCGCCAAAAGAGCTACGCCGATGTCCGAAGGAAACCATTAGAGTTTCAGATCGGTGACATGGTTATGTTAAAGGTGTCACCTTGGAAAGGTGTAATACGTTTTGGAAAAAGAGGTAAACTGAACCCAAGGTATGTAGGCCCGTTCAAGATCATCGAATGCATTGGACCGATAGCTTATCGACTAGAATTACCACAACAACTCGCCGGAGTACATAATACATTTCACGTTTCAAACCTTAAGAAGTGTCTTCCAAAGGAAGACCTCACCATTCCTCTTGAAGAAATCCAAGTCGACGAGAAACTACAATTCATAGAAGAACCAGTCGAAATCATGGACCGTGAAGTTAAACAACTCAAGCAGAGCAACATACCAATCGTTAAGGTTCATTGGAATGCTCGAAGGAGTCCCGAGTTTACTTGTGAATGAGAGGATCAGATGAAACAAAAGTACCCACATTTGTTTCCCGAGAACGCAAAATAAGTACAATTTTAAAATTTCGGGACGAAATTTATTTAACGGGTAGGTACTGTAATGACCCGGAATTTTCCGATCGTTCTATACTTATGAGATTAATATTTACATAAATTAAACCTTACCAACATGATAAGCAATCCAAACTATTGAGACTTATATTTTTGAAAAGAGTTTTACACAACGTTTGACCGTCCAATTTGACCGATGATATCACGAACTATATAACACAAGATAATTATACGATTATGTATATGTGCATATCTATACATATTTAACATGATTTAAGGATGGTTTAACATTTCATTGTGAACTAATAACAATGAGTTATAAGTATACTTTGAGACCACTAACTTAAGTTTTCAAAACGATAACTATATGTAACGTTCTTTGACATATATACTTACAATCTATAATGTGTTGTAATTTATGACACCAATATGATTTAAGTGTAATGGGATTAATTTGTAACCAAAATAATCTTGATAAATATCGAACAAGTTTGGGGAAGTGTGGAGTGCACACTTGTTTGAACTTATCTTGATTATGACGGGGGTTCGAGGGCAGCGCCCCCGATAAGCGAGGTCCAAGGGGTGGCAACCCCTGGCGGGGTCCAAGGGGCAGAGCCCTGGCTTTATTAAAAATGTCTTAAAATTTTATTTTTGGCCCGGTTGGACCCAAAATAAAAGCCCGATTTTGAGCTTCTTTTACCGTATCATACCCATCATCTATACGTATTTACTATTGGTAAATACACATCAAATCAATATCCTTATCAGCCTTAGATCTGCCCTAGATAAGAGGGAATCTTATTTGTAAGCTAGCATACATTATTACTCAAAAATTCAACACAATAATT
The DNA here is from genome assembly GCF_046630445.1 of Rutidosis leptorrhynchoides. Taxonomy (NCBI): domain Eukaryota; kingdom Viridiplantae; phylum Streptophyta; class Magnoliopsida; order Asterales; family Asteraceae; genus Rutidosis; species Rutidosis leptorrhynchoides. The sequence goes on along the minus strand of NC_092338.1, from coordinate 283,379,950 downwards.
TGTCCTTGTTCCCTCAACAACCAGACTGTCCTATAAGTATCACCATCACCTTGGTTTTTCATTTCATTCTTACAACCATCTTTCTCTAACCAAAAACACACTCTTAGGAACTCTAAGTGTTCTTCACAATCTCAGCAAATACTCATGAAGAACTAGCTTCATGAACAACCTATAATCATCATAAGAAAGTTTGATCAAGATTATTTTCTATCTTTTCCAGTAGCTTTATCCAAGTAACTTGAGGTAGTAACCTTATTCATAATCTTATTCGATTCATATTTATATAGCTATCTTATTTTGTGTTATAAAATTTTTAACAACAAGAACATAGTTTGAATGATTTCAAACCTGTTCGCAAACTAAATAGATCCTTCTAATTTTATTTTTAAAACACTTCAAAACCTGTAATATATCATATTATTACAAAATCGGATTAATCATATCTTGGTTAATTAACATAATATTTAATATATATTTACTTATGATTTGATTTTATATATTTCAGGACCACCCGTAAACAACACGAGAAGATTAATCATAAGACCTCATGATTGTACGCAACACGTCATCTGACAACACGGTACTTTATGTACGCAACACGTCATTTGACAACATAGTACCATGGGTCGAGATTAATTCTGATCAATACGAATACGATGAGGTCTTTATTTATTTTATTGAGCAACTAATTGTGGACCATTAACAACAGACTGCTAACTACGGACTAAGAAAATATTAAAAGTATTATAAGTATATATATATGTAACGATTACTTGAAAGAAAATATGTTGATATATTATATATATCGTTAGGTTCGTGATATCTATCGGAGACCAAGTCGAGTTAAATACCTTCAAGGAAAAGGTGAGTATATAGTCCCACTTTTAAACTCTAAATATTTTGGGATGAGAATACATGCATTTTATGATTTACGTTATGGACACAAGTGATTAAAATTATATATTCTACGTTGAGTTGTACCACTGACATATCTCCCTGTAACTTGGTAACTACTATTTACATGCAGTATTGTAAACGCGAATCCTGTTGATAGATCTATCGGGCCTGACAACCCCAACCGGACTGGACGACCAGTATTCAACGGTTGCACAGTACTTCATTTCGGTGACTACACTTGGTACGGTGTAGTAAGATTTCATAATAAAGGGAATATGCGACGTTGATTAAATGTTAAGTATGGTTATCAAGTGCTCAACAACTTAGAATATTTTTATTAAAACGTTTATATATGAAATCTTGTGGTCTATATTCATAACGCTGCCGGCATTAAACCTATATCTCACCAACTTTATGTTGACGTTTTAAGCATGTTTATTCTCAGGTGATAACTAAAAGCTTCCGCTGCAACATGTTGAATTTAAGCAAGATCTTGAGTATGCATATTTGTGTCAAAAATAAAACTGCATATCGGAGGATTTGTAATGTAAAATATGTTGGAAGTCGTATTGTTATTATCACATGTAAAGTTTGTAAGTCTAAGATTATAGCTAAACGATAATCATTATTATGTTGTTTAAACCTTGTATTTGTAATAAAAGCTATGGTTAGTATTGTAAAAACGAATGCAGTTTTTGAAAAACGTCGCATATAGAGGTCAATACCTCACGATGAAATCATATGTTATTGTATTCGTCCTTATGGTTAAGTTCGGGTTATGACACTATGAAAGGGCTAAGGACTTATTGGGATTAATAAATTCGGATGTATGTGGACCCTTTAAGCCCATAACTAGGAATGGTGAAAGATACTTCGTTACTTTCATTGATGACTTTAGTCATTTTGGATATGTCTACTTATTAAGACACAAGGACGAAACTTTTGAAGCATTCAAGGAATATCAAAACGAAGTACAAAATCAACTCAATAAGACAATCAAGGTACTTCGTACCGATAGAGGAGGTGAATACCTAAGCGATACTTTCCAAGATCATCTTAAAAGTTGTGGGATTATCTCGCAACTCACTCCTCCTGGAACACCCCAACTTAATGGAGTTTTCGAAAGGAGGAACTGAGCCCTAATAGATATGGTTCGATCTATGATGGCTAGAAGCTCATTACCTCTATCATTTTGGGGTTATTGTCTATGCTCCGCGGCTCGTATTCTAAATATAGCCCCGACCAAGAAAGTGGAACGAACTCCTTATGAGATGTGGTTTGGAAAACCTCCATCTCTATCATACTTAAAGGTATGGGGATGTGAAGCTTACCCTAAGCGTTACGTCCCTAATAAGTTGAATGCTCAATCCACGAAGTGTATCTTCATTGGATATCCCAAGGATAATATGGGATATTATTTCTATGATCCATCCGAGCAGAATGTATTTGTTGCTCGAAAGGCTGAATTCCTTGAAACTAAGTTCCTAATTGAAGGAAATAGTGAAAGGAAGATAGATCTTGAAGAGGTTCAAGATCAAGTAGATGATACACAATTGGTTGACACTAGCACTCAACATGAAAATGTTGAGTGTAGCGACCCGACAAAATCGTCATTGACAGCGCCGACTACTTAGGTCCCATTACGTGGTCATAAGTCTTTAAAATGACGTTTGACCTAAAATATGTCGCATTTATTTCAAAAGTTAAGATTTGTTCCCAAGTTTACAAGAATCGTTCATCCAAAAGTTACGTTACAAAGTTATAAGTACAATTGAAATCTATGCGACACGATTTAAAAGTAGCCAAAAGATGCTCCATGTATGCATGTATATACTCGACATCCAAGCAAGCATCAAAAGTAATGAGCGGAAGCATGTATCATAAAATGTTCAAGGACCTGAGAAAAACATAGAAATCTGTCAACTAAAACGTAGGTGAAATCATAGGTTTAAGTAATTAAGTACAAGTGAACCACAAGATTTGTAACATTGATATAATAGTAATACATTCCAAAAGTTTGTTTCATGAGCACCCAATTATCAATGCTTAACATTCCTTCCATAGAACCCCATCACAATAGTGTTAGAACATACACTGTTTCTCGAAAATATATTTCATTCGTAAACGGTAGCGAACCGTTTGAATGAGGGTTTGTCAAACCCATATGACCATATAACATAAGTTCTCGCTTACACCCGACAAGTGTAACTAATGATAATCGAATTGAGGATTTTTGTTCAAACTCGTATGTAGAATGTTTGTTTTCCTGTACTTGTGTTCACTTAGTAAAAAGAAACGTTTATGTTTTCTCATCCCAAATGTAAGTTCAAAAGAGTAAAAGTGGGACTATGATCTCACCTTGAGTGGACGTATGAAGAGTACTTCACAAAGTAACGTGTGCAAAGGACAATGCTAGTCTTGACATAAACAAATAGGTCGTATCAATAACGGTAAACACGATAGGTCAAAGATGTTCAATTAGTCCTATGGCTCGTTACGACTCGATTATGTAGCATGTGAATCAATTTGTCAAGTTTCATGTAAGATACAAGTATAGAAACAAGCTAGGAAGGTTGCATAATCATTTGGTTAAGTTTGACAAAAAGTCAAACTTTGGTCGGTCAAAGTCAACGAAAAAGTCAACACGTTCAGGTCGGGTCCCGAACTATTTTTCTGAGGTTTTTATTCATATATAAGCATGTCAGCACAAGTCTCACGTGAATCGGAGATCCATAGCGTGCCAAACATTTTTCTTATTTTGACCAAGGAGGTCAGAACCTGGACACGCCTTATGTTGCGCCGCGACAAAGGCTGGCCGCGCCTCGACATAACACGCGAGCTGGTACCTAGCCAGTTTCAGTTTTCTAAGTCTCAACCCAAAATTCAAACAAACATAATACACAAACCGTATACACTTAGAACTCGTATCTTATATCGTTAGAAAGGTAATTTGACAAGGAACACAACTAAATACATTTCACCAACCAAAAACATCATTTGCAATAACCGACTTTCCAACATTTAATGCTCAATTAATGCTCAAGTTCATAAATGCACAAAATAGGATTTGAGAATTAAATGCATCCATGTAACGCGCCGTTTCGTAGGTAATCAAGCATACAATACAACTAACTACTTACTAACAACAATTCATGGCATTCAATATATCAAAAGTTCATTTCAAGTTCACCGAACCCTAACCCAAATTCACCAAAAGCACAAATCATGTTTATGAAGTTTTCTAAAACAACCTACACATCAAATTGAAGCTAGTGATGTTAGGAACACATTTAATACATGCATTTATAACATTTAACAACATTTAAGCAATCAAATCATCAATCAAACACACCAAACTTTCAAGTTCATGCTAGTTATCAAAAATAACAAGATCGAACATATAATTCATATATTCATGTTAGACTTGAGCCATAGACACTAACTAACAACTTTATAAGTTAAAAACATCAAGAACACAAAATCTAGTGATTTTAAAAAGTTACCCAAATGTAATAAAATCGGTATGGAATCGAAGAGGAAGTTGCAAGGATTCCAAATATGTAATTTGTTTTGCAAGACACCCGATAGCTTAGATTTAGATGATGATTCTTGAAATGGAGAAATGAGAGAAAGTTTGAAAGTATTGAAAGAAAAAGGAAAAAGAAATGGAAAAGAAAGAGGAGGTGGGCTGAGTAGTCAAACGCTAGTCACCTCTTTGGTATTTTGGCAAAACTAGTCCCTCGAGTTCGGTTGCGGGTGCGTGAATTACCTTAACGAGATATTTTTAAAATGCGTAACAACAGGAGACGTTATAAACATATAACGGAATTTAAATAGTTAAACGGAAAAGTAAACGGAAAAAGGCGGGATGTTACATTACCTACTCCTTAAAAGAAATTTCGTCCCGAAATTTAAGTAGGCGTAGTAGTCGTTGTTTCTTCCTCGGGATCTTGCGTTTCTGGAACCGGGAATAAGTGAGGGTATTTCCTTCGCATTTGATCTTGCCTTTTCCAAGTAAACTCGGGTCCTCTTTTGGCATTCCAACGAACCTTGACAATCGGGATTCGACTTTGTTTCAAAGTCTTGATGGAGGTGTCCACGATTTCAACCGGTTCCTCTACAAAATGAAGTTTGTCATCAATAGTAAGTTCTTCGAGAGGGATGACGATATCGGGTTCGGCAAGACACCTTTTCAAGTTAGATACATGGAAGGTAGGATGAACAGAGCTCAATTGAGGTGGAAGATCTAAACGATAAGCAACGGTTCCAATACGCTCCAAGATTTCGAAAGGACCAATATACCGCGGATTTAGCTTCCCGCGTTTCCCAAAACAGATTACACCTTTCCAAGGTGCGACTTTTAACATTACTCGGTCACCGACTTGAAATTCGAGGTCGTTGCGTCATTTGTCGGTATAGCTCTTTTGACGACTTCGGGCCGTCCTAAGCCTATCTCGAATTTGAACGATTTTCTCGGTTGTTTCTTGAATGAGTTTGGGTCCGGTGATTTGTGTGTCGCCTACTTCTGCCCAACAAAGAGGTGAGCCACATTTTTGGCCATATAAAGCTTCAAATGGTGCGGCGTTAATACTCGCATGATAACTATTATTGTAAGACAATTCGGCGAGAGGCAAGTGCTTATCTCAAGCTTTTCCAAAGTCGACAACGCAAGCTCGTAGCATGTCTTCCAAGGTTTGAATTGTGCGTTCACTTTGTCTGTCGGTTTGCGGATGGTATGCGGTGCTCATGTCTAAACGCGTTCCCAATGCTTCTTGTAAAGTACGCCAAAATCTAGAAACAAAACAGCCATCTCGGTCGGAGATAATCTATAACGGTACACCGTGTCGGGCTACGATCTCCTTAATGTAAAGTTGTGCAAGTTTCTCCATTTTATCGGTTTCCTTCATGGCTAGGAAGTGCGCGGATTTGGTGAGTCGGTCAACAATAACCCAAATAGTATCATAACCGCCAACCGTCTTTGGTAGTTTGGTGATAAAATCCATCGTTATCATTTCCCACTTCCATTGCGGGATTTCGGGTTGTTGAAGTAGTTCAGACGGTCTTTGGTGTTCGACTTTGACTTTGAAACATGTCAAACACTTGGAAACATAAGTAGCTACGTCCCTTTTGATGTTCGGCCACCAATATTGTTGTTTAAGGTCGTGGTACATCTTATTGGCACCGGGATGAATCGAGTATCGTGACTTATGGGCTTCATCTAAAATAAGACTTCGTAGGTCCCCATAACTAGGCACCCAAATCCTTCCGGCGAAATATCGGAGTCCGGTTTTCTTAGTTTCGAATCGAGAGACGAGAATGTTCAAGAGTTCGCGTGAAACGTTTTCATCCTTGAGAGCTTCATCTTGGGCTACCTGAATTTGGCTATTAAGGTTTGTGTGGATGGTGATGTTTAAGGCTCAGACACGAAGAGGCACCGCTCTTTCCTTTCGACTTAAGGCATCGACTACTACATTTGCCTTTCCGGGATGGTAACGAAGCTCGCAATCGTAATCGTTTAAGGTTTCAATCCACCTTCATTGTCTCATGTTTAGTTGCTTTTGATCGAAGATGTATTGGAGACTTTTGTGATCGGTAAAGATAGTACTCTTGGTTCCATAAAGATAGTGTCTCCACATTTTAAGTACAAAGACAACGGCTCCGAGTTCGAGATCATGTGTCGTGTAGTTTCGTTCATGAATTTTGAGTTGTCGAGAAGCATAAGAAATGACCTTTGTTCGTTGCATCAACACACTCCCAAAACCATGTATCGAGGCGTCGCAATACACAACAAAATCATCATTGCCTTCGGGAAGTGACAAGATAGGAGTGGTGGTTAGCTTCGTTTTCAAGATTTGAAATGCGGATTCTTGTTCGGTTGCCCAAACGAATTTTTTTCCCTTATGAGTTAACGCGGTTAGAGGACGAGCGACCAAAGAGAAATCTTTGATGAATCTACGATAGTATCCGGCGAGACCCAAGAATTGACGAATGTGAGTAGGAGTAGTACGAGTCTCCCATTTACTAATGGCTTCGATTTTCGTTGGATCGACTTTAATACCTTGGTCACATACAACATGTCCAAGAAATTGAACTTCCTTTAACCAAAATTCACACTTGGAGAATTTGGCATAGAGTCGTTCTTGTCTTAAAAGTTCAAGCACAAGTCGGAGATGTTCCTCGTGTTCTTCTTTGCTTTTAGAATAAACAAAAATATCATCGATGCACACGATAACGAATTTGTCAAGATACGGTTTGCACACGCGGTTCATAAGATCCATGAACACCGCCGGTGCGTTAGTGAGACCAAATGGCATGACAAGGAATTCATAACTACCATAACGAGTTCGAAAAGCGGTTTTGGAGACATCTTCCCCCTTACCCCTTAATTGATGATAACCCGAGCGGAGATCGATTTTTGAATATACACGTGATCCTTGTAATTGATCAAAGAGGTCATCGATGCGCGGAAGAGGATATCGGTTCTTAACCGTCAATTTGTTTAGTTCACGATAATCAATGTACATTCGTAGGGATCCGTCTTTCTTTTTAACACACAAAATCGGAGCGCCCCAAGGTGAATGACTAGGTTGGATAAAACCACGATCAAGTAGTTCTTGGATTTGACTTTGCAATTCTTGCATTTCGAATGGAGCGAGTGTATATGGTGCACGTGCTACGGGTGCGGCTCCTGGAATAAGATCGATTTGGGTCGATGAGGTGGAAGACCCGGCAACTCGTCGGGAAATACATCGGAATAGTCACTAACAATTGGCACATCATCGATGTGCTTCTCATCGGACTCGACTTTCTTAACGTGAGAAAGGATCGCAAAACAACCCTTACGGAGTAGTTTTCTAACTTTAATGCATGAAACGAGACTGAGTCCGGTGCAACTCTTATCGCCATAGACGATCAAAGGTTCACCATTCTCGATAGGAATTCGGATTGCGTTAAGATCACAAAGGATGTGAGATTTCGTTTTGGCTAGCTAATTCATACCGATTATTACATCGAAGCTTCCTAGTTCCATGGGTATCAAGTCAATTTCAAACTCATTACCCAAAATGTTTAACGTACACCCCTGGTAATATGTGTCGGCACTCAATAGTTTTTCGTTAGCCACTTCAATGGTATAAGTGGTATCTAGTGGAAGTGGTGGAGTGTTAAAAGAATGAGTCAAAGTCTTGGATACAAAACTCTTATCGGCACCCGAATCGAATAAACAAGTAACATAAGTGTTGTTGAGAAGAAACGTACCCGTGACTAATTCATTGTCATCTCGGGCTTCCTCAGTGTTGATGTTGAAAGCTCGGCCGCGTGTGTTGGGGTTATCTTTCTTCTTCGGGCATGCATTTCTATAATGGCCCGTTTGGCCACATTCGTAACAAGTGCCCGTTTTTGGTGCATTGGGCCCCTTTCGAGCGATGGGGGCGATACTTTTACACTCATTGGCCTTATGACCAATTCCTTGGCACCGATAGAAAATTAGCTTGCCACATTCGCCAAAGTGATGTTTGTTGCATTTGTTGCAAAGAGGTAGGTTTCCGACATAACCCTTCTTGCCGTCGGAGGTGTAAGGCTTCTTGGCAAAGTTGTTGTTGCTTGATTGTGGGGTTTCCCACTTTCTTTTATTGTTACCCGACTTATCCTCAGCTTTAGGTGCCGGCACTACAATTTCGTCCACCGTTTCTATCAACTTGCGGGCCATGTTCAAAGCTTCTTGATGATTAGTGGGTTTGGATGACATTACCCCGTGTTTGATGCTCTTTGGGAGACCATGCATTTAAAGTTCAACCCTTAAAGCTCTGGGGTTCACAAGGTTTGGGCACATCAAGGCTAGTTCGGAAAATCGTTGATTATAAGCCTTGAGATCGTTTCTGACCACTTTCAAAGTTCTTAGCTCTTGTTCGAGCCTTCGGGTTTCTTCACAAGGGAAATATTCGACGATCATCTTTTCCCTTAAGTCGGCCTAAGAGAGGGCGTGAGCTTCATCGGTACCCACCGATTGTACATAGGTGTTCCACCATGTGAGGTCGACACCGGCTAAAGTGTGAGTGGAGCATTTGACCTTGTCTTGGTCCCGACAACCGCTTATGCTAAAAATGGCTTCCGTTTGTTCGAACCATCGAGTGAGTACAACCGGTCCCCCGGTTCCATCAAAGGTGTGAGGTTTGCACCCCATGAAGGCTTTGTAGGAGCACCCTTCGTTGAGTTACCGGTGTAGTGACCCGAACTTTTCCATGTTTATATATATATTAAATGAAATTGTTATTTACATGATTAAGTGTTTCCAACATGTTAAGCAATCAAACTTGTTAAGACTTGATTAATTGAAATATGTTTCATATAGACAATTGACCACCCAAGTTGATCGGTGATTCACGAACGTTAAAACTTGTAAAAACTATATGATGACATATATATGGTTATATATATAGTTAACATGATATTATGATAAGTAAACATATCATTAAGTATATTAATAATGAACTACATATGTAAAAACAAGACTACTAACTTAATGATTTTGAAACGAGACATATATGTAACGATTATCGTTGTAACGACATTTAATGTATATATATCATATTAAGAGATATTCGTACATCATAATATCATGATAATATAATAATTTGAAATCTCATTTGATATTATAAACATTGGGTTAACAACATTTAACAAGATCGTTAACCTAAAGGTTTCAAAACAACACTTACATGTAACGACTAACGATGACTTAACGACTCAGTTAAAATGTATATACATGTAGTGTTTTAATATGTATTCAACCACTTTTGAAAGAATCAATACACTTATCAAAATACTTCAACTTAACAAAAATGCTTACAATTACATCCTCGTTCAGTTTCATCAATAATTCTACTCGTATGCACCCGTATTCGTACTCGTACAATACACAGCTTTTAGATGTATGTACTATTGGTATATACACTCCAATTATCAGCTCATAGCAGCCCATGTGAGTTACCTAACACATGTAGGAACCATCATTTGGCAACTAGCATGAAATATCTCATAAAATTACAAAAATATGAGTAATCATTCATGACTTATTTACATGAAAACAAAATTACATATCCTTTATATCTAATCCATACACCAATGACCAAAAATTCCTACAAACACTTTCATTCTTCAATTTTATTCATCTAATTGATCTCTCTCAAGTTCTATCTTCAATTTCTAAGTGTTCTTCATAAATTCTACAAGTTCTAGTTTCATAAAATCAAGAATACTTCCAAGTTTGCTAGCTTACTTCCAATCTTGTGGAGTGATCATCCAACCTCAAGAAATCTTTCTTATTTACAGTAAGATATCTTTCTAATAAAAGGTAATACTCATATTAAAACTTTGATTCAATTTCTATAACTATAACAATCTTATTTCGATTGAAAATCTTACTTGAACTGTTTTCGTGTCATGATTCTGCTTCAAGAACTTTCAAGCCATCCAAGGATCCTTTGAAGCTAGATCCATTTTTCTTATTTCCAGTAGCTTTATCCAGAAAACTTGAGGTAGTAATGATGTTCATAACATCATTCGATTCATACATATAAAGCTATCTTATTCGAAGGTTTAAACTTGTAATCACTAGAACATAGTTTAGTTAATTCTAAACTTGTTCGCAAACAAAAGTTAATCCTTCTAACTTGACTTTTAAAATCAACTAAACACATTTTCTATATCTATATGATATGCTAACTTAATGATTTAAAACCTGGAAACACGAAGAACACTGTAAAACCGGACATACGCCGTCGTAGTAACACCGCGGGCTGTTTTGGGTTAGTTAATTAAAAACTATGATAAACTTTGATTTAAAAGTTGTTCTTATGGGAAAATGATTTTTCTTATGAACATGAAACTATATCCAAAAATCATGGTTAAACTCAAAGTGGAAGTATGTTTTCTAAAATGGTCATCTAGACGTCGTTCTTTCGACTGAAATGACTACCTTTACAAAAACGACTTGTAACTTATATTTCTGACTATAAACCTATACTTTTTCTGTTTAGATTCATAAAATAGGGTTCAATATGAAACCATAGCAATTTGATTCACTCAAAACGGATTTAAAATGAGGAAGTTATGGGTAAAACAAGATTGGATAATTTTTCTTGTTGTAGCAACGTGAAAATTGGTAACAAATCTTTATTAATCATATCCTAGCTAACTTATATTGTATTATACATGTATTCTAATATATTATGTAATATTGGGATACCATAGACACGTATGCAAATGTTTTGACATATCATATCGACCCATGTGTATATATTATTTGGAACAACCATAGACACTCTATATGCAGTAATGTGGGAGTTAGCTATACAGGGTTGAGGTTGATTCCAAAAATATATATACTTTGAGTTGTGATCTAGCCTGAGACGTGTATACACTGGGTCGTGGATTGATTCAAGATAATATATATCAATTTTTTTCTGTACATCTAACGTTGGACAACTAGTTGTAGGTTACTAACGAGGACAGCTGACTTAATGAACTTAAAACATCAAAATGTATTAAAAGTGTTGTAAATATATTTTGAACATACTTTGATATATATGTACATATTTGTTATAGGTTCGTGAATTGACCAGTGGCCAAGTCATACTTCCCGACGAAGTAAAAATCTGTGAAAGTGAGTTATAGTCCCACTTTTAAAATCTAATATTTTTGGGATGAGAATACATGCAGGTTTTATAAATGATTTACAAAATAGACACAAGTACGTGAAACTACATTCTATGGTTGAATTATCGAAATCGAATATGCCCTTTTTTATTAAGTCTGGTAATCTAAGAATTAGGGAACAGATACCCTAATTGACGCGAATCCTAAAGATAGATCTATTGGGCCTAACAAACCCCATCCAAAGTACCGGATGCTTTAGTACTTTGAAATTTATATCATATCCGAAGGCTGTCCCGGAATGATGGGGATATTCTTATATATGCATCTTGTTAATGTCGGTTACCAGGTGTTCACCATATGAATGATTTTTATCTCTATGTATGGGATGTATATTGAAATATGAAATCTTGTGGTCTATTGTTACGATTTGATATATATAGGTTAAACCTATAACTCACCAACATTTTTGTTGACGTTTAAAGCACGTTTATTCTCAGGTGAATATTAAGAGCTTCCGCTGTTGCATACTAAAATAAGGACAAGATTTGGAGTGCATGTTTGTATGATATTATGTAAAAACTGCATTCAAGAAACATATGTCGATGTAATATATTTCTATTGTAAACCATTATGTAATGGTCGTGTGTAAACAGTATATTTTAGATTATCATTATTTGATAATCTACGTAATGCTTTTGAAACCTTTATTGATAAAATAAAGGTTATGGTTGTTTTAAAAATGAATGCAGTCTTTGAAAAACGTCTCATATAGAGGTCAAAACCTCGCAACGAAATCAATTAATATGGAACGTTTATAATCAATATGAACGGGACATTTCAACCGGCCCCTTGATTTTTGTTGTTGTTATTGTTATTATTATTGGTGGAATGATCGGCCATGGCCGCCTCTACAGCGGTGGCTACCATTCGTTGTAGAGCTTGTTCAGGAGTCTCATGGCTTGGCACACGACGAGGAGGCATTGTTCCTTCAAAACACAAGAATACCGTTGATTAGTATTTTCAATAATAAAATGGTTAAGTAGAAGAAAATCCTCAACCAACCGACCAAAGTTAATTATGGTCAATGGTGTTTCCGCCAAGGAAGCAAAGTATTGGGAGGATTACCAATTCTCCAATGAATCGGATCCCGACAAGGATTCCGATGATGTTATATAAATTACCCCAACACAATTTAATAAGGTAAAAGAGAACAATAAGGGAAAGGGCATAAAAATAGAGAAATTTGATTCCAAACACGACGAACTTTATATGTATCGTCAACACCCGTATTTCTTAAGTTGTGACAATAACCCGGGAACCTCTAAACCACCAGGTTTTTCTAAACCAATGTGGAAAACGACGGCTCATATTAGGGGAACATCATATATCCCTAGAAACTTGGCAAAACGAACCAAAACCGAAGAAGAAGAAATGAGCGAGTCGGAATAAGATAGTTGTATTCGTGTGGTGTAATATATGTAATATAGTGTGCTTATGCTTTATGATATATGTAAAAATTGCTTGTATTAATAAGTATTTTTTTATGAATCTAACTCTTGTCTATTTTACAGTATAAAAACACAAAATGGATAGACAACCCAATATTTTAAGAGACCTACCCGGAAACATGATTGATGAAATCTTGTCTAGAGTCGGTCAGAATTCCTCAGCACAACTATTTAAGGCGAGATCAGTTTGTAAGACATTCGAAGAATGTTCCAAGAATGCCTTGATTTATAAAAGGCTTTCGTTTGAAAGATGGGGGATATCACATTGGGAAATCTATAAGTTACGATGTGTTTACTTTGACGTATATATTGCGGGGAACCCAAATGCTATTTTACGCAACGGGTTAAGAAATTATTTTGACTCAATATATCCGAATATAGGACTTCGTGATTTAGAAAAAGCGGCTAACATGCAACATAAAGAAGCATGTTATGCTTACGGGTTAGTAATGTTCGCTTCTTACCAAAGTGAGAACAAGAACATCGGGCTACAACTATTAAACAAAACGTTCCCACAAGTGACGGAGTCGGTAATTGGGGTAAGAAATGAGGTTTTTAGGTTATTACGAGACTGTTGGTCATTACGTAACCTTCATCCTTTTGACGACGTACAACACATTGTCTTACTATCGGTCACAACGGTTATGTTCCACAAAACCAAGGATGGGAAGTGGTATTAGTAAAACCAGAATGCATGACTTGTTTCTGGACGTATGAATTACGTGTCTTTATTGCCTTTGCTGAACGCCTTATTTATTAACTAGAATTATCTTCGCAACTACTTTGTATCAAAGTTTTATATGCTATATTTCATGCTATATGTAAAAAAAAAAGCGGTATTGTAAGTTTGCAAGTTATTGTATAAAGGGTTGAATATGATATTTTTTGTTGTGATTAGTTTTTCATATAGAATTGTAGTAGTTGAAATGGTATGTTAGCTACTAAGTATGAAATTAACGGGTAGGTACTACCTGAATTAAAGAGTATAAAACGCTAATATGAAGAAAGAGCTTTTATAAATAAGTTCATATTACGCTACGAAATACTATTGACTACTCTTGATATTCTATATGATTAACTCGTTTCATTTGACTATTTTGAAGGAAATGGCACCGATTACTCGACACCTTGAATATGAGCGAAGAGAAATTTCGTGCCTTTCTTGCTTCAAACATAGCCGCAGTACAGGCTGCGCTACATACCAACAATAACCTTGGATCTAGCAGTACAGGAAATCGTGTAGGATGCACCTACAAAGAATTCACTGCCTGCAAACCTTTGGAATTTGATGGAACCAAAGGACCGATCGGATTAAAACGGTGGACCGAGAAGGTCGAATCGGTGTTTGCCATAAGTAAGTGTACTGAAGAGGTCAAAGTGAAGTACGCTACACATACCTTCACAGGTTCTGCGTTAACATGGTGGAATACCTATCTAGAGCAAGTGGGACAAGATGATGCTTACGCACTACTATGGTCAGCATTCAAGCACTTGATGAACGAGAAGTACCGTCCCAGAACCGAGGTCAATAAGCTTAAGACAGAACTTAGAGGGTTACGAACCCAAGGATTTGATATTACCACGTACGAAAGACGATTCACAGAATTATGCCTAATGTGTCCGGGAGCATTCGAAGATGAGGAAGAGAAGATCGACGCGTTTGTGAAAGGATTACTGGAAAGAATCCAAGAAGATATAAGTTCACACGAGCCCGCCTCCATACAACAGGCATGTAGAATGGCTCACAAACTAGTAAACCAGATTGAAGAAAGAATTAAAGAACAGACTGCTGAAGAGGCCAATGTGAAGCAAGTTAAAAGAAAGTGGGAGGAAAACGGTGATAAGAATCACCAATACAACAACAACAGCAATTACAACAATAATCGCAACAACTATCCCAACAATCGTAACATCAATCGCAACTACAACAAACGGCCCAACAACAACAACAACAACAACAACAACAACAACAACAACAACAACAATAACAACTACAACAATCATCCCAACAACAATAATAACCGCAACAACAACAACAATCAGAAGCAGCTATGCCAAAGGTGTGAAAAGTATCACTCGGGGTTCTGCACCAAATTTTGCAACAAGTGTAAAAGAAACGGTCATAGCGCGGTGAAGTGTGAGGTCTACGGACCAGGGGTTAACAGAACGAAAGGAACAAAGGGTGTCGGAACGAGTAATGGCGGAGCAAGTAGTGTCGGAGCAAGTTATGCCAATGTAGTTTGTTATAAATGTGGAAAACCGGGCCACATTATTAGAAATTGCCTGAACCGGGAGAACACGAATGGACAAGGCCGCGGAAGAGTTTTCAATATTAATGTGGCAGAGGCACAGGAAGACCCGGAGCTTGTTACGGGTACGTTTCTTATTGACAATAAATCTGCCTATGTTTTATTTGATTCGGGTGCGGATAGAAGCTATATGAGTAGAGATTTTTGTGCTAAATTAAGTTGTCCATTGACACCTTTGGATAGTAAATTTTTACTCGAATTAGCAAATGGTAAATTAATTTCAGCAGATAATATATGTCGGAATCGAGAAATTAAACTGGTTAGCGAAACATTTAAGATTGACTTGATACCAGTAGAGTTAGGGAGTTTTGATGTGATAATCGGTATGGACTGGTTGAAAGAAGTGAAAGCAGAGATTGTTTGTTACAAAAATGCAATTCATATTATACGAGAAAAAGGAAAACCCTTAATGGTGTACGGAGAAAAGGGTAACACGAAGCTACATCTTATTAGTAATTTGAAGGCACAAAAACTAATAAGAAAAGGTTGCTATGCTGTTCTAGCACACGGCGAGAAAGTACAAACTGAAGAAAAGAGCATCAATGATGTTCCCGTGGCAAAAGAATTTTCCGATGTATTTCCGAAAGAATTACCGGGATTACCCCCACATCGATCCGTTGAATTTCAAATAGATCTTGTACCAGGAGCTGCACCAATAGCTCGTGCTCCTTACAGACTCGCACCCAGCGAGATGAAAGAACTGCAAAGCCAATTACAAGAACTTTTAGAGCGTGGTTTCATTCGACCAAGCACATCACCGTGGGGAGCTCCTTTTTTGTTTGTCAAGAAGAAAGATGGTACATTCAGGTTGTGTATCGACTACCGAGAGTTGAACAAACTTACCATCAAGAACCGCTACCCACTAACGAGAATCGACGACTTATTTGATCAACTACAAGGCTCGTATATTTATTTAAAGATTGATTTACGTTCTGGATATCATCAAATGCGAGTAAAGGAGGATGATATTCCAAAAACTGCTTTTAGGACACATTATGGTCATTACGAGTTTATGGTTATGCCGTTTGGATTGACTAACGCACCAACTGTGTTCATGGACCTTATGAACCTAGTGTGTGGGCCATATCTTGACAAGTTTGTCATTATTTTCATCGATGACATACTTATTTACTCAAAGAATGATCAAGAGCATGAAGAACATTTGAGAAAAGTGCTAGAAGTATTGAGGAAAGAAAAACTGTACGCTAAGTTTTCAAAGTGTGCATTTTGGTTGGAAGAAGTTCAATTCCTGGGTCACATAGTGAATAAAGAAGGTATCCAGGTGGACCCGGCAAAGATCGAAACCGTTGAAAAGTGGGAAACCCCAAAAAATCTGAAGCATATACGTCAATTTTTAGGATTGGCTGGTTACTATAGAAGATTCATCCAAAATAGCAAAACCATTGACTGCATTAACGCATAAAGGGAAGAAATTTGAATGGAAGGAAGAAATTTGAATGGAAGGAAGAAATTTGAATGGAAGGATGAACAAGAGAAGGCGTTTCAATTATTGAAGAAAAAGCAAACTACGGCACCTATATTGTCATTGCCTGAAGGGAATGATGATTTTGTGATTTATTGGGACGCATCAAAGCAAGGTCTCGGTTGTGTATTAATGCAATGGACGAAGGTGATTGCTTATGCGTCTAGACAATTGAAGATTCACAAGCAAAATTATACGACGCATGATTTGGAATTAGGCGCGGTTGTTTTTGCATTAAAGACTTGGAGGCACTACTTATATGGGGTCAAAAGTATTATATATACCGACCACAAAAGTCTTCAACATATATTTAATCAGAAACAACTGAATATGAGGCAGCGTAGTTGGATTGAATTGTTGAATGATTATGACTTTGAGATTCGTTACCACCCGGGGAAGGCAAATGTGGTAGCCGACACCTTGAGCAGAAAGGACAGAGAACCCATTCGAGTAAAATCTATGAATATAATGATTCACACTAACCTTACTACTCAAATAAAGGAAGCGCAACAAGGAGTTTTAAAAGAGGGAAATTTAAAGGATGAAATACCCAAAGGATCGAAGAAGCATCTTAATATTCGGGAAGACGGAACCCGGTATAGGGCTGAAAGAATTTGGGTACCAAAATTTGGAGATATGAGAGAAATGGTACTTAGAGAAGCTCATAAAACCAGATACTCAATACATCCTGGAACGAGGAAGATGTACAAGGATCTTAAGAAACATTTTTGGTGGCCAGGTATGAAAGCCGATATTGCTAAATATGTAGGAGAATGTTTGACGTGTTCTAAGTTCAAAGCTGAACATCAGAAACCATCAGGTCAACTACAACAACCTGAAATCCCAGAATGGATATGGGAAAACATTACCATGGATTTCATTACTAAATTGCCAAGGACTGCAAGTGGTTATGATACTATTTGGGTAATAGTTGATCGTCTCACCAAGTCAGCACACTTTCTGCCAATAAGAGAAGATGACAAGATGGAGAAGTTAGCATGACTGTATTTGAAGGAAGTCGTCTCCAGACATGGAATACCAATCTCTATTATCTCTGATAGGGATGGCAGATTTATTTAAAATTCTGGCAGACATTACAGCAAGCATTAGGAACTCGTCTAGACATGAGTACTGCCTATCATCCACAAACTGATGGGCAGAGCGAAAGGATGATAAAAATGCTTGAAGACATGCTACGAGCATGTGTTATTGATTTCGGAAACAGTTGGGATCGACATCTACCGTTAGCAGAATTTTCCTACAACAACAGCTATCATTCAAGCATTGAGATGACGCCGTTTGAAGCACTTTATGGTAGAAAGTGCAGGTCTCCGATTTGTTGGAGTGAAGTGGGGGATAGACAGATTATGGGTCCGGAGATAATACAAGAAACTACTGAGAAGATCATCCAAATTCAACAACGGTTGAAAACCGCCCAAAGTCGACAAAAGAGCTACGCTGACATTAAAAGAAAAAATATAGAATTTGAAATTGGAGAGATGGTCATGCTTAAATTTGCACCTTGGAAAGGCGTTGTTCGATTTGGTAAACGAGGGAAATTAAATCCAAGGTGTAGTAACCCGAACTAATCCTCCCGGACGAAGTCTTCAACAGTTGGTCCCATTGCGATGATCGACTCCAAATAGGGTCCTTAATATGAGCTATTGCACAGCGAAAGACTTATTTCGTACCTGAGAATAACATGCTTTAAAATGTCAACATAAAGTTGGTGAGATATATAGGTTTGATGCTAGCAGCGTTATAACTATGGACCACTAGATTTCATGTTTATACATAATACACTCGCAAGTGTATGGAAAAGTCGTTGAGCACTTGGTAACCATACTTAACATTTAAATCACAGCAGCATATTCTTAAATAAACCCTACACCGTACCAAGTGTAGTAACGAAACGAAGTACTGTGCAACCGTTAAAAACTGGTCGTCCAGCCCGGTTGGGGTTGTCAGGCCCGATAGATCTATCAACAGGATTCGCGTTTACGCTCCTCACGTAAATATTAGCTACCAAGTATAAAGAAATATGCCATGGTACAACTCAACGTAGAATTTATTTTTGATCACTTGTGTCCATATCGTAAATCATTTATAAAACAGCGCATGTATTCTCAGCCCAAAAATATTTAGAGTTTAAAAGGGACTATATACTCACCATACAGTATTTCGTAGTAGAAATACATATAACACCATTTAACAAGTATAAGGTTGGCCTCGGATTCACGAACCTATATCATTTATATATATATTAACGCACGTAATTGTAATCGAACAAATAGATATATTTATAAATTTATTGGTTATATCATTTTCAGATTAACAACCTAGGTTTCGTTATTTAATTAATTATATTCGTTTTAACTATTTAAATAAATAAAGATAATAATATAATTAAGTTATGTGTATTAAATATATATTTTATTTAAAGATCATTTATTTGTTAAATTAATAATTGTAATAATACTAGATTAAGGATAATAATAATGATAATAATAATAGTGATAATAATATAAGTATGTAAATTTTAAAAATAATGCTTTTAATATTGATAGTGGTTATTTTTTTTATTATATAAAAATGATAAGTTTAATAATAATGTTTAAAAAAATATATTAATTTTTAATAATAATGATAACTAATGGTAGAAAAGTATTAATTTTAATAATAATGATCATAATAATAACAATAATAATAATTATAGAAAAAAAAAAAAAAACTACCTTTAAAGTCTTAAAAATAATAATCCGCTTGAGCCGGGATTTGAACCCGTGACCTCTTACTCACCCAACACTCCTCCAACCATCCATCCAATTTGGTATTTCTGTTTTACTACCGAGTTATATCCTTATAATCTACATCGTCGTTATATATCTATACTCTAGTCCAATGACATCGGCCCAATAGAGATCTTGGATTGTCTCGGCCCAACATCAAGAACATGGTACGACCCATTAACAGTTCACTAGCCCAATTACGATTTTTAAATAGCCTGTTAATAATTCAAATGACCCGTTGTATAACTTAATTAAACCAGATATGTATATATCGATTTCTTTAAAAAAAACAATTGGTAGGGTTTGTTGCTTTTGGAGTTGTCGGCCAGGAAAAAAAAAAAAAACGTGCATCACTTATCATTATCCCACCATTATTTGTATTACTTCCTTTATACTTTACGATTCATCATCATTCTCATCATCGAATAACCAAACACGTTTCATATCCTTTTTGCTTTATAACATCACTATCAATCAAAGTAAAGTACAAGAAAGAGATCCAAGATAGGTGGTGTGAACTTCAAAACTGCAAATAAACGGGTAATAGTATAAGTGTCGGTTGTGATGGGTTTAAGGTGAAGTTATTCGGACCAGACCCACAAGTAACAGCTGCAGCAAGGTAGTTTGAACATGGTGGTCGTTTTTGCGGGTTTATGAAGAAGAACAAGAAGATGGTTGTAGGGTTGTAGTTGTGGTGGCAACATGATATAAATTGAAGGTGAGTTTGATTTCAAGATGTTGGTTCTCGTGGTTTATGAAGAAGAGGAAGAAGGTTCGGTTTATGGTGGTTATGGTTGTTATGGTTCAAGGTGGTGGTTCGGTTTTGGGCTGCAGAAGCATTCAAGGGACGATGGTTTTTGCGAGTCTATGAAGGAGATATCAAGAAAAGAAGGAGTCTCTTGTTTTGATTATGAATATGTAATATGTATTATGTATAAATAATAAGATAGTTTGTCTCAAACAAAACAGAAAAATTAGAAGAGTTGTGCAAGTGTTCCAGGAATCAGATGGTTGGATTCATAGCCTAAGAGGTCGACTGTTATTTTACCAAAGTCAGGTAAATAAAAAAAAATAATGAAACAGATAATTCGATTAACATCAATTTGTATTTTAATGATAATGTTTTCAACAATCAAAAACAGTATTTTGCCAATCAGGTATAGTCTGATAATGATCTGTAAATGATTTAGGTTCACATAAATATAAATCATAATTATATTACGCATTTACATGTATTTATTTTTATATTCTGTTTAACCTAATATTATTAATAATTAAATTTATTAATAACATGAATAATTGTGTTATTTTTATATTAACATTTATAATATCAATACTGATTCTAAATGATAAAAATAAAAATAAAAATAATAATAATAATAATAATAATAACCATTAATAACAATCATAATAAATAGAAATTAAATTTTCAACTAGTTTTAATAATAATGTTATTAACAATATTTATTAATGATATCTTTAATATTAAAATAATAATCATGAATTAAATATATCAACTTTCATATACACGTCATAATATTAATAATACAAATATTACTACTAATATCCATATTTATTTTATTTTACATAATTAATTAGAGCCTGTACTATTTTAAAATATATTTCAAATATATACGTCTTCATACATATAAAATATATATGTATCTACTATACAAATAGTTGTTCGTGAATCATCAGGCTTGGTCAAAAAGATAATTAACTATCTGAATATAGATTTCAGACTTTCTAGACTTAACATTAAGGTTTTTGCTTATCGTGTCGGAAACGTATAGAGTTTAAGGTTTAAATTTGGCCGGAAATTTCTGGGTCGTTACAGTATCCACCCGTTAAAGAAATTTCGTCCCCGAAATTTGATAGAGGTTGTCATAAATAATAATAGGAATGTTTTCATGACGATTATGAGGTGATAATGGAGTTTTATCATTATTGAGAGATATAGATAAAACGATTCGATCATGTGAAGCGTACAAGTGAAGTTATCACAAAAGAGCGAAATGTGTAAATAAATATATTCGTTTCAACCGATGACGTAGTTACTGTTGATTTCCGGGATTTAAGGGATTTAAAGAAAATCTTACGTAATAAGATTTGGTTCTTTGGCGATTTAGAAAATCAAAATCTTCTTTAATTAATGCAATAATCTGTTCCTGATTTCTCTGTCGGATATATTGCTATAAATCCACCCCCTTCGTTTTCCTTATTCTCCACACCTTTTATTCTTTCTTCCTCTACTCATTCTTAATATGTTCCATCCAATCCTGATTCTTATTATACTTCTAACCTTCATATCTTTCATTCTTCTTTTTCATTTGCCGCCAGAAGAATCTATTTACTTTTATGATTTTCTTGGAATTATAATGTTTCTTATTCTCCCGTGTCTTTACGTCGCAATACGTATTGATATACACGGTTTGTAGTTTCTGGGTGATTATTGGGTTTTATATCTTCCCTTATACTTCGATGTCCTTGCTTTTGTTTTCTATAATCATTATCATCCACAGTTAATACTCTCTTCCATTTACTGCGATTTATACTCCAATTTCTATTTCGGAGCTTCATTCTTTTTCTTTTCCTCCTTTTCAACTAAGCATCTTTTGTAATGGTCCGGAATTCGTAGGTATGAAATTCGAAATGAATATAGTTAATGTCCTAAGAGAGAATTGGTAATGGCACGATTTTTGATTTGTCAAATTACCAGAATATCCTGGAAAAGACCGAATCATCAAGAGAATATTTTCTTGATATGTTTAGAGATTGGATAGATTGTAAGAGCCGTGTAACATGGCACATGATGATGGTACTGTGAATCATCACATTCCATTAGAAACGCAACGTGACTTACTGTAATATAATGAAGTTGATCAAGTTTCATTATATTATACTAATTCACGCATCAGTTCCCAACACTGCTTCAAAACATTCATATTTTAAACTTGAAGATTTCAGAATTTAGAAACTACCACAGTTTCTTTTATGTTGTAACGCAGATATTACGGGGAGATAGATGATTGCAGATAGGAATAGTTGTGAAAATATCTTTAGAAATATGGAGAATATGTATAGCGGAAAATATGAAGATATCTTATAATATCTAAGATAAGATGATGATGAATAATATCATCTGAAAAAGTTTAGAATAAGGAGTAGGGTTCATACTGACGGTTTCAACAGACACTGAATCATTTGCATTATTTGAAGGCAGGTTCATTCCTTGTATTTGTTCTTTGTTTCCTTCACGGTTAGCTCAATCCATTTTTTTTTTCAGCACTAAATTTTCTATCGAGCGTTCCTAACATTCCCTTCTTTATCATCAAACTTTTGGCCATTTAGGCCATCTAAAATTTTACTGTTTCCTCTGCATTTAATGCAGTCATATCTGATTCGTCGATTATCAATCCGAGGTGTTTTTGGGCGAATTGTGTTTTTAGATGATTAAATGCTGATGATAAAATGGCGGAGTATGAAAGGTTCCCCGGTAACGATGAGGAAAACCAATCATATATATCAAAGTTATAATAAGACTTTTTCGAATGAAAGGTCGAAGTTGTTCTGCTGAAGCTGTGACAAAATTGGCTACTTTGAAAAGGAATCGTAAGGTTGTTTTTGCTAATAAATGCTAAAGAATTCGTCGCGGTACGTGTTAAACTATGACTTTGGGTTCAAGAGTTTTTCATGTGTATAGATCTTTTCTTCTGTAGATGAAGTGCGGTCGGTTCAACTTCTCGATTGAGGTATTTTCAAGAATCCTGATAGGTTTGTACGCGGATTGTAAACGTCGAGATACAAATGAGGTTTAGGATGAAATCAAGTGGCAAACTTGAAGAATTGTTTAGTTTCATATGTTATAATCAATATTTTAATTCATTTTAATTGTCCAAAGTTAGCAGTCTAATAGTCCAGTTGTCCACTAGTCCAATATATTCATATATAATTTAATATATAATATTCAAATTAATTAATACGTATCGTGACCCGTGTACCGGTCTCAGTATTGATCACAACTCAAACCATATATATATTCTGAAATCAACCTCAACCCTGTATAGCCAACTCCAACATTCACATATAGAGTGTCTATGGTTGTTCCGAAATATATATATAGATGGGTCGATATGATAGGTCGAAACCTTGTATACGTGTCCCGTTATTTAAAGTGCGTAAAATAAATAACAGAACTTAAATGACAATAAACTAAATTGCGATAAAATGTAATACGGAATTAACAGTTAGCTGGGAACAGTTAACTAGGAACAGTTAGCGTGGAATCCTTAACAGATTTCAATTAGTTAATTCGTGTGTTTCTAACAATTTTTAATTTGTCCAATGTTTCTTCTTTATGCCACTTGTTGGATTCTGATAGGTAAAAATCCAAATTTGAAATTGAAATGGAAATGGTAAATCTGGGGTGAACAGATACGTATATCGGTGATTGTAAGTAGGATAGCAAATGACCGTTGAATCAGATTCGAAGAATGTACAGTGTAACTTATTAATGTGAATTCTAAATATTCCTCGGGTACTACCCACCCGTTAAAATATTTTCATCACTAACGGTTTGTACAAAAGAATTTTTAATTACAATCTTTATGAAAATATACTTGCATATATATTTTCATCGGATGTAATCATGGATTTAATGAGTCAATAAGATATTATACTCATTTGATTTATTGTTAGCACTTGATTACATGATCTCTAAAACATTATAGATTACATAATTGCCATATCGAACGAAGGTAAATGAGGTAGAACAATACGTAGAACGAAATTAATCGATGTAGAACGATATGTAGAACGAAGATCATACTCGATGTACAGATGGTAATATTGAAGCGTGTGATGTTGGTACCCGAGATACAGATCGTGATGTTAAGATTTACGACGTGATTGTGGTTGAGGGTGATATGGGTACTGTCGGTGTTGATGATGGTGGTACGGATTATGCTGCTGGTGCTGCTGCTGGTGTTTGTAACCTTCGCACCATATTCTCCAAAGCCGTCACGCGAGCGCGAAGTTCGTTAACTTCTACTAGTACACCGGGATGATTGGTGGTTGGAGTGAGCGAATGAACAAGATCTGAAATATGGGATAGTATATAATCGTGACGAGATACTCTAGAAATGAGAGAGAAAATGGTTTCTCGAACAGGTTCGCCGGTAAGTGTTTCAGGTTCATCGCCAAGAGGGCAATTTGGTGGATGGAAGGGATCACCCTCTTCATGTCTCCAGTGACTTAGTATATTACGAACCCACCCCCAATTCATCCAGAATAGATGATGGGAGATTGGTTGATCCATTCCGGTGATGCTGCCTTCGGAGCTTGAAAGAAAATCCATATCGGCATAGCTGTCATAATCTGAGGAATTCGAACTAGATGCGGAATCCATCTTGTATAATCGGAAAAATGAATTTTTGGTATGAAATAGATTATAGAAGTTAGATTTGGTACTCTTCTATACATACTTTACATATGTATATATAATACCAAAATCCCGTAAATTACGGAGAATCTTTGAAAAGATGTCAACTAAAGTCCAAAGTAACAGATATGCTAAGATATGAATTTTGTCTATACACTATCGATGCACTAAATGCAGTAAGACGTGTCTAGACTTATGAATGATAAGCAGGCAATTCCCTAAGGATAATAAGCAAATAATTTACGACTAGAAATGATAAGCAAAACTTTTGACATGCAGGCACGGTCGAAGTCCAGACTCATTAATGTATCCTAACAGCTACTAGTTAGACACACTAATGCAAGACCTGGTTCTCTAAGACCACCGCTCTGATACCAACTGTAGTAACCCGAACTAATCCTCCCGGACGAAGTCTTCAACAGTTGGTCCCATTGTGATGATCGACTCCAAATAGGGTCCTTAATATGAGCTATTGCACAGCGAAAGACTTATTTCGTACCTGAGAATAACATGCTTTAAAATGTCAACATAAAGTTGGTGAGATATATAGGTTTGATGCTAGCAGCGTTATAACTATGGACCACAAGATTTCATGTTTATACATAATACACTCGCAAGTGTATGGAAAAGTCGTTGAGCACTTGGTAACCATACTTAACATTTAAATCACAGCAGCATATTCTTAAATAAACCCTACACCGTACCAAGTGTAGTAACGAAACGAAGTACTGTGCAACCGTTAAAAACTGGTCGTCCAGCCCGGTTGGGGTTGTCAGGCCCGATAGATCTATCAACAGGATTCGCGTTTACGCTCCTCACGTAAATATTAGCTACCAAGTATAAATAAATATGCCATGGTACAACTCAACGTAGAATTTATTTTTGATCACTTGTGTCCATATCGTAAATCATTTATAAAACAGCGCATGTATTCTCAGCCCAAAAATATTTAGAGTTTAAAAGGGACTATATACTCACCATACAGTATTTCGTAGTAGAAATACATATAACACCATTTAACAAGTATAAGGTTGGCCTCGGATTCACGAACCTATATCATTTATATATATATTAACGCACGTAATTGTAATCGAACAAATAGATATATTTATAAATTTATTGGTTATATCATTTTCAGATTAACAACCTAGGTTTCGTTATTTAATTAATTATATTCGTTTTAACTATTTAAATAAATAAAGATAATAATATAATTAAGTTATGTGTATTAAATATATATTTTATTTAAAGATCATTTATTTGTTAAATTAATAATTGTAATAATACTAGATTAAGGATAATAATAATGATAATAATAATAGTGATAATAATATAAGTATGTAAATTTTAAAAATAATGCTTTTAATATTGATAGTGGTTATTTTTTTTATTATATAAAAATGATAAGTTTAATAATAATGTTTAAAAAAAATATATTAATTTTTAATAATAATGATAACTAATGGTAGAAAAGTATTAATTTTAATAATAATGATCATAATAATAACAATAATAATAATTATAGAAAAAAAAAAAACTACCTTTAAAGTCTTAAAAATAATAATCCGCTTGAGCCGGGATTTGAACCCGTGACCTCTTACTCACCCAACACTCCTCCAACCATCCATCCAATTTGGTATTTCTGTTTTACTACCGAGTTATATCCTTATAATCTACATCGTCGTTATATATCTATACTCTAGTCCAATGACATCGGCCCAATAGAGATCTTGGATTGTCTCGGCCCAACATCAAGAACATGGTACGACCCATTAACAGTTCACTAGCCCAATTACGATTTTTAAATAGCCTGTTAATAATTCAAATGACCCGTTGTATAACTTAATTAAACCAGATATGTATATATCGATTTCTTTAAAAAAAACAATTGGTAGGGTTTGTTGCTTTTGGAGTTGTCGGCCAGGAAAAAAAAAAAAAACGTGCATCACTTATCATTATCCCACCATTATTTGTATTACTTCCTTTATACTTTACGATTCATCATCATTCTCATCATCGAATAACCAAACACGTTTCATATCCTTTTTGCTTTATAACATCACTATCAATCAAAGTAAAGTACAAGAAAGAGATCCAAGATAGGTGGTGTGAACTTCAAAACTGCAAATAAACGGGTAATAGTATAAGTGTCGGTTGTGATGGGTTTAAGGTGAAGTTATTCGGACCAGACCCACAAGTAACAGTTGCAGCAAGGTAGTTTGAACATGGTGGTCGTTTTTGCGGGTTTATGAAGAAGAACAAGAAGATGGTTGTAGGGTTGTAGTTGTGGTGGCAACATGATATAAATTGAAGGTGAGTTTGATTTCAAGATGTTGGTTCTCGTGGTTTATGAAGAAGAGGAAGAAGGTTCGGTTTATGGTGGTTATGGTTGTTATGGTTCAAGGTGGTGGTTCGGTTTTGGGCTGCAGAAGCATTCAAGGGACGATGGTTTTTGCGAGTCTATGAAGGAGATATCAAGAAAAGAAGGAGTCTCTTGTTTTGATTATGAATATGTAATATGTATTATGTATAAATAATAAGATAGTTTGTCTCAAACAAAACAGAAAAATTAGAAGAGTTGTGCAAGTGTTCCAGGAATCAGATGGTTGGATTCATAGCCTAAGAGGTCGACTGTTATTTTACCAAAGTCAGGTAAATAAAAAAAAAATAATGAAACAGATAATTCGATTAACATCAATTTGTATTTTAATGATAATGTTTTCAACAATCAAAAACAGTATTTTGCCAATCAGGTATAGTCTGATAATGATCTGTAAATGATTTAGGTTCACATAAATATAAATCATAATTATATTACGCATTTACATGTATTTATTTTTATATTCTGTTTAACCTAATATTATTAATAATTAAATTTATTAATAACATGAATAATTGTGTTATTTTTATATTAACATTTATAATATCAATACTGATTCTAAATGATAAAAATAAAAATAATAATAATAATAATAATAATAATAATAATAACCATTAATAACAATCATAATAAATAGAAATTAAATTTTCAACTAGTTTTAATAATAATGTTATTAACAATATTTATTAATGATATCTTTAATATTAAAATAATAATCATGAATTAAATATATCAACTTTCATATACATGTCATAATATTAATAATACAAATATTACTACTAATATCCATATTTATTTTATTTTACATAATTAATTACAGCCTGTACTATTTTAAAATATATTTCAAATATATACGTCTTCATACATATAAAATATATATGTATCTACTATACAAATAGTTGTTCGTGAATCATCAGGCTTGGTCAAAAAGATAATTAACTATCTGAATATAGATTTCAGACTTTCTAGACTTAACATTAAGGTTTTTGCTTATCGTGTCGGAAACGTATAGAGTTTAAGGTTTAAATTTGGTCGGAAATTTCTGGGTCGTTACACAAGGTATATCAGACCATTCAAGATTATTGATCGTGTCGGACCAGTAGCTTACCGACTTGAGTTACCTCAACAACTCGCGACTGTACATAACACTTTCCACGTCTCGAATTTGAAGAAATGTTTTGCTAAAGAATATCTCACTATTCCGTTAGATGAAATCCAAATCAACGAAAAACTTCAATTCATCGAAGAACCCGTCGAAATAATGGATCGTGAGGTTAAAAGACTTAAGCAAAACAAGATACCAATTGTTAAGGTTTGATGGAATACTCGTAGAGGACCCGAGTTCACCTGGGAATGAGAAGATCAGATGAAGAAGAAATACCCGCATTTATTTCCAGAAGATACGTCAACACCTCCAACTGCTTAAAATTTCGGGACGAAATTTATTTAACTGGTAGGTACTGTAGTGACCCAAACTTTTCCATGTTTATATATATATTAAATGAAATTATTATTTACATGATTAAGTGTTTCCAACATGTTAAGCAATCAAACTTGTTAAGACTTGATTAATTGAAATATGTTTCATATAGACAATTGACCACCCAAGTTGACCGGTGATTCACGAACGTTAAAACTTGTAAAAACTATATGATGACATATATATGGTTATATATATAGTTAACATGATATTATGATAAGTAAACATATCATTAAGTATATTAATAATGAACTACATATGTAAAAACAAGACTGCTAACTTAATGATTTTGAAACGAGACATATATGTAACGATTATCGTTGTAACGACATTTAATGTATATATATCATATTAAGAGATATTCGTACATCATAATATCATGATAATATAATAATTTAAAATCTCATTTGATATTATAAACATTGGGTTAACAACATTTAACAAGATCGTTAACCTAAAGGTTTCAAAACAACACTTACATGTAACGACTAACGATGACTTAACGACTCAGTTAAAATGTATATATACATGTAGTGTTTTAATATGTATTCATACACTTTTGAAAGACTTCAAGACACTTATCAAAATACTTCTACTTAACAAAAATGCTTACAATTACATCCTCGTTCAGTTTCATCAATAATTCTACTCGTATGCACCCGTATTCGTACTCGTACAATACACAGCTTTTAGATGTATGTACTATTGGTATATACACTCCAATGATCAGCTTTTAGCATCCCATGTGAGTCACCTAACACATGTGGGAACCATCATTTAGCAACTAGCATGAAATATCTCATAAAATTACAAAAATATGAGTAATCATTCATGACTTATTTACATGAAAACAAAATTACATATCCTTTATATCTAATCCATACACCAACGACCAAAAACACCTACAAACACTTTCATTCTTCAATTTTATTCATCTAATTGATCTCTCTCAAGTTCTATCTTCAAGTTCTAAGTGTTCTTCATAAATTCTACAAGTTCTAGTTTCATAAAATCAAGAATACTTCCAAGTTTGCTAGCTTACTTCCAATCTTGTAGAGTGATCATCCAACCTCAAGAAATCTTTCTTATTTACAGTAAGATATCTTTCTAATGCAAGGTAATACTCATATTCAAACTTTGATTCAATTTCTATAACTATAACAATCTTATTTCGAGTGAAAATCTTACTTGAACTGTTTGCGTGTCATGATTCTGCTTCAAGAACTTTCAATCCATCCAAGGATCCTTTGAAGCTAGATCCATTTTTCTCATTTCCAGTAGCTTTATCCAGAAAACTTGAGGTAGTAATGATGTTCATAACATCATTCGATTCATACATTTAAAGCTATCTTATTCGAAGGTTTAAACTTGTAATCACTAGAACATAGTTTAGTTAATTCTAAACTTGTTCGCAAACAAAAGTTAATCCTTCTAACTTGACTTTTAAAATCAACTAAACACATGTTCTATATCTATACGATATGCTAACTTAATGATTTAAAACCTGAAAACACGAAGAACACTGTAAAACCGGACATACGCCGTCGTAGTAACACCGCATGTTGTTTTGGGTTAGTTAATTAAAAACTATGATAAACTTTGATTTAAAAGTTGTTCTTCTGGGAAAATGATTTTTCTTATGAACATGAAACTATATCCAAAAATCATGGTTAAACTCAAAGTGGAAGTATGTTTTCTAAAATGGTCATCTAGACGTCGTTTTTTCGACTGAAATGACTACCTTTACAAAAACGAATTGTAACTTATATTTCTGACTATAAACCTATACTTTTTCTGTTTAGATTCATAAAATAGAGTTCAATATGAAACCATAGCAATTTGATTCACTCAAAACGGATTTAAAATGAAGAAGTTATGGGTAAAACAAGATTGGATAATTTTTCTTGTTGTAGCAACGTGAAAATTGGTAACAAATCTATATTAATCATATCCTAGCTAACTTATATTGTATTATACATGTATTATAATATATTATGTAATATTGGGATACCATAGACACGTATGCAAATGTTTTGACATATCATATCGACCCATGTGTATATATTATTTGGAACAACCATAGACACTCTATATGCAGTAATGTGGGAGTTAGCTATACAGTGTTGAGGTTGATTCCAAAAATATATATACTTTGAGTTGTGATCTAGCCTGAGACGTGTATACACTGGGTCGTGGATTGATTCAAGATAATATATATCAATTTTTTTCTGTACATCTAACGTTGGACAACTAGTTGTAGGTTACTAACGAGGACAGCTGACTTAATGAACTTAAAACATCAAAATGTATTAAAAGTGTTGTAAATATATTTTGAACATAATTTGATATATATGTACATATTTGTTATAGGTTCGTGAATTGACCAGTGGCCAAGTCTTACTTCCCGACGAAGTAAAAATCTGTGAAAGTGAGTTATAGTCCCACTTTTAAAATCTAATATTTTTGGGATGAGAATACATGCAGGTTTTATAAATGATTTACAAAATAGACACAAGTACGTGAAACTACATTCTATGGTTGAATTATCAAAATCGAATATGCCCCTTTTTATTAAGTCTGGTAATCTAAGAATTAGGGAACAGACACCTTAATTGACGTGAATCCTAAAGATAGATCTATTGGGCCTAACAAACCCCATCCAAAGTACCGGATGCTTTAGTACTTCGAAATTTATATCATATCCGAAGGGTATCTCGGAATGATGGGGATATTCTTATATATGCATCTTGTTAATGTCGGTTACCAGGTGTTCACCATATGAATGATTTTTATCTCTATGTATGGGATGTATATTGAAATATGAAATCTTGTGGTCTATTGTTACGATTTGATATATATAGGTTAAACCTATAACTCACCAACATTTTTGTTGACGTTTAAAGCATGTTTATTCTCAGGTGAATATTAAGAGCTTCCGCTGTTGCATACTAAAATAAGGACAAGATTTGGAGTCCATGTTTGTATGATATTATGTAAAAACTGCATTCAAGAAACATATGTCGATGTTATATATTTCTATTGTAAACCATTATGTAATGGTCATGTGTAAACAGTATATTTTAGATTATCATTATTTGATAATCTACGTAATGCTTTTGAAACCTTTATTGATAAAATAAAGGTTATGGTTGTTTTGAAAATGAATACAGTCTTTGAAAAACGTCTCATATAGAGGTCAAAACCTCGCAACGAAATCAATTAATATGGAACATTTATTATCAATATGAACGGGACATTTCAACCGGCCCCTTGATTGTTGTTGTTGCTATTGTTATTGTTGTTGGTGGAGTGATCGGCCATGGCCGCCTCTACAGCGGTGGCTACCATTCGTTGTAGAGCTTGTTCAGGAGTCTCATGGCGTGGCACACGACGAGGAGGCATTGTTCCTTCAAAACACAAGAATACCGTTGATTAGTATTTTCAATAATACTAATCATGATATGGAATAAGGATAGAGAGAAATTTTCCTTGACTCGCCTTAAATTCTTTATGTCATAATGTCGGAATGTTCATATGAGTCACCGTAATATAATCCCGTAAATTATATTACCCTAATTCATATGTGCATTCGACACTATTTCATATAGTCAAGGTGGCGCATCAATTAAATCAAGTAACGTGAGATTAAGGTTGAATAAGAATTAGATATGATAGAAGAGTTCGAGTATAATGCACAAGTAGTCAAGTAATTCCTACTTCAAGTCTATATGCCGGTTATAGTCTAGACTCACTAATGTACCCTATGACTCGGGGTTGACACTAATGAACTCTAAATCCCTACAACCAACGCTCTGATACCATCTGTAGCGACCCGACAAAATCGTCATTGACGGCGCCGGCTACTTAGGTCCCATTACGTGGTCATAAGTCTTTAAAATGACGTTTGACCGAAAATATGTCGCATTCATTTCAAAAGTTAAGATTTGTTCCCAAGTTTACAAGAATCGTTCATCCAAAAGTTACGTTACAAAGTTATAAGTACAATTGAAATCTATGCGACACGATTTAAAAGTAGCCAAAAGATGCTCCATGTATGCATGTATATACTCGACATCCAAGCAAGTATCAAAAGTAATGAGTAGAAGCATGTTTCACAAAACATTCAAGGACCTGAGAAAAACATAGAAATCTATCAATGAAAACGTTGGTGAAATCATAGGTTTAAGTAATTAAGTACAAGTGAACTACAAGATTTGTAACATTGATATAATAGTAATACATTCCAAAAGTTTGTTTCACGAGCACCCAATTATCAATGCTTAACATTCCTTCCATAGAACCCCATCACAATAGTGTTAGAACATACACTGTTTCTCGAAAATATATTTCATTCGTAAATGGTAGCGAACCGTTTGAATGAGGGTTTGTCAAACCCATATGGCCATATAACATAAGTTCTCGCTTGCACCCGGCAAGTGTAACTAATGATAATCGAATTGAGAATTTTTGTTCAAACTCGTATGTAGAATGTTTGTTTTCCTGTACTTGTGTTCACTTAGTAAAAAGAAACGTTTATGTTTTCTCATCCCAAATGTAAGTTCAAAAGAGTAAAAGTGGGACTATGATCTCTCCTTGAGTGCACGTATGAAGAGTACTTCACAAAGTAACGTGTGCAAAGGACAATGCTATTCTTGACCTAAACAAATAGGTCGTATCAATAACGGTAAACACGATAGGTCAAAGATGTTCAATTAGTCCTATGGCTCGTTACGACTCGATTATGTAGCATGTGAATCAATTTGTCAAGTTTCATGAAAGATACAAGTATAGAAACAAGCTAGGAAGGTTGCATAATCATTTGGTTAAGTTTGACAAAAGTCAAACTTTGGTCGGTCAAAGTCAACGAAAAAGTCAACACGTTCGGGTCGGGTCCCGAACTATTTTTCTGAGGTTTTTATTCATATATAAGCATGTTAGAACAAGTCTCACGTGAATCGGTGGTCCATAGCGTGCCAAACATTTTTCTTATTTTGACCAAGGATGTCAGAACCTGGACACGCCTTATGTCGCGCCGCGACAAAGGCTGGCCGCGCCGCGGCATAACACGCGAGCTGGTACCTGGCCAGTTTCAGTTTTCTAAGTCTCAACCCAAAATTCAAACAAACATAATACACAAACCGTATACATTTAGAACTCGTATCTTATATCGTTAGAAAGGTAATTTGACAAGGAACACAACTAAATACATTTCACCAACCAAAAACATCATTTGCAATAGCCGACTTTCCAACATTTAATGCTCAAGTTTATAAATGCACAAAATAGGATTTGGGAATTAAATGCATCCATGTAACGCGCCGTTTCATAGGTAATCAAGCATACAATATAACTAACTACTTACTAACAACAATTCATGGCATTCAATACATCAAAAGTTCATTTCAAGTTCACCGAACCCTAACCCAAATTCACCAAAAGCACTAATCATGTTTATGAAGTTTTCTAAAACAACCTACACATCAAATTGAAGCTAGTGATGTTAGGAACACATTTAATACATGCATTTATAACATTTAACAACATTTAAGGCAAACAAATCATTAATCAAACACACCAAACTTTCAAGTTTATGCTAGTTATCAAAAATAACAAGATCGAACATATAATTCATATATTCATGTTAGACTTGAGCCATAGACACTAACTAACAACTTTATAAGTTAAAAACATCAAGAACACAAAATCTAGTGATTTTAAAAAGTTACCCAAATGTAATGAAATCGGTATGGAATCGAAGAGGAAGTTGCAAGGATTCCAAATATGTAATTTGTTTTGCAAGACACCCGCTAGCTTGGATTTAGATGATGATTCTTGAAATGGAGAAATGAGAGAAAGTTTGAAAGTATTGAAAGAAAGGAAAAAGAAATGGAAAAGAAAGAGGAGGTGGGTTGACTAGTCAATTGCTAGTCACCTCTTTGGCATTTTGGCGAAACTAGTCCCTCGAGTTCGGTTGCGGGTGCGTGAATTACCTAAACGAGATATTTTTAAAATGCGTAACAACAGGAGACGTTATAAACATATAACGGAATTTAAATAGTTAAACGAAAAAGTAAACGGAAAAAGGCGGGATGTTACATTGAGAGTGATCAAATGGATGATCAAAATACACAAGTCGTTCGCAGATCTGGTAGGATTAGTAATCCTCCTGAGAGATATGGGTTTCTCATGGATGGTTGCTATGTGGTTTATTTGGATGAACCAACAAACTACCAAGATGCTTTATCAAGGATTGATAAAGATAAATGGCAGGAAGCCATGAACGCTGAGATACAATCCATGTATGACAACCAAGTTTGGGAACTTGTTACACAACCTACTGGCTCAAGGCTAGTTGATTGTAAATGGCTTTTCAAAATGAAATGGACATACATGGAAACTTGGATACATATAAAGCTAGACTTGTAGCAAAAGGTTTCACTCAAACTCAAGGGGTTGACTATGATGAAACTTTTTCGCCTGTGGCAATGCTAAAGTCTATTAGGATATTACTTGCCATTACTGCTCATTATGATTATGAAATATGGCAAATGGATGTCAAGACCGCTTTCCTAAATGGACATCTTGAGGAAGATGTCTATATGGTTCAGCCTGAAGGTTTTGTTGATCCGAAATATCCTAAAAAGGTTTGCAAGTTAAAGAAGTCAATCTACGGATTGAAACAAGCATCTAGAATGTGGATTCATCGATTTAATGAGGAGGCCAAGAAATTTGGCTTCATTAAAAATGGTGATGAAGCTTGTGTATACAAGAAAGCTAGTGGGAGCACTATCATGTTCCTTGTACTATATGTGGATGATATATTGTTATTTGGAAACGATATTCCGGCAATGCAAGGTGTTAAAACTTAGCTAAGTAAATGCTTCTCCATTAAGGATCTTGGAGAAGCACAATACGTTTTGGGGATTGGGATCTACAGGGATAGATCCAAAAAACTGATAGGTTTGAATCAAAGTGCATACATTAAAAAGATCTTGAAAAGGTTCAAGACTGAGAACTCTAAGAAAGGTTTGGTACCTATTCAAAAGGGAACACTTCTCAGTTCATCTCAGTGCCCCACCACAAAAGATGAACAGGAGAGAATGAAGAAAGTCCCATATGCATCTGCCATTGGGTCAATCATGTATGCAATGATATGCACTAGAACAGATGTGTCATGCGCCTTTAGCCTGACAAGTAGATACCAGAATAACCCAGGAAACAGTCATTGGATTGCTGTTAAAAGTATATTGAAATACCATAGGAGGACTAAGGATATGTTTCTAATATATGGGTCTGGTGAGGAGGAACTCGCTGTAAAAGGTTACGTGGATGCGAGTTTCTAAACTGATCGAGATGATTCTCGATCACAATCCGGTTATGTCTTTACATTAAATGGAGGTGCGGTCTCCTGGAAGAGTTCAAAATAGGATGTTGCTGCATTATCCACTACAGAGTCGGAGTACATTGTCGCCTCATTGGCAGCTCAGGAAGCTGCATGGATGAAGAAATTCATTGACGTCTTAGGAGTAGTCCCTTCCATTCAGGACCCTCTTGAGATCTTTTGTGACAACGAGGGTGCGATTACTCAAATCAAAGAACCTCGTGCTCACCAAAAGACCCATCACATTGAGCGGAGATTCAACTACATAAGGGATGAAGTTGAAAAGGGAAAGATATGTATTCGCAAAGTTCACACAGATCTTAACATAGCGGATCCACTCACGAAGCTCTTACATGGATCAAAACATGCAGGACATGTTTGTGCTTTAGGGCTTCGATATTCTAGTGATTGGTCATGATCTGTTTTAAGTATTGTAATGGAACGAAATTGTTCAAACTCATTAATATAATTATGGTACTAATTTATTTTGAGTCATGTTCCTATTTTGCATATTTTATCCATGAATGAGTAATTATTCTAAATTCCATAGTCGATCACATTTGTGGGAACAAGTGTGAGGTTTAGACTATTATGAACTTGGATTGGTATACATTCACGAGATGAATGTGGGGCAAGGTTGTAACCAAGGTTCATAGATATTTGTGGGACACAAATATTGGAAGACCCACCCTCAAGACTTACTAAATGGAGCCTTTGTGGTTGATCACATGTAATCTTGAGTAAAAGCGAATATCATTGTATCCTCTGACCTGAGATACATATTGGGTTCGGATATTTACTAAGTATTGTGCCTTGATTCTTTCCTTCGCTATTTTGAAATATGGTAGTTCATAAGGAAGAGCTCAGGTATAATGCAAGGTATATATTTAGGACGTATGTAGTCAAGATGGAATTTGTCCCTCTTATTCGTTGAGAGTCAGATGTCTAAGGCCTGATAAAGTTAAATCTAGAAGAGAGTGATCACTCTGTGTCTCTTGGATTTAACATGACATCTAGGACGAAAGGATATAATGAAAAGATTCACCTATTCATTTTCGAGAGGGGAACTCGAAAGGGATGATGTTATTGAATGGAACAAAGTCATAACATATTGGGGGTGATGGAAGGTCGTTAGGTGGTATCCGTCACTTGCATTAATTTCTTATGTTTCTCGTGCAAGTGGGAGATTGAAGGTATTTCGTATGCCCGAGAGACATATTAAATTAATGTGGCTAATATGTTTTGATCCAAGTCGGGTCATACCCAATAACAAGCTCACCGACACCTTATATGTATTTAGTCTTAACGATTAGATTGTTAAATAAATACGCGACACTTAAACTTTAGAAAATTGGTTTTCTAAAATGTTATCACTTGAGATAAATTATTTGGATAATTTATATACACTAAGGATTTAATTATTTATAGGTTTAAATAATTATATTGAGTTATATTTTATAAATGATTTATAAAATATGAAAGTAACTTAATTATACATGGTTTAATTATTTAGTTTTATAAAAAAATTACACATTTTCTTTTAAAACATCCTTGGTGGACGGTTTTGTGTCTCCAAGGTAGACAAAACATGCCAATTTTTGTTACTTTTAAGGCTATATTCCTTATGTACATGCATGGGGTCTTAAACCAAAGTTTGACTCATGTAATGGTGGTAATAAGAGTTCAAAAAAAACTGCATCATATCTCACTCTCCTTGTGTATATTCTGGCTGAACTGAATAAGGTAGGAAGAGAGGAGCTTTTGTTTTTTTGTCTAGGTAAGTTAGTGTCAAAATCCTAACTAAATTAAGGGTGGTGTTGGTGCACAAAAGGCTTGTGGGTATTACACACTTGAGACTTCAAGTTAGAGGCTTTCTTCCATCATTTTCATCATCATTTTGCTGTCCAAATTCAGTTCACTACTCAATTTAACAATATGGCTTTACATATACAGTTGTTCTATTAATGCTTCCGCTCGTATTAACTATCTTAAAATTGGTTTTATGATTGTGTAAACTACATGAACATGTTGTTTTGAAACTTATTAAATTCCATCAGCTAATAGAGTGGTTCCACCGGTTACACCTAAACCTGTATCTAAACCTGTTCCTAGAAAGAGTTCAAACGATTCTCCTGTGTTTGCAAAAACACAAGATCCCTCTTCCTCTAACTCTAATAATCAATATCAATCTAGAGGATATAGAGAATTTCGATAATGTTTTAGTTGTGGTGTGTTTGGACACATTGCTGCTAACTGTCCTACAAGGTATAGAACACCAAGATGTAAGATTGACC
Source organism: Rutidosis leptorrhynchoides (assembly GCF_046630445.1). NCBI lineage: Eukaryota > Viridiplantae > Streptophyta > Magnoliopsida > Asterales > Asteraceae > Rutidosis > Rutidosis leptorrhynchoides. The sequence continues at coordinate 283,341,333 of NC_092338.1, read as the reverse complement.
TCACATATGATGATCACCGATCACTCATGCTCACAGAATAGGTTCACCTATTCGTTATGAAGTTCGCACTAGAAAACATACGACAAATGTTGTCTATGGAGACTATAAGAGAAAGAACTTCAATAGGACAATTTCCCCTGTGAAGATTAAGGTTCCTAAAAAGGATACCGAGGCAAGAGTTGCTGAATCAAGTGATCGAGGTAAAGCCTATGAATTTAAGGCACGATCACCTTCGCAAAAAGCTAGTCGTAGGAAATACTTTTCCCGTACCCGACCACGAGTAAATCGCTCTGAAGATGAACAAAATGTGAAAAACCAGAAGAGCAATGTTGCTTCTTCTAAACTGTCTAAGTTTATGGTTTCAGACGATGAGGTTCCACCTGACTCAAATGGGAAATGGACGGAAGTTCAAGCTATGGGTGTTAATGGACAACCTACTGCCGTCCGGGCGTGGGTTCCCATTATCAATTAATTCTTTTAATGTGATATGCAGGGAACCAGGCTACCTGCAAACAACACCTAGATAGTGGATAACGGCACTTCGAGACATATGACTGGCCAGCTATCTCTTCTCTCGGATATACACCCAATTAAGGGAGGTTATGTTGCATTTGCTGGAGATAAAGGAGGTCACATTTCAGCTCAAGGTTTATTGAAGAATGATAAAGTTAGTTTTGACAAAGTAAACTACTGTCAAGAGCTTGCAAACAATTTGTTATCGGTTTCACAAATCTGTGAAAAATCCTTCAAAGTAGCATTTGATGACAATTTCAGCTACATTTTGAAACCACAGTTTGTGATTCCTCCAGAAATGATTTTGATGAAGGCTCCTAGACAAGGTGATTTATACATGCTAGATATGAATGTTGCTACTTCAACTGCTGAACATCATCAAGCTTTTGTTTCTAAAGCAACTGAACAAGATTCTATTACATGGCACAAACACATGATTTTGATGAAGGCTCCTAGAAGATGAACCATCTGGTTCACAACAATCTTGTAGAAGGTGTTGATCTTAGATCTTTTCAGATTCCAGGAACATGTGTTCCGTGTAAGAAGGGTAAACAGAGCAAGAAAGCTCATAAGTTGGTGAAGTACAATCCTATCTCTGCTCCACTTGAATTGTTACATATGGATCTTTTCGGTCCAATCCGTTTTGAAAGCATTGATGGAAGTAAGTATTGTCTGGTGGTAACTGATGATTATTCAAGATTCTCTTGGGTAATGTTCTTGAAAGAGAAGTCCGATACGTTTGAGAACTTGAAAGTGCTAATCAATCGATTAGAGACAGGTTTTAATTTGAAAGTCAGAAAGATTCGTTGCGACAATGGTACAGAATTCAAGAATCAGTTTCTTGCAGGTTTTTGTATTGAAAAAGGTATCAATATGCAATTCAGTTCTGCATACGCTCCACAGATGAATGGTGTTGCTGAAAGAAAGAATATGGTTTTGATTGAGACTGCTAGAACTATGCTAGCTGATTCATCTTTACCTGTTTTTTTTGGGGTGAAGCTGTTGCAAATGCTTGTTACACTATGAATCGGGTATTAACTGTTAAACGACTGGGTAAAACATGCTATGAGTTATTGCATGGGAGAAAACCATCATTGAAGCATCTAGAACCATTTGGTGCCCCGTGTACCATTTTAAAAAGAAAACCAGGAAGTAAGTTTGATTTGAAAGTGGTTACTGGAGTATTTCTCGGTTACAGTTCTCCTAACAAGCGAGTTTTCAACAATGAGACGAGATGTGTTGAAGAATGGTCTGAAGTTGACGTCCAATGAAATTACACAAAGACTGCAACCAAAAGTCATCCTTGGATCTACAACTATGATGAGCTGATTGATTCATTTAATGTTGCTCCAGATCAGACGGAGAATGAAGTAGAGTTACAAATGCTGTTTGATTTACAGAACGAGCCAGAAGTGTCTGCACCTACTCCAACTCCATTACCTACTATCGTTGAACCAGCACAAGATTCAGATCAAGATGTTGATCCAGTGTACGATACCTGTGGATCTGATATTTCAAGTGACAATTCTGATAATCCTGAAGATGGAGATACCACGAATCTACATCGAGAAATACCTGTTCCCGCACACCCAATTCCCAGAACTACAGCTGCTCATCCTAGAGAGAACATTATTGGAGATCCGAATGCATGCGTTAGGACAAGAAGACAAGCTCAGTTTGATGGTCAAGTTGATTCTCATATGACAGCCGCTGCTGCATATTACGAGTACTCATGTCATATTTCTAGAATAGAGCCAAAGACAACAAAAGAAGCTTTGAAGCATGTTGATTGGGTAATGGCTATGCAAGAAGAGATTCAGCAATTCCATCATCTAGATATTTGGAAGTTAGTTACTAAACCGCATGGTGCGAAAGTAATCGACCTCAAATGGGTTTGGAAATGCAAATTCGACGAAGATGGCAATGTTACCCATAACAAAGCAAGATTAGTTGCTAAAGGTTATCAGCAAGATCCTGAATTTGATTACGATGAAGTTTTCGCTCCTGTTGCCAGATTGGAAGCGATTCGCATTTTCTTGACTTTCGCGTCTTTTATGAAGTTTAAAGTTTATCAAATGGATGTTAAGAGTGCATTTCTTTATGGCAAGCTAAATGAAAGAGTATATGTCAGTCAACCTCCGGGTTTTGAAGATCATCTTCATCCTGACAAAGTTTATCGATTACGTCGAGCCCTTTATGGTTTACATCAAGCTCCTAGAGCTTGGTACGGACGGTTATCGAGTTATCTGATTGAAAAAGGATATCAAATGGGCACGGTAGACAGTACTCTGTTCACAAAAGTTCAAGATGACGACATTATTTTAGTCCAGATTTATGTTGACGATATTATCTTCGGTGCTACTAAGCAGGAACTCGTTGATGAGTTCGAACAGTTGATGAAGGACGAGTTCGAAATGAGTAAATTGGGTCTCTTACACTACTTTCTTGATTTACAAGCCGAACAGACTAGTAATGGTATTTTTCTTCATCAAGCAAAGTATGTAAATGATATACTGGAACGTTTCGGAATGACTCAAGAACGTCCTGTGTCAACTCCATTAGCTGTTAATCATGGTATTTCGCTAGAGTGCGAAGGAGAGCCTGTTGATCCTACATACTATCGAGCAATCATCGGATTGATCATGTATCTCACTGCGTCTAGGCCAGATATTATGTTCATGTCTGTGTACTCGTTATCAAGTTAATCCGAATACAGTTCATCTTACAGCTGCCAAAAGAATTCTACGTTATCTATTGCATTCGCCAAATCTCGGCATCTGGTATTCGAACAATGAGAATTTTGATCTTGTAGCCTATAGCGATTCAGATTATGCTGGTTGTAAAATCAACAACAAGTCTACATCAGGAGGATGTCAATTTCTAGGTGAAAGGCTGGTGACCTAGCAATGCAGGAAACAAACTGCAGTTGCTCTTTCCACGTGTGAAGCTGAATATATAGCTGCTGCTAGTTGTTGTTCGCAAGTTGTTTGGATCCAACAACAACTTCGCGATTACGGGCTAAGAATCTCTTTCTCTCCTCTTTATATTGATAATACTGCTATTATAGCAATTACTAAGAATCCTGTGCAACATTCTAAGACTAAACACATAGGTGTTAAATATCATTTTCTTAGGGATTGCCATGAGAAAAAGATTATTGAGGTTAAGAGAATAGGTACTAAGGACCAAAGGGCTGACCTATTCACTAAGGCTTTTGATAAACCTAGGTTCTTACTCCTACTAGAGATGAATGACATTGTTGATTGAGACAAAGTAATTTCAGATGTCGTGTGCGAGGGTTAGTCAAGCTTTTAGACTTTGCATGTAGGATGCATGATATGTAGATTTTTGGTTGATTAATTATCTGTATTGCATATTATTTTTACTTTCTGTCTGCATTCCTTTGCATGATTTATCTCATGTTTGCATGCTAGTCTGTAGTTATTTTCTGTTTGGTTAAAATGCTAAAACACAAAAAGATTTTATATTTCAGTATTTTAGGGGGAGTATATGTTATCAAAAAAAAATACCTAAAAAGTGAAAAATGCCTCACCAGAAAATCCTAAAAAGTTGAAAAATCCGAAAATGAGCTTGTTTTGACTAATATGTTGGAGATGAAGAAATTACTGTACTGAGAATTGATATGCTTGATTAGTAAGGACTGATTTGAACATTTATGTCTATCTATTGTGTGATGTACTGATAGATGTGACTTATGAATTCTTGGCATTAGACAATCATAATAAGAATAATGATCATCTAAGATTCAGAAGTCATGGACGATCTGTAGCGTTTGAAGGTAATCACCTAATTATCTCCGAAACTGTATGAAATGATAGTTGTTGAGGAACTCAACAGTCGGTTGAGGGTATCCCCTATCATAATTGATAATCGTTAGAGAAAGTTGGTGTTGGATGTCCCCAAGCAATATTCAACGTTGCTCTACCAATTCAGCTTCACAGCTATGAATGGGACATTCAATAGAGCATTTAAGGGGTTGAGGATTATCTATTTGGTTGGTGCATACCATGTTGTCACGGGCCTGAGACTTAATAATCGAAACTAAACCCTGAAAATACAGAGAAAATTAGTTTATGTCGAAAGAAAGTGTCCCTTCTCGCTTAAGGTCGAAAAGTATAATTCCTTATTGCGGACCGTTCAAGCATTTAAGGGAGAACACCTTCGAGTGATCTGAGCACACAACAAAGAAACATGAGTTCATGCATAAAAATGGAAAATCCATTCATGATGGCGTTCAAAATCAATATATCAAAAGACAATGATATGCTGAAAAATAAAATATCAAAAGAAAATGAATGTCAATATAATTGGCGTATCAAGATGGCAAAGTCCTGAAAAGTATGAAGAATGCTGATTCATGATGTGCTCATAAAGAACTCAGATCATTCTTAGTGTGACGCCCCCGCACAGCTTGAATTGTTTAATCACGACGTTCACACTGAACTATCAAGATTCTTGTCGTCTGCAATATAGAGTTATATCCATTAAGACTGTAAGTTGGAAAGATACTTACCTAGATATACTCTAATATATATATATATATATATATATATATATATATATATATATATATATATATATATATATATATATATATATATATGAAAGTTTAACTTTCGATTCCGTTTTCCATGACAACTTGAACATAAAGAAGTTAAGGGCCTCGAGATTTATTTCGTGTGACGAATGGTCATCAGGTAAGTCTGCTTTAACTGTAGACCAATCCCCGCGGTAAATAGTGTGCCTATTCGGATAATCCAATATACTCTGAGATCAGCCGAGCCAACTAGATTGAAGATTGTCAACACATTGGTAGAAGCTAAAGGCTGACAGGGTTATTCAAAATGCCGTGAGAACCATCCTGTTCAATTTGAATGAAGTACATGGAAAGAGATAACGGAAAGTTACTTGTAATGAATTGATAACCAAATAAAAACGCACAATCATAAGTGATGGAAGAATCAAGGATTAATGAACTTAGCATGATCTCAAAAATCATTGCTTTATAGTGTTCAAGTAATTAATGCTAACATGATTGTCGAAGTGTCTGGAATGAATATGTTCATGTTTAATGAGGATTGATATCAGTAATTACATGATAATAGACATAGACTGGATAATTAGGAATGAACGACAGAAATTGATTCAATATGTCAGTTCTGATCCATTTTTAAAATAGTTAATCATATTGCTCACAAAAAGAATGTGGATTTGTATGTCTTATATATCGGTACTTCTATTTTGTTTGCATTGAAAACTATAAAACAACAAAAAGATTTTGGTTTGCATGTTATTGCATTTCATGATAGAATGTCTTTCATTTGCATAATTTTAGTTGCATGACATTTTGCATCAGAAAATCCAAAAAGATTTTATCATTTCCTTATTTTTCTGATTATCCTCTGAGTGCATAACGACATCTGAAAGAACTTTGTTGAGATCAAGATATTGGGCCACCAAATCCATGAGATAGAAGTTTGTAGAGCTTGTGACTGTTTGAAGGACATTGATGATTTAGATTGCTAATGAACTTAAGTTGACATTACACTGTAGGATTTACTCTTAGAACACAGGATGATTAGAGTAATAACCTTGTTTATGTTAGGATTTTTATCTGCCTAAATGTTAATGGTCATTTCTTGAAGGTTTAGTGATTTTCGACTCAAGTTGAAAGTGCTTGTTAGATCTAAGATTGTCGAACGAGTCGAATGAGTGCTCACTCGCACGCGTGAGACATGACTTGAACGAATCAGTGCACGGTTGATGATCAATCGTGTGGACCTTTGAGCTCACTCGTTTGTCTTGAATTTATTGATCACTCGTTTGCAAGAGCTAACACGTGTGATCACATGCACGAGTCACCACACGGTTGATTCACTCGCTTATGTTTTAATGCATCAGCCGTGTACCCTGTCTGAAACCATATTACTGCTCAAACGTGTCAACAGTGACACGAGTGACTATATCACTCACACGGTTGATCTCTCAGCCGCATGTGTGACACTGTCACTCGCACGTTTCATTCTGTTTAACATATTTATGACACGTTGATGCAAATGCTTTAATGCTTTATGTTGATTGATTTATATATCTAACATCTCTGTTAACGTTTCAGTTTCTGTTTAGATATCATCAGATGGCAGAACAACAAGTAAACATTTCAGTTGTTAACGTTGAAGGACAGGGGGAGCAACAAGTTAATCCACAAGCTAATCCTCAAGCTAATCCTACAATCCACCTGCTCAACAAGAGATTCCGTTAGAATTGGGAAAACTGAATAATCAAGTCGCTCTTTATGATACTACTCTTGAAAGAGGTTCTCACTTTAAGGAGATTGTCGAGTTTCTTAAGAGATCAAGGATACACACTGTTATTTCTACTGAATTCACTGCATACTACAGTCATCAGAGAGATTTTTAGAGAAATGTTGTGTTGGATGTTGATGAAGATAAGCTTGTTAGTAAGATTCAAGGTCATGATATTACTGTTTCTAAGGATGTGATTAGAAGGATTTTGGGTTTCAATGACGAGAACTGCTCCCATATGACTATCAGTAGAGAACAAATCCATGGTTGTTTCAGAAGATGTGCTTATTCTGGTTACCTTGTTGGCAAATATGAGCTGGTGAAGACATGTCTGCCACCACAATTTAGATATCTTACTCATGTGATCATGCATTGCTTGAGTGGACGTAAATCGGGCTTTGATAAGTTGAACGAGAAAGTGCAGAGTATGTTTGTGGCACTTGTTCTCAAGGCTCTATACGATTTTTCGGTTTTGTTTTTTACTATTTCAAGGCAAACTGTAACGACCCTACTTTTTCCGTTATCTTTTGCCGTTAATTATTTAACGACCATTAATTGTTATTCGTGCCACGTCATTTCTATGACCTATATTATTATTTTTGTAATAATATATATATATATATATTAATTATTGTGTGGCATGTGAATATATGTATTCATATTTTAATTTGTACGTTTCTACGTCTCGCGAATTTCCATCCGGCGAATCTTTTCGGTTTTTAAACCAACGGTTGAGCTTTCGGAATTTTTAAACCCTAAATATTTTAAATATGGTATTTTATGATCATATTATTATATAGTGTATTTATATTTATTTTTCGTCGCGCGTTCGTTATCTTTCCGGATTTTTAATCGCGTAAGCGTGTTTCCTCGTTTCGGGACTCGTTCGGGCTTTCGGGCCAAAAGTAATTTAACATTTATCAATTTTGGGCCAAGTGGGGCCCACCCCACCCCTAGTTTCGGCCGATTGGATGGGAGGGGGTATACTCCCTTTAATTTTTGCAATTCTCCTCTCATTTTCACATTTCAAGTCAAAAATATCAAAACCTAAATTATTGGTGTTCTCTCCTTCCTCCCTCCTTTGAGCCGTCGCCCTACACACTCTCCATCATCATCTTGCATCAAATCAAGGCTTGGATCAAGAAATAATTATCATCAACGCGTTCTACTAATCGTTCTCTACACGTTCATATCCTTCAATTCTTGATTAGGGTATAAACCCTAACCCTAGCTTTTCAATTTTTCATTTATTTTACTGATTTTATATGTTATATTGATAGTATGATGATTACATGTTATTGTATTGATGATTGTATGCGTAGAATTGCTCGATTATACATGTTTTCGGTTTGATTTAATTGGGACAACAGCTTTTTCGTGTGTTTCTGACTTTGTAACTGATATAAAAGTTAAAATAAAATATATAAATGAGTTCCTCTCATCAAGACATTAATTTTAGACTCTGGATTCATGTCGTTTCGATTCCCGGAGCCCTAGATATGCTTAATTTGATTTTTGGTAAAGATTGAAAGGTGTTATGGGCAAGAACAAGGTATGGTCCGACTTTGTGATCATCCTTGGTGTCTTTAGGGTGTGTCATTTGGTTAGGACTGATGGTGGGACGAATTTTCATGTTCGGCTCACCTAAATCCGAGCCACGGTTCACCCGTTGTGCCTAAATCACTGTTTTGAGTAAATTGAATTCCCAAGTGTTGTCATGGCTGATATCCACGACCTAGGGACTGTTCTTGGAGTGTTCTTGAGTTCACAAATGTGTCGGGTGGTTTGAGTAGGTGAAGTTACATTTGTGGCTTGCCCGAAACCGACGCCCGGGGCTCAAGATACGACCCGGCGAACTTTTAAACTTAAAACTTATGATTAATGATTAAACTTATGATAAAATTTATGGAATTCATTATTAATTAATTACTTAAGATAAAAGAAGTAATTATTATTATTTAAAACTTATGATATAAATATTTATTATATCATTTAATTATTAATTATAATTTCATTAACATTTTAATTAGACTTATGATTAATAATACTTTTATTATTAAAGGAAAATACTTATGATAAGTATTAAATTTGTTTTTGAGAAATTATTAAAAGACTTATAATAAATATTAAATAATTATTTAATTATTATAAGACTTAATTATTATTTAATTATGACTTAATTATTAAATACTTATGATTTAATAATTTTAATTAGAAACTTATGATATGATTAATAATTCATTATTAATTAATAATACTTATGATATGATTTAAAATTTATTATAAATTAATAATATTTATATTATGATTGATATTTAATTAATTAATTAAATACTTATGTTATACTAATTATAACATTTCAACTTATATTAACTTTAATAATTCATTTTATTTAATTAAACTTATGTTAAGACATTATTATACACTTTTGACTTTAAATAACATTATAACCTATGTTATTATTATAACTTACACTTTTAAAATTAATGTTGACTATGTTTGACCAAGGTTGACTTTTGAGTTGACTTTCGGTTGACTTTGACTTTCAGTTGACTTCTGTTGACTTTCTAAATAAGGAAACTTTCCTAACTTCAAAACTTTCTAAAAATAGAACTTTCTAAATTTGGAAACTTTCCAAAAATAGAAACTTTCCAAAAATAGAAACTTTCCAAAAATAGAAACTTTCCTAAAATAGAAAACTTTCCAAAAATGGAAACCTGCTAAATATAGAAACTTTCTAAAAATAGAAAGTGTGTGTCCTTATGCTGTTCCAATCAAACCGATGCTTGCTGAGTAATGTTCTATGCCTACTTGCAACATGTACAATAGCTATCATACTAAGACTTGGCCTAAGTTAGTTATTTATTTCGACCTGCTTTATTTATAGGTCGGCGTTGTGATCTTTCTTGATCACTTTACTTTACTTGCTGTTCGCTTGTTTGTGAGATTTCTTCAGTTGCTATTTAAGGTGAGTTATAGTCCCATTTTCTATTTTAAATCTTTTGGGATGAGAATACATGCAATTTATTTTATATTTTGGACACAAGTGGAAGTTGGTTTAAATTATTCATTGTGAGTTGAACAAAAATATTCCCTAGTCTGGTAACTGTAATCACTGGTTTCTACTGGTGAACGCGAATCCTATGGATAGATCTATCGGGTTTGACAACCCCATTTCGAGCTAGTCGCGCTAGCAATTTATAATCGGAATGTTTAGTACTTCGTATTTTGTTGTAGATACACTTGTTCGGTGTATATTATTTATTGTGTTTGGCAAGGGTAAATAAATGGTTAAGTGGTTACCAGGTGGCTCACGGAAAATGGAATAATGTTTTATTATATGTTTTCTAGCATATAATTTAGTGGTTTAAAAAGGAGTTTTTATGTTTTCAAACATAAATTTTTATTGTTTAAATTAAATATTGTTTGCAATATTAAACCTATAATTCACTCAACATTTTTGTTGACAGTTACTCGCATGTTTTATTCTCAGGTTCATGATTGATTGCTTCCGCTGTGCTTAGAGAGTCTGCATATTTATGATGGCAGCTTTTGTTAAACATTAACTTGCATTCTATTTTGTTACATTAAAAAGTGGTTGTTTGTTGACTTTATTTTGGTCAACTTTTGGTTAAAGTATTATTGTATAGTTTTTCTAAACTTATACATTTTAGTAGATTTCCTTTATAGGAAATCATTTTTAAATAAAGAATGCAAGGTTGTTTTATTAAATTCATATAGAGTTTCGATCAAGCTGTGGGACCAAGTGACGGAGCCGTTAAGTGTTTGACGGAGTCGTCACAGTTGGTATCAGAGCTCTGGTTGTAGGGAATTAGGCTGCATTGATGTCGTTACCCGGGTCAATAGGGTGCATTAGTGAGTCTAGTCTACAGCCCGGCCTATTATATATTATTATATGTGATTATTTGTGTCGTGTTGGTATGTATATTGTTATCATACATACATTTCTATTATGTTCTGAATCCGGGAGGAACTCCCATTCCGATTTAAACGTGTTCTCCGACTCATGCGAGTTCATCTTTTAAAGGAACACCTCGGTTAGTGAAACCGAGGGGGTGTCATTCTTGACTTCTGGAATTCTCGACGTTTCTATGTCATAATTAGTGTTTATTGATATAACGTTTAAGTTACATTACGTGTTCTAGAATTCTCGGCATTTCTATGTCATCTATTATGGTTATGTATATAACGTTTGAGTTATATTACGCGAGATGTCATTCTTGACTTCTAAATGCTCGGCATTTCAATGTCAGCTATTATGTTTAGGTATATAACATTTTTGTTATATTACGTGCATTTGTGCCGTTGTGCCTATGTGCTTTGGTTGTTGAAACGGAAAACGTCATTCTTACTTTTAGAGATTCTTGGTACTTCGAAGACATTTTTATGTCATCGTTACTCCTATTCATTACTTTCGATGTCTTTGTCTCTTGTGCTATCCTTAGCACATTGTTAAGAAATTGTTTTAGGGAAATTGTGTTGAAATTCGAGGTTGACCACGTGTCCTGACCTTATGTAGTGATATTGGAATGGAACTATGAGTTAGTGAAATATAATGGCGTCAGGCCAACGTGATTATATTACTTTAATTCATAAAAAGTCCCAATATTGTGACATGAGGAATAGAAAGCGAGTCAAAGAAAATTTATACACCACTCATTCGGAAATTCTAACGTTGTTACATGAGTAAGGAAGATACTCATTATCTTATTTGTTGATATACGAGAGACTCGTCTTAACCGAACTATTTACCCCATGTTTTATCATTCATAACTCACTTGTTAGTGACAGCTTCGCACGTGAATAATTTTGACCCAAGGACTTGTGTTCTGATAAAAGTCAAGACATTATTTAACTCATTGGTTTTCATGACCTCGTAGCATTTATTGAAGAGATGTCGCAAGACGATTCAAGTCCATCACCCGAGCTTTAACGATCTTACTTCAACTCGTAACCTCTGTGATGCGGATACCCTGCTTTTCATTAAAAATTTTACACATTTGTGTAATTGGGCGGTTCTCACGAGATTTATGGGCGAATAGAAGTAATGAAATATTGTGTCATGTATACTATTTATAAAATCATATATGTACGTATGAATTCAAATGGACAAATTTACCCTTACCTATTTTGGCTAGTATACACTAAATTATACCTTCAAAATTATTCTAAAACCACTCTTGTTGAGTTGTCTAGTTAACTCAAATTGTTTTACGTAAAATGGTACACGTTGTACATACTTCTAAATTTACTAAGAGCTTAGCTCCATTTATGGGGTTACATTAGACGTTTAAAGCTTTTTCAAAACTTCTTTGATTGATTACATTAGAATTTTCGCATTACTCTACAGAGTGTTTGGATCACATTTCTTCTCATCCTCCGTTTAAGGATGAAAATTTACCATTAAGTCCATTGATAGAAATTCTTACACCAGTTTGGATGCCGGTTTTATAAAATTTGTTGGAAAGTCTTTGCGCTCATAGAATTTTCCCTCTTATGGTTGGACATGGCCGAAACGCAGACCGATAAATCAAGTTTCTGGGGTACACTCGATGGTCACTTTATTGTAGAAAAGGCGCTAGGTGGGTTTCTACCCCAACTGTTGTTATAATGGGTATCATGGATATATTACTCTAGACCGTTTGAGGAGTTTCTACTCTCAATTTTCGCTGTCAACCGCAACACCCTCGTGAACATCAATCCTAGGATTCGATACTTTAGGGTGCACGAAATTATTTTTGGAGAATCATCTCACCTGGAGTCGGCCATTCTTTATAACCCATGATTCGCGTTCTTTTCATCCGCACATAAATTTAAGAATATGGATGAATTATAGATTTCCTCGCTAGTTGTACAAGGAAGTTCACTCTCGATGAAATATCACACCTTTCGTACGCATTCCTTTCGGGAATGTAATGAAAATTTACTTTGAAGACCATGATCCTCGTTATCTCCTTTGAGAGAATTGCCTTATATATCTATGTCACCGATGTGACTACTCCATATAGTTATCCCTTCATTGTTGCGACTATATTTTATTCTTCCCAGTTCGTCCCCTTGGGGAGCTCCTGTTCTTTTTGTTAAGAAGAAAGGTGGTTCGTTTCGTTTGTGTATTGGTTATAGCGAGTTAAAAAAAAAAAACTTACGGTTAAGAATCGTTACCCTCTTCCGAGAATTGATGATCTGTTCGATCAACTTCAAGGTCCGCCCGTTTATTCTAAGATCGATCTTCATTCTGGCTATTCACCAGTTACGTGTTAAAGAATCTGATGTTCCGAAAGCCGCTTTTCGCACCCGTTAAGGTCGCTACGAATTCCTTGTTATGCCGTTCGGATTGACAAATGCACCTGCTGTGTTCATGGACCTCATGAACAGTGTGTATAGACCCTATCTGGACAAATTCGTTATTGATTTCATCGACGACATCTTTATTAATTCCAAGAGTGATGAAGAGCACGAAAAACATTTGAAGTTAGTGCTTGATATGTTGAGAAAAGAAGAGTTGTACGCTAAGATCTCTAAGTGTGCTTTTTGGTTAAGAGAAGTTCAATTCTTTGGACATATTGTTAGTAAACAGGGAATACAAGTTGATCCTGCTAAGATTTAGGCGATTGAAAAGTGGGAAATTCCGAAAACTCCTACTCAGATTCGCCGGTTCCTAGGTTTGGCAGGCTGTTATAGAAGGTTCATTCAAGATTTCTCTCGTATAGGGAAACCTCTGACTACTTTAACGCACAAGGGGAAGAAGTATGCGTGGGAGGATGAACAAGAGACTACTTTTCAGATTTTGAAGAAGAAGTTGACTGCCGCTCTGATATTGTCACTATCTGAGGGTAATGATGACCTTGTTGTTTCTTGTGATGCTTCGCGTCAAGGCTTTGGTTGCGTTTGATGCAACGAAAGAAAGTCATCGCTTATGTGTCATGTCAGTTGAAGATCCATGAACAGAATTATACAACCCATGATTTAGTGTTAGGAGCTGTTGTGTTTGCACTTAAGATTTGGAGACGCTATTTGTATGGGATTAAGAGTACTGTGTACACAGATCACAAAAGTCTTCAACATATCCTCGATCCGAAACAGCTGAACATGAGACAACACAGATGGATTGAGACGTTGAATGATTATGATTGTGAACTTTTATATCATCCGAGAAAGGCCAATGATGTGGCTGATGCATTAAGTCGTAAAGAAAGGGCTGAACCTCGCAGGTTTAGGGCCTTGAATATGACAATTCAAACAAACCTCGCTAGGCAGATCCTTGAGGCACAATAAGAAGCCTTGAAGGAGGAAAATTTTGTAACGGGAAGGTCCGAGGCTTGATTAAACAGTTAGAGGTACAAACCGATGGTACTCGGTATTTTGCGGGATGCCTTTGGGTTCCGAAGTTTGGTGATCTACGAAAACTTGTTTTAGATGAGGCTCATAAGTCTAGGTACTCTATTCATCCTGGTTCAGGAAAGATGTATCATGATCTTAAGGAGCTGTATTGGTGGCCTAATTTGAAAGCTGATGTGGCTACGTATGTGGCTAAGTGTTTGACCTGCGCTAAGGTTAAAGCTGAACATCAGAAACCGTCTGGACTTTTGGTGCAACCTGAAATTCCCGAGTGGAAGTGGGAAGGTATTAAGATGGACTTTATTACGAAGTTACCGGGAGTTGTGGGTGGTTATGATACCATTTGGGTGATTGTTACCGACTCGCTAAGTCAACTCTTTTCTTGCCAATTAAGGAAACATATTCAATGAAGAAGTTTACTCATTTGTATTTGAAGGAGATTATTTCGAGACATGGTGTTCCCGTATCGATTATGTTGGACTGAGGCAGTCCTAACAAGGTGCTCTAGGAACTAAATTGGATATGAGCACCGCTTATCATCCACAGACGGATGGTCAGAGTGAAAGGACCATTCAAACGTAGAAAACATGTTAAGAGCGTGTGTTATTGATTTTGGAAATGGGTGGGATAAATATTTGCCGCTGGATGAGTTTTCTTATAACAGCAGTTATCATGCGAGTATTAAAGCCGCACCATTTGAAGCTCTGTATGGTAGAAAGTGTAGGTCTCCTGTCTGTTGGAATGAGGTTGGGGATGCTCAACTTACATGACCAGAGATCATTCACGAGACTACCGAGAAGATTGCACAGATTAAGGAAAGATTGAGAACTGCCAGGAGTAGGCAAAAGAGTTATGCTGATAAGAGAAGGAACGATATCGACTTTCAGGTCGGTGATCGTGTTATGTTGAAAGTTTCACCTTGGAAGGGTGTGGTACATTTTGGTAAAAGGGGAAAGTTGAATCCTCGAATTGTTGGACCTTTTGGGATTATTGAGAGAGTTGGACCAGTGGCTTATCGTTTGAAATTGCCACAAGAACTCAGTGCTATTCGTGACGTTTTTGATGTATCGAATTTAAAGAAGTGTTTGGCCGAGGCCAATGAAACTATTCTTTTTGATGAACTTCATGTTGATAAGCAACTTTATTTTATTGAAGAACCTGTTGAAATTATGGACCGAGAGGTAAAGACTCTTAAGCAGAGTAAAATTCCTATTGTTCGAGTTAGATGGAACACCGGACGTGGTCCCGAGTTCACTTGGGAGCGTGAAGGTCAGATGAAGCAGAAGTAACCGCATTTGTTCCCAGATGCCGAGGAAACCCTTGCACCTGCTTAAATTTCGGGACGAAATTTCCGTAACGGGAAGGTACTGTAACGACCCTACTTTTTCCGTTATCTTTTGCCGTTAATTATTTAACGACCGTTAATTGTTATTCGTGCCACGTCATTTCTATGACCTATATTATTATTTTTGTAATAATATATATATATATATATATATTAATTATTGTGTGGCATGTGAATATATGTATTCATATTTTAATTTGTACGTTTCTACGTCTCGCGAATTTCCATCCGGCGAATCTTTTCGGTTTTTAAACCAACGGTTGAGCTTTCGGAATTTTTAAACCCTAAATATTTTAAATATGGTATTTTATGATCATATTATTATATAGTGTATTTATATTTATTTTTCGTCGCGCGTTCGTTATCTTTCCGGATTTTTAATCGCGTAAGCGTGTTTCCTCGTTTCGGGACTCGTTCGGGCTTTCGGGCCAAAAGTAATTTAACATTTATCAATTTTGGGCCAAGTGGGGCCCACCCCACCCCTAGTTTCGGCCGATTGGATGGGAGGGGGTATACTCCCTTTAATTTTTGCAATTCTCCTCTCATTTTCACATTTCAAGTCAAAAATATCAAAACCTAAATTATTGGTGTTCTCTCCTTCCTCCCTCCTTTGAGCCGTCGCCCTACACACTCTCCATCATCATCTTGCATCAAATCAAGGCTTGGATCAAGAAATAATTATCATCAACGCGTTCTACTAATCGTTCTCTACACGTTCATATCCTTCAATTCTTGATTAGGGTATAAACCCTAACCCTAGCTTTTCAATTTTTCATTTATTTTACTGATTTTATATGTTATATTGATAGTATGATGATTACATGTTATTGTATTGATGATTGTATGCGTAGAATTGCTCGATTATACATGTTTTCGGTTTGATTTAATTGGGACAGCAGCTTTTTCGTGTGTTTCTGACTTTGTAACTGATATAAAAGTTAAAATAAAATATATAAATGAGTTCCTCTCATCAAGACATTAATTTTAGACTCTGGATTCATGTCGTTTCGATTCCCGGAGCCCTAGATATGCTTAATTTGATTTTTGGTAAAGATTGAAAGGTGTTATGGGCAAGAACAAGGTATGGTCCGACTTTGTGATCATCCTTGGTGTCTTTAGGGTGTGTCATTTGGTTAGGACTGATGGTGGGACGAATTTTCATGTTCGGCTCACCTAAATCCGAGCCACGGTTCACCCGTTGTGCCTAAATCACTGTTTTGAGTAAATTGAATTCCCAAGTGTTGTCATGGCTGATATCCACGACCTAGGGACTGTTCTTGGAGTGTTCTTGAGTTCACAAATGTGTCGGGTGGTTTGAGTAGGTGAAGTTACATTTGTGGCTTGCCCGAAACCGACGCCCGGGGCTCAAGATACGACCCGGCGAACTTTTAAACTTAAAACTTATGATTAATGATTAAACTTATGATAAAATTTATGGAATTCATTATTAATTAATTACTTAAGATAAAAGAAGTAATTATTATTATTTAAAACTTATGATATAAATATTTATTATATCATTTAATTATTAATTATAATTTCATTAACATTTTAATTAGACTTATGATTAATAATACTTTTATTATTAAAGGAAAATACTTATGATAAGTATTAAATTTGTTTTTGAGAAATTATTAAAAGACTTATAATAAATATTAAATAATTATTTAATTATTATAAGACTTAATTATTATTTAATTATGACTTAATTATTAAATACTTATGATTTAATAATTTTAATTAGAAACTTATGATATGATTAATAATTCATTATTAATTAATAATACTTATGATATGATTTAAAATTTATTATAAATTAATAATATTTATATTATGATTGATATTTAATTAATTAATTAAATACTTATGTTATACTAATTATAACATTTCAACTTATATTAACTTTAATAATTCATTTTATTTAATTAAACTTATGTTAAGACATTATTATACACTTTTGACTTTAAATAACATTATAACCTATGTTATTATTATAACTTACACTTTTAAAATTAATGTTGACTATGTTTGACCAAGGTTGACTTTTGAGTTGACTTTCGGTTGACTTTGACTTTCAGTTGACTTCTGTTGACTTTCTAAATAAGGAAACTTTCCTAACTTCAAAACTTTCTAAAAATAGAACTTTCTAAATTTGGAAACTTTCCAAAAATAGAAACTTTCCAAAAATAGAAACTTTCCAAAAATAGAAACTTTCCTAAAATAGAAAACTTTCCAAAAATGGAAACCTGCTAAATATAGAAACTTTCTAAAAATAGAAAGTGTGTGTCCTTATGCTGTTCCAATCAAACCGATGCTTGCTGAGTAATGTTCTATGCCTACTTGCAACATGTACAATAGCTATCATACTAAGACTTGGCCTAAGTTAGTTATTTATTTCGACCTGCTTTATTTATAGGTCGGCGTTGTGATCTTTCTTGATCACTTTACTTTACTTGCTGTTCGCTTGTTTGTGAGATTTCTTCAGTTGCTATTTAAGGTGAGTTATAGTCCCATTTTCTATTTTAAATCTTTTGGGATGAGAATACATGCAATTTATTTTATATTTTGGACACAAGTGGAAGTTGGTTTAAATTATTCATTGTGAGTTGAACAAAAATATTCCCTAGTCTGGTAACTGTAATCACTGGTTTCTACTGGTGAACGCGAATCCTATGGATAGATCTATCGGGTTTAACAACCCCATTTCGAGCTAGTCGCGCTAGCTATTTATAATCGGAATGTTTAGTACTTCGTATTTTGTTGTAGATACACTTGTTCGGTGTATATTATTTATTGTGTTTGGCAAGGGTAAATAAATGGTTAAGTGGTTACCAGGTGGCTCACGGAAAATGGAATAATGTTTTATTATATGTTTTCTAGCATATAATTTAGTGGTTTAAAAAGGAGTTTTTATGTTTTCAAACATAAATTTTTATTGTTTAAATTAAATATTGTTTGCAATATTAAACCTATAATTCACTCAACATTTTTGTTGACAGTTACTCGCATGTTTTATTCTCAGGTTCATGATTGATTGCTTCCGCTGTGCTTAGAGAGTCTGCATATTTATGATGGCAGCTTTTGTTAAACATTAACTTGCATTCTATTTTGTTACATTAAAAAGTGGTTGTTTGTTGACTTTATTTTGGTCAACTTTTGGTTAAAGTATTATTGTATAGTTTTTCTAAACTTATACATTTTAGTAGATTTCCTTTATAGGAAATCATTTTTAAATAAAGAATGCAAGGTTGTTTTATTAAATTCATATAGAGTTTCGATCAAGCTGTGGGACCAAGTGACGGAGCCGTTAAGTGTTTGACGGAGTCGTCACACAAACCACTTCAGTTCTTCTCAGAGATACCTGATCTATGCCCGTTTTCTTCAATTAATCATTAATGACACTGCACCTGATCTACCTAAGCTTGAAGAGGATATTATCCACCTGAAGCCAATGAATCCGATTACTTTCCGCGGAATGAAAGAGACAAGGATTGCAGATTTAAAGCCTGACTTTAATAGAAAGCACATTTGTCATCTTATCAAGGAGAACTATCGATGCCCAGCTGGTAATGCGTGGAGAAATGAGGATTCAGACTCTGACTACGAAGTTTCTGATAAAGAAGGTGAGGGTGATAATCAACGAGCTACTGGTGAAGCTCAAGGAGGAGGTAATGTTGATGATGAGATTATCGAGGGTGATGATGAAGCAACTGAGGAGGATACTAGTTTGATTCAAAGGAAGAGGAAAGGAAAGGATCCTATGACCGCAGAGCAACTGAAAAAGAAAGAGAAAAGGACGAAGTATTCTTATGATTCACCTCAAAGATCATCATAGGGAGGTTCAAAACAACAAGATCAGAGGAAACCATCCGGGTTTATGAAGGATGCAAGAGCTGCTGTTACCTCACCAAAACCTGCCACAACAATACCTCAGGTCACGTCAGATGAATACAAGACACATCATAATCTACTGTTATCGTTGATCACAAAAATAACCAATCTGGAGAATCAAGCTATTGAGGAGAAGAAGATCAGTAATGCTAAGATCGATTCGTTGGTGGAAGAGAACAAGAAGTTATCTGATAGACTGGACCGTCAGAAGGAAAGAACAGATAAGTTGAAAAAGAAGTTTTTGGCGATTAAGAGTGCGAACAGGGAGAAGATGAAGAAGTTGAATGAAAAGATTGAACAGCTTACCTCTGGTAAAACAAAGTTGATTAAGGAGAGAGAAGAAGAGTATTCTTCTGATTTGGGAGAAGGTGATGAGAGAGACGATGAAGAAGATGCTGGAACTAGAGGACCCTCTTTTGATATACCGTTAGTGATACCTATTTGAAGTTTTAATGAATATGGTGAGGTCTTTACTGCTGAATATTATATGAATTTTTCAAATGTTTTTAATGATGCAGAAAAGGGGGACATTCCACCAAGTGAGTTTCCATTGGAACAGCTTGCTGCTCTAGCATATGACAGCAAAAACGATACGAAGAATGCAGAGTCAGTTGAAGCTGAAAACCTCCACAAGAAGAGTCATTATCAAGTATCCCTCCCGAATCAATCCAAAATATCAACTTAAGTGATTTTGATAATTTATTTGCTGATGAGAAGAGTGAAGATTCTGTTGGTAAAGATAGTCTGAAAGAGGATGTGATTATCGAGTCCGAGGATGAATTTGTGACAGAATCTGATGATGAAGAAGAAGAAGAAGAAGAAGAAGAAGTTGAGATTATTATGCCTTTGCTTGAGCCATACTCGCATCCGTCACTCAACACCTTAAGTGACTTCTTCAATCTGAGTTGTAAGGAGAAAAGAAAGAACTTAATTGAGTTAGAAAAAGGCGAGGAAGGTATACAAAGAACAAGTGAAAGAAGTGGATGTTATGTTAGAAAGGAACAAGAAGATCCGACATGAGAAACTGCTCGTTGAGAAAGAAAGATAAGAAACTCCGAGCCGAACAAGCTAAAGCCGAGACATGGAATGAGATTAATGAATGGTTCAAACGTGATAGGGTTAAAGTAAATAGAAACGTTAAAGAAGACGAAGATCGTCAAAGTTGGTGAAGATAGAACGTTGTTAACCCTGATCAAGTAGATAAGCCAGAACTCGAGCTGCAGTTTGTCAGTTTCTATGAGAAAGGTAAAAGAACCAAGAAGTACTCCAAGGGTAAAATTTTGAGTTGGGGCTATTTCAAGGAGATCAATTGTTTTGCGATCAAGAGGGAAGGAGGAGTAGATTATATGGTACGTCCAAGTCACTTCAAAACTCTACCGTACTTCGAGATCATGCTACTTGCTAAGCTGAAGATGTTGAACGCTAAAGATTGTGACCTTTCTAGGCTATTTCAAAGAAAACTCAGATATGAGTATAAGACAGGGAAATGGGACATCTTTAAGTCAACGGCCGCTAGGTTTTCCATACACTCGACAAAGAAAAATTCTAAGGGAGGACCTATCTGTGTTGTTAAGTTCCGTCCAGCTAAGTATATGAAACAATCTCCCTTGATGCCATTACCCAAGGATATCTGTAAGAACTTCAGATGGTGGTTCTATGATGAGTTATCAGAAGAAGCAGTGATCTTGACTGCAATTGAGAAGGATGATGGAAGCATACAGTTCGACAATGTGAGGATTCTAGATCCTATGTGGCTGAGGAACTTGTCGAGATTTGATGTGGAGACTCTTCACCACCATCACATTACATTCAGAGATGATCGAAAGGAGGAAGCTATGAGATATCAATGTGTGATCGATGTCCTCTATGCATACCTCAACAGAGAAAGTGATGCTCAAAGCTCAAATCAAGTTCAAGCCTGCTGATGTGTGTCGAATACTGTGATGCTAGTTAGTAATTTTGTTTGTTTTTGTTTTAGATGATGATGTATTTTGGAGAGAGAGAGAATCTGGATATGTAATTGATATTAGACTGATGCTACTTTTAGACTTATGTGTATTTCACGAACGTTTACTTTATTGTAATCGACGTTCTAGGTCCTAGGGGGAGTTGTTGATGCATGTTCGGTAAGTCCCTAGACATCTTGCCTACGTTTGTGATTAGTACTTTAGTTTATGGGATACCATGATCGCTCGTTATTATCCTATCAGTGTTTGTATGTGGTTACAGGTACTGCAAGAACGCGATACGGATGTTTGACTATGTTAGACTTAGTCAGACGTACGAGTGAAGCATCACTCGTACGGCTGATAGGATCATACGCACGGTTGATGCTGAGCTAAGTCATAATTATAACTTGAATAAGAAGACACGAGTGAGTGATCACCCGTACGGCTGATGAAGCCAACTCATACGTGTGATGGATGACTCGTACGGGTGAGTCAATAGCAGGGGTATATAAAGTCTTATGTTCTTCATTTTCGGTTAAGCCTCTCTCACACATAATCATTCAGATCTGGTTCACCTGATCCGATTCTCTCTCAACCCAAATCACTCCTGGTGGTGAATAATAGCTCTAGGCATTAATCTAATCACAATCCTTGTTGTGGTTTGACTAATTTAATCCCAAAAAGCAACCCATATTCACTTTGATTGGTTTGATTCACTAATTCCTCCTTTGTGTGAATTAAACCCATTGATCTCGAAGTTCCTAATCATGTTTCATCAAAGGTTCTATGGATTTGAATACTCTCAAGATGACCTTTATGGCGAAGGCTCGTTTTTGCCCGGAGTATTTGGGGAATGATCATTTGTTGATGCAAGATTTCTATCGGATCTTGAATGATGACTTGAAGAGTAAAATTAGTCGGGGTCAAGCGAAATCGTTTGCAGAATTATTCAACTTGGCTAGAGGTTTCGAGTCGTATTTACGATCCAAGAAGGGTGAACCTTTAAGTGAGAGAAGGATTGTTTCGTATGGTGCTCCAAGTAAGAGGACTAAGGGTCCGAGTGTGAGCACGGGTGGTACACGGACGGGTATATCAGATTCTAGTGCGTCTAGATGTTACATGTAATGACCCGCACTTTTTCGATCGTTCTATACTTATAAGATTAATATTTATATAAATTAAACCTTACCAACATGATAAGCAATCCAAATTGTTAAGATTTATGTTTTTGAAAAGAGTTTTACACAACGTTTGACCGTCTAGTTTGACCGATGATATCACGAACTATACAATATATGATAATTATACATACATATTTAACATGATCTAAGGATGTTTTAATATCTCATTTTGTATTAATAACAAAAAGTCATAAGTATATTTTGAAACTACTAACTTAAGTTTTCAAAACAATAACCATACGTAACGTTATTTGACATAAATACTGATGATTTATAATGTTTATACATATATCGTATAAGTAATGTATTTAATCATTTTTAAAGGGCTTTTATACATAAAACAATATAAGTATATTTACAAAAGATAGTTATATTTGAATTCTCGTTCCGTTTCCTCAATAATCCTATACGTATATCTAGGGTACTATACACAGCTTCTAGAAGTATTTACTATTGGTATATACCAATAGAAATCTTCAATTATTGGAATAATATGTCATTCATGACATAATAAATTTTAACTTATCTTAGATATTTTTACTAAAAACCAAATTTTCAAGCCTATAAATAAGCACCATTTCTAACTCATTTTTACACATTCATTTTCCAAATTTTACTTCCAATTTTCACACACACTTGCAAGAACTCTCTCAACTTTTATTTTACTACTTCTTTCCAGCAACTTTACATTTTAAACTTGAGGTAAAAACTCTACTTCAACTCTTTTTCAATTCATATATTTATAGCTATATATATAAGAGTTTATAAACTAGAACATAGTTTGAATGATTTCAAACTTGTTCGCAAACTAAATAGATCCTTCTAACTTAACTTTTAAAATACTTCAAGACCTGTAATATAACTTAAAAATATGCTAATTTAACAAGGTATATCTTGGTTTTTCAAAGAACACCTTAAAAACTGTTTTTATGACGTCGGAGTGCAACCGGGGGCTGTTTTGGGTTGGATAATTAAAAACAATCTTAAACTTTGAATTGGAGGTTTATTTTCTGGAAAAATGATTTTTACTATGAATATGATAACACATAAAAATTTCATGATTTAACTCAAAGTATAAGTATTTTTAGAAAAATAATCATTTAAGGTTGTTTACATGATGGAAAATGATTAACTTCATAAGTTTCACTAAAGTTTGACCTATGACCTGTGATTTCGAATACAAACTAAGGTATTTACAGTGCATAGTCTTAAAGAGGGACTCGATCCAAGGAAGTGGCAAGTTGAATCAACGAAAACGGAGTTGTAACGAAGAAACTATGACCAAAACGAGATCGGATATCTAAGACTAGTTTGGCTACGAAAATAATTGGAGAAAATTAAATAAATCACATCTTTTTAAAATAACATGATATTTTATATATATGTACTCATAATTTAATTTTATATGGTTCAGGATCACCCGTAAACAATACGAGAAGATTAATCATAAGATCCCATGATTGTACGCAACACGTCATTTGACAACACCGGTACTTTATGTACGCAACACGTCATTTGACAACACCGGTACCATGGGTCAAGATTAATCTCGACCAATACATATACGATGGGGGTTTTTATTTATTTCATTGGGGGTTTATTAAACACCTAAAAATGAACCATTAAAATTGAATTACTAACATCGGACTGCTAACTACGGACTAAGAAATTATTAAAACTATTAAAAGTATAAAAAGTATATATATGTGACGATTGTTTAAAATAGAAATATATTGATAAACTATATATGGATAGGTTCGTGATATCAATCGGAGACCAAGTCGAAATTATATATATCTTCAAGACGAAAGTGAGTATATAGTCCCACTTTTAAACTCTAAGTATTTCGGGATGAGAATACATGTATTTTATGTTTTACGATATGGACACAAGTAACTGAAAAATATATTCTACGTTGAGTTGTACCACTGGCATACTTCCCTGTAGCTTGGTAACTGTTATTTACAGCGGTATTGTAAACGCGAATCCTGTTGATAGATCTATCGGGCCTGACAACCCCAACCGGACTGGACGACCAGTATTCAACGGTTGCACAGTACTTCGTTTCGTGACTACACTTGGTACGGTGTAGTAAGATTTCATAATAAAGGGAATATGCGACGTGATTAAATGTTAAGTATGGTTACCAAGTGCTCAACCACTTAGAATATTTTTATTAAAATGTTTACATATGAAATCTTGTGGTCTATATATATATATTGCTGCCGGCATTAAACCTATATCTCACCAACTTTATGTTGACGTTTTAAGCATGTCTATTCTCAGGTGATAATTAGAAGCTTCCGCTGCATTATGTTGAATTTGAGCAGGATCTTGCGTACGCATATTTGTGTCAAAAATAAGACTGCATATCCAAGAACTTGTGTTGTAAAATATGCTAGAAATCGTGTTGTTATCATCATTTGTAAAGTTTGTAAGTCGAAGATTATCGCTAAACGATAATCATCTTTATTTCGTCCAAAGCTTGTATCAAAAATAACAATCATGGTTTGTAATGTATAATATATGCAGTTTTTCTTTTAAAAATGTCGCATATAGAGGTCAATACCTCGCAATGAAATCATACGTTATCTAACATGTTCTTACGGTTAAGGACGGGTTATGACATGTGGTATCAGAGCGGTGGTCTTAGCGAACCAGGTTTGCATTAGTGTGTCTAACTGATAAGTCGTTAGGATACATTAGTAAGTCTGGACTTTGACCGGGTCTGATTTCAAAAACCATTGCTTATCACTGTTGGTTAAAATTTATATGTAAATATTATGTAGTACTAAGGAGTTAGTTGTGGTGTGATAGATGTCGGGCTCAAAACTTATTATCACATTCAGCGACTCCGAATCAGAATCTTCAGATGGTGTTCCAGTCATTAACCTATCCGATGACGAAAATAATATCTTTGGGGAAGACTCACAAATTCCGGATGAACCAACTATAGAAAATCTGGAAAGTGAACCCGAGGAGGAAAGTGAACCCGAGGAAATTACGAAAGACAAGTTCGAACAAGGAAAGAAATGAAAAGCTAATGAATTAGAAAATTCAAATCCCGAGTTTAGGGAGGATGATGTGGCACCAACTCCACTAAACACTACCACCCCTATTCCCGCTATTCCTATTCGTGCTGTCCCGGCATCTAGTTCTTCAGCCCCACCGCCAAAATATAGGCAGACAGCCAGGATAAGCGTTAAGCGATTCTTTGAACCTAAACGTCCTAGAAAATAGACCAAACGATGCGCTGCCGTATTAAACCATGGGATCATATAATGTTTTGTATAATATTATTAGTGTGGTTTGCTTAATGTTCGATGTAAGATAAGCATATGTAAAATAGTGAAGTGTGAAATGCAATAATTTTCCATGGTTAAGTATTATTTAGATGGTAGTAATTGATTCTGTACTAAGCTATTAAGTATGGACATTAACGGGTAGGTACTACCCTAGATATAATTATAAAACGCTAATAAGAAGAAAAGGCTTTTATAATAATACCTGGTTCATATTATTAATAAGCTATAATGTACTGTAAATATACACTACATCTATAATATTCCATGTGAATAATTATTTTCTTTTCATTCTTATAGAAGAATATGGCGCGATTGAACCGAATGACGGAACAAGAAATCCAGGAACTCATCAATCAGCGAGTGAACGACAGAATGTTATGGGTTGAGGCTGCAAGAGGTGCTGCAGTTAACCCAAATCCTCGTGTGGGTTGCACTTACAAAACTTTTCAAGCTTGCAAGCCCTCATCATTCAGTGGAACAGAAGGACCGATCGGTTTAACCCGGTGGATAGAAAAGATGGAAACTGTGTTCAAAATCAGTGGTTGTGTTGAAAAGGACATGACCAAATACGCATCGTGCACTTTACAAGATAGTGCACTCACGTGGTGGAAAAATTATGTGAAGGCTGTAGGAGGAGATGTAGCTTATGATACTCCGTGGGAAGAATTCAAAACAATGTTAATCAATGAATATTGTCCAAGGAACGAGGTTAGGAAGTTGGAAGATGAGTTACGAAGTCTGAAGGTTATTGGTACTGAAATCACCAACTACAATCAGCGATTCATGGAATTAGTTTTGCTATGTCCTGAATTGGTTCCAACCGAAGAACGGAAGATTGAAATGTACAAAGATGGTTTGCCCAAAAAGGTCAAGGCAAATGTTACAGCATCGAAACCTAAGACAATTCATGAAGCTATAACCATGGCAAACGAGCTAATGGATCAGGTCATCATGGATAAGAAAGTATCCAATACTGATGTGAAGGTATCAGGTAACAAAAGAAAGTGGAATGGAAATTATGATCGAGGTAACCAACAACAATCTTTTAAGAAACAAGAAAACACGCAAGGTGCGGGAAGTGGTTTAAGCTTTGGTTATAAAGGACAAAATCCTTTATGCAACCGATGCCACAAACATCACTCTGGTTACTGTAATGTGGTATGCAACAAATGTAATCGAAAGGGTCATCTTGCTGAAGATTGTAGGGCTCTCGTTACGAATACAAATGGTGCCAAGACTCCTACCACCAACGCAAATAGAACTGCTTTGGCTACCATTACTTGTTTTGGGTGTGGAAAACAAGGCCACTATAAGAGCCAGTGCCCGAATCCAGAGAAGAATATCGGACCTGCACGTGGAAGAGCATTTGTTATTAATGCTAAAGAGGCATGTGAAGACCCGGAGCTTGTTACGGGTACGTTTACCATTAATAACTTATCCGCATCTATTATATTTGATACTGGTGCTGATAGAAGTTACGTGTGTAGAGACTTTCACGCTAAATTGAATTGTTCATCATTACCTCTCGATGCTAAGTACATGATTGAGTTAGCTAATGGTAAACTAATTAAAGCCGATAAAATTTGCCGTGATTGTAAAATAAATTTAGCCGGAGAAACGTTTAAAATTGACTTGATACCCGTAGAATTAGGAAGTTTTGATGTAATAGTCGGCATGGACTGGATGTCCAAAATAGGAGCTGAAGTTGTGTGCGCCAAGAAGGCAATTCGCATTCCTCGTAAGGATAAAACGCCAGTAATGATTTATGGAGAGAAGGGTAACTCAAAGCTAAAACTCATTAGTTATTTGAAAGCTCAAAAGTGCTTGAAGAAAGGGTGCTATGCTATCTTAGCACATGTTAATAAAGTCGAAACAAAGGAAAAAGTGAAGAGCATCAATGACGTGCCTGTGGCAAGAGATTTTCCTGAAGTCTTTCCGGAAAAGTTGCCGGGATTACCTCCATTTAGATCTGTAGAATTTCAAATAGATTTAGTACCAGGAGCTGCACCAGTGGCTCGTGCTCCATATAGACTTGCACCGTCCGAGTTAAAAGAACTTCAGAGTCAGTTAAAAGAATTACTGGATCATGGATTCATACGACCAAGTACTTCACCGTGGGGAGCTCCGATTCTATTTGTTAAAAAGAAAGATGGATCTTTTAGGATGTGTATAGATTATCGTGAATTAAATAAGTTAACTATCAAGAATCGGTATCCACTACCGAGAATTGACGACTTATTTGATCAACTCCAAGGATCATGTGTGTACTCAAACATTGACTTAAGGTCGGGCTATCATCAATTACGTGTCAAAGAAGAAGATATACCGAAAACTGCTTTTTCAGACACGTTATGGTCATTACGAATTTTTGGTTATGCCGTTTGGATTGACGAATGCGCCAGCTGTATTCATGGACCTCATGAATCGAGTTTGTAGTCCGTATTTAGATAAGTTTGTTATCGTTTTCATTGATGATATTCTTATCTATTCCAAGAGTGAGCAAGAGCATGAAGAGCATTTAAGGTTGATATTAGAGTTGTTGAGAAAAGAACAACTATATGCTAAATTTTCTAAGTGTGCTTTTTGGTTGAAAGAAGTTCAATTTCTTGGCCACGTTGTTAGTAGCAAAGGAATTCAGGTTGATCCAGCAAAAACTGAAGCCATTGAAAAATGGGAGACTCCTAAGACACCAACGCAGATACGTCAATTTTTGGGTTTAGCCGGTTATTATAGAAGGTTTATTCAAGATTTTTCCCGAATAGCTAAGCCGTTGACAGCGTTAACGCAAAAAGGGAAGAAATATGAATGGACTTCTGAGCAGGAGAGTGCATTTCAATTACTAAAGAAGAAGTTAACTACGGCGCCTATTTTATCGTTACCAGAAGGGAACGATGATTTTGAAATATATTGTGACGCTTCGCGACAAGGTTTTGGTTGCGTTCTTATGCAACGAAAGAAAGTTATTGCATACGCATCCCGACAATTGAAGATTCACGAGCGGAATTATACGACGCATGATCTAGAACTGGGAGCAGTCGTGTTTGCATTGAAGATATGGAGACACTACTTGTATGGGGTTAAATGCACTGTGTTTACTGATCATAAAAGCCTTCAACATATTTTTGATCAGAAACAGCTGAACATGAGACAACGTAGGTGGGTCGAGTTAATAAATGACTATGATTGTGAAATTCGTTATCATCCCGGGAAGGCGAACGTGGTGGCCGATGCTTTAAGCAGAAAGGAACGAGAACCAATTCGAGTACGAGCGATGAACATAAAAATTCGCATGAATCTCAACTCACAAATCAAAGAAGTTCAACGAGAAGCACTTACTAAAGAAAATATAGGAAATGAAATAATGAAGAAGTATGAGAAGCAACTCGTTATGCGGGAAGATGGAATTCGATATTTTGCAAATCGTATTTGGGTACCGAAGTTGGGTGGATTAAGGAAGTTGATATTAAATGAGGCACATAAGACAAGATACTCGATACATCCTGGAGTTGGAAAGATGTACCAAGATCTTAAGACACATTATTGGTGGCCTAATTTAAAGACAGACGTTGCAACATATGTTGGGGAATGTTTAACTTGTTCCAAAGTCAAAGCTGAACACCATAAGCCGTCAGGGTTACTTCAACAACCAGAAATCCCAGAATGGAAATGGGATGGTATTACCATGGATTTCATCACGAAGTTACCAAAGACTGCCTGGGGATACGACACCATTTGGGTGATTGTTGATCGTCTCACCAAGTCTGCACACTTCTTGCCTATAAAGGAAACGGATAGAATGGAGAAACTATTACGATTGTATATAAAGGAAGTTGTTTCAAGGCATGGAATACCTATTTCCATTATATCCGATCGTGATAGTAGATTTACATCAAAGTTCTGGCAATCACTACAGGAGGCCCTAGGAACTCGTTTGGATATGAGTACCGCGTATCATCCGCAAACCGACGGGCAGAGTGAAAGAACGATTCAGACTCTTGAAGACATGCTCAGGGCATGTGTGATCGATTTTGGAAACGGATGGGATAAATATCTACCATTAGCAGAATTCTCGTATAATAATAGTTATCATGCGAGCATTAAAGCTGCGCCATTCGAAGCATTGTACGGAAGGAAGTGTAGATCTCCTATTTGTTGGAATGAAGTAGGAGATCGACAATTAACTGGTCCCGAGATCATACACGAAACGACTGAGAAGATAGTACAAATCAAGGAGAGATTGAAAACAGCCCGTAGTCGCCAAAAGAGTTACGCCGATGTTCGAAGGAAACCATTAGAGTTTCAGATCGGTGACATGGTTATGCTAAAGGTGTCACCTTGGAAAGGTGTAATACGTTTCGGCAAAAGGGGTAAGCTGAACCCAAGATATGTAGGTCCGTTCAAGATTATTGAACGCATTGGACCGGTAGCTTATCGACTTGAGTTACCGCAACAACTCGCCGGAGTACATAATACCTTTCACGTCTCAAACCTTAAAAAGTGTCTTGCAAAGGAAGACCTCACCATCCCTCTTGAAGAAATCCATGTCGACGAGAAACTACAATTCGTCGAAGAACCAATCGAAATCATGGATCGTGAAGTTAAACAGCTCAAGCAGAGCAACATACCGATCGTTAAGGTTCGTTGGAATGCTCGAAGAGGTCCCGAGTTTACTTGGGAACGAGAGGATCAAATGAAACAAAAATATCCACACTTGTTTTCCGATGACGCAAAATAGGTACAATTTTAAAATTTCGGGACGAAATTTATTTAACGGGTAGGTACTGTAATGACCCGCACTTTTTCGATCGTTCTATACTTATAAGATTAATATTTATATAAATTAAACCTTACCAACATGATAAGCAATCCAAATTGTTAAGATTTATGTTTTTGAAAAGAGTTTTACACAACGTTTGACCGTCTAGTTTGACCGATGATATCACGAACTATACAATATATGATAATTATACATACATATTTAACATGATCTAAGGATGTTTTAATATCTCATTTTGTATTAATAACAAAAAGTCATAAGTATATTTTGAAACTACTAACTTAAGTTTTCAAAACAATAACCATACGTAACGTTATTTGACATAAATACTGATGATTTATAATGTTTATACATATATCGTATAAGTAATGTATTTAATCATTTTTAAAGGGCTTTTATACATAAAACAATATAAGTATATTTACAAAAGATAGTTATATTTGAATTCTCGTTCCGTTTCCTCAATAATCCTATACGTATATCTAGGGTACTATACACAGCTTCTAGAAGTATTTACTATTGGTATATACCAATAGAAATCTTCAATTATTGGAATAATATGTCATTCATGACATAATAAATTTTAACTTATCTTAGATATTTTTACTAAAAACCAAATTTTCAAGCCTATAAATAAGCACCATTTCTAACTCATTTTTACACATTCATTTTCCAAATTTTACTTCCAATTTTCACACACACTTGCAAGAACTCTCTCAACTTTTATTTTACTACTTCTTTCCAGCAACTTTACATTTTAAACTTGAGGTAAAAACTCTACTTCAACTCTTTTTCAATTCATATATTTATAGCTATATATATAAGAGTTTATAAACTAGAACATAGTTTGAATGATTTCAAACTTGTTCGCAAACTAAATAGATCCTTCTAACTTAACTTTTAAAATACTTCAAGACCTGTAATATAACTTAAAAATATGCTAATTTAACAAGGTATATCTTGGTTTTTCAAAGAACACCTTAAAAACTGTTTTTATGACGTCGGAGTGCAACCGGGGGCTGTTTTGGGTTGGATAATTAAAAACAATCTTAAACTTTGAATTGGAGGTTTATTTTCTGGAAAAATGATTTTTACTATGAATATGATAACACATAAAAATTTCATGATTTAACTCAAAGTATAAGTATTTTTAGAAAAATAATCATTTAAGGTTGTTTACATGATGGAAAATGATTAACTTCATAAGTTTCACTAAAGTTTGACCTATGACCTGTGATTTCGAATACAAACTAAGGTATTTACAGTTCATAGTCTTAAAGAGGGACTCGATCCAAGGAAGTGGCAAGTTGAATCAACGAAAACGGAGTTGTAACGAAGAAACTATGACCAAAACGAGATCGGATATCTAAGACTAGTTTGGCTACGAAAATAATTGGAGAAAATTAAATAAATCACATCTTTTTAAAATAACATGATATTTTATATATATGTACTCATAATTTAATTTTATATGGTTCAGGATCACCCGTAAACAATACGAGAAGATTAATCATAAGATCCCATGATTGTACGCAACACGTCATTTGACAACACCGGTACTTTATGTACGCAACACGTCATTTGACAACACCGGTACCATGGGTCAAGATTAATCTCGACCAATACATATACGATGGGGGTTTTTATTTATTTCATTGGGGGTTTATTAAACACCTAAAAATGAACCATTAAAATTGAATTACTAACATCGGACTGCTAACTACGGACTAAGAAATTATTAAAACTATTAAAAGTATAAAAAGTATATATATGTGACGATTGTTTAAAATAGAAATATATTGATAAACTATATATGGATAGGTTCGTGATATCAATCGGAGACCAAGTCGAAATTATATATATCTTCAAGACGAAAGTGAGTATATAGTCCCACTTTTAAACTCTAAGTATTTCGGGATGAGAATACATGTATTTTATGTTTTACGATATGGACACAAGTAACTGAAAAATATATTCTACGTTGAGTTGTACCACTGGCATACTTCCCTGTAGCTTGGTAACTGTTATTTACAGCGGTATTGTAAACGCGAATCCTGTTGATAGATCTATCGGGCCTGACAACCCCAACCGGACTGGACGACCAGTATTCAACGGTTGCACAGTACTTCGTTTCGTGACTACACTTGGTACGGTGTAGTAAGATTTCATAATAAAGGGAATATGCGACGTGATTAAATGTTAAGTATGGTTACCAAGTGCTCAACCACTTAGAATATTTTTATTAAAATGTTTACATATGAAATCTTGTGGTCTATATATATATATTGCTGCCGGCATTAAACCTATATCTCACCAACTTTATGTTGACGTTTTAAGCATGTCTATTCTCAGGTGATAATTAGAAGCTTCCGCTGCATTATGTTGAATTTGAGCAGGATCTTGCGTACGCATATTTGTGTCAAAAATAAGACTGCATATCCAAGAACTTGTGTTGTAAAATATGCTAGAAATCGTGTTGTTATCATCATTTGTAAAGTTTGTAAGTCGAAGATTATCGCTAAACGATAATCATCTTTATTTCGTCCAAAGCTTGTATCAAAAATAACAATCATGGTTTGTAATGTATATTATATGCAGTTTTTCTTTTAAAAATGTCGCATATAGAGGTCAATACCTCGCAATGAAATCATACGTTATCTAACATGTTCTTACGGTTAAGGACGGGTTATGACATTACAATTGTGGCATGAGGGGTCACAAGTATTGGGAATGTCCGGTACCAAAGGGTAATGGCATGGTGTGCTTCAATTGCCAAGAAGAAGGACATCGTAAGTCAGAATGTCCCAAGTTAGCGGGGACGGGTGCGGCAAGGAGACGTTAAGGTACGTTTCATTTTAATAAGTATGTCCTTTGATTATTTATTAAGTGCCGTTTGAATTTGAGTTTATTAAATGCATTATGTTGTGCATGTTATTGATATGGGTGACGTTCCTAATGGAAGTACCCTATGGCGACGTTTTGATTGATGGGCGAAGGGCGTAAGACTTGGTGCAACTAAGCATTCCTTAGTATTGGGAAATGTTTCTACCAAACCATGGAAATGGGTTTTGGTGTTCGGTCGTTAAGCGCGTGTTCGCTTTCGGGTTGAAGTTGATGAACCATGAGGTTCGTCGGGTGGATTGAATTCCTTGAAATTGAGTGTTGATATCGATGTATGTTGGTAAAGGAGTCTACGTGATGCGACATTAGGTGCCTTTTTCATACCTACTAGCATGGTGTTCTGCTCCGATTGGGTTATGGTTACATTGTACTTGGGGTACCGGGAGAAACCCTTAGGTACATGAGTGACTAGGTGAAATTTGACAAACTAAAGCAATTGGATGATTGCGAGGGTATGGTTTGTGGTACACTTTTTGTTCGAAGTGTTTAAGGATAGATTAAGATCCTTGGTATGCTCAAGGTTGGAGCAAGATATGTCGATGGGTCGTGTGAACCCAATTGTTGGTAAAGTATACCTTTGGTAGCACTGTACGGTTGTACGAGTTGTGGATATGGAACGTAGTTCCAAGTGGGGGAGTTACACTCCCGCACGAGGAGACCTTGGGGTGGGAATTCAGATAATGCTTTTGGTAGATCCGAAACTTGTGTTGGGACCTAGTTTTGGTCGATTTAGGGTAGAGTACAATTTCGGTTAAATTGTACTTATGGTTTGTATTTAAATTACCAAAGAGGTGGTAATGTGGAAAATCTCGTTGAGAGATAAAGGACGTGTTTGGAGAGCAAGGTGAAATCCCTCGGTTAAGGGATGTGCGTGTCAGGTTCTCTCTTGGGGAATTGTTGTTTTGTGCCTATGTTCGATATAGGTGGTTCTTGCTCGTTTGTGGGAATGGTTAGTGGTATCCGTTAGGATTCACTATGGCGTAGCAGAGCGTGATGTTACGCTGCTCGTTGTTCGAGGCCAAAAGGGCGATGATTGATGAAGCATGACCTTCGGGGTCCGCTGACTTCATCATGGGATTGTTGATTGGTGAAGCATGACCTTCGAGGTCCGCTGACTTCATCATGGGATTGTTGATTGGTAAAGCATGACCTTCAGGGTCCGCTGACTTCATCATGGGATTACATCGGTGAAGCATGACCTGCGGGGTCCGCTGACTTCATCTGATGTTGAGTTGTGAATCTCGTGTAGTTCAGATTCACGATGACGCGTGTAGTTCATTCATCTTATTGTGGAAGTAAATCTCGTGTAGTTCGGATTCACCAATGACTCGTGTGGTTTCGGTCATTGTATTGAGGAGTGAGTCTCGTATAGTTCGGATTCACAAATGACTCGTGTAGTTCGATCATTCCTTTGGGATAGTGACTCTCGTGTAGTTCGGATTCACTAAGGCACGTGTAGTTCGGCCAATCCCGATGGTTGTTGTGGTGAAGGTAGTGAGTCTCGTGTAGTTCGGATTCACTAAGGCGCGTGTAGTTTTCGGCCAGCCTTCGTGTTGTGTGATCTATCGGTTGTTTTATACACCGATGGTGGGGTCGTAAAGACCGTGTTGTGTGATCTATCGGTTGTTTTATACACCGACGGTGGTGTAAGACCTAAATATTTATTGTACATAATGTATTTATGGTGTACGATGCGTGTATGAAGTGTACATGTTGCTTGCTCGAACGCCGAAGGAAACTAGACGTTGTCTGAAGTGAAAAGGTGTGTACGTATCTTTTCAACCAAAATAAATTTTGTGTTGATGTTTCAAAGCCTTACCATTGGAAAGGAAATCTTATTACGTTTCCAACGATATTTGATTCTTCGAAAATGGAGTTACGGTCAAAAAGTTATGGCCAAAACAAGTTTCTGAAAACTGACCTGTAGGTTGGAGCGGCGTGCCGAACCCGTCTGATGCAATTTTCAGCCTTTTTAAAAGGTCTAAATGAGGGGTACTTTGGTCTTTTCATTTAGGATCGGTTTAGGGTCACCAAAACTGATCTAGAACTCCATTAGAGCTCATTTCTCACCCACACAAACACTCTCATCCATATTTAGAGAGAGAGGAAGAGTTCTAGAGTGAGAGAGCTTGATTTAGAGAAGAAGGAGTCAAATTCTAGCCAAAGCTCAGGTTTTAAAGTTGTTCATCTCGCTCCTAGCTACGTTTTGGTAGTATTGGTAAGTTCTATCTCCGAATTTCATTTGTTAGATTTGATATTCAAGTTAGGGTTTGAGTTTGATTTGTAGTGAAACCCTCTTAGATGATGAAATGGGTTTATGGTGACTAGTTATTCTTGTCACTTGGCGGGTTTTGGGTTGGTTGACGATTTGGCCTTGATTAGGCTTTAATCTTGAGTTTAATCACTAGATTTAGTGATTATGGAAGTGTTGGAATCACTTTAGGTGAATTTGGGTTGACTAATTTTGACTTGAGTCAAAATTAGGGTTGGTGATGATTATGACCCAATTGTCGATTTAATAAGGTTTATAAACTTAAAATGGATTAAGTTGAAGTATAAAACCGAGTTAAACATGTTTTGGTGTCAAAACTCGCTAATGGCGCGATGTTGACTCCTTTGGGTCAAAATTAGGGTTTAAGTGTCATTATGGGCAAGATAGGTGTTTAACACCTATAATTGGGTTTAATTGGCGTATTAAGACCATTCTCACTTGTGTTAGTGATTATTGGTTAATTTGTGCGCGATTTGTACTTGGAAGTGCAATCGGGTCGATATTGCACTAGGTGTCAATATAGGTTGGTTTGTAATTAACCCTAATTGTGTTGTTTATTATTATGATAATGGATTAAGTACGTTCATTGACGGATCAACGGATTTGGCTTGTTTTCTTCAAGACTTCAAGGTGAGTGGAATAATTATACATGTATGTATATAATTTATTTGCTTGTGCGCGATGTGCACAATAGCCGGGTTTTGGTGCACATCGATGCGACGATAGCCATTTAGACACCTTGGGAATAGTGTCACAATAGCCGAATTTTGTGCACTACATGCGACTTAAGATTGTGGACTCGATATATTTATTGTAATGTTATTATTTGACGATGAGTCACATAGCCGTTTTTGTGACCATTGAGGTGTTGCATAGCCGTTTTTGCACACATTAATTAATGGTGTCACATAGTCGTTTTTGTGACCATAGTTGTGGGACATAGCCGTTTTGTCCAATTGATAATTATGCACAAAGCCTTGTTTGTGCATATGGTGGTGAGTAATAGCCGTGTTTTACTCCCACGTTGTTGCCCGTATTAATTGTTGCACATAGCCGTGTTTGTGCACATGATTGTGGGTAATAGCCGTGTTTTACTCACACATTGATCAAGTGATGCCATAGCCGTTTTTGGAACACTTGGGGGTGATGCCATAGCCATTTTTGGAACACCTCGGGGGTTAGCATACCATAGCCGTGTTTGGGCACTAACGGTTGTTATGAACATTGATGACTTGTTTCGCGAAGTCATTCCCCTGCGAAGAGTTGGTTAACCAAGGATTATAGTTGTTGTGTAGCATTTAATTAATATTATGACTATTATGCTAATGGTGTTGCTAGTTGTACGATTATGATGCTACTAGCTTTGTTACGAGATGATATGCGAGATTATGCTAAGGTTTATGCTAGTTATATGTTTGATGTTACTAGCTTGTGCGAATTGATACACGAGGTATTTATGGTACGTTTGATGTTACTAGCTTTTATGCTTGTTAAACTAGTTCATTGTGGTAAGATTGATTATGCTAGTTTCTTATGCTTTGACATGCGGGATTAATGTATGGTTTGGGTAAGGGAGTGCAAGTAGGTAAATTATATATGTACGTGTGTAACTATTGCACTCACTAAGCTTTAGCTTACCCTCTCGTTGTTGACTTTTTTATAGATTTGCATGGATGCGGTGGCTCGGGTAAGCGCGGGGACTAGTGGACTTGCGTAGTTGCTTTAAAGGCAATGCTTTTGGTTTCGATTAGGATTGGGTAGCGTATTCCCAATTGCCATGCTCGGCTTTATTTTGTATTAAAAATCATGTGGTTGAAAACTTGTATTTTGTACGAAAGTCGTAAAACGGCCGATGTGGGCCCAGTCTCGTAAAACTTATATTATGAATGGAACGTGTTAGTTTTTCATATATGAATATGTTGTGAAAATCGTTTTGTCTAAATACGTCAGGAAGTGGTCAATCTTTTTCGCGTTTAAAGACTTTTTGGACAGACCAGTTTGGCTCGCCGCACGAGGTTCTGGCACGCCGCGCCAGTAGCTGAACAATCAAAAAATTTTTTTGATACTTTAAGCGGGTTCGAACGTAGTTTGGTTTGGGTTGTTACAAGTGGTATCAGAGCATGGTCTAAGGGATTTAGGTGACTTAAGATAGGTGCCTAGACTTAGACTTTTATGTGTGCTTAATTTGTTGCGGGACTTGTAGGATTACGGGTCGGAATGGGTTATAGTTAGTGCCTTGTTGTAGGTGGACTAACGTTTATATTAGTAATGCGGATATTATTAATATGCTATTGTGATGTGATAATAATTCTCGCGTGTGTTTATATCGCGTAGAATTTTGTTTGTGTTTGTTTATATCATCGAGCGAGGCGGTCGTTGTACTAACGAGTTGATATGATGTGTGTGCGTAATAAGGACTTGCAAACCTTATTACGGGTGCAAATCGTGTCTAACAAGTGATGTACGATGAGTGTTTAGCAAGATGGGCGGTGTTGTGCGTGTGGTTTATACGTTCGTGAACTAATCGTTTGCATTCCTTAGAATGAAAACAGAAGATGGTTGCGGGACGAGTGAGCCTATTCACGAAGAGAAGGATGAGTTAACGTTAAAGATTGAGGCCGTGTTTGAACAATATGTCTCGGTCTTCACCGGCAAAGTTAGGGAAGTAACCAAGGAGTTGGTCGAAGGATAAATGACGGAAATGGTCCGAGACCAAGTGACTAAAGTTGTAAAGGAAGAGTTTGAAAAGAGGTTTCCCAAACCTCGAGGTAGTGATGATGAAGATGTACTTGCAAGGTTAGGATTACATGGTGCTCATGGTAAGAGGGCACGAAGTACGCCTGATGGCGTCAGGAATGTGAAGAAGAAGAGTAAGAGGGGTCACATGCTTACATGTTATAAGTGTGGGGAACGAGGTCATTTGGCACAAGATTGTATGGTGGTGCCTTTAGGCTCGATCAGGTGTTTCATTTGTCGAATGGAGGGACACCGAAAGTCAGAGTGTTCCGAATCGCATGACGATCGGGTTAGGAGGTTAGAGCGCGAATACATGATGGGAAGTGGAGCACGAAAGCCCAACAACGCTACATCAGGTACTTTTAGTACGAAATTATATGTTGTTCGATTGTAATAACATGCGGTATGTGCGTAAGTCTTAGCTAAACTTTATTCTCCGTTGGAGATAATTCGTAGCGAGCGGGCGGTTTACGTTTATGGTTCCGGTTTGCTCTTAGTAGAGTGTATAAGTGGTGTGTTGTGCCTTGACCCTATGGTGCGAATCCTTGGGTGCTTAGGCATTTTGGTTGGTATCGGGTCGTTAAGCTCGTTCGAGTGAGACCCTTAAGGTCTCAATTGTGTTGTGCATGTTATTGATATGGGTGACGTTCCTAATGGAAGTACCCTATAGTGACGTTAGATTGTCGGGCGAAGGGCGTAAGACTTGGTGCAACCGAGCATCCCTTAGTATTTGGGAAATGTTTCTACCAAACCATGGAAATGGGTTTTGGTGTTCGGTCGTTAAGCGCGTGTTCGCTTTCGCGTTGAAGTGGATGAACCATGAGGTTCGTCGAGTGGATTGAAATTCTTGAAATCGAGTGTTGATCTCGATGTATGTTGGTAAAGGAGTCTACGTGACGTGACATTAGATGCCTTTTTATACCTACTAGCGTGGTGTTCGACTCCGATTGTGTTGCGGTTACATTGTACTTAGGGTACCGAAGTGAAACCCTTAGGTACATGAGCGATCAGGTGAAATTCGACAAACTAAAGCAATTGGATGATTGCGAGTGTATAGTTCGTGTAATTTGTGGTACACTTTTTGTTCGAAGTGTTTAAGGATAGGTTAGGATCCTTGGTATGCTCAAAGTTGAAGCAAGACGTGGTGATGGGCCGTGTGAACCCAATTATTGGTAAAGTCTACCTTTGGTAGCATTGTGCGGGTGTACGAGATGCAGTTATGGAACGTAGTTCCAAGTGGGGGAGTTATACTCCCGCACGAGGAGGTTTTAGTGTGAGATTTCGGACAATGCTTTTGGTAGATCTGAAATTTGTGTCGGGACCTAGATTTGGTCGATTTGTGGTAGGGTACAATTTCGGTTAAATTGTACTTATGATTTTGGATTTGAGATATCACCAAGGTAGTAATATGGTAAATATCGTTGAGAGATAATGGACGGGTATGGTGAGCAAGGTGAAATCCCTCGGTTAAGGGATGTGCATATCGGATCCTCTTTTAGAGAATTATTGTTTTGTGCCTATGTTTGATATAGGCGGTTCTTGCGCGATTGTGTGAATGGTTAGTGGTATCCGTTAAGATTCACTATGGCGTAGCAGAGTGCGATGTTATGCTACTCGTTGTTCGAGGAAAAAAAGGGATTGTTGACTGGTGGAGCATGACCTTCAGGGTCCTCTGACTTCATCATGAGATCATTGATTGGTGAAGCATGACCTTTGGGGTCCGCTGACTTCATCATGAGATCGTTGATTGGTGAAGCATGACCTTCGGGGTCCGCTGACTTCATCATGGGTGTAGTGTCATATCGGTGAAGCATGACCGTTGACGGGGTCCGCTGACTTCATCCGGTGTTGAGATTTGGGAAGTGGGTCGCGTGTAGTTTTCTGCCAGCCTTCATGTTGTTGGATGTGTGATCTATTGGTTGTTTTATACGCCAATGGTGGGGTCGTAAGGACCACGTTGTGTGAACTAACGGTGGTTTTATACGCCGATGGTGGGGTCGTGAGGACCATGTCGTGAGATTAGTTAGGCAATAGCCGTGTTTCGCTCACATGTTGTTACGGGTGTGACAATAGTCGATTTTGTACACCTTAGGATTAGCGTTGCCATAGTCGTTTTGGGCTCTTTTGGTCTTAGCCGTTGCTTATGATGTTAGGATAGTGGCGTATTGGTTATATTGTGCACTACAAAGGATGTTTAGTGGTAAGTGTAATCCGTAAGGGTTCATGTGGTTCGATCTTCAACGTTCGGATTGTTGACTTTAGGTTGAGACTTGGTCACATTTAGCGTTGTCCTTGGTAAAGGTACGCTAAGGGATTGATATCTGGGAACGAGATTGGTTGAGTTTTTCCCGATATAGGAAATTGAGCAGGTTTTAGTGCTCGGATTGTGGTTTTGATATCGCGGGTGACGATTTTAGTTGTTAAAGGTGATTCATTGGGAAGAATTGTCTTGGAAAGTTCGGATTTGAACTTATGATTGAGGGCCGTTGAGTAGTTCTGGATTGGTTAAGTGGAGAAGATAACGAGGACGTGATCGAGTTTAAGTGGGGGAGAGTTGTAAGACCCAAATATTTATTGTACATAATGTATTTATGGTGTACGATGCGTGTATGAAGTGTACGTGTTGCTTGCTCGAACGCCGAAGGAAACTGGACGTTGTCTGAAGTGACAAGGTGTGTACATATCTTTTTAACCCCAAATAAAGTTTGTGTTGATGTTTCAAAGCCTTACCATTGGAACGGAAATCTTATTACGTTTCCAACGATATTTGATTCATCGAAAACGGAGCTACGGTCAAAAAGTTATGGCCAAAACAAGTTTCTGAAAACTGACTTGTAGGTTGGAGCGGCGCTCCACCTTTTGGCGCGGCGCGCCGAACCCATCTGATGCAATTTTCAGCCTTTTTAAAAAGTCTAAATGAGGGGTACTTTGGTCTTTTCATTTAGGGTCGGTTTAGGGTCACCAAAACTGATCTAGAACTCCATTGGAGCTCATTTCTCACCCACACAAACACTCTCATCCATATTTAGAGAGAGGAAGAGTTCTAGAGTGAGAGAGCTTGATTTGGAGAAGAAGGAGTCAAATTCTAGCCAAAGCTCGGGTTTTAAAGTTGTTCATCTCGCTCCTAGCTACGTTTTGGTAGTATTGGTAAGTTCTAACTCCGAATTTCATTTGTTAGATTTGATATTCAAGTTAGGGTTTGAGTTTGATTTGTAGTGAAACCCTCTTAGATGATGAAATGGGTTTATGGTGACTAGTTATTCTTGTCACTTGGCGGGTTTTGGGTTGGTTGACGATTTGGCCTTGATTAGGCTTTAATCTTGAGTTTAATCACTAGGTTTAGTGATTATGGAAGTGT
Source organism: Rutidosis leptorrhynchoides (assembly GCF_046630445.1). Taxonomy (NCBI): domain Eukaryota; kingdom Viridiplantae; phylum Streptophyta; class Magnoliopsida; order Asterales; family Asteraceae; genus Rutidosis; species Rutidosis leptorrhynchoides. The sequence goes on along the minus strand of NC_092338.1, from coordinate 283,299,420 downwards.
TGGAATCACTTTAGGATAATTTGGGTTGACTAATTTTGACTTGAGTCAAAATTAGGGTTGTGATGATTATGACCCAATTGTCGATTTAATAAGGTTTATAAACTTAAAATGGATTAAGTTAAAGTATAAAACCGAGTTAAACATGTTTTGGTGTCAAAACTCGCTAATGGCGCGATGTTGACTCCTTTAGGTCAAAATTAGGGTTTAAGTGTCATTATGGGCAAGATAGGTGTTTAACACCTATAATTGGGTTTAATTGGCATATTAGGACCATTCTCACTTGTGTTCGTGATTATTGGTTAATTTGGGCGCGATTTGTACTTGAAAGTGCAATCGGGTCGATATTGCACTAGGTGTCAATATGGGTTGGTTTGTAATCCACCCTAATTGTGTTGTTTATTATTATGATAATGGATTAGGTACGTTCATTGACGGATCAACGGATTTGGCTTGTTTTTTTCAAGACTTCAAGGTGAGTGGAATAATTATATATGTATGTATATAATTTATTTGCTTGTGCGCGATGTGCACAATAGCCGGGTTTTGGTGCACATCGATGCGACGATAGCCGTTTAGACACCTTTGGGAATAGTGTCACAATAGCCGGATTTTGTGCACTACATTCGACTTAAGATTGTGGACCCGATATATTTATTGTAATGTTATTATTTGACGATGAGTCACATAGTCGTTTTTGTGACCATTGAGGTGTTGCATAGCCGTTTTTGCACACATTAATTAATGGTGTCACATAGCCGTTTTTGTGACCATAGTTGTGGGACATAGCCGTTTTGTCCAATTGATAATTATGCACATAGCCGTGTTTGTGCATATGGTGGTGAGTAATAGCCGTGTTTTACTCCCACGTTGTTTCCCGTATTAATTGTTGCACATAGCCGTATTTGTGCACATGATTGTGAGTAATAGCCGTGTTTTACTCACACATTGATCAAGTGATGCCATAGCCGTTTTTGGAACACTTGGGGGTGATGCCATAGCTGTTTTTGGAACACCTCGGGGGTTAGCATACCATAGCCGTGTTTGGGCGCTAACGGTTGTTATGAACATCGATGACTTGTTTCGCGAAGTCATTCCCTGCGAAGAGTTGGTTAACCAAGGATTATAGTTGTTGTGTAGCATTTAATTAATATTATGACTATTATGCTAATGGTGTTGCTAGTTGTACGATTATGATGCTACTAGCTTTGTTACGAGATGATATGCGAGATTATGCTAAGGTTTATGCTAGTTATACGTTTGATGTTACTAGCTTGTGCGAATTGATACACGGGGTATTTATGGTGCGTTTGATGTTTCTAGCTTTTACGCTTGTTAAACGAGTTCATTGTGGTAAGATTGATTATGCTAGTTTCTTATGCTTTGACATGCGGGATTAATGTGTGGTTTGGGTAAGGGAGTGCAAGTAGGTAAATTATATATGTATGTGTGTAACTATTTCACTCACTAAGCTTTAGCTTACCCTCTCGTTGTTGACTTTTTTAAAGATTTGCATGGATGCGGTGGCTCGGATAAGCGCGGGGACTAGTGGACTTGCGTAGTTTCTTTAAAGGCAATGCTTTTGGTTTCGATTAGGAGTGGGTAGCGTATTTCCAATCGCCATGCTCGACTTTATTTTGTATTAAAAATCATGTGGTTGAAAACTTGTATTTTGTACGAAAGTCGTAAAACGGCCGATGTGGGCCCGGTCTCGTAAAACTTATATTATGAATGGAACGTGTTAGTTTTTCATATATGAATATGTTGTGAAAAGCGTTTTGTGTATATACGTCGGGAAGTGGTAAATCTTTTTCGCGTTTAAAGACTTTTTGGACATACCAGTTTGGCGCGCCGCACGAGGTTCTGGCGCGCCGTGCCAGTAGCTGAACAATCAAAATTTTTTTGTGATACTTTAAGCGGGTTCGAACGTGGTTTGGTTTGGGTTGTTACAGGTGGCGTCGTAAGGACCATGATGTTTGATCTATTGGTTGTTTTATACGCCAATGGTGGGGTTGCTAGGACCATGTTGTATGATTAGTGATGCGATAGCCGTGTTTCACTCACATGTTGTTACGGGTGTGACAATAGTCGATTTTGTACACCTTTGGATTAGCGTTGCGATAGTCGTTTTGGGCGCTTTTAGTTTTAGCCGTTGCTTATGATGTTACAATAGTGGCGTATTGGTTGTATTGCGCAGTACAAGAAATGTTTAGTGATTGGTGTTACCCGTAAGGATTCGTTTATTTCGGTCTTCATCGTTTCGGGTTGTTGACCTAAGGTTGAGACTTGGTTTCTTTTAGCATTGTACTCGGTAAGGGTACGCTAAGGGATTGATATCTCGGTAAGAGATTGGTTGAATTTTCCCGATGTGAGAGAATTAGCAAGTTTTAATGCTCGGATTTGCGGATTTGATAAATCGCGGGTGACGATTTTAGTTGATAGAGGCGATTTATTGGGAAGAATTGCTTAGGAAAGTCGGATTAGGACTTATGTTTGAGGACCTTGGTTGAGTCGGATTGCGATTTATTGTACGGAAGTGTAATTATGCTACATAGAGTGCAGGAAGTATTGTGTAATTAAACGAAGGTCAGAATCTGCCCAGACTATTGTGTGCGCCGCGCACAGTTATGGGTGCGCGTCGCGCACCTTGCCAGCGACAGAATTCAGCCTTTTCTAATTTTGAGTTTAATGAAGGGCAATTTAGTCTTTTCACTTGAGGCCGGATCTCATGAAATGTCCCGTTCTTATTGATTAAAAACGTTCCATATTAATTGATTTCGTTGCGAGGTTTTGACCTCTATATGAGACGTTTTTCAAAGACTGTATTCATTTTAAAACAAACCATAACCTTTATTTCATCAATAAAGGTTTAAAAAGCTTTACGTAGATTATCAAATAATGATAATCTAAAATATCCTGTTTACACACGACCATTACATAATGGTTTACAATACAAATATGTTACAACAAAATAAGTTTCTTGAATGCAGTTTTTACACAATATCATACAAGCATGGACTCCAAATCTCGTCCTTATTTAAGTATGCGACAGCGGAAGCTCTTAATAATCACCTGAGAATAAACATGCTTAAAACGTCAACAAAAATGTTGGTGAGTTATAGGTTTAACCTATATATATCAAATCATAATAATAGACCACAAGATTTCATATTCCAATACACATCCCATACATAGAGATAAAACTCATTCATATGGTGAACACCTGGTAACCGACATTAACAAGATGCATATATAAGAATATCCCCATCATTCCGGGACACCCTTCGGATATGATATAAATTTCGAAGTACTAAAGCATCTGGTACTTTGGATGGGGTTTGTTTGGCCCAATAGATCTATCTTTAGGATTCGCGTCAATTAGGGTGTCTGTTCCCTAATTCTTAGATTACCAGACTTAATAAAAAGGGGCATATTCGATTTCGATAATTCAACCATAGAATGTAGTTTCACGTACTTGTGTCTATTTTGTAAATCATTTATAAAACCTGCATGTATTCGCATCCCAAAAATATTAGATTTTAAAAGTGGGACTATAACTCACTTTCACGGATTTTTACTTCGTCGGGAAGTAAGACTTGGCCACTGGTTGATTCACAAACCTATAACAATATATACATATATATCAAAGTATGTTCAAAATATATTTACAACACTTTTAATATATTTTGATGTTTTAAGTTTATTAAGTCAGCTGTCCTCGTTAGTAACCTACAACTAGTTGTCCACAGTTAGATGTACAGAAATAAATCGATAAATATTATCTTGAATCAATCCACGACCCAGTGTATACGTATCTCAGTATTGATCACAACTCAAACTATATATATTTTGGAATCAACCTCAACCCTGTATAGCTAACTCCAACATTCACATATAGAGTGTCTATGGTTGTTCCGAAATATATATAGATGTGTCGACATGATAGGTCGAAACATTGTATACGTGTCTATGGTATCTCAAGATTACATAATATACAATACAAGTTGATTAAGTTATGGTTGGAATAGATTTGTTACCAATTTTCACGTAGCTAAAATGAGAAAAATTATCCAATCTTGTTTTACCCATAAGTTCTTCATTTTAAATCCGTTTTGAGTGAATTAAAATTGCTATGGTTTCATATTGAACTCTATTTTATGAATCTAAACAGAAAAAGTATAGGTTTATAGTGGGAAAAATAAGTTACAAGTCGTTTTTGTAAAGGTAGTCATTTCAGTCGAAAGAACGACGTCTAGATGACCATTTTAGAAAACATACTTCCACTTTGAGTTTAACCATAATTTTTGGATATAGTTTCATGTTCATAATAACAATAATTTTCTAAGAATAACAACTTTTAAATCAAAGTTTATCATAGTTTTTAATTAACTAACCCAAAACAGCCCGCGGTGTTACTACGACGGCGTAAATCCGGTTTTACGGTGTTTTTCGTGTTTCCAGGTTTTAAATCATTAAGTTAGCATATCATATAGATATAGAACATGTGTTTAGTTGATTTTAAAAGTCAAGTTAGAAGGATTAACTTTTGTTTGCGAACAAGTTTAGAATTAACTAAACTATGTTCTAGTGATTACAAGTTTAAACCTTCGAATAAGATAGCTTTATATGTATGAATAGAATGATGTTATGAACATCATTACTACCTTAAGTTCCTTGGATAAACCTACTGGAAAAGAGAAAAATGGATCTAGCTTCAATGGATCCTTGGATGGCTCGAAGTTCTTGAAGCAGAATCATGACACGAAAACAAGTTCAAGTAAGATCATCACTTGAAATAAGATTGTTATAGTTATAGAAATTGAACCAAAGTTTGAATATGATTATTACCTTGTATTAGAATGATAACCTACTGTAAGAAACAAAGATTTCTTGAGGTTGGATGATCACCTTACAAGATTGGAAGTGAGCTAGCAAACTTGAAAGTATTCTTGATTTTATGTAACTAGAACTTGTAGAATATATGAAGAACACTTAGAACTTGAAGATAGAACTTGAGAGAGATCAATTAGATGAAGAAAATTGAAGAATGAAAGTGTTTGTAGGTGTTTTTGGTCGTTGGTGTATGGATTAGATATAAAGGATATGTAATTTTGTTTTCATGTAAATAAGTCATGAATGATTACTCATATTTTTGTAATTTTATGAGATATTTCATGCTAGTTGCCAAATGATGGTTCCCACATGTGTTAGGTGACTCACATGGGCTGCTAAGAGCTGATCATTGGAGTGTATATACCAATAGTACATACATCTAAAAGCTGTGTATTGTACGAGTACGAATACGGGTGCATACGAGTAGAATTGTTGATGAAACTGAACGAGGATGTAATTGTAAGCATTTTTGTTAAGTAGAAGTATTTTGATAAGTGTATTGAAGTCTTTAAAAAGTGTATAAATACATATTAAAACACTACATGTATATACATTTTAACTGAGTCGTTAAGTCATCGTTAGTCGTTACATGTAAGTGTTGTTTTGAAACCTTTAGGTTAACGATCTTGTTAAATGTTGTTAACCCAATGTTTATAATATCAAATGAGATTTTAAATTATTATATTATCATGATATTATAATGTATGAATATCTCTTAATATGATATATATACATTAAATGTCTTTACAACGATAATCGTTACATATATGTCTCGTTTAAAAATCATTAAGTTAATCGTCTTGTTTTTACATATGTAGTTCATTGTTAATATACTTAATGATATGTTTACTTATCATAGTATCATGTTAACTATATATACCCATATATATGTCATCATATAGTTTTTACAAGTTTTAACGTTCGTGAATCACCGGTCAACTTGGGTGGTCAATTGTCTATATGAAACATATTTCAATTAATCAAATCTTAACAAATTTGATTGCTTAACATGTTGGAAACATTTAATCATGTAAATATCAATCTCAATTAATATATATAAACATGGAAAAGTTCGGGTCACTACAGTACCTACCCGTTAAATAAATTTCGTCCCGAAATTTTAAGCTGTTGAAGGTGTTGACGAATCTTCTGGAAATAGATGCGGGTATTTCTTCTTCATCTGATCTTCACGCTCCCAGGTGAACTCGGGTCCTCTACGAGCATTCCATCGAACCTTAACAATTGGTATCTTGTTTTGCTTAAGTCTTTTAACCTCACGATCCATTATTTCGACGGGTTCTTCGATGAATTGAAGTTTTTCGTTGATTTGGATTTCATCTAATGGAATAGTGAGATCTTCTTTAGAAAAAAATTTCTTCAAATTCGAGACGTGGAAAGTGTTATGTACAGCTCGAGTTGTTGAGGTAACTCAAGTCGGTAAGCTACTGGTCCGACACGATTAATAATCTTGAATGGTCCAATATACCTTGGATTTAATTTCCCTCGTTTACCAAATCGAACAACGCCTTTCCAAGGTGCAACTTTAAGCATGACCATCTCTCCAATTTCAAATTCTATATCTTTTCTTTTAATGTCAGCGTAGCTCTTTTGTCGACTTTGGGCGGTTTTCAACCGTTGTTGAATTTGGATGATCTTCTCGGTAGTTTCTTGTATAATCTCCGGACCCGCAATCTGTCTATCCCCCACTTCACTCCAACAAATCGGAGACCTGCACTTTCTACCATAAAGTGCTTCAAACGGCACCATCTCAATGCTTGAATGGTAGCTGTTGTTGTAGGAAAATTCTGCTAACGGTAGATGTCGATCCCAACTGTTTCCGAAATCAACAACACATGCTCGTAGCATGTCTTCAAGTGTTTGTATCGTCCTTTTGCTCTGCCCATCAGTTTGTGGATGATAGGCAGTACTCATGTCTAGACGAGTTCCTAATGCTTGCTGTAATGTCTGCCAGAATCTTGAAATAAATCTGCCATCCCTATCAGAGATAATAGAGATTGGTATTCCATGTCTAGAGACGACTTCCTTCAAATACAGTGTTGCTAACTTCTCCATCTTGTCATCTTCTCTTATTGGCAGGAAGTGTGCTGATTTGGTGAGACGATCAACTATTACCCAAATAGTATCAAAACCACTTGCAGTCCTTGGCAATTTAGTGATGAAATCCATGGTAATGTTTTCCCATTTCCATTCTGGGATTTCGGGTTGTTGAAGTAGACCTGATGGTTTCTGATGCTCAGCTTTGACCTTAGAACACGTCAAACATTCTCCTACGTATTTAGCAACATCGGCTTTCATACCCGGCCACCAAAAATGTTTCTTGAGATCCTTGTACATCTTCCCCGTTCCAGGATGTATTGAGTATCTGGTTTTATGAGCTTCTCTAAGTACCATTTCTCTCATATCTCCAAATTTTGGTACCCAAATCCTTTCAGCCCTATACCGTGTTCCGTCTTCCCGAATTTTAAGATGCTTCTCCGATCCTTTGGGTATTTCATCTTTTAAATTTCCCTCTTTTAAAACTCCTTGTTGCGCCTCCTTTATTTGAGTAGTAAGATTATTATGAATCATTATATTCATAGATTTTACTCGAATGGGTTCTCTGTCCTTCCTGCTCAAGGAATCGGCTACCACATTTGCCTTCCCTGGGTGGTAACGAATCTCAAAGTCGTAATCATTCAACAATTCAATCCACCTACGCTGCCTCATATTCAGTTGTTTCTGATTAAATATGTGTTGAAGACTTTTGTGGTCGGTATATATAATACTTTTGACCCCATATAAGTAGTGCCTCCAAGTCTTTAATGCAAAAACAACCGCGCCTAATTCCAAATCATGCGTCGTATAATTTTGTTCGTGAATCTTCAATTGTCTAGACGCATAAGCAATCACCTTCGTTCGTTGCATTAATACACAACCGAGACCTTGCTTTGATGCGTCACAATAAATCACAAAATCATCATTCCCTTCAGGCAATGACAATATAGGTGCCGTAGTTAGCTTTTTCTTCAATAATTGAAACGCTTTCTCTTGTTCATCATTCCATTCAAATTTCTTCCCTTTATGCGTTAATGCAGTCAAGGGTTTTGCTATTCTGGAAAAGTCTTGGATGAACCTTCTGTAGTAACCAGCTAGTCCTAAAAACTGGCGTATGTGTTTCGGAGTTTTTGGGGTTTCCCACTTTTCAACAGTTTCTATCTTTGCCGGATCCACCTTAATACCTTCTTTGTTCACTATGTGACCGATGAATTGAACTTCTTGCAACCAAAATGCACACTTTGAAAACTTAGCGTACAATTCTTCCTTCCTCAATACTTCTAACACCTTTCTCAAATGTTCACCGTGTTCTTGGTCATTCTTTGAGTAAATAAGTATGTCATCAATGAAAACAATGACAAACTTGTCAAGGTATGGTCCACACACTCGGTTCATAAGGTCCATGAACACAGCTGGTGCATTAGTTAAACCAAACGGCATGACCATAAACTCGTAATGACCGTAACGTGTTCTGAAAGCAGTCTTTGGAATATCATCTTCTTTCACCCGCATTTGATGATACCCGGAACATAAGTCAATCTTTGAATAAACAGACGAGCCTTGTAGTTGATCAAATAAGTCATCGATTCTCGGTAGTGGGTAGCGGTTCTTGATGGTAAGTTTGTTCAACTCTCGGTAGTCGATACACAACCTGAATGTACCATCTTTCTTCTTGACAAACAAAACAGGAGCTCCCCACGGTGATGTGCTTGGTCGAATGAAACCACGCTCTAAAAGTTCTTGTAATTGGCTTTGCAGTTCTTTCATCTCGCTGGGTGCGAGTCTGTATGGAGCACGAGCTATTGGTGCAGCTCTTGGTACAAGATCTATTTGAAATTCAACGGATCGATGTGGGGGTAATCCCGGTAATTCTTTCGGAAATACATCGGGAAATTATTTTGCAATGGGAACATCATTGATGCTCTTTTCTTCAGTTTGTACTTTCTCGACATGTGCTAGAACAGCATAGCAACCTTTTCTTATTAGTTTTTGTGCCTTCAAATTACTAATAAGATGTAGCTTCGTGTTGCCCTTTTCTTCGTACACCATTAAGGGTTTTCCTTTTTCTCATATAATGCGAATTGCATTTTTGTAACAAACGATCTCTGCTTTCACTTCTTTCAACCAGTCCATACCGATTATCACATCAAAACTCCCTAACTCTACTAGTATCAAGTCAATCTTAAATGTTTCGCTAACCAGTTTAATTTCTCGATTCCGACATATATTATCTGCTGAAATTAATTTACCATTTGCTAATTCGAGTAAAAATTTACTATCCAAAGGCATCAATGGACAACTTAATTTAGCACAAAAATCTCTACTCATATAGCTTCTATCCGCACCCGAATCAAATAAAACGTAAGCAGATTTATTGTCAATAAGAAACGTACCCGTAACAAGCTCCGGGTCTTCCTGTGCCTCTGCCGCATTAATATTGAAAACTCTTTCGCGGCCTTGTCCATTCTTGTTCTCCTGGTTCGGGCAATTTCTAATAATGTGGCCCGGTTTTCCACATTTATAACAAACTACATTGGCATAACTTGCTCCGACACTACTTGCTCCGCCATTACTCGTTCCGACACCATTTGTTCCTTTCGTTCTATTAACCCCTGGTCCGTAGACCTCACACTTCACCGCGCTATGACCATTTCTTTTACACTTGTTGCAAAATTTGGTGCAGAACCCCGAGTGGTACTTTTCACACCTTTGGCATAGCTGCTTCTGATTGTTGTTGTTGTTGCGGTTATTATTGTTGTTGGGATGATTATTGTAGTTGCTGTTGTTGTTGTTGTTGTTGTTGGGCCGTTTGTTGTAGTTGCGATTGATGTTGCGATTGTTGGGATAATTGTTGCGATTATTGTTGTAATTGCTGTTGTTGTTGTATTGGTGATTCTTATCACCGTTTTCCTCCCACTTTCTTTTGACTTGCTTCACATTGGCGTCTTCAGCAGTCTGTTCTTTAATTCTTTCTTCAATCTGGTTCACTAGTTTGTGAGCCATTCTACATGCCTGTTGTATGGAGGCGGGCTCGTGTGAACTTATATCTTCTTGGATTCTTTCCGGTAATCCTTTCACAAATGCGTCAATCTTCTCTTCCTCATCTTCGAATGCTCCCGGACACAATAGGCACAATTCTGTGAATCGTCTTTCGTACGTGGTAATATCAAATCCTTGGGTTCGTAACCCTCTAAGTTCTGTCTTGAGCTTATTGACCTCGGTTCTGGGACGGTACTTCTCGTTCATCAAGTGCTTGAATGCTGACCACGGTAGTGCGTACGCATCTCTTGTCCCACTTGCTCTAGATAGGTATTCCACCATGTTAACGCAGAACTAGTGAAGGTATGCGTAGCGTACTTCACTTTGTCATCTTCAGTACACTTACTTATGGCAAACACCGATTCGACCTTCTCGGTCCACCGTTTCAATCCGATCGGTCCTTCGGTTCCATCAAATTCCAAAGGTTTGCAGGCAGTGAATTCTTTGTAGGTGCATCCTACATGATTTCCTGTACTGCTAGATCCAAGGTTATTGTTGGAATGTAGCGCAGCCTGTACTGCGGCTATGTTTGAAGCTAGAAAAGTACGGAATTCCTCTTCATTCATATTCACGGTGTGTCGAGTAGTCGGTGCCATTTCCTTCAAAATAGTCAAATGGAACAAGTTAATCATACAGAATATTAAGAGTAGTTAATAGTATTTCGTAGCATAATATGAACTCATTTATAAAAGCTTTTTCTTCATATTAGCGTTTTATAAGTTTAAATTCGGGTAGTACCTACCCGTTAAGTTCATACTTAGTAGCTAATATACAATTCAACTACTACAATTCTATATGAAAAACTGATTATAATAATATTTCGCATTCAAACTTTTATACAATATTTTACAAACTTACAATACCGCTTATTTTACATAAAGCATGAAATATAGCACACAATAACTTTGATACAAGATAGTTGTGAAGATAATTCTAGCTAGTACACAAGTCGTTCAGCAAAGGTAATAAAGACACGTAATTCATACGTCCAGAAACAAGTCATGCATTCTGGTTTTACTAGGACTACTTCCCATCCTTGGTCTTGTGGAACATAACCGTTATGGCCGTTGATAAGACAGCGTGTTGTAACGTCGTCAAAGGGACGAGGGTTACGTAATGTCCAACAGTCCCGTAATAATCTAAAAACCTCATTTCTTACCCCAATTACTGACTCCGTCACTTATGGAAACGTTTTGTTTAATAGTTGTAGCCCGATGTTCTTGTTCTCACTTTGGTGAGAAGCGAACATTACTAATCCGTAAGCATAACATGCTTCTTTATGTTGCATGTTAGTCGCTTTTTCTAAATCACGAAGTCCAATATTCGGATATATTGAGTCAAAATAATTTCTTAACCCGTTGCGTAAAATAGCATTTGGGTTCCCCGCAATATATGCGTCAAAGTAAACACATCGTAACTTATGGGTTTCCCAATGTGATATCCCCCATCTTTCAAACGAAAGTCTCTTATAAACTAAGACATTCTTGGAACGTTCTTCGAATGTCTTACAAACTGATCTCGCCTTAAATAGTTGTGCCGAGGAATTCTGGCCGACTCTAGACAAGATTTCATCAATCATGTCTCCGGGTAGGTCTCTTAAAATATTGGGTTGTCTATCCATTTTGTGTTTTTAAACTGTAAAATAGACAAGAGTTAGATTCATAAAAAAATACTTATTAATACAAGCAATTTTACATATATCATAAAGCATAAGAACACTATATTACATATATTACACCACACGAATACAACTATCTTATTCCGACTCGCTCGTTTCTTCTTCTTCGGTTTTGGTTCGTTTTGCCAAGTTTCTAGAGATATATGATGTTCCCCTAATACGAGCCGTCGTTATCCACATTGGTTTAGAAAAACCTGGTGGTTTAGAGGTTCCCGGGTCATTGTTACAACTTAAGGACTTCGGGGGTTGACGATACATATAAAGTTCATCGGGGTTGGAATTAGATTTCTCTATTTTTATGCCCTTTCCCTTATTATTTTCTTTTGCCTTTTTAAATTCAGTTGGGGTAATTTCTATAACATCATCGGAATTCTCGTCGGAATCCGATTCATCGGAGAATTGGTAATCCTCCCAATATTTTGCTTCCTTGGCGGAAACACCATTGACCATAATTAACCTTGGTCGGGTGGTTGAGGATTTTCTTTTACTTAACCATTTTATTATTTCCCCCACCGGTTCTACTTCTTCATCCGGTTCCGATTCTTCTTCCGGTTCCGACTCTTCTTCCGATTCCTCTTCGGGAACTTGTGAATCAGTCCACGAATCATTCCAATTTACATTTGACTCTTCATTATTATTAGGTGAGTCAATGGGACTTGTTCTAGAGGTAGACATCTATCACATAATATCAAACGCGTTAAGAGATTAATATATCACATAATATTCACATGTTAAAAATATATAGTTTTCAACAAAATTTGTTAAGCAATCATTTTTCAAGTAAACACGGTCGAAGTCCAGACTCACTAATGCATCCTAACAAGCTCGATAAGACACACTAATGCAAAATTCTGGTTCTCTAAGACCAACGCTCGGATACCAACTGAAATGTCCCGTTCTTATTGGTTAAAAACGTTCCATATTAATTGATTTCGTTGTGAGGTTTTGACCTCTATATGAGACATTTTTCAAAGACTGCATTCATTTTAAAACAAACCATAACCTTTATTTCATCAATAAAGGTTTAAAAAGCTTTACGTAGATTATCAAATAATGATAATCTAAAATATCCTGTTTACACACGACCATTACATAATGGTTTACAATACAAATATGTTACAACAAAATAAGTTTCTTGAATGCAGTTTTTACACAATATCATACAAGCATGGACTCCAAATCTCGTCCTTATTTAAGTATGCGACAGCGGAAGCTCTTAATAATCACCTGAGAATAAACATGCTTAAAACGTCAACAAAAATGTTGGTGAGTTATAGGTTTAACCTATATATATCAAATCATAATAATAGACCACAAGATTTCATATTCCAATACACATCCCACACATAGAGATAAAAATCATTCATATGGTGAACACCTGGTAACCGACATTAACAAGATGCATATATAATAATATCCCCATCATTCCGGGACACCCTTCGGATATGATATAAATTTCGAAGTACTAAAGCATCCGGTACTTTGGATGGGGTTTGTTAGGCCCAATAGATCTATCTTTAGGATTCGCGTCAATTAGGGTATCTGTTCCCTAATTCTTAGATTACCAGACTTAATAAAAAGGGGCATATTCGATTTCGATAATTCAACCATAGAATGTAGTTTCACGTACTTGTGTCTATTTTGTAAATCATTTATAAAACCTGCATGTATTCTCATCCCAAAAATATTAGATTTTAAAAGTGGGACTATAACTCACTTTCACGGATTTTTACTTCGTCGGGAAGTAAGACTTGGCCACTGGTTGATTCACGAACCTATAACAATATATACATATATATCAAAGTATGTTCAAAATATATTTACAACACTTTTAATATATTTTTATGTTTTAAGTTTATTAAGTCAGCTGTCCTCGTTAGTAACCTACAACTAGTTGTCCACAGTTAGATGTACAGAAATAAATCGATAAATATTATCTTGAATCAATCCACGACCCAGTGTATACGTATCTCAGTATTGATCACAACTCAAACTATATATATTTTGGAATCAACCTCAACCATGTATAGCTAACTCCAACATTCACATATAGAGTGTCTATGGTTGTTCCGAAATATATATAGATGTGTCGACATGATAGGTCGAAACATTGTATACGTGTCTATGGTATCTCAAGATTACATAATATACAATACAAGTTGATTAAGTTATGGTTGGAATAGATTTGTTACCAATTTTCACGTAGCTAAAATGAGAAAAATTATCCAATCTTGTTTTACCCATAAGTTCTTCATTTTAAATCCGTTTTGAGTGAATAAAATTGCTATGGTTTCATATTGAACTCTATTTTATGAATCTAAATAGAAAAAGTATAGGTTTATAGTCGGAAAAATAAGTTACAAGTCATTTTTGTAAAGGTAGTCATTTCAGTCGAAAGAACGACGTCTAGATGACCATTTTAGAAAACATACTTCCACTTTGAGTTTAACCATAATTTTTGGATATAGTTTCATGTTCATAATAACAATAATTTTCTCAGAATAACAACTTTTAAATCAAAGTTTATCATAGTTTTTAATTAACTAACCCAAAACAGCCCGCGGTGTTACTACGACGGCGTAAATCCGGTTTTACGGTGTTTTTCGTGTTTCCAGGTTTTAAATCATTAAGTTAGCATATCATATAGATATAGAACATGTGTTTAGTTGATTTTAAAAGTCAAGTTAGAAGGATTAACTTTTGTTTGCGAACAAGTTTAGAATTAACTAAACTATGTTCTAGTGATTACAAGTTTAAACCTTCGAATAAGATAGCTTTATATGTATGAATCGAATGATGTTATGAACATCATTACTACCTTAAGTTCCTTGGATAAACCTACTGGAAAATTGAAAAATGAATCTAGCTTCAATGGATCCTTGGATGGCTCGAAGTTCTTGAAGCAGAATCATGACACGAAAACAAGTTCAAGTAAGATCATCACTTGAAATAAGATTGTTATAGTTATAGAAATTGAACCAAAGTTTGAATATGATTATTACCTTGTATTAGAATGATAACCTACTGTAAGAAACAAAGATTTCTTGAGGTTGGATGATCACCTTACAAGATTGGAAGTGAGCTAGCAAACTTGAAAGTATTCTTGATTTTATGTAACTAGAACTTGTAGAATATATGAAGAACACTTAGAACTTGAAGATAGAACTTGAGAGAGATCAATTAGATGAAGAAAATTGAAGAATGAAAGTGTTTGTAGGTGTTTTTGGTCGTTGGTGTATGGATTAGATATAAAGGATATGTAATTTTGTTTTCATGTAAATAAGTCATGAATGATTACTCATATTTTTGTAATTTTATGAGATATTTCATGCTAGTTGCCAAATGATGGTTCCCACATGTGTTAGGTGACTCACATGGGCTGCTAAGAGCTGATCATTGGAGTGTATATACCAATAGTACATACATCTAAAAGCTGTGTATTGTACGAGTACGAATACGGGTGTATACGAGTAGAATTGTTGATGAAACTGAACGAGGATGTAATTGTAAGCATTTTTGTTAAGTAGAAGTATTTTGATAAGTGTATTGAAGTCTTTAAAAAGTGTATAAATACATATTAAAATACTACATGTATATACATTTTAACTGAGTCGTTAAGTCATCGTTAGTCGTTACATGTAAGTGTTGTTTTGAAACCTTTAGGTTAACGATCTTGTTAAATGTTGTTAACCCAATGTTTATAATATCAAATGAGATTTTAAATTATTATATTATCAGGATATTATAATGTATGAATATCTCTTAATATGATATATATACATTAAATGTCTTTACAACGATAATCGTTACATATATGTCTCGTTTAAAAATCATTAAGTTAATAGTCTTGTTTTTACATATGTAGTTCATTGTTAATATACTTAATGATATGTTTACTTATCATAGTATCATGTTAACTATATATATACCCATATATATGTCATCATATAGTTTTTACAAGTTTTAACGTTCGTGAATCACCGGTCAACTTGGGTGGTCAATTGTCTATATGAAACATATTTCAATTAATCAAATCTTAACAAATTTGATTGCTTAACATGTTGGAAACATTTAATCATGTAAATATCAATCTCAATTAATATATATAAACATGGAAAAGTTCGGGTCACTACATCTCAGGCCTTATCAGCTGGGTTGGATCCACTTTTGGATCATATTTCACATCCACAAAGTCTCTCAAGTATCTTAGAGAGAGAGGGAGATTTCTAGAGAGAGATTTGGGGTTTTGGTGAAGAAGGAGTTCGAATTGATCAAAAGCTCAGGTTTTAAAGTTGTTCACCTCGTTCCTAGCTACGTTTTGGTTGTTGTGGTAAGTTCTAACTCCGAATTTTATTGTTTGATTTGATATTCAAAGTTAGGGTTTGAACTTGATTTGTAGAGAAACCCATTTAAAACTCTTGAAGTGAGTTTGTTGATGCTAGTAATCGGGTTTATTGTTAGTGTTGGTGGATTTTGGGTTGGTGAACAAATTGGTCTTGTTTATGACTTGTAATTGGGTTTAATCACTAGGTTTAGTGATTATGGAAGTATTGGAACCCTTTTGGTGTGTTTGAAAGACTAATTTTGGAATTGAGTTAAAATTAGGGTTTTTGGGTGATTTTGAGATTGATAAGTGTTAAACACTTAAGTTTGGGTTTATTTGGCTTATTAGGACCATTTTCACTTGTGATTAGTGGTTAGTTTGGACGCGTTTGGTGTTTGTAAGTGCAATTGGTCGAATTTGCACTAAGTGTCGAATTGAGTTGGTTTGTAAATCCACTCTAAGTGTATTATTGTATTTGTGATAATGGATTAGGTACTTTCCATTGACGTGTTGCGGAATTACTCGGTTGCATTCATCAAGGCGAAAAGGTGAGTGTTAATATCCTATGTGCATATGTATGTGTAGGATGGGTGCGGGTCGGGTGAAGTGGTTCTCGGTTATAGAGCTCACTTCACATATAGGTGAATTCGATGGACTTGCGTTTAGGTCCAATTGGCACGGTTGTGCATTTTGGTTGACCACCTTTGGCGAGGTACACATTTTGTGTGTACACTATCACACGTGATTGTGATGTGGATGATATAACCCCAATGGCGAAGGGTTTTGATGTTGAAAGTGAATCGCCTGTGGTTTCGGATTCACGGTGACTCGTGTAGTTCGGTCATCTTATTGAGGTAGTAATCTCGTGTGGTTTCGGATTACTAAGGCTCGTGTAGTTCGGCCAACCTCGATGTTGTCTTATTGAAGATAGTAATCTCGTGTGGTTTCGGATTACTAAGGCTCGTGTAGTTCGGCCAATCTTCATTGTGGTGTTTGGTATTCGGTAATGGGTTAAGGGGTTAACCTTATTCGTTTATATATATATATATATATATATATATATATATATATATATATATATATATATATATATATATATTGTTGTATTGTCGTGATGTAGCTAACCCTCTGTGTGTAGCTTCTTGGCGTTGTTCACATCCTCGTTGGTGAACTTACTGTATTGTGGATGTTATTAGCTTGTTGCTTAGTGATCGTACGGTATGCTTAGATTAGCTTGCCTTTATGCATGGATGCTCCGGTATGTGGTAATTGATTTATTTGTGTGGCGTGTCCATTTTTATGTATATATATGTATGTAGTATATTTTCACTCACTAAGCGTTAGCTTACCCTCTCGTTGTTTATATTTTTATAGATTTGCATGGATGTGGTGGCTCGGGTAAGCGTAAGACTAGTGGACTTGCGTAGTTTGCTTTAGAAGATTGTGCTTTTGTATTGGATAGGATTGGGTAGCGTAACCCAATCGCCATGCTCGGCTTTATTTTGTATTAGAATTCGAGTGGTCAAAAACTTGTATTTGGTACTTAAAGGGTAATTTGGATATATGTGGGCCCGGTGTCGTAAAACTCTTTTTATTAATGGAACGTGTTAGTTTTAACTATTATAATATGTTGTGAAAAGCCTTTGATCTAAATGTGTCGGGAAGTCGAAGATCTTTTCGCATAAAATGGAAAAAGTGGACAGAAGCTTCCAGGCACTAGTGCGCGCCGCGCACTTGGTGTGGTGCGCTCAGCGCACCCTTCTGCCCAGTTTTAATTTTTTTTTATGTTGCGTTTTTGGTTGGTTAACGGGTTGGGATGTTACATGATAACTTGGTCAATTGGCACAGGTTCCATATCGGAAACGATTTGTATGGGTATGTTAATAGCTTTTTCCTTCCCTCCTCTAGTTACTACTAGGACATCAAACTCACTACACTTTGTTTTAACTTTAGTAGTTAATCGTTTAAGAGTAAGGTTAAAATTTGTTATTAGTTCTTCAAAAGTCTTTTTCAAAACGTCCAATTTGTTCTGGCATTTTATGACTTGAAGATTTATCATATATTGCTTTGCCATAAAGTCAACTAAAGTTTTTTAAAGTGGAGAGTATGTTGGTGTAATGGGAAGATTATATTAGAGTCCGAGCTATTTTGCTGTTTATATGCCCATTTAGGGTAAGGATACCTTAGACTGGTTCTAGTAGCATCGTGACTTTTAGAAATTTATAAACTTTGAAGGGTGAGATCTTGTAACCTGGTTTCTAGCACTTTTACCGTTTGAGTGAAGATGTCATCCTTCTCAGCATCTTCATTGCTCCAATCTTCCTGTTGTACAGCTATAGTTTCTAAGAGATTCCATGCTTCATCTGCCGTTCGTGACATAAAATTTCCTTGCGATGCCATGTCTAGGAGAGACTTATCATCCTTGGTCAAACTATTGTAAAATGTGCAGATTATGTCTACCCGACTTAACGAATGATTACGACATCTTTTAAGCATCATCTTTAATCTATTCCAAGCTAGACACAATGACTCGTTTTATTTTTGAGAAAAGTTTATGATGTCATTTCTTAAACAGTTTGTAGGGAATGTGGATAAATTTGGTCAAAAACTTTGTGGCTAATTCTTCCCATGAATTTATGGAATTAGGTTTATGCTCATCAAACCATTTTAAAGCGTGTGTAGCCAAAGAATATTGGAAAATGTGAAGTTTCAAAATGTTTTTCTCAATTTCTTCCTTCTTAAAAGAGTCAACCAGACTGATAAATTTATTTAGGTGAAAGTTTCGATCGTTAGTTGGAAATCCTTGAAATTTACATATCATACTGACCAATTTGATCATATGTGAACGGATTTCAGGGATCCCTTCGGTTCCTAAGATGATTGGCCCTCCTCTTTCTTCCAAGCATGACTTTTGCATAGAAGCGAGGGTGATTTGTTGTTCCATTTTTAAGATATCCTGTTTTAAAATTGAAAAATAACTTTCAGAAAATATTAATTAACTACAAGGATCGATAATTTAATTAAAATAATTATTATTGAAATTTGGTTGATAACCTTATTGTATAATTCAATTAATAGGGTTTCTTACAGATTAATCCGTACTTAGGTGGCCAGATCGACTACGAAGAGGCAGAATCCTTTTGGTTCCAATAAAATTAGAGACTGTTCGGAAAATCCAACAACCAAATCCGTGTATAATTGTCTTTCTTAGACACCACAAAATAGCACTTTTTGTGACGACCCAGAAATTTCTGACCAAATTTAAACTTAATCTTTATATGTTTTCGACACTATAAGCAGAGTCTGTAATGATGAGTCTCAAAATTTTTGAACTATTTTAATAAGATTATTTGACCTTTGACTATTCTCGACGATTCACGAACATTTGTGTGTAGTTAAAAATGTAAAATAATATACAGAATAATTAAATTATTATTAAAATTCATATATATATATATATATATATATATATATATATATATATATATATATATATATATATATATATATATATATATATGAATTTTATACATAAGTAATATTGTATGTATATTGCAATATATATAAAATATATAAAAATTAAATAATCAATATATGTTATTATATATATTAGATAATTATTAAATATTACATAGTAATAATATGTATTATAAACATATTAAACTTATTTACAAGTTAAAATACAATTGCTATATTGGTATTACTTTCATTAAAATAAATAATAATAGTAATATCAGCATTAATAATATTATTATATAAATATGAAATTTGATATGTATAAATTGTTATATTATTATTATTATTATTATTATTATTATTATTATTATTATTATTATTATTATTATTATTATTATTATTATTATTATTATTATTATTATTATTATTATTATTTTTATTATTATCATTATTATTATTATTATTATCATTAATAATATTAAAATTATTATAACTAGTATTATTATTAATATCATTAATAATATTATTATTATCATTTCTATTGTTATTATCATTATTATTAATTATTATTAAACTTATTAAAATCATCATTATTGTTATTATTAATATCATAATAATATATTTATTATTACTCTTATTATTATAGTTAATATTATTATTAATATTATTAATAATTCAATTATTATTATTAGTAATTATATTAATATTAATATAATTATAATTATTAATTAATAAATACTAATTATAATAACGCAGATGCAACAAATTCTGTAAACAATCCTTTTATGTTTTTATTCTTCTCATTCTGTTTCTGATTGATAATTATGTTGAATTCAATCCAAAGTTACAAACAAATTCAGTTTCATGTCATTTTCCAATTTCATTTTTTTTTCACAATTGATTCATCCTGTCGACTAATCAGAGCTACAAAATAATTATGAACGAATCCTGTTGCTGTAGTAATCATTCACAAGCACATTATATACTTCTCCTACTCAAATTCATGAAGAAAAACAGAAAACTTTTATAAAAAAAATAGAACTGACGGTTCTCTGCATTTTCACCTTTTTGGCCAAAATTAAAAATTGAATCAATTATCAAAATCCAATAATGCAGGTTTGTTAGGAATCAGTCACTAAATCTCTCTGCAAAATCTCAGGTTTAAATTTGTTATATTAAGCTTGAATTTTCGAGTCAAAGTTTAATTGTAAAAAGTCAATGAAATTGTTCTTCGTGAAATTTGAATCAATGTTGATGTTTCAGAGTCAATTGATGTTTCAAAAAGTTTCTAGGAATGGTTTGAAATCTATTTCATATAGAAATCTGTAACTAAAATGCGTTTAAAATCAAAATCATAATTTTTTTTTTGTGTTCATACTCACTGCACAGCAGCCTTTTTCATATTTTTTTTCTTTTTCGAATTCAATTAAATACTAGTTACTTGTTTTTGAATCTATTTTTTTTCCTAACACTAATTAGTCAACTCAGTTTTTGTTAAGTTTAATCCTTGGTTCGATTTAATTTCAATTGATGAAGAAGATGAAGTTGAGCAAAATATAATGGGTTTAATAGATTTAGGATAAGAAATAAAACAGAAAGGTGAGACAGTTCAGTTGGTTTGGTGGCATGTCGGGTATACGGAAGTTCACGGGTTCGAGCCCGGTCCGTGGCAATTTTTTTAGGAAAAGCTTTTGAAGGGTATACATTTTTACTTTTATTTCCATTATTATTATTATGATTATTATTATTATTATTGTTATTACCATGATTATTATTATTGTTGTTTTTATTATTATTGTTATTATAAGAATTATAATAATTATTATTATAATCATAGTTATAAGTATTATAACAATTAATATTATTAATATAAGTATTACTAATGTTATCATTATCAATTTATCATTTTAGTATTATTATCATTACTACGATTATGGTTATTATTATTATTATTATTATTATTATTATTATTATTATTATTATTATTATTATTATTATTATTATTATTATTATTATTATTATTATGCTATTATTATTACTTACTAGTATTATTGTATTACTAATTATTATCATTATTATTAATAACATGGTCATTTAAAAATTATTATCATTAATATAGTTTATATTATTATCATTATTAATATTAATATTATCAGTATTAACATTATTATTATTATTATTATTATTATTATTATTATTATTATTATTATTATTATTATTATTATTATTATTATTATTATTATTATTATTATTTTTGTATTACTATTATTATTATTAATTATTATGATTACGAACATGTTAATAACAACTATATTATGAAGTTAGCAATAAAAGTTGTTAAGGTAAAATTTGGAAACTGGTTATAAATTATATGAATATCTGTACAATTATGAATATGATTATGAAATTAAGTTATAGAAACTGTAGTTATAAGTCTAGAAATTCAACTCAAAGTTTATGTTAAAACTTATTATTATTAATAATGTTATTACTATTATTATTATTATTATTATTATTATTATTATTATTATTATTATTATTATTATTATTAGTATTATTATTTTTATTACTATTATTATTATTATTATTATTATTATTATTATTATTATTATTATTATTATTATTATTATCATTTTATGGTTAAAACGAAGTATCATTACAATTAAAAATTATCAAAGTTATTTTTATTTTTATTAAAACTATCATTTTTATCAAAATTAGTAAAGTCATTATCTTTATCATAATTAAAATTAATACTATTATTGTTATTATTATTACTATCATTAATATTATCATTCTTATCATGTTAGTATTATTACAAATAGATATTTTTATGAAAATACATTACAATAATATTAATATTACATATCACTATATTTTTGTTATATAAAATGATATTAACAAACTATATATAAAATATATCAATTAATATATAAATATATATTTTTATCATATATAAACCTTAATATAAATTAGTATTATTAATATGTTATAATGAATATTAGTAATATAAAATATATAAATTAAATATATTTAATTTATCTATATAACACATAATATAACAAGTATGATTATTAATAATATATATATATATATATATATATATATATATATATATATATATATATATATATATATATATATAACTTACTCAAATACGATTATATGTTTTAATATATATACTTGATATATGTTCGTGAATCCAAGGCCAACTCTGCATTGTTCAGTATCGTCGCATGAATATTTTTACTACAAAATATTGTATCGTGAGTTTCATTTGCTCCCTTTTTAAATACTTTTGCAATATATATTTTTGGGACTGAGAATACATGCGCTGCTTTTATAAATGTTTTATGAAATAGACACAAGTAATAGAAACTACATTCTATGGTTGGATTATCGAATTGAATATCACCCTTTTTAGTCTGGTAATCTAAGAATTAGGGAACAGACACCCTAATTGACGCGAATCCTAAAGATAGATCTATTGGGCCTAACAAACCCCATCCGGGTTACGGATGCTTTAGTACTTCGATTTTATCATGTCCGATGAGAGTCCCGGAATGATGGGGATATTCTAGACGCGTTTTGTTAATGTCGATTACCAGGTTTTCACCATATGAATGATTGGTTACGCTTATTATTTTGTACTCGGGTTACGTGTATAATTAAATATCTGGAAATCTTACGGTCTATTAAAATGATGGAAATGAATGATTATGATAAACTAATGAACTCACTAACCTTTTGGTTTACACTTTTAAGCATGTTTATTCTCAGGTTTGAAAAACAAAATCTTCCGCTGTGCATTTGCTCATTTTAGAGATATTACTTGGAGTCATTCATGGCATATTTTAAAGGACGTTGCATTCAAGTCGTTGAGTTCAATAGAGATTATTATTAAGTAAATGACAGATTAGGTCATTTATAGGTTGGATATTATGAAATGGTATGCATGCCAGTCAATCTACGATGAAATGAAAGTTTATCTTTAAAAACGAATGAAATGTTTGTAAAATGTATCATATAGAGGTCAAATACCTAACCATATGTTATTGTATTCGTCCTTATGGATTAGGACGGGTCTCTACAAGTGGTATCAGAGCGGTGGTCTTAGCGAACCAGGTCTTGCATTAGTGTGTCTAACTGATAGTTGATAAGATGCATTAGTTAGTCTGGACTTCGACCGTGTCTGCATATCAAAAATTTTGCTTATCATTTTTGTCAGAAATTATCTTCTTATCATTCTTAGTCTAGACATGACTTACTGCATTGATTGCATGAATAGTGTATAGACAAAAATTCATATCTTAGCATATCTGCTAATTCATGTCTTAGCATATCTGTTACTGTAAACTTTTCTTGATATCTTCTAAAGATTTCCGCCATGATTTATGGGATTTTGGTATTATATATACATATATAAATTATGTATTGGAGAGTACCAATCTAAATTTTATAATCTATTTCATATCAAAGATCATCTCCCTAATTATACAAGATGGATCCCGTATCCAGTTCAAATTCCTTAAACCCCGACAGCTATTCCGATATGGATATTCACCTGAACTCCGAAGACAGTGTAACCAGAATGGATCAACCAATCAGCCATCACCTATTCTGGATGAATTGGGGATGAGTTCGTAGTCTACTTAGTCATTGAAGATAAGAAAAAGGTAATCCCTTCCATCCCGCACATTCCCCTCTTGGCGAAGAACCTGAAGCACTTACCGGCGAACCTGTTCGTGATACTATTTTCTCTCTCATTTCAAGAGTATCTCGTCATGACTATATACTATCTCAAATTCTAGATCTTATTCATCCGCTCGTCCGAACCGACAATCATCCCGGTGTAATAGAAGAAGTCAACGAGCTTCGCGCTCGGGTAGTGGCTTTAGAGAATATGGTGTAAAGGTTACAAGCACCAGCAGCATCACCGACATCAACAGTACCACCATCAGCAACACCAACAGTACCATCACCACCACCAACAACAACATCCGCATCCCACACCTCAACATCACAATCTGTACCTTGAACATCAACGCCATACGCACCATAGATAACAAGGAGTACCAAGAACAATAACCAATGAAGTATTGATTCATAACTTCATTGGATAAACTTTCTGCGGCGATTATGTAATCTCCAAGGTCTTAGAGATTATCTATTCTAGCCTTAACCATAAACCAGATATGTAGACCGAGATGATAAAAGGATGAGTAAAAACCCTGACAAGGAGTGGTGCACGATTTACAAGCTAGACTTGTTTTAACAACAACATCAACAGCACCGTCAACATCACCAGCACCGTCAGTACCGTCAGCATTATCAGCACTAGCAGCACCTATAACATCATAAGCTCCGCCAGTTCAAGAAATTACCGTGGACATCATTACGAATCAATAACGAGTATATTGTATCAACGAGTTATGAGGTATTAACTCAATTCCTCCGAAGAATTTATATGTATATCTTATATATATAAATTTTGAAACCATCATAAATCTTTTCGCACTAAGCTATTATATATGAATTGAAGAAGGGTAGATACTACTCAGTCAATTCATATTACTAATATGCTATGATGTACATCATTCCTTAACAACTTAACCATCGTTAACTACGATCTCTGTTTCAACTCAATGAATTCCGTTTCATAATAAACTAAGTGTATTATTCAATTACATGGTTGATTTTACACTTTCGATATACTCAAAACTTTATAGAAAACATCATTCGTACCTTGCCAAGTTAGCAAGAGTTCTATGAGCACTAACATGATTCACTAAGGAAATATCCATAAGAATAAATAATGAAGTATTGATCACAGTAGTGAAATACTCTGTGAAGATTATGTAATCTCTAATGTTAGAGATTATTCATTTCTAATTCCAGCCTGAGATCAAATGAGCTTAATTTAGTATTAACTCATTAAATATGTATTACATCTAAAGAAAATATACATATATTTTCATAAAGACTGTAATATACTCGTGAAACTTTTAACGGGTAGGTAATACCCGAGTAATATATAAATTCACAATTAATATGATTACATTCATTGATTTCGATTCAACAAATCATCAACTATACTCCCTACTTTCACAACAATATACATTCTTTTATAGAAATCAAAACAACCATACTCATTCAAATCCAATTACATATTCTGATTTTGAAATCTCAGAATTCAGTTCGAGATATAACCGGTATCATCACTCTTAGATTCCTACATCTTTCAAAGCTATACTTTGACTTCAAAACTATGATAGGACATCACTTCTATTCATAAAACCCAGAAAAATATTCGTATCATTCAAAATCCTAGAACATCATATGTATATTAACGATTACAATCTATGTTCAAACCCTTCGAAATTTCTGAAGACACTTCAAATAGTGAACAATTGAGATGATGATTCAACCACATGTTACCCACAGTTATGTACCTGAAAAACTCTCGAAACCAAAGTCATAGTTCAACAAGTATCCGTGTCAGACCCTTTGGCATTTATTAGCAAAAAATAACCTTTCAATCCCTTTTCAAAGTAAACAGTTTTGTCACATCTCCAGCAAATCAACATCGACCTTTCATACGAATAAGCCTTATTATAACTTTGAAATATAACTTTGTCCTTCATCATCCTTACCGAGGAACCGTTTATATCCCATCAAATTAGCAGTAAACTTATCAACAACTTCTTTGATCTTTGACTTTCCAAAAAATCATTACATTCATTGAAACTCTATCATGTACTCATATATATCTTGTAACAATAATTGCCATACCAACTACTGGGAATTAGCAATCAGTATTTTCAATCTCGCAGCATTTCTACGCCAACAGATATATATATATATATATATATATATATATATATATATATATATATATATATATATATATATATATATATATATATATATATATATATATATATATATATATATATATATATATATATATAACATCTATCTCCTAGACTTACACACTTCGAATGTGAAGTTTCTGAAAAACACCCCAAACTGCAAACTAGTTCTCCGAAATTGGAAAAATGCTGATGAAGCAGCAAAAACTGTAAATGACCTTAACAGTCAAAAGTTTGATGATAAAGAATAATGTGTTGGCAAAGCTCAGAAAAAGAGAAAGTTTGGAACTGGAAGACGGATTGAGTAAACCATGAAGGAAGCTGTGGACAAATCACAAAGACTAAACCTGCCTTTAAAGAATCCAAATGATTCAGTATCTGCTGAAGTCATTAACGAATACCTTGCTCCTGACTCTACACTTTTACGGACAAATCTTCATCATCATCAATCGATATTAGAAATTCTAAGATATCATCGTATATCTCATTATAAATATCCTCGATATTGCTGAAGATATTTTCATAACTATTCTTAGCTGAAATCATTTATCTCTTCGTGATATCTGCGTTACATCATAAAGGAAACTGTTTTAGTTTCTAAATTCTGAAAATTCGAATTTAAAATATGAATGTTTTTGAAGTAGTGTTGGAAACTGAAGCACGAGTTAGTATAATATAATGACACTTGATCAACGTGATTATATTACAGTAAGTCATGCTGAGTTTCTAATGGAACATGACGATTCACAGACCGTACCGTCATCATGTGCCATGTTACACGACTCTTACATTCTATCTAATATATAAACATATCAAAAACATAATTTTTGATAGTTCTATCGTTTCTCTTAAATTCTGGTAATTTAACCAATCAAGATCGTGTTATTACAATTTCTCTCTTAGAACATTAGTCATGTTCATTCGAAACTCCATACCTACGAATTCTGGACCATTACTTGCGAAGGGAAAGCAAAAGAATGAAGCTCTGAAATAGAAACGGGGGTATAAATCGCAAAAAATAGAAGAGAGCATTAACTGTGGATGACAAGGATTATAGAAGACAGAAGTAGGGACTTCGAAATATAAAGGAAGATATAAAGCCCAACGACAACCTAGAAATTACAAACCGTATATATCGATGCATATAACAATATAAAGACACGGGAGAACTAAAAACACTATAAAACTTAGAGTATAGTATATTCTTCCGGCGGCAGATGAAAAAGAAGAATAACAGATATGAAAGTTAGGAGTATATCAAGAATCAGAATTGGATGGAGCATATTGATGAATGCTTCAAAATATGAGTTAAGGGAGAAAGAATAGAATGTGTGAGTTGTGGAAATAAGGAAACGAAGTCGGTGGATATATAGTAAGATATCCGACAGAGAAATCCAAAACAGATTATCGCATGTAATCAAGTGGATCCTAATTTCTTAATTATCGAAGAATCAAATCTTATTACAAAGATTTTCTCCAAATCCCTTGAACTCTGGAAATCAATCCTGTCTATGTCAAAAGATATGACGAATCCACATTTACTCATTTCACTCTTTTGCGATAGCTTCACTCGTACTCTTCACATAATCGAGTTGATTTATCCATATTACTCAATGATGATAAGACTCTAATTTTCCGCTCGTATTATTGTTAGAAATGACTATCCTAATCAAATTTCGGGACGAAATTTCTTTAACGGGTAGGTACTGTGACGACGCGGAAATTTTTGACCAAATTTAAACTTAATCTTTATATGTTTTCAACACGATAAGCAGAGTCTGTAATGATGAGTCTCAAAATTTTTGAACTATTTTAATAAGATTATTTGACCTTTGACTATTTCCGATGATTCACGAACATTTGTGTGTAGTTAAAAATGTAAAATAATATACAGAATAATTAAATTATTATTAAAATGAATATATATGTATATATATATATATATATATATATATATATATATATATATATATATATATATATATATATATGAATTTTATACATAAGTAATATTGTATGTATATTGTAATATATATAAAATATATAAAAATTAAATAACCAATATATGTTATTATATATATTAGATAATTATTAAATATTACATAGTAATAATATGTAATATAAACATATTAAACGTATTTACAAGTTAAAATATAATTGCTATATTGGTATTACTTTCATTAAAATAAATAATAATAGTAATATCAGCATTAATAATATTATTATATAAATATGAAATTTGATATGTATAAAGTGTTATATTATTATTATTATAATAATAATAATAATAATAATAATAATTATTATTATTATTATTATTATTATAATTATTATTATCATTAATTAATAATATTAATATTATTATAACTAGTATTATTATTAATATCATTAATAATATTATTATTATCATTTCTATTGTTATTATCATTATTACTAATTATTATTAAACTTATTAAATTCATCATTATTGTTATTATTAATATCATAATAATATATTTATTATTACTCTTATTATTATAGTTAATATTATTATTAATATTATTATTATTAATTCAATTATTATTATTAGTAATTTTATTAATATTAATATAATTATAATTATTAATTAATAAATACTAATTATAATAACGCAGATGCAACAAATTCTGTAAACAATCCTTTTCTGTTTTTATTCTTCTCATTCTGTTTCTGATTAATATTTATGTCGAATTCAATCCACAGTTACAAACAAATTTAGTTTCATGTTCATTTTTTTTCCACAATTGATTCATCCTGTCGACTAATCAGAGCTACAAAACAATTATGAACGAATCTTGTTGTTGTAGTAATCATTCACACGCACATTATATACTTCTCCTATTCAAATTCATGAAGAAAAACAGAAAACTTTAAAAAAAAATAGAACCGACGGTTCTCTGCATTTTCAACTTTTTTTGGCCAAAATTAAAAATCAAATCAATTATCAAAATCCAATGATGCAGTCTTGTTAAGAATCAATCACTAAATCTCTCTGCAAAATCTCAGGTTTAAATTTGTTATATCAAGCTTGAATTTTCGAGTCAAAGTTTAATTGTAAAAAGTTAATGAAATTGTTCTTCGTGAAATTTGAATCAATGTTGATGTTTCAGAGTCAATTGATGTTTCAAAAAGTTTCTAGGAATGGTTTAAAATCAAAATCATAATTTTTTTTTGTTCATACTCGCTGCACAGCAGCCTTTTTCATATTTTTTTTCTTTTTCGAATTCAATTAAATACTAGTTACTTGTTTTTGAATCTATTTTTTTCCTAACACTAATTAGTCAACTCATTTTTAGTTAAGTTTAATCCCTGGTTCAATTTAATTTCAATTGATGAAGAAGATGAAGTTGAGCAAAATAAAACGGGTTTAATAGATTTAGGATAAGAAATAAAACAGAGAGGTGAGACAGTTCAGTTGGTTTGGTGGCATGTCGGGTATACGGAAGGTCACGGGTTCGAGCTCGGTCCGTGGCAATTTTTTTAGGAAAAGCTTTTGAAGGGTATACATTTTTACTTTTATTTCTATTATTATTATTATTATTATTATTATTATTATTATTATTATTATTATTATTATTATTATTATTATTATTATTATTATTATTATTATTATTATTATTATTATTATTATTGTTATTACCATGATTATTATTATTGTTGTTGTTATTATTATTGTTATTATAAGAATTATAATAATTATTATTATTATCATAGTTATAAGTATTATAACAATTAATATTATTATTATGAGTATTACTAATGTTATCATTATTAATTTATCTTTTTAGTATTATTATCATTACTACGATTATGGTTATTATTATTATTATTATTATTATTATTATTATTATTATTATTATTATTATTATTATTATTATTATTATTATTATTATTATTATTACTATTGTTATGCTATTATTATTACTTACTAGTATTATTGTATTACTAATTATTATCATTATTATTTAATAACATGGTCATTTAAAAATTATTATCATTAATATAGTTTATATTATTATCATTATTAATATTAATATTATCAGTCTTGACATTATTATTATTATTAGTATTATTATTTTTGTATTACTATTATTATTATTATTAATTATTATGATTACGAACATGTTAATAACAACTATATTATGAAGTTAGCAATAAAAGTTGTTAAGTTAAAATTTGGAAACTGGTTATACATTATATGAATATCTGTACAATTATGATTATGATTATGAAATTAAGTTATAGAAACTGTAGTTATAAGTCTAGAAATTCAACTCAAAGTTTATGTTAAAACTTATTATTATTAATAATGTTATTACTATTATTATTATTATTATTATTATCATTTTATAGTTAAAACGAAGTATCATTACAAAGTTATTTTTATTTTTATTAAAACTATCATTTTTATCAAAATTAGTAAAGTTATTATCTTTATCATAATTAAAATTAATACTATTATTGTTATTATTATTACTATCATTAGTATTATCATTCTTATCATGTTAGTATTATTACGAATAGATATTTTTATGAAAATACATTACAATAATATTAATATTACATATCACTATATTTTTATTATATAAAATGATTACCAAAGTTATTTTTATTTTTATTAAAACTATCATTTTTATCAAAATTAGTAAAGTTATTATCTTTATCATAATTAAAATTAATACTATTATTGTTATTATTATTACTATCATTAGTATTATCATTCTTATCATGTTAGTATTATTACGAATAGATATTTTTATGAAAATACATTACAATAATATTAATATTACATATCACTATATTTTTATTATATAAAATGATATTAACTAACTATATATAAAATATATCAATTAATATATAAATATATATATATATATTTTTAACATATATAAACCTTAATATAAATTAGTATTATTAATATGTTATAATGAATTTTAATAATATAAAATATATAAATTAAATATATTAAATTTATCTATATAACACATAATATAACAAGTATGATTATTAATAATAATATATATAAACTTACTCAAATATGATTATATGTTTTAATATATATACTTGATATAGGTTCGTGAATCCAAGGCCAACCCTGCATTGTTCAGTATCGTCGTATGAATGTTTTTACTACAAAATATTGTATCGTGAGTTTCATTTGCTCCCTTTTTAAATACTTTTGCAATATATATTTTTGGGACTGAAAATACATGTGCTGCTTTTATAAATGTTTTACAAAATAGACACAAGTAATAGAAACTACATTCTATGGTTAGATTATCGAATCGAATATCACCCTTTTTAGTCTGGTAATCTAAGAATTAGGGAACAACCACCCTAATTGACGCGAATCCTAAAGATAGATCTATCGGGCCTTACAAACCCCATCCGGGTTAAGGATGCTTTAGTACTTCGATTTTATCATGTCCGATGAGAGTCCCGGAATGATGGGGATATTCTAGACGCATTTTGTTAATGTCGATTACCAGGTGTTCACCATATGAATGATTTTTTTTAATTCGCAGGTTACGCATATTATTGTATACTCGGGTTACGTGTACAATTAAATATCTGGAAATATTGTGGTCTATTAAAATGATGGAAATGAATGATTATGATAAACTTGAAGGTTTTTCTTATGCCCGAGAGACATATTAAATTAATGTGGCTAATGTGTTATGATCCAAGTCGGGTCATACCCAATAACAAACTTACCAACACTTTACAAGTATTTAATCTTAACGGTTGGATCGTTAAATGAATACGCGACACTTAAATTTTAGAAAATTGGTTTTCTAAAATATTATCACTTGAGATAAATTATTTGGATAATTTATATTTAATTATTTATAGGCTTAAATAATTATGTTATGTTATATTTTATAAATTGGTTTATAAAATGTAAGTAACTTAAATGCATGGTTTTATATATATCAAGTTTTATATCTTTACAAGACTAATTTTAACAAGTTTTATAAAAAATATGAATCTTGATATCCTACACCCATGTGGGACGTTTTGTGGAGACCAAGAGAGTCTTCACCATGCCTTTTGTTACTTTTAATATGCACATGTCCTTATGTGTTTTTGTTTGACCAAAAATATACAAGTACACATGCATTAGAACATAAAATATTACAAGTGATACTCTTCTTTTTCTTGCTGTATTCTGGCCGAAGTTTTTCATGAAAAAGGAGAGTTCTTGAGCTTAGTTGGAAGCCTAATTTCAAGTGTCAATAAATCCTAACCATAGTAATAGGTGTTGGTATCAAGTTTGGGGTATTATCTCTTGAGGTTTCATTGTTTTGAGACTCCATTCACCATCATCTTTTCTCAAAGTTGCTGTCCAGTTTTTGAGCAGAAAAGAAAGTGAGTTTAAAGCTTATGTTCAAGGTGTTTAAGGGTCCAAAATATTAGCAAGCTCAAGGGTGGTGTTGGAGCTTCAAAGGCTTGGAGTTTAAACCACTTGAAGTATCAATTTGGAGGTTATTTTCACCATCATCTCCATCAATTTTCTGCTCATTTTCAGCAACCCTCAAATTTGATTTGAGGAGGTATGATACTCTTATCCTTCCTTTTAATTTGTGAGCATTATTTCACAACTTGATCCATGGGGTTTAGCTTTAAATTGGTTAAAGTTTAACAAGTAAAACTTAATAATTACACGCTTCCGCTTTTAATTGATTCTTAAATAATTTTAAGTATAATGGAACTTGTTAAATCCCAACAATGGTATCTAGAGCCGAAGTTGTTGAAATATGCTTCGAATTATTGTTTTAAACCCACTATATTTGCATTCTAAGTACATGCATGAAAGAAGAATGCAAAAAATTGTTGGTTTTGGGTGGGTACTTCATTATGGCCGAATTTATTAGGGTTCAAAATTGGGTTTTGAGCTCTATCATTTGGTCATATTTTGTTGCATGTTAAAGTTCACAATCCTAGCCTTGACCTTGTGTTGATTGCATGTTATATTTGGTTGATTTGTTATATTCATTTGGTATGTAATATTATTCATTCAATTGGCATGTAATAATTATTATTTTGGCTATGTAATTTGTTTTACATTTGGTATGTAAAATAGAATAGGTTGTATTTCATTTTCTAGATAAAAATGTATTAGGATACATATTTTGTAAAAATGAAGAACAAGATGATGAAGACTTGAAGAACACAAGGAGCATTTGGATGCAAGGTTAAGTGGGAGATTGTAATCTCCTACTTTGTATTATTACCCCTTAACCCGGTGACATTTGTTTTCGGCTAAACAAATGTCCACCAAAATGGCTAGATTGTGAACACGCTTTTTTTGCATGTGTGGTTGTTTGTATGATTATTGTTTTGTATGTTTGGTTAATACAATTAATCACAAGATAACAACAAACAAAACGACAATTTAATTGGTTAAATTAGACGTTCTAAGTACATGCAAAACGGCAATTTAAATGGTTAAATTAAAATAGCAACCAAAACCCTTATAAAATGGTTATTAAGATCATGATTAGGATCATATATATAAAATGGTTTATAGACATGAAATTGGCTTTTCATAATGAACTATACACCAAATGCATGTTGGTGTATGGCAAATGTTTTCTTAAACTAGAATTTATGAAAACTTAAAATCCCTTAACTAAAACAAGGTAAACAAGTTAAACGCCATCCTTTTGTGAAAACACTTAGACATATTAGGAATCTCTTGATGGGATAAAGGTCACCTAACCGTCATGAGTGAACTAATATGAATAAGGTACACTTCGCATACATGTGGGATAAAGGTCACCTAACCACTTGTATGTTAAGTCTACATGTTTACACAAGTAGGACGACTTGATTTAGGAATCATGAACTTAGGGTCACCGAAGCATGAGGAACAAATAGGCGTTGATGGGATAAATATGCCATGCAAAAGGATTGCATGATCCCATAACTTAGAAGTTGCAAAAGGATTGCAATTGTCACATAAATGACTACCTAGCTAAATCAAATGACGGGATAAAGGTCACCTAACTGAAATTTGATTTACCGTTGGATTCTAAGATTTAATAAAACAATTAAAAATAAGAGGGTATTGTTTATTAAATTTAAAATCGATACTTAAAAGAACTTTGTTGAATTTTGTAGATGGCCGCCAATAACAACAACAACATGCAAAACGCACCACTTAACCTAAACCACCTATCATTAAGGTCTCTCTTAGAGAAAGACAAACTCAACCATACCAACTTTATGGATTGGTTCCGCAATCTTCGGATTGTCCTCAAACAAGAGGATAAAGCGTATGTACTTGAGGACCCCATTCCCGATCAACCGGATGAGAATGATGTGGAGGCAATGGCCTCTTACGATAAGTATTGCCACGACTCCCTTCAAGTCTCATGCTTAATGCTTGGGACTATGATACCCGAACTCCAAAAGGATTTCGAACATCATAGTGCATACGACATGATAACGCAATTGAAGGAGATGTTCCTTCAACAAGCGCGTGTCGAACGCTTCGAAACGGTTCGAGCGCTACATGCTTGTCGTATGGACGATACCCAATCGGTTTCATCTTATGTACTTAAGATGAAAAGCCTTATCGATCGTGCTAACCGTCTTAACCTAAACATATCTAATGAGTTAGCCACCGATCTTATCCTAAACTCCCTATCAAAAAGGTTTGATCAATTTGTAATTAATTACAATATGAATGGGATGGATAAGAGCATAGGTGAGCTTCACGGTATGCTTAGAACGGCGGAAACTAGCATGGGTAAAAGGGCTTTACCCGTGTTAGCAATCGATCAAGGTGGGTCCAAAGGTAAGACCTCTAAGCCAAAGGTGGCTAAGAGAAAAGGACCCGCTTACCAAGGCAAAGGGAAAGGGAAGATGGTTACCCCAACCATCAACAAGGCTAAGAAGCAAAAGGTAGCCGAGAAGGCAAACCCCAAGGAAGACCCATGTTTCGGTTGCGGTGAAATGGGTCATTGGAAACGAAACTGTCCGATCTATCTTAAGGAGTTGAAGGATAAGAGGGATGCAGGGCAAACCTCAGGTAATATATATATGGTATATATAGAGCTAAGTATTACTTCTTCTAATACATGGGTATTAGACACTGGATGTGGAACTCATATTTGCAATTCTTTGCAGGGGTTCAAAAGAAGTGATCATGAGGCGGGAACATCAAGTCTCTATATGGGCAATGGTGCAAAGGTGCATGTTAAAGCTCAAGGAGATTTTATTTTGAAGCTTCCAAGCGGATTGGAACTTATTTTAGAAAATGTTTTGTATGCTCCGGATTTGTGTAGAAACATTATTTCTATTTCTCGCTTAAAACAATGTGGTTACGTTGTTAATTTTATTGATGATGATATTCATGTTTCTAAAGATAATGTATTCTATTTCAAGGCTTCGCCTTCAAATGGAATTTATGAATTGGTTCATGATGACACATCATCTAGTAGCTCAATGTACCATACAAGCACCAAAAAACTCAAAAGGGATTTGAGTGATTCCTACTTATGGCATTGTCGCCTTGGTTACATAAACAAGAACCGAATACATACACTTCAAAAGAATGGACTTTTGAAATCAAATGAAATGGATTCGTTTGAAGTATGTGAATCTTGTTTACAAGGCAAGATGACTAAAGCACCTTTCAAAGGGACCTATGAAAGGGCTAAAGATTTATTGGGATTAATACATTCGGATGTATGTGGACCCTTTAAACCCATGACAAGGAAAGGTGAAAGATACTTTGTTACTATCATTGATGACTTTAGTCGTTTCGGATATGTCTACTTATTAAGACACAAGGACGAAACGTTTGAAGCATTCAAAGAATATCAAAACGAAGTACAAAATCAACTCAATAAGACAATTAAGGTACTACGTACCGATAGAGGAGGTGAATACCTAAGCGATGCCTTCCAAGATCATCTTAGGAGTTGTGGGATTATCTCACAACTTACTCCACCCGGAACACCCCAACTTAATGGAGTTTCCGAAAGGAGGAACCGAACCCTAATGGATATGGTTCGATCTATGATGGCAAGAAGCTCGTTGCCTCTATCATTTTGGGGTTATTGTCTAAGCTCCGCGGCTCGTATTTTAAATATGGCCCCAACCAAGAAAGTGGAACGAACTCCTCACGAGATGTGGTTTGGTAAACCTCCATCTCTATCATACTTAAAGGTATGGGGATGTGAAGCTTATCCTAAGCGTTACGTCCCTAATAAGTTGAATGCTCGATCCACAAAGTGTATCTTCATAGGATATCCCAAAGATGACATGGGATATTACTTCTATGATCCATCCGAGCAAACCGTATTTATTGCTCGGAAGGCGGAATTCCTTGAAACTAAGTTCCTAATGGAAGGAAATAGTGAAAGGAAGATAGATCTTGAAGAGGTTCAAGATCAAGTAGATGATACACAATTGGTTGACACTAGCACTCAACATGAAAATGTTGATAGTGATCAAATGGATGATCAAAATACACAAGACATTCGTAGATCTGGTAGGATTAGCAATTCTCCTGAGAGATATGGGTTTCTCATAGATGGTTGCTATACGGTTGATTTGGATGAACCAACAAACTACCAAGATGCTTTATCAAGGATTGATAAAGATAAATGGCAGGAAGCCATGAACGCCGAGATGCAATCCATGTATGAAAACCAAGTGTGGGAACTTGTTAAGCAACCTCCTAGCTCTAAGCTAGTTGATTGCAAATGGCTTTTCAAAATGAAAACCGACATACATGGAAACTTGGATACATACAAAGCTAGACTTGTAGCAAAAGGATTCACTCAAACTCAAGGGGTTGATTATGATGAAACTTTCTCGCCAGTGGCAATGCTAAAGTCTATTAAGATATTATTTGCCATTGCTGCTCACTACGACTATGAAATATGGCAAATGGATGTCAAAACCGCTTTTCTAAATGGATATCTTATGGAAGATGTCTATATGGTCCAGCCTGAAGGTTTTGTTGATCCAAAATATCCTAAAAAGGTATGCAAGTTAAAGAAGTCAATCTACGGATTGAAACAAGCATCTAGAATGTGGAATCATCGTTTTAATGAGGAAGCCGAGAAATTTGGCTTCATTAAAAATGGTGATGAAGCTTGTGTATATAAGAAAGCTAGTGGGAGCACTATCATGTTCCTTGTACTATATGTGGATGATATATTATTATTTGGGAATGATATTACCACAATGCAAGGAGTCAAAACTTGGCTAAAGAGTTGCTTCTCCATTAAGGATCTTGGAGATGCACAATACATATTGGGGATAGGGATCTATAGGAATAGATCCAAAAGATTGATAGGTTTAAGTCAAAGTACATACATTGATAAAATCTTGAAAAGGTTCAAGATGGAAAACTCTAAGAAAGGTTTGGTACCTATTCAAAGAGGAACCGTTCTCAGTTCATCTCAGTGTCCTACCACGAAAGATGAACAAGATAGAATGAAGAAAGTCCCATACGCATCTGCAATTGGGTCTATCATGTATGCAATGATATGTACTAGACCGGATGTGTCATGCGCTCTAAGCTTGACAAGTAGATACCAGAACAACCCAGGAAACAGTCATTGGATTGCTGTTAAAAGTATACTGAAATACCTTAGGAGGACTAAGGATATGTTTCTAATATACGGGTCTGGTGAGGAGGAACTCGCCGTAAAAGGTTACGTGGACGCGAGTTTCCAAACTGATCGAGATGACTCTCGATCACAATCCGGTTATGTCTTCATGTTAAATGGTGGTGCGGTCTCTTGGAAGAGTTCGAAACAGGAGGTTGTTGCGTTATCCACTACAGAGTCGGAGTACATTGCCGCCTCACTGGCAGCTCAGGAAGCTGCATGGATGAAGAAATTCATCGACGACTTAGGAGTGGTCCCTTCCATTCAGGACCCTCTTGAGATCTTTTGTGACAACGAGGGTGCGATTGCTCAAATCAAGGAACCTCGTGCTCATCAAAAGACTCGTCACATTGAGCGGAGATTCAACTACATCAGGGATGAGGTTGAAAAGGGAAAGATATGTATTCACAAAGTTCACACAGATCATAATGTTGCGGATCCACTCACGAAGCTTTTACATGGGCCAAAACATGAGGGACATGTTTGTGCGTTAGGGCTTCGATATTCTAGTGATTGGAATTGATCTACTTTATGTATTGTAACGGAACGAATTAGTTCAAACTCATTAATATAATTATGGTATTAATTTAATTATGAGTCATGTTCCTATTTTGCATATTTCATCCATGAATAAGCAACTATTCTAAATTTCCGTAGTCGATCACATTTGTGGGAACAAGTGTGAGGTTTAGACTATTATGAACTTGGATTGGTATACATTCATAGGTTGAATGTGGGGCAAGGTTGCAACCAAGGTTCATAGATATTTGTGGGAAACAAATATTGGAAGACCCGCTCTCAAGAATTACTGTATAGAGCCTTTGTGGTTGATCACATGTAATCTTGAGTAAAGGCGAATATCATTGTATCCTCTGACCTGAGATACATATTGGGTTCGGATATTCACCAAGTACTGTGCCTTGATTCTTTCCTTCGCTATTCTGAAACATGGTAGTACATAAGGAAGAACTCAGGTATATTACAAAGTGTATATCTATGACGTATGTAGTCAAGATGGAATTTGTCCCTCTTATTCGTTGAGAGTCAGATGTCTAAGGCCTGAAAAGTTAAATCCATAAGAGAGTGATCACTCTGTATCTCTTGGATTTAACATGACATCTAGGACGAAAGGAAATAATGAAAGATTCACCTAATCATATTCGAGATGGGAACTCGAAAGGGATGATGTTATTGAATGGCACAAAGTCATAACATATTAGGGGTGATGGACGGTGTGTTAGGCTGTATCCATCACTTGCATTAATTTCTTATGTTTCTCGTGCAAGTGGGAGATTGAAGGTTTTTCTTATGCCCGAGAGACATATTAAATTAATGTGGCTAATGTGTTATGATCCAAGTCGGGTCATACCCAATAACAAACTTACCAACACTTTACAAGTATTTAATCTTAACGGTTGGATCGTTAAATGAATACGCGACACTTAAATTTTAGAAAATTGGTTTTCTAAAATATTATCACTTGAGATAAATTATTTGGATAATTTATATTTAATTATTTATAGGCTTAAATAATTATGTTATGTTATATTTTATAAATTGGTTTATAAAATGTAAGTAACTTAAATGCATGGTTTTATATATATCAAGTTTTATATCTTTACAAGACTAATTTTAACAAGTTTTATAAAAAATATGAATCTTGATATCCTACACCCATGTGGGACGTTTTGTGGAGACCAAGAGAGTCTTCACCATGCCTTTTGTTACTTTTAATATGCACATGTCCTTATGTGTTTTTGTTTGACCAAAAATATACAAGTACACATGCATTAGAACATAAAATATTACAAGTGATACTCTTCTTTTTCTTGCTGTATTCTGGCCGAAGTTTTTCATGAAAAAGGAGAGTTCTTGAGCTTAGTTGGAAGCCTAATTTCAAGTGTCAATAAATCCTAACCATAGTAATAGGTGTTGGTATCAAGTTTGGGGTATTATCTCTTGAGGTTTCATTGTTTTGAGACTCCATTCACCATCATCTTTTCTCAAAGTTGCTGTCCAGTTTTTGAGCAGAAAAGAAAGTGAGTTTAAAGCTTATGTTCAAGGTGTTTAAGGGTCCAAAATATTAGCAAGCTCAAGGGTGGTGTTGGAGCTTCAAAGGCTTGGAGTTTAAACCACTTGAAGTATCAATTTGGAGGTTATTTTCACCATCATCTCCATCAATTTTCTGCTCATTTTCAGCAACCCTCAAATTTGATTTGAGGAGGTATGATACTCTTATCCTTCCTTTTAATTTGTGAGCATTATTTCACAACTTGATCCATGGGGTTTAGCTTTAAATTGGTTAAAGTTTAACAAGTAAAACTTAATAATTACACGCTTCCGCTTTTAATTGATTCTTAAATAATTTTAAGTATAATGGAACTTGTTAAATCCCAACAAAACTAATGAACTCACCAACCTTTTGGTTGACACTTTTAAGCATGTTTATTCTCAGGTTTGAAACAAAATCTTTCACTGTGCATTTGCTCATTTTAGAGATATTACTTGGAGTCATTCATGGCATATTTCAAAAGACGTTGTATTCAAATCGTTGAGTTCAATACAGATTATTATTAAGTAAATGACAGATTAGGTCATTTATAGGTTGGATATTATGAAATGGTATGCATGCCTGTCAACCTTCGATGAAATGAAAGTTTGTCTTTAAAAACGAATGCAATATTTGTAAAATGTATCATATAGAGGTCAAATACCTCATAATGTAACCATATGTTATTGTATTCGTCCTTATGGATTAAGACGGGTCTCTACACTTTTGTCTGTTTAAAA
Source organism: Rutidosis leptorrhynchoides (assembly GCF_046630445.1). NCBI lineage: Eukaryota > Viridiplantae > Streptophyta > Magnoliopsida > Asterales > Asteraceae > Rutidosis > Rutidosis leptorrhynchoides. Next base: position 283,258,665 of record NC_092338.1, on the reverse strand, counting down.
CCTTTCTCAATCAAAATATTCAAATCCCAGCAGCGGCACAAAATTAGTCACTCCTATAATATGTCTAAACTAGACAGTTTTATTTATGCGGTGTCATTAGGTAGCAAGGTGGCAGTATGAACTTATCAACAGGGTTTCCTCTTTCTTCTTATTTATATTTTGCGAGGCATAAATTCACTTTTAACTTCTAGAGTAGTAGGTGTAAGTTAAAATAGGGTCGTTTTTTTGAATGGTTTAATGAATTAAAAATCAACTGTGATAATTGTCTTTGGTTAAATTACCTAGATTAAAGATAGTAGTTTGTTTTAAGCTAATAATCCTAATTACGAAAAGGTAAAGGTAATGGAGGGATATCCGAAGTATGCAGATCAGGAAAATGTTGACCAAGATGTCAGTTTGGGTTAGGGAAAGGTAATTATATTTATGTTAAAGCTATGATTAGAATAGTGCAGATCTGGTTGGATGAGCCAATTACACAGACCTACTTATCTCTAAACTCTCGGAGTTCTCGTTAAGCAGTGAAAAGAATGTCAATTGGTTGTATAATTGAAGGGTATATATACCTCGGAGGTTATCCTTAGTAAAGCACTTGGTTTATTAGTGAGTTGAATTTTAATCTTAACCCTCGTTATCAGTTTAGCTAACTGAATAACAACGTGCCGTGTTTAGTGAACACCGATTACAAATGAAAGGAGTCCGTCGGGTAAAGTGACAAAACTTTAATGTAAACTAGGAGCCATTTCATCATACTAATGAGATCATACTAATCTAAACATTATACACCATTACAGTTGATACACTGAAAGTAAAGCAGATAGAAACCTAATAGATACCTGAAATAGTTGATATGACTTAAACCTAGGGCAACAATCAAACAAGAACATGCAATAGGATTGGGTCATATGGTTAAGGCACTGTTTAGATCTTAATGGCTCCTAAGAGGTCTCTTTGGAACAATAAATAGGCATACTAGGTCATTCATGTGTCAATTCCTAAGTTCTATGTCCTAAAAGCGCATTAGATGCCTCTTGGGAATCCGGCCATACCGAGTTCATAGAATCTTCAGGTACAGTATTACCAGGGGTCTTTGTCCTATGAAGTAGTTACGTTCATATATGTGGATAAGTCTTGATAAAAACCTAGTTTGGTCAATCCTTAAGATGCTAGTTTACAAATCTATCGGGGTCACAGATTCAGTATAACAATAGTAATCGTACTAATTTAACATAACTACGCTAACTCAAACTTCTATCATGGCAACATACAGATTAATTAAGCTAACAGGGTAATATCGGAACACATCTTTAAACATAAATGATAACAATACATGTTTAATTAATAAGACAGGCGATTCGGATAAAAACCTGAAAAGGCCGAAGAAATCTGCCCCAGATCGCAGTGACTCACCGGAATATCCTCCGAAAAATAAAAACTAAGCTAGCTACTACTAAAAACTAACTAAAAATATTTAAATCTAAACTGAAGTACAAAATTGAGTGTGTCTAAAAATGATCCCAAATGTCCCATTTTATTAGGAGAAAAGTGGCTGGGTATGGTGGCAAGCCGGCCTGGCTGGCCGGCGCCATAGGCCGGTATGGGAGGCCGGTGCCAGGCAAGCCAACTACCTTGGTCGTTTCCCATTCCCGGTGTCCAAATCATGTGTCAAGCCGATGCCCTTGTGGCAGGCCGGCGTGGAAAGCCGGCTCAGGAGGCCGGTGCCGGGGCTGGTTTGCTATTTTTCTTGGATCGTTTTGCTTGTTCCCAGGATCGTAACTTGGTTTTTGGGGTCGTAACTCGTCTTTCAGCGTTTTTGCTCTAGAATCTTCGTTTTAGCTCCGATTTACTTGATTCTTTTTGCATCGCCTTTGTAATTACTTAATGTACAAAATTAAATGACAAAGAGATTATTTTTGTGATAAAATTTGGAGCTTTATTGTTATAGAGCTTAATATCAAGGGTAAAAACGTGACTTTTTGGCCGATATTAGGCAACATAACTAAGTACATCATAACATACACTAAAGATAACTACTCGCTAATCATGGTAACAATATCAAAAATCATAATAATAGAAGCCATTATGTAACGATAAAGGATAGAAGTACCAGTATGTGACATCCCAGTTCAGGTAACACGTTCCCCGTAGCATGATATTGTCCGCTTTGCCCGTAGGCGCACGGATTTTTCTTGGTGACCAAACACGATGAGCACTTTCCCAGGAGGTCACCCATCCTGGTAGTGTTCTCGCCTGAGCATGCTTAACTGCAGAGTTCTCATGGGATCTGCTGCGCTTATGGTCCCAAAACACGTCATGCTAGGAAAGGTCTCCACACCCTTATAAGGCATGCTTCATTCCCCTCTCCAACCGATGCGGGACGGATGTTACAATCCTCCCCCTAATGGGACACAGCGTCCCCACTGTGCACGTTGGTCCGGAGCCTGGCTCTGATACCATCTTTGACATCCCAGTTCAGGTAACACGTTCCCCGTAGCATGATATTGTCCGCTTTGCCCGTAGGCGCACAGATTTTTCTTGGCGACTAAACACGACGAGCAATTTTTCAGGAGGTCACCCATCCTGGTAGTGCTCTCGCCTGAGCATGCTTAACTGCAGAGTTCTCATGGGATCTGCTGCGCTTATGGTCCCAAAATATGTCATGCTAGGAAAGGTCTCCACACTCTTATAAGGCATGCTTCGTTCCCCTCTCCAACCGATGTGGGACAGATGTTACAATCACTTTAACACCCCGTCAAAAATTCCTTTAACAGAATGTTAACTCTGGTCCCAGTGCTTGGCTTGACTTCTACGTAACGGCAATAATTTACAGCGGAAGCAATTTAATACCTGAGAATAAAACACGCAAAACGGATCAACAATAATGTTGAGTGAATCTACAGGTTTTAGGTAAACAATGCAGTATGTTTAATATTCAATATTGAGAAAACGTTTATTAGTGGAAGACCACCAAGGTTTAATGTTAAAGTTTTTAGACAACACCGTTTCTCGTTTCAAAAGTTTGTTGACACTACCATGTCAAGTTTCAATCATTTGTTCGTAACCACAGTTTAAATAACATTGTATAATATCTGAAAAACAGTTATCAGAAAAATAGTTTAGTTTCCTTGACCACGAGATTTTAACGTTTGCATAATCTGAGCACCTGAATACTAGCAATGACCCGAGTATAGAAGCCACTATACCCGTCTTTACCTCCTAAAATGTTATACACTTGTTCAAATGTGTTTAATGTTCAAAGTAAATGCACCACAGTTTTTATAGTGGGTGAGGTTGTCAACCTAACGGATCCGTCCATCTAAATTGTGCTTACACCGATGGTATTAAAAGTATTCAAGCTAGAGGCTTTTTGAACAAACTCAATATGCATATATAGTACTCATGTCAATACAAAAGCATTTGAAAATGTAAGTATAACAGCGTGTATTCTCATCCCTGAAAACATGTAAAAAGCGGAACTGTAGACTCACATTTGAATAAGCTTGGATGACAGATAAAACTTGTACGGTTTACAGCTGAGTAAGGCAACTTAAGTATACGTATATAGGTTGGTCAATATATGTATCTTAAATAAGGGTGGTTTCATAATATAAGTTGTCTTCTTGCTCGACTCGACGCGTTTCAAAGTAAAAGTCAACTATATCATGCAAGTCAAACAAAGTCAACTGAAGTCAAACCGAAAGTCAAACTTGGTCATAGTAGTCAACTAAGGTCAACATCAGTAGGTTCATGTCAAATGTTGGTCAACATGTCAAACCTAAGTTAAACAATACGTTTCAGGTCATGAATAATCATTTTCACAATTTCAGTTTATCGTTATGCACAAAGTTCATGAACACGTAGCATACTTAGCACAATATCTCTCATAGTACAAAATTCACGTAAACATGGAAAACTCCAGATCATAAATATACTTAAAATCAATTCCCAAAAGTCCGGCCAGGGACTCATACGGTAATTAAAAGTTAGGAATCAGAAGGGGTACAATTGGGGTTTGCCCAGTCAGTTTCCGACAACACACTGATTTCGTTTTGGCTATAACTGGAGTTAGGAACATGCAATTGATACACGATCAGTGGCCATAGTTCAAGTCCAAGTCAAAGTAACACATATCAAAAATCTAGCAAATTTTGTTTAGCCAATTTGTACAGTTTATTCATGCAAGTTGAATGTTCAGTTTTTCAGCTCAAATCAGAATCCACATAAAGTACGGCTCTATTGTGCCCAATGCATAAGGTTTCAGAGATTGACATAAACTAAAAATAAGTCAAATATCATGTTAAAATTCATATTCCAGAAGCTTACATGCTCATTCAATAAACACAATCCACAGAGTATAAAATAGAGAGTAATTTACAGATTCGATTCTAGTTTTGCTAGTCACATTCGCACGCGATTATCCGAAGATCTAGATACAATTAGCCTATGATATCTACATGAAAGGTGAAGTAATTTTTGTGTAAATTTTTGATATACAAATCTTTAATCACAGAAGCTAACCCATTTTATCATACAAGGTTATTTTCATGCAAATGCTGTATAAAACTACTTTTACACTAATTCAAGCATATCTCGGGTTATACATAAGCAAACAACATGATATCCTAGTCTAAATTGAGTGTTTTTAAATTATATTTCCAGTGGTATAAGTTTCACATGCCAATTCGTGGTCTATCAATTCCAGATTTCTGATCAATCACGAAAACACAACGTTAATTTCAATTAAGCATAACTTGATCATCCGGAAACGAAATCAAGCGAATCCAAAGCCTAAACTCAATAGTTTTATGCAAGGAATCTGAATATAACATAATAATTAACATTTGAAAAACTTAATTTTTCTGATCAAGCAATAAACAATTCGGTTTTCGCACTAATCAACACAACCGGACAAATTAACGCATCAAATAATAATCACACATCAAGACTTGAGCAATAGACAACCTAATTCATGAAACATTTATAAAAATCTAATTTTTAAGATTAGGGTTTATGCAATTATACCTTTGATCACAAAATTAGTGATACACACGCGTAGAGGACAACGAGAATTACAAGTTTGATGAAGCAAGATTTATCAAAAATTGAAAATTGATGGTGGATTGTTTGACGGTGTGATCGACGAGCAGAGAGGAGGAAGAAGAGGCCGATGCAGTTTTTTTTTTTGTGAGTGTTAATTCTGTATTAGGTTTACTACTTGTATTAATACTAACCCTAGTTCACTAATTTAGCAACTAAGTCCCTCAAGTTACAAAATTAAAATAAAAAGGGGTGGGAATGGGGGTTTCGGCCGAATGGCCCATGGGAGTGTCTCCCGGGCTCGTGTTTTGCAGTTCGTGGCTCGTTTAAAGTGCCGTTTAGTTGTACCAAAAGCTCGGAACGCTAAACCGATCGTTAAAACGCAACCAACCGTTTAATTTATTAAAAACCCAATAAATTAAATATTTTTAAAAAGGTTAATAATTATTAAAATAATTATTATAATAAACCCGAGCGTTTCGTTGCTCAAAAAGCAGTTATCGAAACCGTATTTTTTTTATCGTATTTCTTTGTTTGAAATATTTAATCGAATTAATATCATCCCATATTAATTATTGTAACCCTCCAAAGGTCAAGTACACATTTATTACACATAAACACATAAAAGTCAAATAATCGCCGTTAAATAAACTAACGGAAGGTTAACGGAAGTAACGGAAAAAGCAGGGTTGTTACATTACCCACCTGTTATTAAAAATTTCGTCTCAAAATTTTAGTGATCGTCCTCTGAAGTAGTTTCCTCGGGAAACAGTTGCGGGTATTTCAGTCTCATCTGATCTTCACGCTCCCACGTGAACTCTGGTCCTCTTCTCGCGTTCCACCGAACTTTAACGATAGGAATTCTGCTTTGTTTCAATTGTTTGACCTCACGGCCCAAAATTTCACAGGTTCCTCAATGAAATGAAGTTTGTCGTCGATACATAGTTCCTCTAAAGGAATAATCAAATTCTCCTCTGCTAGGCACTTCTTTAGATTGGATACATGAAAAACGTCGTGTATACTGCTGAGAGCTTGTGGTAGTTCCAATCTGTAAGCTACCGGTCCAACTCTTTCAGTTATCTTGAACGGTCCAACATGTCTAGGACTCAGTTTACCCCGTTTCCCAAATCGTACAACACCCTTCCAAGGTGATACTTTAAGCATAACTTTGTCACCAACTTGGAATTCTATGTCCTTCCGTCTAACATCGACGTAACTCTTTTAACTACTTCGAGCCGTTCTCAATCGTTCCTGAATCTGTAGAACTTTCTCAGTTGTCTCCTGAATAATCTCAGGACCTTTCAACTGACTATTCCCCAATTCACTCCAACATACAGGATATCTACACTTCCTTTCGTACAATGCTTTGAAAGGTGTAGCTTTAATGCTCGCATGGTAGCTGTTATTGTATGAGAACTCAGCTAGCGGTAAGTACTTATCCCATCCATTTCCGAAATTAATGACACATGCTCGCAACATGTCCTCAAAAGTCTAAATAGTTCATTCGCTCTGGCCATCTGTCTGGGGTGATATGCTGTGCTCATATCTAAAAGAGTCCCCATTGCTTTCTGTAATGACTGCCAAAAATCTGGAAGTGAATCTGCTGTCACGATCGGATATAATAGATATAGGCACTCCATGCCTAGAGATGACTTCCTTAATGTAGATCTGAGCCAACTTCTCCATTTTATCAGTTTCTCTTATCGGTAGAAAGTGTGCAGACTTAGTGAGATGATCCACGATAACCCAAATAGTATCGTGACCTCCTGCCGTTCTCGGTAGTTTCGTGATGAAGTCCATGGTAATACCTTCCCACTTCCACTGGGGAATCTCTGGTTGAGTTAATAATCCTGATGACTTCTGATGCTCAGCCTTAACTTTAGTGCAAGTCAAGCACTTACCGACATAGGTAGCAATATCAGCTTTCAAATTTGGCCACTAATAAAATGCTTTCAAATCTTGGTACATTTTATCTGATCCTGGAGGAATTGAGTACCTTGACTTGTGTGCTTCCTCCAACACTAGTTCTCTCAATCCACCAAATTTTGGTACCCAGATTCGATTGGTAAAGTACCGTGTTCCGTCCTCTTTAATGTCAAATTTCTTATCCATTCCTCTGAGAAATTCAACATCGACATTTTCTTGTTTCACGGCTTCTTGTTGTGCTTCGCGGATTTGTGATGTGAGATTCGTACGGACAACTATGTTAAGAGCTTTAACTCTAAGAGGTCTCTCTCGCTCTTTTCTGCTTAAAGCATCCGCCACAACATTCGCCTTGCCCGGATGGTATTGAAGTTTGTAGTTATAATCATTAAGTAGTTCCATCCAACGTCGTTGTGGCATGTTGAGCTGTTTCTAATCGAATATGTGCTGTAAACTCTTATGGTTAGTGAAGATAGTAAACTTGGTTCCATACAGGTAATGTCTCCACATTTTAAGTGCAAAGACAACAGCTCCTAGTTCAAGGTCGTGCGTAGTGTAGTTCGGCTCGTGAATCTTTAACTGACGTGATCCATAAGCAATAACCTTATTTTGTTGCATAAGCACGCAACCCATTCCTTGACATGAGGCATCACAATAAATAACAAAATCTTCACTTTCTTCGGGTAGAGACAATACTGGTGCAGTTGTTAACTTCTCTTTCAACAACTGAAATGCGGACTCTTGCGGTTCTGACCACTCATACTTCTTGCCCTTATGAGTCAACGCGGTCAATGATCAGGAGATCTTAGAGAATCCTTCGATGAATCTCCGGTAGTAACCAACTAGACCCAAAAATTTCCTAATCTGCGTTGGCGTCTTAGGAGTTTCCCAATTCTTAACCGACTCAATCTTTGCTGGATCAACTTGAATTCCATTAACCCCTACAACATGGCCAAGAAATTGTACTTCTGGTAACCAAAAGTCACACTTCGAGAACTTTTCATACAACTGCTCATCTCTAAGCATAGTCAAAATCGAACGTAGATGCTGTTCGTGCTCTTCCTTGTTCTTGGAGTACACCAATATATCATCAATAAACACAATGATGAATTTATCTAGGTATGGCTTACACACACTGTTCATGTGATCCATGAAAACTGCTGGTGCGTTCGTCAAACTAAACGGCATCACTGTAAACTCATAATGTCCATAACGTGTTCTAAACGCTGTCTTCGGGACATCAGTTTCTTTGAATCTCAATTGGTGATACCCGGATCTCAAATCAATCTTCGAATAACAACTAGATCCCTGTAGCTGATCAATTAAGTCATCAATCCTCGATAGCGGATACTGACTCTTGATTGTCAACTTGTTCAATTCTCTATAGTCGATATACAACCTCATCGACCCATCTTTCTTTTTAACAAACAACACTGGAGCTCCAATTCGGAAGCTTCATGGCTATGTGATCCACCTTGTAGTATCTATCACAAATTAGGGCATTACAACCCTGATGTTCTTCACCATGGGAAGCTCTTGTAGTTCTGAGGGTGCAAGTTCGTATATTGTACGTGTTACGGGTGCAGCCACTGGCACCAAATCAATCCGAAATTTGACTTCACGGTGGGGTGGACGTGTAACCTCAGGAAAATCTCTAATAGTCAGGAAATATTCGGGTCTCTTAAATGCCAACTCATCCTTACTTACATGTGCTAGAATTGCGAGACATTCTCGTCTCATGTACTTCTGGACCTTCGAGTAATTAGTGTAGCATGACGGTGTACAAATCTCCTATCCGTTCACCATTACCGTCGGTGAAAGGAATTCGAATAGCCTTCTAGTCGTAGCTGCCTTGGTTGTATCATCAGGTAACCAGCTTGTTTCAACCACGAGGTTAAAACTTCTCAGTTTAATAGTTCTATAGAGTATACGTTGTCTAAGAAAGGTACATGTTTATAAACGTTGTGACCAAATTCTCTAGTGTTAAAGCTTCTATTAGCACCAGTGTTGACAGAATATATAAACAGTATGATCGATGAGTGAGAACAATCTCGTTACGAATTTCATGGAAAATGAAATGAACAAGGTGTAATGGCAACTCAAAAAAAATCTGATATTTAATCGAAAAGGGTTGGTACAAACTCCCAGACGGGTGTGTCTCGTGGGAACAGATGAAGTGTAGTTCGTGTCTATGTGTTCAAAGTTGGTTGGTAATGTTTTTGGGTATAACGAAAATGATTGTCGCTTGAGAAAAGTACGTTGGGACAGAATGAGAAAAGGATACGGTAACAAGTAGTATTACTAGTAGTAATGAGTGATGGCGTTAGCGATAAATAGCGATGGGTTGTGATAAGCAGTGATGATAGTAGTGTTGTATAAGTTGTTAGATAGCATGCTCGCATCATAAGTATTTACACATGTATACTAATGTACTCAATAGGGCATAATAGTTATCAACCGGTAGGCTCGTGTTGAAAATCATGAACGGCGGGTGGCTGAATGATAGGTAAGTTGAAAATCGAGTAGGTAATATCTACTACGTATTGTGTGAGCTGTTATCAGGAATTCCTCCTCTAAGGACGTATCAGAAATGAGTTGTGGTGCACAGTAGCGAGTAGTAAAACGTGGAGGTGTTAGTAGCGACGAGTAGTACTTAGTAGTGGTAAGTAGTAATGAGTAGTATTGAGTAGTAGCAAGTAGCAAGGGGTACAAGTGAGTAGTATTTAGTAATGACAAGCAATAAGAAGTAGTGATCAGTCGTGACTAGCAGTGAGAGGCAAAGTTGAGTAGTAGTTAGCAGTGATAAACAGTACTGAGTAGTGGTATGAGGTGACGAGTGTGTTCAAGCAGTGTCTTTGTAGTGACAAGCAGTGATCAGTGGCGACAGACAGTGTCGAACAGTGACGGGTTGTGTCATGATTATAAGTGACTTACAAGTTATAATAACAATTAATTTGTACAGTGTTTTTTTCTACACACATTTGAGGTTATACGGTTTGTGTTCTAAACGTTGTTTATCCAGATAACCTACTTGACTCGGCCCCAATTCCTTATTTTGCGATATCAGAACTTCTATATGAGTTACCGTAATGTAATCCCGGTCATCACATTACGCTATCTCACATTTCCATTCGACGTCGCTCCATAAGTTCAAGATGGCATAGTCAATTTAATTCAGTTAAATCTCGCGTCGCGTGTACGTATGTGATTCGTAGTATAGTGTTTAGTTCAAGTCCGTATCATATGGGTATAAGGTGTATATGTACGTGATGTAAGGGGTAGCCCTACATGTATTGTGAAGCAAACAATGCAAGTATGGGGTATAAAAGTCATACAAGATACACGGCTATAGACTAGACTTTACTAATGCGCCATACGGTTAGACACACTAATGTATCCTAGTTCCCGATAGCCAAAGCTCTGATACCAACTTTAACACCCCGTCAAAAATTCCTTTAATGGAATGTTAACTCTGGTCCCAGTGCTTGGCTTGACTTCTATGTAACGGCAATAATTTACAGCGGAAGTAATTTAATACCTGAGAATAAAACAAGCAAAACGGATCAACAATAATGTTGATTGAATCTACAGGTTTTAGGTAAACAATGCAGTATGTTTAATATTCAATATTGAGAAAACATTTATTAGTGAAAGACCACCAAGGTTTAATGTTAAAGTTTTTAGACAACACCGTTTCTCGTTTCAAAAGTTTGTTGACACTACCATGTCAAGTTTCAATCATTTTTTCGTAACCACAGTTTAAATAACGTTGTATAGTATCTGAAAAATAGTTATCAGAAAAATAGTTTAGTTTCCTTGACCACGAGATTTTAACGTTTGCATAATCTGAGCACCTGAATACTAGCAATGACCCGAGTATAGAAGCCACTATACCCGCCTTTACCTCCTAAAATTTTATACACTTGTTCAAATGTATTTAATGTTCAAAGTAAATGCACCACAATTTTTATAGTGGGTGAGGTTGTCAACCTAACGGATCCGTCCATCTAAATTGTGCTTACACCGATGGTATTAAAAGTATTCAAGCTAGAGGCTTTTTAAACAAACTCAATATGCATATATAGTACTCATGTCAATACAAAAGCATTTGAAAATGTAAGTATAACAGCGTGTATTCTCATCCCTGAAAACATGTAAAAAGCGGGACTGTAGACTCACCTTTGAATAAGCTTGGATGACAGATAAAACTTGTATGGTTTACAGCTGAGTAAGGCAACTTAAGTATACATATATAGGTTGGTCAATATATGTATCTTAAATAAGGGTGGTTTCATAATATAAGTTGTCTTATTGCTCGACTCGACGCGTTTCAAAGTAAAAGTCAACTATATCATGCAAGTCAAACAAAGTCAACCGAAGTCAAACCGAAAGTCAAACTTGGTCATAGTAGTAAACTAAGGTTAACATCAGTAGGTTCATGTCAAATGTTGGTCAACATGTCAAACCTAAGTTAAACAATACGTTTCAGGTCATGAATAATCATTTTCACAATTTCAGTTTATCGTTGTGCACAAAGTTCATGAACACGTAGCATACTTAGCACAATATCTCATAGTACAAAATTCACGTAAATATGGAAAACTCCAGATCATAAATATGCTTAAAATAAATTCCAAAAATTCCGGCCAGGGACTCATACGGTAATTAAAAGTCAGTAATCAGAAGGGGTACAATTGGGGTTTGCCCAGTCAGTTTCTGACCGCGCACTGATTTCGTTTTGGCTATAACCGGAGTTAGGAACATGAAATTGATACAAGACCAGTGGCCATAGTTCAAGGACAATTCAAAGTAACACATATCAAAAATCTAGCAAATTTTGTTCAGCCAATTTGTACAGTTTATTCATGCAAGTTGAATGTTCAGTTTTTCAGCTCAAATCAGAATCCACATAAAGTACGACTCTATTGTGCCCAATGCATAAGGTTTCAGAGATTGACATAAACTAAAAATAAGTCAAATATCATGTTAAAATTCATATTCCAGAAGCTTACATGCTCATTCAATAAACACAATCCACAGAGTATAAAATAGAGAGCAATTTACAGATTCGATTCTAGTTTAGCTAGTCACATTCGCACGCGATTATCCGAAGATCCAGATACAATTAGCCTATGATATCTACATGAAAGGTGAAGTAATTTTTGTGTACATTTTTTATATACAAATCTTTAATCACAGAAGTTAACACATTTTATCATACAAGGTTATTTTCATGCAAATGCTGTATAAAACTACTTTTACACTAATTCAAGCATATCTCGGGTTATACATGAGCAAACGACATGGTATACTAGTCTAAATTGAGTGTTTTTAAATTATATTTGTAGTGGTATAAGTTTCACATGCCAATTCGTGGTCTATCAATTCCATATTTCTGATCAATCACGAAAACACAAAGTTAATTTCAATTAAGAATAACTTGATCATCCGGAAAAGAAATCAAGCGAATTCAAAGCCTAAACTCAATAGTTTTATGCAAGGAATCTGAATATAACATAATAATTAACATTTGAAAAACTTAATTTTTCTGATCAAGCAATAAACAATTCGGTTTTCGCACTAATCAACACAACTGAACAAATTAACGCATCAAATAATAATCACACATCAAGACTTGAGCAATAGACAACCTAATTCATGAAACCTTTATAAAAATCTAATTTTTAAGATTAGGGTTTATGCAATTATACCTTTGATCACAAAATTAGTGATACACACGCGTAGAGGACAACGAGAATTACAAGTTTGATGAAGCAAGATTTATCAAAAATTGAAAATTGATGGTGGATTGTTTGACGGTGTGATCGACGAGCAGAGAGGAGGAAGAAGAGGCCGATGCAGTTTTTTTTTGTGAGTGTTAATTCTATATTAGGTTTACTACTTGTATTAATACATATGTAAATAATTATATATAATAAATTAAATATATTAATGAACTATTATGTGATTTAGTTATTACAAAAGATAACTTAAAATAACTAAAACTTGTATTGAATATAAATAATTTCGAACATAATTTATCAACATTAATAAAGTATTAAACGTATAATGTTATACTTTTTTAATGTATATAATAAATACATTCATCTAAGTAATAAAGTTGGATATGTAAAACATAATTATATATAGTAATTTGAATATATATATATATATATATATATATATATATATATATATATATATATATATATATATATATATATATATATATATAAGCATAATTATTATATGCATATTGATAAAATATATAAATATTAAATATAAGTTATTATATAAGTATTAAGTAATACAAAATTAATAATATGTAATATTAATATATTAAATTTAATTACAAGTAAAATATAGTTGTTGTATTAACACTAATAATAATATTACTGCTTTCATTATTATTATTAATATTAATATCAATATTAGTATTACTAATTTTGTTATAATTATAATTATTATTATTACTATATTCAATATTATTATTACTAATATTTTGTTATTATTATTGGAAATATTAACAATATTATTATTATTAATATATTAATTTAATTATTAGTATTAAATTAATGATAGAATATAAATACAGTTTTATACGCGTAAATTTTATATCACTATCAGATTAAATCCTTTTTCTCTTCTTATATGTTATCCTATTCTACCTGTTAATATATGTCGACTCCTTATCCATACAAAACAATTAATTGAATCGATATCAGACTCAAAATCATTCGATTGTTTCATCATCACTCTCAATTATCAAATACAATTATTTTAATCTGGCGAATTAAACAGAAATATTAAAGAAAATAGATAAATAGAGACAGACGAGCGGTTAAGGGATGTTATGGGCTGTGAGTGGTCACGGGTTCGAGCCCGGCTTAAGGCTTTATTTTTTTTTAAGGGCTTAATTGAAGGTTCGTGAATCCAAGGCCAACCCTACATTATACAGTTCAGTCGAATGAATATTTTTTGCTACGAAATACAGTATAGTGAGTTCATTTGATTCCCTTTTACTCTTTATATTTTTGGGAATGAGAATAAATGCGTTGTTTTTTTATAACTGTTTTATTAAATGCCTTTGAGATATATTTTTAAACTGAGAATACATGAACTGTTTTTATAAATGATTGACGAAATAGACACAAATATTCAAAACTACATTCTATGATAGAATTATTTGGATTCAGAGGTTCGATTTCTATAAAGAGTATATTATCGACCATCGGTGTGATGATTTTGCATTGCATTACGCACTAGCTACCGAAATGGTTCGATTTAGTAGTTAGTAACGGTGAGATGATTTTGCATTGCACTACGCACTAGCTACCATTTTAGCTACCCTTGGTGAGATGATTTTGCATTGCACGCACGCATTAGCTACCGTTGTAAAATTATTTATGGGGAGATGATTTTGCATTGCACGCACGCATTAGCTCCCATTATTTAAATTATATTGTATTAACTACCACGATGATATGATTTTGCATTGCACGCACGCATTAGCTACCGTTGGTAAGTTGTTTTGAAAAGTTCCGGTGTTCTTCATGTAGTGACCCGAATTTTTCCATGTTTATATATATATATTAAATGAAATTGTTATTTACATGATTAATTGTTTCCAACATGTTAAGCAATCAAACTTGTTAAGACTTGATTAATTGAATTAGGTTTCATATAGATAATTGACCACCCAAGTTGACCGGTGATTCACGAACGTTAAAACTTGTAAAAGCTATATGATGACATATATATGGATATATATATAGTTAACATGATATTATGATAAGTAAACATATCATTAAGTATATTAACAATGAACTACATATGTAAAAACAAGACTACTAACATAATGATTTTGAAACGAGACATATATGTAACGATTATCGTTGTAACGACATTTAATGTATATATATCATATTAAGAGATATTCATACATCATAATATCATGATAATATAATAATTTAAAATCTCATTTTATATTATAAACATTGGGTTAACAACACTTAACAAGATCGTTAACCTAAAGGTCTCAAAACAACACTTACATGTAACGATTAACGATGACTTAACGACTCAGTTAAAATGTATATACATGTAGTATTTTAATATGTATTCATACACTTTTGATAGACTTCAATACATTTATCAAAATACTTCTACTTAACAAAAATGCTTACAATTACATCCTCGTTCAGTTTCATCAACAATTCTACTCGTATGCACCCGTATTCATACTCGTACAATACACAGCTTTTAGATGTATGTACTATTGGTATATACACTCCAATGATCAGATCTTAGCAGCCCATGTGAGTCACCTAACACATGTGGGAACCATCATTTGGCAACTAGCATGAAATATCTCATAAAATTACAAAAATATGAGTAATCATTCATGACTTATTTACATGAAAACAAAATTACATATCTTTTATATCTAATCCATATACCAACGACCAAAAACACCTACAAACACTTTCATTCTTAAATTTTCTTCATCTAATTGATCTCTCTCAAGTTCTAACTTCAAGTTCTAAGTGTTCTTCATAAATTCTACAAGTTCTAGTTACATAAAATCAAGAATACTTTCAAGTTTGCTAGCTCACTTCCAATCTTGTAAGGTGATCATCCAACCTAAAGAAATCTTTGTTTCTTACAATAGGTTATCATTCTAATACAAGGTAATAATCATATTCAAACTTTGGTTCAATTTCTATAACTATAACAATCTTATTTCAAGTGATGATCTTACTTGAACTTGTTTTCGTGTCATGATTCTGCTTCAAGAACTTCGAGCCATCCAAGGATCCGTTGAAGCTAGATCCATTTTTCCCTTGTCCAGTAGGTTTATCTAAGGAACTTAAGGTAGTAATGATGTTCATAACATCATTCGGTTCATACATAAAAAGCTATCATATTCGAAGTGGTAAACTAGTAATCACTAGAACATAGTTTAGTTAATTCTAAACTTGTTCGCAAATAAAGTTAATCCTTCTAACTACACTTTTAAAATCAACTATACACATGATCTATATCTATATTATATGCTAACTTAATGATTTAAAACCCGGAAACACGATAAACACCATAAAACCGGATTTACGCCGTCGTAGTTACAACCGGGGGCTGTTTTGGTTTGGATAATTAAAAACTATGAAAAACTTTGATTTAAAAGCTATACTTCTGGGAAAATGATTTTTCTTATGAACATGAAACCATATCCAAAAATCATGGTTAAACTCAAAGTGAAAGTATGTTTTTCAAAACAGTCATCAAGATGTCGTTCTTTCGACGGATATGACTACCTCTTTCAAAAACGACTTGTAACTTGTATTTCCGACTATAAACCTATACCTTTTATGTTTATTTTCATAAAGTTAAGTTCAATACAAAACCGTGGCCGCTTAAATCACTCAAAACGGATTAGAAACGAAGAAATGGCGAGCAAAACAAAATTGGTAAAAACTACTCATTTTAGCTACGTGAAAATTGGTAACAAATCTATTCCAACCATAACTAAATCAACTTGTATTGTATATTATGTAATCTTGAGATACCATAGACACGTATACAATGTTTCGACCTATCATGTCGACACATCTATATATATTTCGGAACAACCATAGACACTCTATATGTGAATGTTGGAGTTAGCTATACAGGGTTGAGGTTGATTTCAAAATATATATAGTTTGAGTTGTGATCAATACTGAGATATGTATACACTGGGTCGTGGATTGATTCAAGATAATATATATCAATTTTTTTCTGTACATCTAACTTTAGACAACTAGTTGTAGGTTACTAACGAGGACAGCTGACTTAATGAACTTAAAACATCAAAATGTATTAAAAGTGTTGTAAATATATTTTAAACATACTTTGATATATATGTACATATTTGTTATAGGTTTGTGAATCGACCAGTGGCCAAGTCTTACTGCCTGACGAAGTAAAAATCTGTGAAAGTGAGTTATAGTCCCACTTTTAAAATCTAATATTTTTGGGATGAGAATACATGCAGGTTTTATAAATGATTTACTAAATAGACACAAGTACGTGAAACTACATTCTATGGTTGAATTATCGAAATCGAATATGCCCCTTTTTATTAAGTCTGGTAATCTAAGAATTAGGGAACAGACACCCTAATTGACGCGAATCCTAAAGATAGATCTATTGGGCCTAACAAACCCCATCCAAAGTACCGAATGCTTTAGTACTTCGAAATTTATATCATATCCGAAGGGTGTCCCGGAATGATGGGGATATTCTTATATATGCATCTTGTTAATGTCGGTTACCAGGTGTTCACCATATGAATGATTTTTATCTCTATGTATGGGATGTGTATTGAAATATGAAATCTTGTGGTCTATTGTTACGATTTGATATATATAGGTTAAACCTATAACTCACCAACATTTTTGTTGACGTTTAAAGCATGTTTATTCTCAGGTGAATACTAAGAGCTTCCGCTGTCGCATACTTAAATAAGGACAAGATTTGGAGTCCATGCTTGTATGATATTATGTAAAAACTGCATTCAAGAAACTTATTTCGTTGTAACATATTTGTATTGTAAACCATTATGTAATAGTCATGTGTAAACAGGATATTTTAGATTATCATTATTTGATAATCTACGTAAAGCTTTTTAAACCTTTATTGATGAAATAAAGGTTATGGTTTGTTTTAAAATGAATGCAGTCTTTGAAAAATGTCTCATATAGAGGTCAAAACCTCGCAACGAAATCAATTAATATGGAACGTTTTTAATCAATAAGAACGGGACATTTCATTTGATATCCAAGCGTTCGTCTTTGAGAACTAGAAAAATTTGCATTAGTGTGTCTTATCGAGTTTATTATGATGCATTAGTGAGTCTGGACTTCGACCATGTTTTCTTTAAAAATGATTGCTTAATAATTTTGTTGGAAACTATATATTATTAACATGTAAATATTATGTGATATATTAATCTCTTAACGTGTTTGATATTGTGTGATAGATGTCTACCTCTAGCACAAATCTCATTGACTCACCTAATAATAACGAAGAGTCGAATATATATTGGACTGATTCACAAGTTCCCGAAGAGGAACCGGAAGAAGAATCAGAACCGGAAGAAGAATCAGAACCGGAAGAGGAGGAACTAGAGGAGGAAATAGAACCGGTGGGGGAAATAATAAAACGGTTAAGTAAAAGAAAATCCTCAACCAACCGACCAAGGTTAATTATGGTCAATGGTGTTTCCGCCAAGGAAGCAAAATATTGGGAGGATTACCAGTTCTCCGATGAATCGGATTCCGACGAGAATTCCGATGATGTTATAGAAATTAACCCAACTGAATTTAAAAAGGCAAAAGAAAATAATAAGGGAAAGGGCATAAAAATAAAAAAATCTAATTCCAACCCCGATGAACTTTATATGTATCGTCAACCCCCGAAGCCCTTAAGTTGTAACAATGACCCGGGAACCTCTAAACCACCAGGTTTTTCTAAACCGTTGTGGAAAACGACAGCTCGTATTAGGGGAACATCATATATCCCTAGAAACTTGGCAAAACGAACCAAAACCGAAGAAGAAGAAACGAGTGAGTCGGAATAAGATAGTTGTATTCGTGTGGTGTAATATATGTAATATAGTGTGCTTATGCTTTATGATATATGTAAAAATTGCTTGTATTAATAAGTATTTTTTTTATGAATCTAACTCTTGTCTATTTTACAGTATAAAAAGACAAAATGGATAGACAACCCAATATTTTAAGAGACCTACCCGGAGACATGATTGATGAAATCTTGTCTAGAGTCGGTCAGAATTCTTCGGCACAACTATTTAAGGCGAGATCAGTTTGTAAGACATTCAAAGAACGTTCCAAGAATTCCTTGGTTTATAAAAGGCTTTCGTTCGAAAGATGGGGGATATCACATTGGGAAATCCATAAGTTACGATGTATTTACTTTGACGCATATATTGCGGGGAACCCAAATGCTATTTTACGCAACGGGTTAAGAAATTATTTTGACTCAATATATCCGAATATAGGACTTCGTGATTTAGAAAAAGCGGCTAACATGCAACATAAAGAAGCATGTTATGATTACGGCTTAGTAATGTTCGCTTCTCACCAAAGTGAGAACAAGAACATCGGGCTACAACTATTAAATAAAACGTTCCCACAAGTGACGGAGTCGGTAATTGGGGTAAGAAATGAGGTTTTTAGATTGTTAAGGGACTGTTGGATATTACGTAACCCTCGTCCCTTTGACGACGTTACAACACGCTGTCTTATCAACGGCCATAATGGTTATGTTCCACAATACCAAGGATGGGAAGTAGTCCTAGTAAAACCAGAATGCATGACTTGTTTCTGGACGTATGAATTACGTGTCTTTATTGCCTTTACTGAACGACTTGTGTACTAGCTAGAATTATCTTCACAACTATCTTGTATCAAAGTTATTGTGTGCTATATTTCATGCTATATGTAAAATAAGCAGTATTGTAACTTTGTAAAATATTGTGTAAAAGTTTGAACGCGAAATATTATTATAATCAGTTTTTCATATAGAATTGTAGTAGTTGAATTGTATATTAGCTACTAAGTATGATCTTAACGGGTAGGTACTACCCGAATTTAAACTTATAAAACGCTAATATGAAGAAAAAGCTTTTATAAATGAGTTCATATTATGCTACGAGATACTATTGACTACTCTTAATATTCTGTATGATTAACTTGTTTCATTTGACTATTAGAAGGAAATGGCACCGACTACTCGACAAACCTTGAATATGAGCGAAGAGGAATTTCGTGCCTTTCTTGCTTCAAAAATAGCCGCAATACAGGCTACGCTACATACCAACAATAACCTTGGATCTAGCAGTACAGGAAATCGTGTAGGATGCACCTACAAAGAATTCACTGCCTGCAAACCTTTGGAATTTGATTGAACCGAAGGACCGATCGGATTGAAACGGTGGACCGAGAAGGTCGAATCGGTGTTTACCATAAGTAAGTGTACTGAAGAGGACAAAGTGAAGTACGCTATGCATACCTTCACAGGTTCTGCGTTAACATGTTGGAATACCTATCTAGAGCAAGTGGGACAAGATGATGCTTACGCACTACCGTGGTCAGCATTCAAGCACTTGATGAACGGGAAGTACCGTCCCAGAACCGAGGTCAATAAGCTCAAGACAGAACTTAGAGGGTTATGAACCCAAGGATTTGATATTACCACGTACGAAAGACGATTCACAGAATTGTGCCTATTGTGTCCGGGAGCGTTCGAAGATGAGGAAGAGAAGATCGACGCGTTTGTGAAAGGATTACCGGAAAGAATCCAAGAAGATATAAGTTCACACGAGCCCGCCTCCATACAACAGGCATGTAAATGGCTCACAAACTAGTGAACTAGATTGAGGAAAGAATTAAAGAACAGACGGCTGAAGAGGACAATGTGAAGCAAGTCAAAAGAAAGTGGGAGGAAAACGGTGATAAGAATCACCAATACAACAACAACAGCAATTACAATAATAATCGCAACAATTATCCCAACAATCGCAACATCAATTGCAACTACAACAAACGGCCCAACAACAACAACAACAACAACAACAACAACAACAACAACAACAACAACAACAACAACAACAACAACAACAACAACAACTACTACAACAATCATCCCAACAACAATAACAACCGCAACAACAACAACAATCAGAAGCAGCTATGCCAAAGGTGTGAAAAGTATCACTCGGGGTTCTGCACCAAATTTTGCAACAAGTGTAATAGAAATGGTCATAGCGCGGCAAAGTGTGAGGTCTACGGAGCAGGTGTTAACAGAACAAAAGGAACAAATGGTGTCGGAACGAGTAATGGCGGAGCAAGTAGTGTCGGAGCAAGTTATGCCAATGTAGTTTGTTATAAATGTGGAAAACCGGGCCACATTATTAGAAATTGCCCGAACCAGGAGAACACTAATGGACAAGGTCGCGGAAGAGTTTTCAATATTAATGCGGTAGAGGCACAGGAAGACCCGGAGCTTGTTACAGGTACGTTTCTTATTGACAATAAATCTGCTTACGTTTTATTTGATTCGGGTGCAGATAGAAGCTATATGAGTAGAGATTTTTGTGCTAAATTAAGTTGTCCATTGACGCCGTTGGATAGTAAATTTTTACTCGAATTAGCAAACGGTAAATTAATTTCAGCAGATAATATATGCCGGAATCGAGAAATTAAACTAGGTAGCGAAATATTTAAGATTGATTTGATACCAGTAGAGTTAGGGATTTTTGATGTAATAGTTGGCATGGACTGGCTGAAGAAGGTGAAATCAGAGATCGTATGTTATAAAAATGCAATTCGCATTATACGAGAAGAAGGAGAACCCTTAATGGTGTACGGAGAAAAGGGCAACATGAAGCTACATCTTACTAGTAATTTGAAGGCACAAAAACTAATAAGAAAAGGTTGCTATGCTGTTCTAGCACACGTCGAGAAAGTACAAACTGAAGAAAAGAGCATCAATGATGTTCCCGTCGTAAAAGAATTTCCCGATGTATTTCCGAAAGAACCGGGACTACCTCCACATCGATCTGTTGAATTTCGAATAGATCTTGTACCAGGAGCTGCACCAATAGCTCGTGCTCCTTATAGACTCGCACCCAGCGAGATGAAAGAACTTCAAAGCCAACTGCAAGAACTATTAGAATGTGGTTTCATTCGACCAAGCACATCCCTATGGGGAGCTCTTGTTTTGTTTGTCAATAAGAAGGATGGTACATTTAGGTTGTGTATTGACTACAGAGAGTTGAACAAACTTACCATCAAAAACCGTTCTCCACTACCGAGAATTGACAACTTATTTGATCAACTACAAGGCTCGTCGGTTTATTCAAAGATCGATTTACGTTCTGGATATCATCAAATGCGAGTAAAGGAGGATGATATTCCAAAAACTGCTTTTAGGACGCGTTATGGTCATTACGAGTTTATGGTTATGCCGTTTGGATTGACTAACGCACCAGCTGTGTTCATGGACCTTATGAGCCGAGTGTGTGGGCCATATCTTGACAAGTTTGTCATTGTTTTCATCGATGACATACTTATTTACTCAAAGAATGATCAAGAGCACGAAGAACATTTGAGAAAAGTGCTAGAAGTATTGAGGAAAGAAAAACTGTACGCTAAGTTTTCAAAGTGTGCATTTTGGTTGGAAGAAGTTCAATGCCTCGGTCACATAGTGAACAAAGAAGGTATCCAGGTGGATCCGGCAAAGATCAAAACCGTTGAAAAGTGAGAAACCCCAAAAACTCCGAAGCATATACGTCAATTTTTAGGATTGGCTGGTTACTACAGAAGATTCATCCAAGATTTCTCCAAAATAGCAAAACCCTTGACTGCATTAACGCATAAAGGGAAGAAATTTGAATGGAAGGATGAACAGGAGAAGGCGTTTCAATTATTGAAGAAAAAGCTAACTACGGCACCTATATTGTCATTGCCTGAAGGGAATGATGATTTTGTGATTTATTGTGACGCATCAAAGCAAAGTCTCGGTTGTGTATTAATGCAACGGACGAAGGTGATTGCTTATGCGTCTAGACAATTAAAGATTCACGAGCAAAATTATACGACGCATGATTTGGAATTAGGCGCGGTTGTTTTTGCATTAAAGACTTGGAGGCACTACTTATATGGGGTCAAAAGTATTATATATACCGACCACAAAAGTCTTCAACACATATTTAATCAGAAACAACTGAATATGAGGCAGCGTAGGTGGATTGAATTGTTGAATGATTATGACTTTGAGATTCGTTACCACTCGGGGAAGGCAAATGTGGTAGCCGACGCCTTGAGCAGAAAGGACAGAGAACCCATTCGAGTAAAATCTATGAATATAATGATTCACACTAACCTTACTACTCAGATAAAGGAGGCGCAACAAGGAGTTTTAAAAGAGGGAAATTTAAAGGATGAAATACCCAAAGGATCAGAGAAGCATCTTAATATTCAGGAAGACGGAACCCAGTATAGGGCTGAAAGAATTTGGGTACCAAAATTTAGAGATATGAGAGAAATGGTACTTAGAGAAGCTCATAAAACCAGATACTCAATACATCCTGGAACAGGAAAGATGTACAAGGATCTTAAGAAACATTTTTGGTAGCCAGGTATGAAAGCCGATATTGCTAAATATGTAGGAGAATGTTTGACGTGTTCTAAGGTTAAAGCTGAACATCAGAAACCATCAGGTCTACTACAACAACCTGAAATCCCGGAATGGAAATGGGAAAACATTACCATGGATTTCATTACTAAATTGCCAAGGACTGCAAGTGGTTATGATACTATTTGGGTAATAGTTGATCGTCTCACCAAGTCAGCACACTTCCTGCCAATAAGAGAAGATGACAAGATGGAGAAGTTAGCACGACTGTATTTGAAGGAAGTCGTCTCCAGACATGGAAAACCAATCTCTATTATCTCTGATAGGGATGGCAGATTTATTTCAAGATTCTGGCAGACATTACAGCAAGCATTGGGAACTCGTCTAGACATGAGTACTGCCTATCATCCACAAACTGATGGGCAGAGCGAAAGGACGATACAAACGCTTGAAGACATGCTACGAGCTTGTGTTATTGATTTCGGAAACAGTTGGGATCGACATCTACCGTTAGCAGAATTTTCCTACAACAACAGCTACCATTCAAGCATTGAGATGGCACCGTTTGAAGCACTTTATGGTAGAAAGTGCAGGTCTCCGATTTGTTGGAGTGAAGTGGGGGATAGACAGATTACGGGTCCGGAGATAATACAAGAAACTACCGAGAAAATCATCTAAATTCAACAAAGATTGAAAACCGCCCAGAGTCGACAAAAGAGCTACGCGGACAGTAAAAGAAAAGATATAGAGTTTGAAATTGGAGAAATGGTCATGCTTAAGGTTTCACCTTGGAAAGGCGTTGTTCGATTTGGTAAACGGGGGAAACTAAATCCAAGGTACATTGGACCATTCAAGATTATAGATCGTGTCGGACCAGTAGCTTACCAACTGGAGCTACCTCAACAACTTGCGGTTGTACATAACACTTTCCACGTCTCAAATTTGAAGAAATGTTTTGCTAAAGAAGATCTCACTATTCCGTTGGACGAAATCCAAATCAATGAAAAACTTCAATTCATTGAAGAACCCGTCGAAATAATAGATCGTGAGGTTAAGAGACTTAAACAAAACAAGATACCGATTGTTAAGGTTCGATGGAATGCTCGTAGAGGACCCGAGTTCACCTGGGAACGAGAAGAACAGATGAAGAAGAAATACCCGCATTTATTTCCAGAAGATACGTCAACACCTCCAACTGCTTAAAATTTCGGGACGAAATTTATTTAACGGGTAGGTACTGTAGTGACCCGAATTTTTCCATGTTTATATATATATATATTAAATGAAATTGTTATTTTAATGATTAAGTGTTTCCAACATGTTAAGCAATCAAACTTGTTAAGACTTGATTAATTGAATTAGGTTTCATATAGATAATTGATCACCCAAGTTGACCGGTGATTCACGAACGTTAAAACTTGTAAAAACTATATGATGACATATATATGGATATATATAGTTAACATGATATTATGATAAGTAAACATATCATTAAGTATATTAACATTGAACTACATATGTAAAAACAAGACTACTAACTTAATGATTTTGAAACGAGACATATATGTAATGATTATCGTTGTAACGACATTTAATGTATATATATCATATTAAGAGATATTCATACATCATAATATCATGATAATATAATAATTTAAAATCTCATTTGATATTATAAACATTGGGTTAACAACACTTAACAAGATCGT
This sequence comes from Rutidosis leptorrhynchoides, assembly GCF_046630445.1. NCBI lineage: Eukaryota > Viridiplantae > Streptophyta > Magnoliopsida > Asterales > Asteraceae > Rutidosis > Rutidosis leptorrhynchoides. Next base: position 283,233,799 of record NC_092338.1, on the reverse strand, counting down.
TAACCTAAAGGTCTCAAAACAACACTTACATGTAACGATTAACGATGACTTAACGACTCAGTTAAAATGTACATACATGTAGTGTTTTAATATGTATTCATACACTTTTGAAAGACTTCAATACATTTATCAAAATACTTCTACTTAACAAAAATTCTTACAATTACATCCTCGTTCAGTTTCATCAACAATTCTACTCGTATGCACCCGTATTCATACTCGTACAATACACAGCTTTTAGATGTATATACTATTGGTATATACACTCCGATGATCAGCTCTTAGCAGCCCATGTGAGTCACCTAACACATGTGGGAACCATAATTTGGCAACTAGCATGAAATATCTCATAAAATTACAAAAATATGAGTAATCATTCATGACTTATTTACATGAAAACAAAATTACATATCTTTTATATCTAATCCATATACCAACGATCAAAAACACCTACAAACACTTTCATTGTAAGGTGATCATCCAACCTCAAGAAATCTTTGTTTCTTACAGTAGGTTATCATTCTAATACAAGGTAATAATCATATTCAAACTTTGGTTCAATTTCTATAACTATAACAATCTTATTTCAAGTGATGATCTTACTTGAACTTGTTTTCGTGTCACGATTCTGCTTCAAGAACTTCGAGCCATCCAAGGATCCGTTGAAGCTAGATCCATTTTTCTCTTTTCCAGTAGGTTTATCCAAGGAACTTAAGGTAGTAATGATGTTCATAACATCATTCGATTCATACATAAAAGCTATCATATTCGAAGTGGTAAACTAGTAATCACTAGAACATAGTTTAGTTAATTCTAAAGATAGATCTATTGGGCCTAACAAACCCCATCCAAAGTACCGGATGCTTTAGCACTTCGAAATTTATATCATATCCGACGGGTGTCCCGGAATGATGGGGATATTCTTATATATGCATCTTGTTAATGTCGGTTACCAGGTGTTCACCATATGAATGATTTTTATCTCTATGTATGGGATGTGTATTGAAATATGAAATCTTGTGGTCTATTGTTACGATTTGATATATATAGGTTAAACCTATAACTCACCAACATTTTTGTTGACGTTTAAAGCATGTTTATTCTCAGTTGAATACTAAGAGCTTCCGCTGTCGCATACTTAAATAAGGACAAGATTTGGAGTCCATGCTTGTATGATATTGTGTAAAAACTGCATTCAAGAAACTTATTTCGTTGTAACATATTTGTATTGTAAACCATTATGTAATAGTCGTGTGTAAACATGATATTTTAGATTATCATTATTTGATCATCTACGTAAAGCTTTTTAAACCTTTATTGATGAAATAAAGGTTATGGTTTGTTTTAAAATGAATGCAGTCTTTGAAAAACGTCTCATATAGAGGTCAAAACCTCGCAACGAAATCAATTAATATGGAACGTTTTTAATCAATAAGAACGGGACATTTCACTTCATATGAATGATTTTACAGCAGGAGTAGACCTGCACAGATTGTTTTCTAAATATGAGTATCTTGTGGTCTATTATATTATTGGAAATGATTGTTTATGATAAACTAATGAACTCACCAACCTTTTGGTTGACACTTTAATGCATGTTTATTCGCAGGTATTAAGGAAATCTTCCGCTGTGCATTTTCTCATTTTAGAGATATTACTTGGATTCATTCATGACATATTTCAAAAGACGTTGCATTCGAGTCGTTGAGTTTAACAAGATTATTATTAAGTCAATTATAGATTGGATATATTCTGAAATGGTATGTATGCCTGTCAACTTTCGATGTGATGAAAGTTTGTCTTTTAAAAAAATGAATGCAATGTTTGTAAAATGTATCATATAGAGGTCAGAACCTCGCGATGTAATCAACTATTGTGAATCGTTTATAATCGATATGAACGGGTCCTTTCAGTTGGTATCAGAGCGGTGGTCTTAGTGAACCAGGTCTTGCATTAGTGTGTCTAACTGATAGTTGTTTAGATGCATTAGTGAGTCTGGACTTTGACCGTGTCTGCATGTCAAAAGTTTTGCTTATCATTTTGTGTCAAAAATTACCTTCTTATCATTCTTAGGGAATCATTTGCTTATCATTCTTAGTCTAGACACATCTTACTGCATTGATTGCATGAATAGTGTATAGACAAGGTTCATATCTTAGCGTATCTGCTAATTCATATCTTAGCGTACATGTTACTGTAAACTTTGCCTGACCTATTCCGTAAATTCCTTCGTAAACTACGAAATCTTTTGTTCTATATATATATATAGATATTCTATGTAATTAGAATACCACCCGATAGCCGAAAAATCATTTCATATCGAAAAATCCTTTATTCAATCGTACGAAATGGAATTCGTCATTAGTTCAAGTCCCTCGGATTCCGAAATGGAATCCCACTCAAGCTCCAAAAGCAGTGTGACTGGAATGGATCAACCAATCAGCCATCATCTATTCTGGATGAATTGGGGTTGGGTACGTAGCCTCCTCAATCATTCGAGATAAGAAGAAGGTGATCCCTTCCATCCACCACATTGCCCTCTTAGTGAAGAACCTGAAGCACTAACCGGCGAACCTGTCCGAAACACCATCTTCTCTCTCATTTCGAGAGTATCCCGTCATGATTATATTATATGCACAATTCTAAACCTTATTCATCCGCTCGTTCTGACGGACAATCATCCCGGAATAATAGAAGAAGTCAACGAACTTCGCGCTCGACTAATCAATTTGGAGAATATGGTGCAAAATTTACCAGCTTCAGCACCATCACCAGCACCAACAGAACCACCAACATCAACCCCAGTACCACCATCAACAACCCAAGTTTCAACATCACATACCCCAACATCTCATTCTGTACCTCGAGTATAATCATCATTCTACATGACATTTTACATCATTTATCTTCGTTCGACATAACGATTATGTAATCTCTAATGTTTTAAAGATTATGTGATCTAGCTCTAACGATAAATCAAATGAGATTAATATCATATTAACTCATTAAATCCATGATTATATCTGAAGAAAATATTTATGTATATATGTTTTCATAAAGATTATAATTAAAAATTCTTTCGTACAAACTATTAATGGTGAAAATTTTTTAACGGGTAGGTAATACCCGAGGAATATTTAGATTTCACATTAATAAGTACAATGTACATTCTTCGAATTTGATTTAACAGTCATTCACTATCCTACTTACATCCACAGATATACGTATCCGTTCACCGCAGAATAACTATTTTCATTCAATTTCATATTTGGATTTTGACCTATCAGAATCCAACAAGTGGCATAATGAAGAAAACATTGGACAAAATAAAATTTGTTAGAAACAAACAAATTAACTATGAGAAATTCTGTTAAGAATCCAAGCTAACAAAATCCTACCTAACTGTTCCTAGCTAACTGTTAATTCCGTATTACATTTTGTTTATCGCAATTTATTTATCACAATTTTCATTCTCGCAATGTTATTTATTGTCATTTAATTTCTGTTATTTATTTTACGCACTTTAAATATCGGGACACATATACAATGTTTTGACATATCATATTGACGTCATCTATATATATTATTTGGAATAACCATAGACACTCTATATGCGGTAATGTTCGAGTTAGCTATACAGGGTTGAGGTTGATTCTAAATAATATATATACTTTGAGTTGTGATCGAGTCTGAGACATGTATATAATGGGTCACGACACGTATTAATTAATTCGAATATTATATATTAAACTATATATGAATTGTCGAACTACTAATTGTCGACTACTAACTGTGGACTAATAATATTGGACAATTAAAATGAATTAAAATATTGATTATAACATATGAAACTAAACATTTCTTCAAGTATGCCACTTGATTTCATCTTAAACCTCATTTGTATCTTAATGATTACAACCTTCGTTCAAACCTTTCATGATTCTTGAAAACACCTCAATCGAGAGGATGAACCAACTGCACTTCATCTACGGAAGAAAAGATTGATGCATATAGTTATGTACCTGAAACACTCCGAACCTGCGTAAACGTTTAACCCATAGTTGTGCTAATTCCTTTAGCGTTATCATTACCGAAAATAACTTTGCAACTCCTGTTCGAGATAGCCAGTTTTGTCACAGCTCCAGCAAGTCAACTTCAACATTTTGTTTAAAACAATCTTATTATAATCTTGATATATATGTGTGCTCTTTCATTGTTGACGGGGAACCTTTTATATTCCACCATATTATCAGCAGACGTACCAACAACCTCGTTGCACCTTGGCTTAAATCTCTCCGACAAATCACTATAATTATCTATTGAAGTCTTATCATATCCTCATCCGCATCTTGTAACAAGAATTTCCATACCAATTATCGGAAATTAGCAATCAGTATTTTGAATCTCGCAATGTTTCTACATCAACAGGTATATGTATACATATAACATTTATCTCTTAGAATTATGATCTTCCATTTTGAAATTCTGAACAGCACCCAGTCTGCGAATCAATTCTCAAAGTTTTGAAAAATGCTGATGAAGCAGCAAAAACTGTAAACGATATTAACAGCCGAAAGTTTGATGATAAAGAGTAATGTGTTGGAAAAGCTCAGAAAAAGAGAAAATTTAGTACTGAAAAACGGATAGAGGAAACTATGAAGGAGGCTGTGGACAAATAACAAAGAATAAACCTGCCTTTAAGTAATCCAAATGATTCTGTATCTGCTGAAGTCATTAATGAATACCTTGCTCCTTACTCTAAACCCTTACGGACAATATTCTTCATCATCCTCTAATTTTAGATATTTAAAAATTATAAGATATCATCATATCTTTCATTATAAATAGCTTCGATATTTCTGAAGATATTTTCATAACTATTCTTATCTGAAATCATTTATCTCTTTGCAATATTCAATGTTTCATCAGAAAGGAAACTGTTTTAATTTCTAAATTCTGAAAAATTCGAACTTAAAATAAAAATTTTATTGAAGTAGTGTTGGGAACTGAAGCATGAGTTAGTATAATATAATGACACTTGATCAACGTGATTATATTACTGTAAGTCATACTGAGTTTCTAATGAAACGTGATGATTCACGGATCATAATGTCATCATGTGCCATGTTACACGACTCTTACATTCTATCTAATATATAAACATATCAAGGATATAATTTCTTGATAGTTCTATCTTTTCTCTTGGATTTCGGTAACTTAACCAAACAAGATTGCGTTGTTACAATTTCTCTTTTAGAACATTAGTCATGTTCATTCGAAACTTCATACTTACGAATTCTGGACCATTATTCATTTGACTTAAAGTCGAGAGGAGAAAACAAAAGGATGGAACTTCAAAACATAAAGGAAATGAAGAGGGTGGATTTATAGTGAAATATCCGACAGAGCAATCAAAACAGATGATCGCATTTAAAGCGGATCCTAATTTTCTTAATTACCGAAGAACCAAATCTTATTAAGAAGATTTTCTCCAAATCCCTTGAACTCTAGAAATCAATATTATCTACGTCAAAAGATATGATGAATCTACATTTACTCATTTCACTCTTTTAAGAAATATCTTCACCTGTACTCTTCACAAAATCAAATAGTTTGGTCTATATTACATAATGGTGACAAAACTTTAATTTTCAGCTCGTCTGTGTCATGAAAACATACTTATTGTCAGCCATGACCATCCCAATCAAATTTTGTGACAAACTTTCTTTAACGGGTAGGTACTGTGACGACCCGAAAATTTCCGACCAAATTTAAACTTAATTTCTATATGATTTTGACATGATAAGCAAACTCTGTTTGTTGAGTCTCGAAAATTTTGAACAGTTTTCATATATGCAATTACCTTTTGACTACTCCCGACTATTCACGAACCTTTAATTGTAAATAGAAATGTAAATAAAAATAATTACATATGTAAATAATTATATATAATAAATTAAATATATTAATGAACTATTATGTGATTTAGTTATTACAAAAGATAACTTAAAATAACTAAAACTTGTCTTGAATATAAATGATTTCGAACATAATTTATCAACGTTAACAAAGTATTAAACGTATAATGCTATACTTGTTTTAATGTATATAATAAATACATTCATCTAAGTAATAAAGTTGGATATGTAAAACATAATATATATATATATATATATATATATATATATATATATATATATATATATATATATATATATATATATATATATATAATATATATGTGTGTATATATATATATAAGCATAATTATTATATGCATATTGATAAAATGTATAAATATTAAATATAAGTTATTATATAAGTATTAAATAATACAAAATTTATAATATGTAATATTAATATATTAAATTTAATTACAAGTAAAATATAGTTGTTGTATTATCACTAATAATAATATTACTACTTTCATTATTATTATTAATATCAATATCAATATTAGTATTATTAATTTTGTTATAATTATAATTATTATTATTACTATATTCAATATTATTATTACTAATATTTTGTTATTATTATTGGAAATATTAACAATATTATTATTATTAATATATTAATTTAATTATTAGTATTAAATTAATGATAGAATATAAATACAGTTTTATACGCATAAATTTTATATCACTATCAGATTAAATCCTTTTTCTATTCTTATCTTTTATCCTATTCTACCTGTGAATATATATCAACTCCTTATCCATACAAACAATCAATTGAATCGATATTAGACTTAAAATCATTCAATTGTTTCATCATCACTCTCAATTATCAAATACAATTATTTTAATCTGGCGAATTAAACAGAAATATTAAAGAAAATAGATAAATAGAGACATACGAGCGGTTAAGGGATGTTATGGGTTGCGAGAGGTCACGAGTTCGAGCCCGGCTTAGGGCATTATTTTTTTTTTAAGGGCTTAATTGAAGGTTCGTGAATCCAAGGCCAACCCTGCATTATACAATTCAGTCGAATGAATATTTTTTGCTACAAAATACAGGATAGCGAGTTCATTTGATTCCCTTTTACTCTTTATATTTTTGGGACTGAGAATACATATGCTATTTTTTTATAACTGTTTTATTAAATGCCTTTGAGATATACTTTTGAACTGAGAATACACGAACTGTTTTTATAAATGATTGACGAAATAGACACAAATATTCAAAACTACATTCTATGATAGAATTATTTGGATTCAGAGGTTCGATTTCTATAAAGATTATATTATCGACAATCGGTGTGAAAAATTTTCTTTATTCAATAATAAGTGTGAAAAATCACTTAAAAAAAAAATTAAAAATGACTATATTTTAAACCTTTGGAAAGTATTATGTTTAATATTACAAAACTAATGGAGCATTTTTAATCATATCTCGCACTGGGCATAAAAAAGTTCAGGACAGGCCCTGCCAACTCTATCAACAATGATGGACTTCTATGTCTTCATCTCTCTTCAAGGTATGATCTTTGGCAACAAGTCATTACCATGAATATCTACGGAAATGGAGAACAGCTCTCGAGACTAAATGCCAATGAAATTCCTCTTCTATGGTGTCTATCGTGATCTTTTGAAGTAAATATTGCATATCTTATGGCGTGAAGAATGAAAAATGCTGCTCAAAACTCTCAACTGCTTCTTCCTTATAGTCTTGACCAAAACAAACTATTTGCATATGTTAGACTAAACACCTCCTTCTATTATGCTACTCAAATCTCCTCGTGCCCAATATGCAGAGCATCGACAAGACCATTCTATGAATCACCATTAGACGACCCTCAAAATTTTAACTCTTTCCGCTGGAATAACAAAAAGTGATTCATAAAAACACTCTGAGAATTGGATCATTCTTAACCAAGCTTGAAAACGTCATCAAGGGTGTTCATCATAACACTTAGGTCTATGCCACCATCATGCAAATATCTAGTGAGATACTGTGAATGCATGATTCTACCTTGTACTTCTCTATCTTAATAATAAATAAATGTTTAATATTTGTGTGTTTTATGTTTTGTGGTTGTTAATTTTCACCATGTACGATTCAAGGGGGAGCATTACTCTAAGGGCACACTTAGTTCCAGGGAGAGGTAACCTTTTTGTTTCAACAAAAGGGGGAGAAAGTTATGGGTATAAGTGATGTTAACACTTGCGTATTTATAGATAAATATCCACCATTTCTTATGTATTTGTCATCAACAAAAAGGGGGAGAATGTTGGTTTATGCTTAATGGTAATATTAATCTTAACCAATGGTAATAAGTGTTTTGATGATGACACACACACACACACACAAAAGAATATACAAGCGATAATAGACATCTTGACATAAATATACAAGTTTACTAATCCACACTTACTCTAGCAAACAACCAAACCAAATGAAGCTTAGAGTGAAAACATTAAGAAAACGAAAAGAATACGAAACCTAGGTGATAAACGGTTTGGGTCAACGATCGACCGCAGGTCAGACCGTGGGTGTCCTGTACCTTGGTTTTTGAGAAACCAGGTACACGGTCGACTCCATGGCTGATCGTTGATCGACCACAGTTGTTCTATCCAAATTTATTGTTCAAATAATGTTTGACCACTTCGAGGCATCTATAAATCATGAAACCTTTTTCAACATGCTTATAATAGTTGCCCTTTTTATAGCCAAAAGAGTTTTGGTCACTAGAATGCTAATCTTGGTTAATCACACCTAATGACCTCTTAGTGACATTTTAGCCTTGATTAAGAATAACACATAAGTGATACAAGATAACTTGTGCTCCTAAAATGTATCTAGATATACTTAGGATGGTCATAAAGTCCCAACCAAGGGTTGCTCTTTCCTTATACATGTGTTGGGCATTAATGTATACTTATACATTAATCTTGCAAACTACCATATTACAAGTAATCTTACATAGACTTAGTGTATTCCTATGTTATAACTATCTGTTTGATCTTAGATTAATCACTAGTGAACTCTTGCTATCATCACATAAGTATTACTTGACTATTTGCTATCATTACATGATTATTACTTGACTATGTGCTAAATGCCAACTTGCTTATACTCATTTAATATGTAAGACTGATAATATGATCTTGTCTTGCTATGATATAAGTTAGGATACCAAAAATGTATGCTTAGCCTACCCAAATGCATTAAGTGTAACTAGGTTGATAACAATTGAAGGTTCATAATCAAATGGTCATGTATGCTTAAAGGATTATTAACACACACATTTAAATATCACAAGAAATATGTTTAAGTCTAGGAACATGTCCAAGTATGATTTAGTCTTGTTTAATATGATGTCTTGCTTATAATGAGCTTAATTGAACTTACATGTTTCACTTAGTAAGATATCATAAACACACGTAATTAATCTAAGTGTAAACTCAAAGATAATTTATAATGATTAATTAGGATAATGTTGTTAATGACATGATGACTAGCCAATGACACTTAAGCATGTGTATTGAATGCAAACAAATGACTAGCCAATAAGCATGTGTGTTAAATACAAACAAATGGTTATGACCAGACAGCGTGCGGTTGACTGTAGGCTGAGCCCTGGTAATGACTATTTTTTGTCTCTCACTATAAATAGAAAGACTTGAAGAGATTTAAATGGGGACTCTCTTGCATGCTTCAGCTCCAAATATATCAGAGAATCACAAGACCTTCATTCATATATGTTTATGATTAGCAAAAGAGATATTCTATAATCTCATAGATTGTTGAATTAATGTAAACCTAAATTTCAAATTATTATCTTTGTGAGTTTACTTAGTGTGATATTATCCTTTGAATTGTATTAGGAATATCATAAGTAGAAGAGTGAATCTTGTACTTTGTAATAGAATAAAGACTTAGCTTAGGGATCATCTTACACAAAGGGAACTAGGAGGTTGATTAATTCCATTGGAAATTAGTACTTGTCCAAGGTGAAGGCAAGTTGAGCAAAGTTAGAAGTAATCTTTTGAAGGGATAGAAAGATTAGATGTGTTGTCTACAAGGAATACAAGATTTGTAAATCGGATCTCCACCGGGTTTGGAGAAAAAGCTTAGTGAAGCAAACTCTCAATTAGTGAACCGGGGAGTGGATTAAGGTGGATTAGTTAACATCCACCCGAACCACTATAAATCCTTGTGTTTATGTTCTTTAGTTTACTTTTGATAATGCTAAAAACGAACATATATTTCATAGCATTATTCCTCAAGAAAGACAAGCTTTTAGTTGCAATTGTTCTATTTACAAGTGATATTCGTTTAAATAATAAAAGGTGAAGACAAAAGACAGATTCGACGAATTGAAGACGCAAACGACCAAAAAGCTCAAAAGTACAAAAGACAATAAAAAAAGGTTCCAATTATTGACAAGAAACGTCTCGAAATTACAAGAGTACAAGATTCAAAACGCAAAGTACAAGATATTAAATTGTACGCAAGGACGTTCGAAAATCCGGAAACGGGACCAGAGTCAACTTTTAAATGCTCGACGCAACGGACTAAAAATTACAAGTCAACTATGCACATAAATATAATATAATATTTAAATAATTCTTATAATTATTTATATATTATAATAAATAATAAAAACCGTCGGCAAGAAAGACTCCAAACTGGACTGAGCTGTAATTTCAATCTCCGCGACTCGCGGAGTTTGAAGGCCAAAAATGCCGCGAGTCGCGGAGCCCCAAGTTTTGAAAGTCCCTATAAAAGCAACCGAATTCTGAGCATTTTTCATCATCTATCTTTCTCTTCTCTCATTTCATACGTAAAATTTATATTTATAATTTATATTTTAATTTTAATTTTAATTATAATTCTAATAATAAGGGTATGTTAGCGAATGTTGTAAGGGTGTAAGTCGAAATTCTGTCCGTGTAACGCTACGCTATTTTTAATCATTGTAAGTTATGTTCAACCTTTTTACATTAATGTCTCGTAGCTAAGTTATTATTATGCTTATTTAATCCGAAGTAATCATAATGTTGGACTAATTACTAAAATTGGGTAATTGGGCTTTGTACCATAATTGGGGTTTGGACAAAAGAACGACACTTGTGGAAATTAGACTATGGGCTATTAATGGGTTTTATATTAACTAAACAATACCTTGTTAATTTAATATACAAACTTATAATTCGACGTATTTATATATAACCACATACGCTTGACTGGGTACGGTGGGCGGGATATCTATAAATACCAATAATTATTCATTTTACCGGATACGGAACTGGATTAATAAGTTAATAGACTTGTTGAAACAGGGGTGAATTACATTCAAGGGTAATTGGTGTAACTGTTAACAAAGTAGTAAAACCTTGGTTTACACGCAGTCGATAACCTGGTGTATTCATTAAACAAAGTATTAAAACCTTGTTACAATTCGAATCCCCAATTAGTTGGAATATTTGACTTCGGGAATAAGAATAATTTGACGAAGGCTTTCGCTCTTTATATTTATGACTGATGGACTATTATGGACAAATTCGTATGGACATATTAAATAATCTAGGACAAAGGACAATTAACCCATGGGCATAAAACTAAAATCAACACGTCAAACATCATGATTACGGAAGTTTAAATAAGCATAATTCTTTTATTTCATATTTAATTTCCTTTATTTTATATTTAATTGCACTTCTAATTATCGCATTTTTATTGTTATTTTATTTAATTACACTTTTAATTATCGTATTTTTTAATTATCGCAAGTTTATTTTATCGCACTTTTATTATTCGCAATTTCATTATCGTTATTTATTTTATGCTTTAATTTAAGTCTTGTATTTATTTTTAATATTTTACATTTGGTTTTAACTGCGACTAAAGTTTTTAAAATCGACAAACCGGTCATTAAACGGTAAAAACCCCCCTTTATAATAATAATATTACTTATATATATATATTTGTATTTTTATAAAAGTAAACTAATATAGCGTTAAGCTTTGTTTAAAAAGATTCCCTGTGGAACGAACCGGACTTACTAAAAACTACACTACTGTACGATTAGGTACACTGCCTATAAGTGTTGTAGCAAGGTTTAAGTATATCCATTCTATAAATAAATAAATATCTTGTGTAAAATTGTATCGTATTTAATAGTATTTTCTGTAAAAATATAAGCTATTTTATATACTACTCTGCTAAAACATCAAGTATTTTTGGCGCCGCTGCCGGGGAATCTCTTAAAAGCCGGAAGCGCAACGCTAATATAGAAAAAAAAAATTAATAAATAAAGAAAAATGCGTCAAATTTAAATAAGCTGTCATCTGAATTTCTGAACCCCGCGACTCGCGGGGTTTGCTGCATTGATTATCGCGACTCGCGGAGGGGACCTGACACCAACAGGAAGCCCTAATCCTTCATTTATTACGGAGTATTATTAATTATTATTAATTAATTTGTAATTAGGGTTAAATATTTAATTAATTTAGTATTTAATTTAAGTTTTAATTAATTTATATATTTAGTTAAATTAGTTTTATTAAATTGTAAAATTAATAGTTTAATAAAATAAATAATATAAAAATAATATTTTTATAAAAATTTTAATTTTTACAACTTTTTGTATATTTTTATATTTTATCCCTTTTTAATTGTTTTAGCGTAATATTTGTATTTTTAGCTCATATTTAATTCATAGTTTTTGCCATAGTTATTTCTACTTCTAGATTTTTAGGCTTTGCCGTAGAATTTCTTAAGTGCTTTTTCTTTAGACTAAGATTTAGGTGCTTTAGAATTTTGCGACGCCTTTTTAAGTTTTAGTTTCTTTTTAAGTTATTTTCATTTGGGATTTAGTTTTCCTGTAAGCTTTAATATTTTTAGACGACTTTTACCTATGTATCAATTATCATTCCAATTAGTAATCTCAATTTGCGATTATAATTTTAAGTTAGTTGTAGTAATAAGGTTAGGTTAGTCAAGTACTTTTAAGTTTTATAAGTTTCTTTAATTTTTCCGTCACCTTTTATTTTTCAACCATTTTTCTTTTTCAACCTTTTTCCGACGAACTCTTTTTCTTTCTCATTTCTCGCTATTCTAGTTTTAGGACATAGATTTTTATTCTACTTCTTATCTAAATTTCTTAAAATTACGAAAATTTATTTTAAGTGGTTAAATTAATAGACATCAAAATTTTCTGGTTCGCAGTAATAGTTGGATTTGTACGTGGACCGGGTTATTGGAGCCAAACAGTCCTCAATTATATTGAGACCAAACGAATCCTGCCCCTCTGCTGCATCTTTTGGCTATTCGAAACGTGGGCAAAATCAGAAAAGTCTATTGATTGGATAACTTATTATAATTTTTCTTTCCTTTTAAAAACTAATAGGATATTCAGTGAATGCACCGAGCTAGACATTCACCACCTTTTGTACGTTCACCACCTGTAACTAGATCAAGACATTTAGCAAATATTACTGCCGTTGATTTTTCTTTAGAATAGTCATCCAGTCGACCAAGTACTTCAGTTCAAATTTCCGATAATCCATTTTTTGAACCCGACCTCACAATTGAGAATCCGGAGAATATTCAGGAACGGTTTGTAGATCCTGAACCACTAAACTTTCCTCCGGAACCACCAATCATTCAAACAGAGATTGTTGAGGAACGAACCATTAAATCAGAATCCTCTAGTGATTCCAATTCAACAAATTCAATTATGGAGAATCTGGAACCTTTAAGTATGGAAGACCGAATGAGAGCTAAACGCACTGGCCAAGGTCACGCAATTACTCATCCAGACATTAATGCGCCAGATTATGAAATCAAAGGACAAATTCTACACATGGTGACTAATCAATGCCAATTTAGTGGTGCGTCGAAGGAAGATCCAAATGAACATCTACGTACCTTTAATAGGATCTGCACACTATTTAAAATCCGAGAAGTGGAGGATGAACAGATATATCTCATGTTATTTCCCTGGACTTTAAAGGGAGAAGCCAAAGATTGGTTGGAATCGTTACCTGAAGGGGCGATCGATACATGGGATGTTTTAGTTGACAAATTTCTTAAACAATTCTTTCCTACATCTAAAGCCGTAAGACTTCAAGCAGAAATTGTTACGTTCACAAAGAAACCAAATGAAACTCTATATGAGGCGTGGACAAGATATGGAAAGTTGTTAAGAGGATGTCCGCAACATGGTTTAGACACCTGTCAAATAGTACAAATATTCTACCAAGGATGCAACATCACTACAAGGAAAGACATAGATATAGCAGCTGGTGGTTCTATTATGAAGAAAACCGAAACTGATGCTTACAAAATTATTGATAACACTACTTCCCACTCACATGAGTGGCACCAAGAAAAATATATCGTTAGATCATCTAAAGCAGCTAGAGCCGATTCTAGCCATGACTTAGATTCCATTTCCGCAAAGATAGATGCTGTGGAGAGACGAATGGAAAAGATGACTAAAGATATTCACTCAATACGAATTAGTTGTGAGCAGTGTGGAGGACCACATTTGACAAAAGATTGTCGCAGTATTGAATTAACATTGGAACAAAGAGAGAATATTTCATACATAAACCAAAGGCCTGGAAATAATTATCAGAATAATTATCAACCGCCAAGACCAATTTACAATCAAAACCAGAATTATAACCGAAATATTCCATACAACAACCAACAAGGTCCTAGCAATCAACAAGTATCCAATAATACTTACAATCAGCAAAGACCTAATTTTCAAAACAAGCCACCACAACAAACCGATGATAAAAAGCCAAATTTAGAAGATATGATGACAAAGCTAGTTGAAACTCAAACGCAGTTTTTTACATCTCAGAAACAAACCAATGAACAAAATGCTCAAGCATTTAGAAATCAACAAGCTTCTATTCAAAATCTGGAACAAGAAGTAAGTAACCTAGCAAGGTTAATAGGTGAAAGAAAACCAGGAAGTCTACCTAGTGATACAAATGCCAACCCCCGGAATGAAACAGCTAAAGCCATTACCACAAGAAGTGGTACAACACTTAAAACACCTGAAATACCTGTAACTTCTAATGAAGCTATTCCTACTCCACAAGAACCACAACCTGATCAAGATAAGGAAAAAGAACCGGTAGTTGAAAAGGTTAATGAAGATAATACAATTAAGGCTAAACCTTATGTTAAACCATACCAACCACCACTTCCTTACCCGAGTAAAATGAAGAAAGAGAAACTTGAAGCCGAGCAATCCAAATTCTTGGATATGTTTAAACAGATAAATGTAAATCTTCCTTTCATTGATGTGATTTCGGGAATGCCTAGATATGCTAAATTCTTGAAAGATCTAATTTCAAATAGAAAGAAAATGGAAGAACTCTCGGCTGTTACTATGAATGCTAATTGTTCAGCAGTGCTGTTGAATAAGATACCAGAAAAACTATCTGATCCAGGAAGTTTCACAATTCCATGTTTTCTGGGAAGTCTTAGTTCAATAGAAGCATTGGCAGACTTAGGTGCTAGTATAAATTTAATGCCATATTCACTATACGCTAAACTAGACCTTGGAGAATTGAAACCAACCAGAATAAGCATACAACTAGCCGATAGATCAATAAAATATCCTAGAGGGATAATGGAGAACATGCTAGTTAAAGTTGGTACTTTAGTATTTCCAGTAGATTTTGTTGTTCTGGACATGGAAGAAGATTCTCAAGTTCCTCTCATATTAGGAAGACCATTCTTAAACACGGATAAAGCAATGATAGACGTGTTCGGTAAGAAATTGACCTTAAGTATAGAGGATGAGAGTGTTACCTTTTCAATTGATAGAGTAATGCAACAACCACAATCTGCAGATGATACATGTTATTATATTCAAACTATAGATGCACATGCAGAATTATTAGAAGAATTTTCAGAATTACAAGGAACAAGAGAATGTTCTTTAGGAGAAGGTAATGAACCAATTGATGAAGCTGAAATGTTAGCTACACTTATAGCTAATGGATATGAACCAACAACAGAAGAAATTCAAATGCTAAAAGAAGAAGACAAATATCGATATAAATCATCGATAGAAGAACCTCCGAAATTAGAGTTAAAGCCACTTCCAAACCATTTGGAATACGCTTATTTACATGGTGAATCTAAATTACCTGTAATAATATCGTCTTCTCTTACTGAAAATGAGAAATCACAACTCATTTCTGTGTTGAAAGCTCATAAACCAGCCATTGCATGGAAGATTCATGATATTAAAGGAATAAGTCCTTCGTATTGCACACATAAAATCCTTATGGAAGAAGGTCATAAAACGTATGTGCAACGCCAACGAAGACTAAATCCTAATATGCAAGATGTAGTTAAGAAAGAGATTATTAAACTGCTAGATGCAGGTTTAATTTATCCAATTTCTGATAGTCCATGGGTAAGCCCAGTTCAATGCGTGCCTAAGAAGGGTGGCATGACTGTCATTACAAATGAGAAAAATGAGCTTATTCCTACTAGGACTGTAACAGGATGGCGTGTATGTATTGATTATAGAAAATTAAATGACGCCACCAGAAAAGATCACTTTCCCTTACCTTTCATTGATCAAATGTTGGAAAGATTAGCCGGAAATAGTTACTATTGTTTTCTAGATGGATTTTCCGGATATTTTCAAATTCCAATAGCACCCGAGGACCAAGAGAAAACCACATTCACGTGCCCTTATGGTACTTTTGCTTACAAACGCATGCCATTTGGACTTTGCAACGCCCCTGCAACCTTTCAAAGGTGTATGATGGCGATTTTTCACGACATGATAGAAAAATGCATGGAAGTTTTCATGGATGACTTTTCAGTCTTCGGTGATACATTTGAATCATGTCTAGTTAATCTGGAACGAATGCTTCTTAGATGCAAACAATCAAATCTAGTACTTAATTGGGAGAAATGCCATTTCATGGTTAAAGAAGGCATCGTTCTTGGACATAAAATTTCAAAAGAAGGAATTGAAGCGGATAGAGCTAAAGTAGATATAATTGCTAAACTTTCACATCTCACCAATGTTAGAGGATTTAGGAGTTTTCTAGGGCATGCCGGTTTTTACCGACGTTTCATAAAAGATTTTTCTAAAATTGCCACTCCTATGAATAAACTCCTAGAAAAGGATGCTCCATTCATCTTTTCAGATGAGTGTATTAAATCTTTTAATATTCTTAAAGAAAAACTCACTAATGCACTGATCATGATAACACCAAATTGGAATCTACCATTTGAACTAATGTGCGATGCAAGTGATTTTGCAATGGGAGCCGTTTTAGGACAAAGGATTGAAAAACGATTTCAACCTATATATTATGCTAGTAAGATGTTACAAGGAGCACAAATAAACTATACAACTACTAAAAAAGAACTCCTTGCTATTGTCTTTGCTTTTGAAAAATTTCGATCATATCTCGTTCTAGCAAAAACGGTGGTCTATACCGACCATTCTGCTCTTAGATACCTATTTTCAAAACAAGATGCTAAACCAAGATTAATCCGTTGGATCTTACTCTTACAAGAGTTTGATATTGAAATCCGAGATAAAAGAGGAGCAGAAAATCTCGCCGCTGATCATCTTTCTCGTCTTGAAAATCCCGAATTAGAAGTTCTAAATGAATCGGCCATACAAGACAACTTTCCTGATGAATATCTATTGAAGATAGATTATAAAGAAATCCCATGGTTTGCAGACTATGCAAACTACTTAGTTTGTGGATTCCTTGAAAAAGGATTATCGTACTAAAGACGAAAGAAATTCTTCAGTGATATAAAACACTATTTTTGGGAAGATCCACATCTGTTAAAAGTTGTCCCGATGGAATAATACGCCGATGTGTATTTGGAGATGAAGCTAGTAAAATTTTAAACCATTGTCACACAGGACCAACTGGAGGGCATTATGGGCCTCAACTAACAGCAAGAAAAGCTTATGATGCTGGATTCTATTGGCCTACAATTTACAAAGACGCACACCTTCTTTGCAAATCCTGTGATGCTTGTCAAAGGGCCGGAAAAATAAGTCAACGTGATGAAATGCCACAAAATGTCATCCAAGTATGTGAAGTATTTGACATTTGGGGTATTGACTTTATGGGTCCATTTCCAAAATCTCATAATAATCTATATATACTCGTAGCCATTGATTATGTATCTAAATGGGCGGAAGCACAAGCTCTCCCAACTAACGATGCACGAGTTGTAGTCAACTTTTTAAAACGTCTTTTTGCAAGGTTTGGAACACCGAAAGCTTTAATAAGTGATCGGGGTACTCATTTCTGTAATAATCAACTTGAGAAAGATCTTAAAAGATATGGAGTAACTCATAAAATCTCCACCGCATATCATCCACAAACAAGTGGACAAGTTGAAAATACCAACCGAGCCTTAAAACGTATTCTAGAGAAAACCGTAGGATCAAATCCGAAGGAATGGTCCATTAAATTGGAGGATGCACTCTGGGCTTTTAGAACAGCCTACAAAACTCCAATTGGAACCACACCTTTTAGACTTGTTTATGGAAAAGCATGTCATTTTCCAGTAGAAATTGAACACAAAGCATTTTGGGCTTTGAAAACATGTAATCTTGATTTACATGAAGCTGGACGTCTACGATTAAGTCAACTAAACGAATTAGAAGAATTAAGACATGAAGCATACGAAAATTCGTTAATCTATAAAGAAAGAACGAAGAAATGGCATGATAAAAGAATCAGAAGTTCAAAAGAATTTAAAGAAGGAGACAGAGTTCTTCTTTTCAATTCACGATTCAAGCTATTTCCTGGAAAATTGAAATCAAGATGGTCTGGACCATTCATAGTCAAAAGAGTTTTCCCATACGGAACGATAGAATTAATAAATTCAAATGGGATTGAATTTAAAGTTAATGGTCACAGAGTTAAACATTACATACATGGTCCGATGGAAGTCGACAATGAAGTTAATCACAATTTCGACACCACAGCTAACTAAGTGTGGGGAGAATCAAGTCTTTAAAGGATAATATGTATTTCTGTTAGAGTTAGATTGTCTGTTTTCGTGTAGTTCTCGAAAATGGAACCCGAATGGTCTTTCTCTAGCAGACCCTAAAGAACTAGTCTTCTCCCCCCATTCTGAATTTTTATTTTTTTAGGTTTTTACAAAATGAAGACTGCCTGTGAACTAAACCATGGTCTAATGCTATACGCTTTGATCACTAAACGTAATAATGACATACTACCGAGTGAAATAGTATCAGTAATCAGAGAAAGAATGGACGGAGTTAGAAAAGAATCCAGATGCGAAGATAATAAGTTACAATTTGGTAAAGGAAAATCAAAATCCGCAGCAAAAAGAAGAGCACGACACCTAGAACGATGTCACAAATGCGGAAAATGGTCACATGGAGGTAAATGTTCAAATAATCAAACCTATTCAAATACCGAATTTGTTACTTTATGCAGAGACGGACCGTTCATATGTTTAGAAGAAAAGACACTGAATGCTCGAGGTTACGCCTATGTAGCCATGAAAAACCAATTAAACCGACTATCTTATGAATGGGATAGATCATATAACTAAGAAATCTATTTCACAGGTAAGTCTGTACAGTTTTTATTTTATTTTATTTTTAACCTTTTGATAATAAACGCTAATTTGTTCGCTAAAAAGTATTAAATTGGTATTAAATAAAATTAGGTTTGGCGACCGAAATTATTGATATCATTCAAAAATTTATTACATCACTGCGAAATTTAACGTTTATTCTTAAGGTATAAATATCTTTAATCAATCAACCTAAAATATTTCAAAAATTCGTCATGAGTTAAATTAGGTCTTGGAACCGAAATTACTTTACCGAAAAGAGGGGCGCATATTTTTGATAATATTTGATTGATTAAAGTGGGATAAAAAGCCAAAAAAATTTTTAATTTTATTTTTACCATGTTTTTAAAATTAATATTTAAATCTTAAATTAATATTGTAAACTTTGTAAAAACAATATATTTAAAATTGTAAATATTTGAAAAATTAATATAAGTTTGGTATGAATTTATAATATGAATTTTTAAATTAAGTTTGGTGTGAATTTTTAATTTTGAAAATATGAAATTTTAATTTTATGCATTTCAAATTTTAAGTTTGGTGTGAATTTTTAATATTAATTTTGAATTTTATATTTAAATTGTGTGAATTTAAAAACAAAAAAATTTACTTTATCTCATTAAGTTAAAAATATGATTTTTAAAAATTCGTCGTAAGTTGAAGACTAGGTCTTTAAACCGAAATTGCTTTACCCAAGGAAGGGACGAGAACTTTTATTATCATTATTTTTAATCTTATTGAATTAAAGTATGCCAAAAAACATTAAAAAAACCCAAAAATCTTAGCTTTTAAAACAATCGCTACAAAAAGACAAATTTTAAAATTTTGTCGAGAAACGGATTACGACAGCGATCCGAAACGACCTCGTCCTAAATAACAAGGGAAACAAAATTTTAAAATTAATTACTTAATTGTTTTATAAGTTAAAGATTATATAAAAAAAAAAAATTAGCAAACTCCGCGACTCGCGGAGTTTGAAGGGGAAATCTCCGCGAGTCGCGGGAGGACCGAAAATCAGAAAAAAATAAAAAGAGCTGAACGATCAGTCTCAGTCCACACAACCCAAAACTCAAAAACACAGCGAAATAACACTCGAAAAAACCCCCAAAAACACCCCCAAAATCACAATTTTTAACCGTTAATCATCAAATCTTTTACTAAAATCATGTTGAGAAGGATGCTATCTAGGAATTACTCAATAAAAACGGTAAATTTCTACAACTAAACACCATTTAATCCGAAATTAGTGTTCTTGAGCAATTTTTTCCCCAATTTGATTTTGATGCTTTTTAGTGTAATTAGGCTTAAATTGTTTATGTATTATGCTTGTATAACCTAGATTGATGCTATTTAACATGATTAGAAGCCTTAAACTTCAAATTTTGAGTAATCTAGGGTTTGTGTTCTTGAGCAAATTTGGGGCTTTTTGATATAAACAGGTTATGGCCGATTTTTGTCATGAATTGTTGCTAAATTAAGTAGTGTAACATGTTTAGGTAGTTAAATGATCCAAACTTTGAGCCTAAACATGATTTTGAGAATTAAAGTAGACTTTTTCAAGTCTAAAAATTCATGAACTTGATTTTTGAGAGATAATGCCATTTGAAACTTGTTTAATTGCTAGTAATGATTATTTTGACATGTTATTTGAGTTGAATGCTTATGAACTTGGCAAACATTTTCGTATATGCTTATTTGAAAAAGTGTAGATTTGATAAAAATGTGAAAATAAGCTTAAGTTTGATATAAATTGATCATGTCATTGTAATTATTTTGATTGATGATTTTGCTGACACTAATGCATATTTGGATGCACAAAAATTGTGTTTGATGTGTTTTGCAGACTGAAAGGGGTGAATCTTCATCCCAAGCTCGCAATGCTCCTGCTGAGAATGCGGAACAACAGGAGGTGGATAACTACTACAAGCAGGATATACCTCATCCGGTCATGACATTTTCTGATATGCACTTGGAAGAGTTGCACCCGAACCTGAGATTTGACAGACTTTGGATAGATTATCCAAAATACCAAAGGGGTTTGCATACTCTTCATTCTAAGGTTGTTGAGGTACCGAGGGTCATAGAATGGGGACCCTTAGAAGCTGTAGAATTGGCCGGGCCAATTAGGGAATTACTTGTACAGAGGTATGATAATTCTACTTTTAATGACTGGGTACGTTTATTCACCATGCGTAGACCTGTATATAAAGTATGGTGTGAAGAATTGTTGTGTAGTATAGAGTTGAATGATCGGGTAACTAGTTTAACTGATCGATCTTTTATTAGATTTTTGTTAGGCGGTTCGATGCGCCACATGTCTTTACTGGACATGGCTCAGGCTTTACGTATATATACGCCTGAGGAGTTAGCATCTGCCGATTGTAGAGGGTTGATACTAAACGGTAGAAAGATAGATGAAAATTTTGATACACACGGTGTGTGGAGTCAAATGACAAGCCATCACCGTTTCAAAGGGGGAAATTACTCTTATTTGGATATAGATAGAGCCGAATTAAGAGTGATTCATAGGTTTTTAGCTAATTCGATTACACAAAGAGGTAAGAACAAGGAAAAGGTAAATGAACAGGATTTGTTTTACCATATGTGTATTCGAGACCCACAAAGTGCTGTAAGTATACCTTATTGTGTAGGTTATTATTTATCAGCTATGGTTAGGGGGATGCGACCGCATAGCATAATAGGAGGTGGTATTTTTATTACTTTGATTGGTGAATATCTCGGTGTGGATATAAGTCGGGGGGGATTATTAGTAGAAGAACCAGAACCCCGCGATACTATAGGTTTAAATGTATACCATGGTGCGAAAGTTTTGAAGAGGCGAAATAACGCCGCAGTACAATACCATAGTAGACATCCACAGGTTGAGAGAAACCAATAGCAAGGTAATGTAGGGGGGGGGAAATGAGATGCAAGACATTCAAAGGTTTATAGCTTCACAGGAGTACGAAAATGCTAGACAGAGAGCATTTGAAGATTGTCAAGTTCATCAGAACCAAATCATAGCTCATTGCCAACATATAGGTAGAAACTATATTCCTACACCGAAACCCATCTTCCTTCCCTGGTCTATAGAGATGCAACCACCGTATCCTACGTATAACCCTACCGAAGCATTCTATAGCACCTATGGTTATGCCTGGAACCCCTATTGGTACCAGTATCATCCCTAGTCTACTTAGTTTTATTTATTTTGTAATTTGTAATGATTGATACGTTTAATACGTTTGTTAATATTGTAATAGTTTTTATAATTGTCTAACTTTTATTCTTAGATTTTAATAATTTTTGAATGTGGGGTAATATACCAAACTTCAAAAATATGTATATATGTTTGCAGTTTATCTTATGTACACAACAGGGTAAAACAATGCATTTTCAAAGACTGGCATTAAGTTCAGCAAAAGCAACTAATTTTGACGACAAGATGCAAAATATATGTGAAATAACAACAAGACGGAATGAACAAATGATGTGCACCATTTATCATTCAGCAAACAAACGCCAATATATTTGGAAACTTTGGTAAAAATTTAATCATTTTCACACAAATCACCCTCAATAATTTAAATTATTACTGATTTCTTGCAAATGAGGTCATTGCAAGATCTTAAGTGTGAGAAGGGGTTAAATTCTTTCGGATTTTAAAATTTTTTACTTTATACATGATGTGCAGCGGGGTGTATATAAAATAGTTTATATTTTACTAGGAAAAACTATTAAATACGATACAATTTTACACAAGATATTTATTTATTTATAGAATGGATATACTTAAACCTTGCTACAACACTTATAGGCAGTGTACCTAATCGTACAGTAGTGTAGTTTTTAGTAAGTCCGGTTCGTTCCACAGGGAAATCTTTAAACAAAGCTCAACGCTATATTAGTTTACTTTTATAAAAATACAAACATATATATAAGTAATATTATTATTATAAAGGGGGGTTTTTACCGTTTAATGACCGGTTTGTCGATTTTAAAACTTTAGTCGCAGTTAAAACCTAATGTAAAATATAAAATAAATACAAGACTTAAATTAAAGCGTAAAGTAAATAACGATAATGAAATTGCGAATAATAAAAATGCGATATAATAAAATTGCGATAATTAAAAAGTACGATAATTAAAAGTGCGATTAAATAACAATAAATAAAAGTGCGATAATTAGAAGTGCAATTAAATATAAAATAAAGGAAATTAAATATGAAATAAAAGAATTATGCTTATTTAAACTTCCGTAATCATGATGTTTGACGTGTTGATTTTAGTTTTATGCCCATGGGTTAATTGTCCTTTGTCCTGGATTATTCAATATGTCCGTCTGGTTTTTGTCCATAACAGTCCATCAGTCATAAATATAAAGTGCGAGTGTCCTCATCAAATTATTCTTATACCCGAAGTTAAATATTCCAACTAATTGGGGATTCGAATTGTAACAAGGTTTTAATACTTTGTTTAATGAATACACCAGGTTATCGACTGCGTGTAAACCAAGGTTTTACTACTTTGTTAACAATTACACCAATTACCCTTGAATGTAATTTCACCCCTGTTTTAATTATTCTAGTGGCTATTAATCCATTCCCGTGTCCGGTTAAATGAACGATTATTCGTACATATAAATACCCCGCCCATCGTGTCCGATCGAGTTTATATGGTAATTTATAGGGACGCCCAATTGTAAATCTTTATATTAACATTAACAAACTTTCATTTAGTTAAACAAATATAAAGCCCATTAATAGCCCATAGTCTAATTTCCACAAGTGTCGTTCTTTTGTCCAAACCCCAATTATGGTACAAAGCCCAATTACCCAATTTTAGTAATTAGCCCAACATCATGATTACTTCGTTTTAAATAAGCATAATAATAACTTAGCTACGAGACATTAATATAAAAAGGTTGAACATAACTTACAATGATTAAAAATAGCGTAGCGTTACACGGACAGAATTTCGACTTACACCCTTACAACATTCGCTAACATACCCTTATTATTAGGATTAAAATTAAAATTAAAATTAAAATATAAATTATATATATATATATATATCGTATATATTGAGAGAGATAGAGAAATAAGATTATGAAATTTGATCAGAATTCGGTTTGCTTTATAGCCAGACTTGATTTTTGGGGCTCCGCGACTCGCGGCAAAATGCCCTTAAAACTCCGCGAGTCGCGGAGATGTATTTACAGCTCACACCCTTGGAGTTTCTTGCTGCCGACGGTTTTTAATATATATATATAATATATATATAATTAATATAATTAATTATATATTATATTATATTTATATACATAGTTAACTTGTAATTTTTAGTCCGTTGCGTCGAGCGTTAAGAGTTGACTCTGGTCCCGGTTCCGGATTTTCGAACGTCCTCGCGTACAATTTAATATGTTGTACTTTGCGTTTTGAATCTTGTACTCTTGTGATTTCGAGACGTTTCTTATCAATAATTGGAACCTTTTTGATTGTCTTTTGTACTTTTGAGCTTTTTGGTTGTTTGCGTCTTCAAATCGTCGAATCTGTCTTCTGTCTTCACCTTTTATTATTTAAACGAATATCTCTTGTAAATAGAACAATTGCAACTAAAAGCTTGTCTTTCTTGAGGAATAATGCTATGAAATATATGTTCGTTTTTAGCATTATCAAATATTCCCACACTTGAGCGTTGCTTGTCCTCAAGCAATATCGTCTTGAAATACTAGAATCACTTCTTTATTCTTCACACTTTGTACATCAGTGATTTCTATACGGCGGTATAAACAATGGTAGTAACGATATGGTTTACAGTCCCACATGACTATAAAAATTTAGATCCATTAAGGAAATTGGATCTTTATGAAAACATTTGATCTTTTGAAATCTAGTTTTTACCCTAGATAAGTTTTCCGGGATAACCCTTTACCGGTGTTTGCAAAATATTTTTGTGGGTTTGGTGGGTTTCAGATTTGAAAATTTTAGCTCAAAACTTGCGGTTTTGTGTCACCCACTTGCTAACCTTGTATTAGGAAAGCAACACGTCCAGTTTACTTGTTCCGTATATTACCTTTCGGCAAACTACCGTCCGGTTGTAAAGGAAAGCGTTGAACAAGCAACTGTTAAGGCAATGTCCCGTGACATGCTTTTGATTATGGTCTATAACGTGTCAGACGCAATTACTATCCTTGGTAGGAGCAATAGTAAAGCTCACCCTTATAATTTGTCGGTTTGGCACAAAGTCCTGTCTTTGACCATGCTATGCAACCACCGTTCTTACGGTTGACACCCGATTTAGTTCAGGTGACCTAATGAATTCCAGGTGAATTCCTAGGATTTTACGTTCAATGGTAATGAACGTATTGAAAATGGGTTTTCAGAAAACAAATCGGTTTGTATTTTTGATCAAAATATTTTATCGTTTAAGCTCGAGTTTAGATATCATCGAATTCCATGAGTTTGAATTCTCAATCTTTAAGGTCAATCTCTAGGATTGAGTAATATCAGTCTTAAAAGCTGATTTTTAATCTTTAAGGAGATTATCCTTTCTGGGGATCTGATTCATTAGTCTTATCCAGCTAATTTGCATGGTGCCCCCCCCATTGTACGAGATAAATCCTTCTCATGGTTAGGATAAATCTGACCACTTGGCGACCCTGTTTAATGCTGAGGTCCGTGGATTTCCTGCTGATTTTAGTGATGACTTTTTTAGATTTTTCGTCAACCTACAGCTGGTCTGGACGACAACTTCATGACCTAAATCAAGAAGCGCGTGTCTTTTTCGAAAGACTTTACTTCCTTTTAATGATGGAATTGATTCATCGTGTAGATCCATCTCTTCTTTTCTTTCATCGGGTAAAACAGTTTAGTTTAGTCCAAAGCAAAAGTATTTTCAGTTATTTGTTACAGATATATGTGACATATGTTTAAAATAACTTGGTAAATTTTCCCACACTTGGCTTTTATTTTCCTTTTTATCGTCCTCTATTCCATTTTAAATGAATTTTAACATTTTAGTTTGTTTCTCAATTTATGTCCTTTCCGAGGTAACAATAATTTCGGTGTTAAAACCTAGTTTTATCGTTCATAAATATGTATAAACATGATTTGAATTCATTTAATTGAAAAATTTTGCTAGAATTGGGTAGTCAGTATATAAGACTAGGGCTGTTCTTTTTTATCAGAGAGCACTAGATTCTAATACAACTACTGCTTTACTAGTATTTTTAATGGTAACCAAGTGTATAAAGTAAAAATTTTTAAAATCCGAAAGAATTTAACCCCTTCCCACACTTAAGATCTTGCAATGCCCTCATTTGCAAGAAATCAGTAACAATTTAAATTATTGAGGGTGATTTGTGTGAAAATGATTAAATTTTTACCAAAGTTTCCAAATATATTGGCGTTTGTTTGCCGAATGATAAATGGTGCACATCATTTGTTCATTCCGTCTTGTTGTTATTTCACATTTATTTTGCCTCTTGTCGTCAAAATTAGTTGCTTTTGCTGAACTTAATGCCAGTCTTTGAAAATGCGTTGTTTTACCCTGTTGTGTACATAAGATAAACTGCAAACATATATACATATTTTTGAAGTTTGGTATATTACCCCACATTCAAAAATTATTAAAATCTAAGAATAAAAGTTAGAAATTATAAAAATGATTACAATATTAACAAAAATATTAAATGTATCAATAATTACAAATTACAAAATAAAAAAAAAATAATAATAAGTAAACTAAGGATGATATTGGTACCAATAGGGGTTCCAGGCATAACCATAAGTGCTATAGAATGCTTCGGCAGGGTCATACGTAGGATATGGTGGCTGCATCTCTATCGACCAAGGAGGGAAGACGGGTTTCGGTGTAGGAATATAGTTTCTACCTATATGTTGGCAATGCGCTATGATCTGGTTCTGATGAACTTGCCAATCTTCAAATGCTCTCTGTCTAGCATTTTCGTATTCCTGAGAAGCTATAAACCTATGCATTTCTTGCATCTCATTCCCCCCTCCTACATTACCTTGTTCCTGGTTTCTCTCCACCTGTGGATGTCTACCATGGTATCGTACTGCGGCGTTATTTCGCCGCTTCAAAACTTTCGCACCATGGTATACATTTAAACCTATAGTGTCGCGGGGTTCCGACTCTTCTAGTAATAATCCCCCCCGACTTATATCCACACCGAGATATTCACCAATCAAAGTAATAAAAATACCACCTCCTATTATGCTATGTGGACGCATCCCCCGAACCATAGCTGATAAATAATAACCCACACAATATGGTATACTTACAGCGCTGTGTGGGTCTCGAATACACATATGGTAAAACAAATCTTGTTCATTTACTTTTTCTTTGTTTTTACCCCTTTGTGTAATCGAATTAGCTAAAAACCTATGTATTACTCTTAATTCGGCTCTATCTATATCCAAATAAGAGTAGTTTCCCCCTTTGAAACGGTGATGGCTTGTCATTTGACTCCACACACCGTGTGTATCAAAATTCTCATCTATCTTTCTACCGTTTAGTATCAATCCTCTACAATCGGCAGATGCTAACTCCTCAGGCGTATATATACGTAAAGCCTGAGCCATGTCCAGTAAAGACATGTGGCGCATCGAACCGCCTAACAAAAATCTAATAAAAGAACGATCGGTTAAACTAGCTACCCGATCATTCAACTCTATACTACATAACAGCTCTTCACACCATACTTTATATACAGGTCTGCGTATGGTGAATAAACATATCCAGTCATTAAAAGAAGAATTACCATACCTCTGTACAAGTAATTCCCTAATTGGCCCGGCCAATTCTACAGCTTCTAAGGGTCCCCATTCTATGACCCTCGGTACCTCAACAACCTTGGAATGAAGAGTATGCAAACCCCGTTGATATTTTGGATAATCTATCCAAAGTCTGTCAAATCTCAGGTTCGGGTGCAACTGTTCCAAGTGCATATCTGAAAAGGTCATGACTGGATGAGGTACATCCTGCTTGTAGTAGTTATCTACCTCCTGTTGTTCCAAGTTCTCAGCAGGAGCATGGCGGGCTTGGGATGAAGATTCACCCCTTTCATTCTGCAAAACACATCAAACACAAATTTTGTGCATCCAAATATGCATTAGTGTCAGCAAAATCATCAATCAAAATAATTACAATGACATTATCAATTTATATCAAACTTAAGCTTATTTTCACATTTTTATCAAATCTACACTTTTTCAAATAAGCATATACGAAAATTTTCGCCAAGTTCATAATCATTCAACTCAAATAACATGTCAAAATAATCATTACTAGCAAATAAACAAGTCTCAAATGGCATTATCTTTCAAAAATCAAGTTCATGAATTTTGGACTTGACAAAGTCCACTTTAATTCTCAAAATCATGTTTAGGCTCAAAGTTTGGATCATTTAACTACCTAGACATGTTACACTACTCAATTTAGCAACAATTCATGACAAAAATCGGCCATAACCTGTTTATATCAAAAAGCCCCAAATTGCTCAAGAACACAAACCCTAGATTATTCAAAATTTGAAGTTTAAGGCTTCTAATCATGTTAAACAGCATCAATCTAGGTTATACAAGCATAATACATAAACAATTCAAGTCTAATTACACTAAAAAGCATCAAAATCAAATTGGGAAAAAATAGCTCAAGAACACAAAATTTCGAATTAAATGGTGTTTAGGTGTAGAAATTTACCGTTTTTCTTGAGTAATTCTTAGATATCATCCTTCTCAACATGATTTTAGCAAAAAATTTGGTGATTAACGGTTAAAAATTGAGATTTTTGGGGGTGATTTTCGGGTTTTTTCGGGGTTTTTTCGAGCTGTATTTTTGCAGTTTTTGTGTGTGGGAGCTGATCAGTTCGTGCAGCTCTCTATATTTTTTTTCTGTAATTTGGTCCCTCCGCGAGTCGCGGAGATTTAGGCTCCAAACTCCGCGAGTCGCGGAGTTTGGTATTTTTTTTTTTTTTTTTTTTATAATCATTAACTTTTGAAAACAATTAAGAAATTAATTTTAAAATTTTGTTTCCCTTGTTATTTAGGACGAGGTCGTTTCGGATCGATGTCCTAGTCCGTCCTTCGACAAAATTTTAAAATTTGTCTTTTTGTAGCGATTGTTTTAAAAGCTAAGATTTTTGGGTTTTTTTTTCAATGTTTTTGGCATACTTTAAATCAATAAGATTAAAAATATTGATAATAAAAGTTCTCGTCCCTCCCTCGGGTAAAGCAATTTCGGTTCAAAGACCTAGTCTTCAACTTACGACGAATTTTTAAAAATCATATTTTTAACTTAATGAGATAAAGTAAATTTTTTTTTTGTTTTTAAATTCACACAACTTAAATATAAAATTCAAAATTAAAAATTAAAAATTAAAAATTCACACCAAACTTAAAATTTGAAATGCATAAAATTTAAATTTCATATTTTAAAAATTAAAAATTCACACCAAACTTAATTTAAAAATTCATAAATTCATATCAAACTTATATTAATTTTTCAAATATTTACAATTTTAAATATATTGTTTTTACAAAGTTTACAATATTAATTTAAGATTTAAATATTAATTTTAAAAACATGGTAAAAATAAAATTAAAAATCTTTTTGTCTTTTTATCCCACTTTAATCAATCAAATATTATCAAAAATATTCGCCCCTCTTTTCGGTAAAGTAATTTCGGTTCCAAGACCTAATTTAACTCATGACGAATTTTTGAAATATTTTGGGTTGATTGATTAAAGATATTTATACCTTAAGAATAAACGTTAAATTTCGCAGTGATGTAATAAATTTTTGAAGGATATCAATAATTTCGGTCGCCAAACCTAATTTTATTTAATACCAATTTAATACTTTTTAGCGAACAAATTAGCGTTTATTATCAAAAGGTTAAAAATAAAAATAAAAATAAAAACTGTACAGACATACCTGTGAAATAGATTTCTTAGTTATATGATCTATTATATTCATAAGATAGTCGGTTTAATTGGTTTTCCATGGCTGCATAGGCGTAACCTCGAGCATTCATTGTCTTTTCTTCTAAACATATGAACGGTCCGTCTCTGCATAAAGTAACAAATTCGGTATTTGAATAGGTTTGATTATTTGAACATTTACCTCCATGTGACCATTTTCCGCATTTGTGACATCTTTCTAGGTGTCGTGCTCTTCTTTTCGCTGCGGATTTTGATTTTCCTTTACCAAATTGTAACTTATTATCTTCGCATCTGGATCCTTTTCTAACTCCGTCCATTCTTTCTCTGATTACTGATACTAATTCGCTCGGTAATATATCATTATTTCTTTTAGTGATCAAAGCGTGTAGCATTAGACCATGGTTTAGTTCACAGGCAGTCTTCATTTCGTAAAAACCTAAAAAAATAAAAATTCAGAATGGGGGGAGAAGACTAGTTCTTTAGGGTCTGCTAGGGAAAGACCATACGTGTTCCATTTTCGAGAACTACACGAAAACAGACAATCTAACTCTAACAGAAATATATATTATCCTTTAAAGACTTGATTCTCCCCACACTTAGTTAGCTGTGGTATTGAAATTGTGATTAACTTCGTTGTCGACTTCCATCGGACCATGTATGTAATGTTTAACTCTGTGACCATTAACTTTAAATTCAATCCCATTTGAATTTATCAATTCTATCGTTCCGTATGGGAAAACTCTTTTGACTATGAATGGTCCAGACCATCTTGATTTCAATTTTCCAGGAAATAGCTTGAATCGTGAATTGAAAAGAAGAACTCTGTCTCCTTCTTTAAATTCTTTTGAACTTCTGATTCTTTTATCATGCCATTTCTTCGTTCTTTCTTTATAGATTAACGAATTTTCGTATGCTTCATGTCTTAATTCTTCTAATTCGTTTAGTTGACTTAATCGTAGACGTCCGGCTTCATGTAAATCAAGATTACATGTTTTCAAAGCCCAAAATGCTTTGTGTTCAATTTCTACTGGAAGATGACATGCTTTTCCATAAACAAGTCTAAAAGGTGTGGTTCCAATTGGAGTTTTGTAGGCTGTTCTAAAAGCCCAGAGTGCATCCTCCAATTTAATGGACCATTCCTTCGGATTTGATCCTACGGTTTTCTCTAGAATACGTTTTAAAGCTCGGTTGGTATTTTCAACTTGTCCACTTGTTTGTGGATGATATGCGGTGGAGATTTTATGAGTTACTCCATATCTTTTAAGAACTTTCTCAAGTTGATTATTACAGAAATGAGTACCCCGATCACTTATTAAAGCTTTCGGTGTTCCAAACCTTGCAAAAAGACGTTTTAAAAAGTTGACTACAACTCGTGCATCGTTAGTTGGGAGAGCTTGTGCTTCCGCCCATTTAGATACATAATCAATGGCTACGAGTATATATAGATTATTATGAGATTTTGGAAATGGACCCATAAAGTCAATACCCCAAATGTCAAATACTTCACATACTTGGATGACATTTTGTGGCATTTCATCACGTTGACTTATTTTTCCGGCCCTTTGACATGCATCACAGGATTTGCAAAGAAGGTGTGCGTCTTTGTAAATTGTAGGCCAATAGAATCCAGCTTCATAAACTTTTCTTGCTGTTAGTTGAGGCCCATAATGCCCTCCTGTTGGTCCTGTGTGACAATGGTTTAAAATTTTACTAGCTTCATCTCCAAATACACATCGGCGTATTATTCCATCGGGACAACTTTTAAACAGATGTGGATCTTCCCAGAAATAGTGTTTTATATCACTGAAGAATTTCTTTCGTCTTTGGTACGATAATCCTTTTTCAAGGAATCCACAAACTAAGTAGTTTGCATAGTCTGCAAACCATGGGATTTCTTTATAATCTATCTTCAATAGATATTCATCAGGAAAGTTGTCTTGTATGGCCGATTCATTCAGAACTTCTAATTCGGGATTTTCAAGACGAGAAAGATGATCAGCGGCGAGATTTTCTGCTCCTCTTTTATCTCGGATTTCAATATCAAACTCTTGTAAGAGTAAGATCCAACGGATTAATCTTGGTTTAGCATCTTGTTTTGAAAATAGGTATCTAAGAGCAGAATGGTTGGTATAGACCACCGTTTTTGCTAGAACGAGATATGATCGAAATTTGTCAAAAGCAAAGACAATAGCAAGGAGTTCTTTTTCAGTAGTTGTATAGTTCGTTTGTGCTCCTTGTAACGTCTTACTAGCATAATATATAGGTTGAAATCGTTTTTCAATCCTTTGTCCTAAAACGGCTCCCATTGCAAAATCACTTGCATCGCACATTAGTTCAAATGGTAGATTCCAATTTGGTGTTATCATGATCGGTGCATTAGTGAGTTTTTCTTTAAGAATATTAAAAGATTTGATACATTCATCTGAAAAGATGAATGGCGCATCCTTTTCTAGGAGTTTATTCATAGGAGTGGCAATTTTAGAAAAATCTTTTATGAAACGTCGGTAAAAACCGGCATGCCCTAGAAAACTCCTAACTCCTCTAACATTGGTGGGATGTGGAAGTTTAGCAATTACATCTACTTTAGCTCTATCCACTTCAATTCCTTCTTTTGAAATTTTATGTCCAAGAACGATGCCTTCTTTAACCATGAAATGGCATTTCTCCCAATTAAGTACTAGATTTGATTTTTCGCATCTAATTAGCATTCGTTCCAGGTTAACTAGACATGATTTAAATGTATCACCGAAGACTGAAAAGTCATCCATGAATACTTCCATGCATTCTTCTATCATGTCGTGAAAAATTGCCATCATACACCTTTGAAAGGTTGCAGGGGCGTTACAAAGTCCAAATGGCATGCGTTTGTAAGCAAAAGTACCATAAGGGCACGTGAATGTGGTTTTCTCTTGATCTTCGGTTGCTATTGGAATTTGAAAATATCCGGAAAATCCATCTAGAAAACAATAGTAACTATTTCCGGCTAATCTTTCCAACATTTGATCTATGAAAGGTAAGGGAAAGTGATCTTTTCTGGTGGCGTCATTTAATTTTCTATAATCAATACATACACGCCATCCTGTTACAGTCCTAGTAGGAATAAGCTCATTTTTCTCATTTGTGATGACAGTCATGCCACCCTTCTTAGGCACGCATTGAACTGGGCTTACCCATGGACTATCAGAGATTGGATATATCAAACCTGCATCTAGCAGTTTAATAATCTCTTTCTTAACTACATCTTGCATATTAGGATTTAATCTTCGTTGGCGTTGCACATACGTTTTATGACCTTCTTCCATAAGGATTTTATGTGTGCAATACGAAGGACTTATTCCTTTAATATCATGAATCTTCCATGCAATGGCTGGTTTATGAGCTTTCAACACAGAAATGAGTTGTGATTTATCATTTTCAGTAAGAGAAGACGATATTATTACAGGTAATTCAGATTCACCATGTAAATAAGCGTATTCCAAATGGTTTGGAAGTGGCTTTAACTCTAATTTCGGAGGTTCTTCTATCGATGATTTATATCGATATCTGTCTTCTTCTTTTAGCATTTGAATTTCTTCTGTTGTTGGTTCATATCCATTAGCTATAAGTGTAGCTAACATTTCAGCTTCATCAATTGGTTCATTACCTTCTCCTAAAGAACATTCTCCTGTTCCTTGTAATTCTGGAAATTCTTCTAATAATTCTGCATGTGCATCTATAGTTTGAATATAATAACATGTATCATCTGCAGATTGTGGCTGTTGCATTGCTCTATCAACTGAAAAGGTAACACTCTCATCCTCTATACTTAGGGTCAATTTCTTACCGAACACGTCTATCATTGCTTTAGCCGTGTTTAAGAATGGTCTTCCTAATATGAGAGGAACTTGAGAATCTTCTTCCATGTCTAAAACAACAAAATCTACTGGAAATACTAAAGTACCAACTTTAACTAGCATGTTCTCCATTATCCCTCTAGGATATTTTATTGATCTATCGGCTAGTTGTATGCTTATTCTGGTTGGTTTCAATTCTCCAAGGTCTAGTTTAGCGTATAGTGAATACGGCATTAGATTTATACTAGCACCTAAGTCTGCCAATGCTTCTATTGAACTAAGACTACCCAGAAAACATGGAATTGTGAAACTTCCTGGATCAGATAGTTTTTCTGGTATCTTATTCAACAGCACTGCTGAACAATTAGCATTCATAGTAACAGCCGAAAGTTCTTCCATTTTCTTTCTATTTGAGATTAGATCTTTCAAGAATTTAGCATATCTTGGCATTCCTGAAATCACATCAATGAAAGGAAGATTTACATTTATCTGTTTAAACATATCCAAGAATTTGGATTGCTCGGCTTCAAGTTTTTCTTTCTTCATTTTACTTGGGTAAGGAAGTGATGGTTGGTATGGTTTAACATAAGGTTTATCCTTAACTGTGTTATCTTCATTAACCTTTTCAACTACCGGTTCTTTTTCCTTATCTTGATCAGGTTGTGGTTCTTGTGGAGTAGGAATGGTTTCATCAGAAGTTACAGGTATTTCAGGTGGTTTAAGTGTTGTACCACTTCTTGTGGTAATAGCTTTAGCTGTTTCATTCCGGGGGTTAGCATTTGTATCGCTTGGTAAACTTCCCGGTTTTCTTTCACCTATTAACCTTGCTAGGTTACTTACTTCTTGTTCCAGATTTTGAATAGAAGCTTGTTGATTTCTAAATGCTTGAGCATTTTGTTCATTGGTTTGTTTTTGAGATGTGAAAAACTGCGTTTGAGTTTCAACTAGCTTCGTCATCATATCTTCTAAATTCGGCTTTTTATCATCGGTTTGTTGTGGTGGTTTGTTTTGAAAATTCGGTCTTTGCTGATTGTAAGTATTATTGGATACTTGTTGATTGCTAGGACCTTGTTGGTTGTTGTATGGAATATTTCGGTTATAATTCTGGTTTTGATTGTAAATCGGTCTTGGCGGTTGATAATTATTCTGATAATTATTTCCAGGCCTTTGGTTTATGTATGAAATATTCTCTCTTTGTTCCATTGTTAATTCAATACTGAGACAATCTTTTGTCAAATGTGGTCCTCCACACTGCTCACAACTAATTCGTATAGCATGAATATCTTTAGTCATCTTTTCCATTCGTCTCTCGAAAGCATCTATCTTTGCGGAAATGGAATCTAAGTCATGGCTAGAATCGGCTCTAGCTGCTTTAGATGATCTAATGATATCTTTTTCTTGGTGCCACTCATGCGAGTGGGAAGCAGTATTATCAATAATTTTGTAAGCATCAGTTTCGGTTTTCTTCATAATAGAACCACCAGCTGCTATATCTATGTCTTTTCTTGTAGTGATGTCGCATCCTCGGTAAAATATTTGTACTATTTGACAGGTGTCTAAACCATGTTGCGGACATCCTCTTAATAACTTTCCATATCTTGTCCACGCCTCATATAGAGTTTCATTTGGTTTCTGTGTGAACGTAACAATTTCTGCTTGAAGTCTTACGGCTTTAGATGCAGGAAAGAATTGTTTAAGAAATTTGTCAACTAAAACATCCCATGTATCAATCGCCCCTTCAGGTAACGATTCCAACCAATCTTTGGCTTCTCCCTTTAAAGTCCAGGGAAATAACATGAGATATATCTGTTCATCCTCCACTTCTCGGATTTTAAATAGTGTGCAGATCCTATTAAAGGTACGTAGATGTTCATTTGGATCTTCCTTCGGCGCACCACTAAATTGGCATTGATTAGTCACCATGTGTAGAATTTGTCCTTTGATTTCATAATCTGGCGCATTAATGTCTGGATGAGTAATTGCGTGACCTTGGCCAGTGCGTTTAGCTCTCATTCGGTCTTCCATACTTAGAGGTTCCAGATTCTCCATAATTGAATTTGTTGAATCGGTATCAATAGATGATTCTGATTTAATGGTTCGTTCCTCAACAATCTCTGTTTGAATGATTGGTGGTTCCGGAGGAAAGTTTAATGGTTCAGGATCTACAAACCGTTCCTGAATATTCTCCGGATTCTCAATTGTGAGGTTGGGTTCAAAAAATGGATTATCGGAAAATTGAACTGAAGTACTTGGTCGACTGGATGACGATTCTAAAGAAAAATCAACGGCGGTTATATTTGTTAAACGATGTCTTGATCGAGTTACAGGTGGTGAACGTACAAAAGGTGATGAACGTCTTGCTCGGTGCATTCACTGAATATCCTATTAGTTTTAAAAAGGAAAGAAAAATTATAATAAGTTATCCAATCAATAGACTTTTCTGATTTTGCCCACGTTTCGAATAGCCAAAAGATGCAGCAGAGGGGCAGGATTCGTTTGGTCTCAATATAATTGAGGACTGTTTGGCTCCAATAACCCGGTCCACGTACAAATCCAACTATTACTACGAACCAGAAAATTTTGATGTCTATTAATTTAACCACTTAAAATAAATTTTCGTAATTTTGAGAAATTTAGATAAGAAGTAGAAAAAATTCTAAGTCCTAAAAACTAGAATAGCGAGAAATAAGAAAGACAAATAGTTCGTCGAAAAAGGTTGAAAAAGAAAAAATGGTTTAAAAAATAAAAGGTGACGGAAAAATAAAAGAAACTTATAAAAAACTTAAAAATACTTTACTAACCTAACCTTATTACTACAACTAACTTAAAATTATAATCGCAAATTGAAATTACTAATTGGAATGATAATTGGTACATAGTAAAAGGTCTAAAAATATTAAAGCTTACAGGAAAAACTAAATCCCAAATGGAAATAACTTAAAAAGAAACTAAAACTTAAAAAGGCGTCGCAAAATTCTAAAGCACCTAAATCTTAGTCTAAAGAAAAAGCACTTAAGGAATTCTACGGCAAAGCCTAAAAATCTAGGAGTAAAAATAACTATAGCAAAAACTAAGTTTAAAATTAAATATGAGCTAAAAATACAAATATTACGCTACAACGATTAACAAGGGACAAAATATAAAAATATACCAAAAAGTTGTAAAAAGTACAATTTTTATAAAAATATTATTTTTATATTATTTATTTTATAAAACTATTAATTTTATAATTTTATAAAAACTAATTAATACTAAATACATAAATTAAATAAAAAGTAAAAATAAAACTAAAACTAATAATAATAATAATAATACTTAGGTTTTAATAATAATTAATTAATAATATCTGTAATTAATGCTCGATTAGGGCTTCCTTGTCGCCTGTCAGATGATCTCCGCGAGTCGCGGCAATTAAAGAAGAAAACCCCGCGAGTCGCGGGGTTCAGAATTTGAGCTGACAGATTTATCTTTTTACGCGTTTTTTTTTTTTTTTTTTTTCTGTTTTCTGTTTTTTAAATAAATAAAAGATTTTAAAATAAAACTTAT
Source organism: Rutidosis leptorrhynchoides (assembly GCF_046630445.1). Lineage (NCBI taxonomy): Eukaryota > Viridiplantae > Streptophyta > Magnoliopsida > Asterales > Asteraceae > Rutidosis > Rutidosis leptorrhynchoides. Next base: position 283,195,869 of record NC_092338.1, on the reverse strand, counting down.
ATTTTTATAAACTAAAATAGAAATAAAGAAACTTATAAAACTTAAATATTTAACAAAATCTTAAAAATACTAATATTTTTGTTTTTTTTCTTTTTATATTTTCGAATATTTAAAACGTATTTTTACAAAAACGACTTTTAATAAAAGTAACTAAAAATCTTTTTTTTTATATATTAGCGTTGCGCTTCCGGCTTTTAAGATAGTTCCCCGGCAGCGGCGCCAAAAATACTTGATGTGCAGCGGGGTGTATATAAAATAGTTTATATTTTACTAGGAAAAACTATTAAATACGATACAATTTTACACAAGATATTTATTTATTTATAGAATGGATATACTTAAACCTTGCTACAACACTTATAGGCAGTGTACCTAATCGTACAGTAGTGTAGTTTTTAGTAAGTCCGGTTCGTTCCACAGGGAAATCTTTAAACAAAGCTCAACGCTATATTAGTTTACTTTTATAAAAATACAAACATATATATAAGTAATATTATTATTATAAAGGGGGGTTTTTACCGTTTAATGACCGGTTTGTCGATTTTAAAACTTTAGTCGCAGTTAAAACCTAATGTAAAATATAAAATAAATACAAGACTTAAATTAAAGCGTAAAGTAAATAACGATAATGAAATTGCGAATAATAAAAATGCGATATAATAAAATTGCGATAATTAAAAAGTACGATAATTAAAAGTGCGATTAAATAACAATAAATAAAAGTGCGATAATTAGAAGTGCAATTAAATATAAAATAAAGGAAATTAAATATGAAATAAAAGAATTATGCTTATTTAAACTTCCGTAATCATGATGTTTGACGTGTTGATTTTAGTTTTATGCCCATGGGTTAATTGTCCTTTGTCCTGGATTATTCAATATGTCCGTCTGGTTTTTGTCCATAACAGTCCATCAGTCATAAATATAAAGTGCGAGTGTCCTCATCAAATTATTCTTATACCCGAAGTTAAATATTCCAACTAATTGGGGATTCGAATTGTAACAAGGTTTTAATACTTTGTTTAATGAATACACCAGGTTATCGACTGCGTGTAAACCAAGGTTTTACTACTTTGTTAACAATTACACCAATTACCCTTGAATGTAATTTCACCCCTGTTTTAATTATTCTAGTGGCTATTAATCCATTCCCGTGTCCGGTTAAATGAACGATTATTCGTACATATAAATACCCCGCCCATCGTGTCCGATCGAGTTTATATGGTAATTTATAGGGACGCCCAATTGTAAATCTTTATATTAACATTAACAAACTTTCATTTAGTTAAACAAATATAAAGCCCATTAATAGCCCATAGTCTAATTTCCACAAGTATCGTTCTTTTGTCCAAACCCCAATTATGGTACAAAGCCCAATTACCCAATTTTAGTAATTAGCCCAACATCATGATTACTTCGTTTTAAATAAGCATAATAATAACTTAGCTACGAGACATTAATATAAAAAGGTTGAACATAACTTACAATGATTAAAAATAGCGTAGCGTTACACGGACAGAATTTCGACTTACACCCTTACAACATTCGCTAACATACCCTTATTATTAGGATTAAAATTAAAATTAAAATTAAAATATAAATTATATATATATATATATCGTATATATTGAGAGAGATAGAGAAATAAGATTATGAAATTTGATCAGAATTCGGTTTGCTTTATAGCCAGACTTGATTTTTGGGGCTCCGCGACTCGCGGCAAAATGCCCTTAAAACTCCGCGAGTCACGGAGATGTATTTACAGCTCACACCCTTGGAGTTTCTTGCTGCCGACGGTTTTTAATATATATATATATAATATATATATAATTAATATAATTAATTATATATTATATTATATTTATATACATAGTTAACTTGTAATTTTTAGTCCGTTGCGTCGAGCGTTAAGAGTTGACTCTGGTCCCGGTTCCAGATTTTCGAACGTCCTCGCGTACAATTTAATATCTTGTACTTTGCGTTTTGAATCTTGTACTCTTGTGATTTCGAGACGTTTCTTATCAATAATTGGAACCTTTTTGATTGTCTTTTGTACTTTTGAGCTTTTTGGTTGTTTGCGTCTTCAAATCGTCGAATCTGTCTTCTGTCTTCACCTTTTATTATTTAAACGAATATCTCTTGTAAATAGAACAATTGCAACTAAAAGCTTGTCTTTCTTGAGGAATAATGCTATGAAATATATGTTCGTTTTTAGCATTATCAATACACTTGGTTACCATTAAAAATACTAGTAAAGCAGTAGTTGTATTAGAATCTAGTGCTCTCTGATAATAAAGAACAGCCCTAGTCTTATATACTGACTACCCAATTCTAGTAAAATTTTTAAAAATTTTCAATTAAATGAACTCAAATTCATGTTTATACATATTTATGAACGATAAAACTAGGTGTTAACACCGAAATTATTGTTACATCGGAAAGGACATAAATTGAGAAACAAACTAAAATGTTAAAATTCATTTAAAATGGAATAGAGGACGATAAAAAGGAAAATAAAAGCCAAGTGTGGAAAAATTTACCAAGTTATCTTAAACATATGTCACATATATCTGTAACAAATAACTGAAAATACTTTTGCTTTGGACTAAACTAAACTGTTTTACCCGATGAAAGAAAAGAAGAGATGGATCTACACGATGAATCAATTCCATCATTAAAAGGAAGTAAAGTCTTCCGAAAAAGAAACGCGCTTCTTGATTTAGGTCATGAAGTTGTCGTCCAGACCAGCTGTAGGTTGACGAAAAATCTAGAAAAGTCATCTCTAAAATCAGCAGGAAATCCACGGACCTCAGCATCAAACAGGGTCGCCAAGTGGTCAGATTTATCCTAACCATGAGAAGGATTTATCTCGTACAATGGGGGGACACTGTGCAAATTAGCTTGATAAGACTAATAAATCAGATCCCCAGAAAGGATAATCTCCTTAAAGATTAAAAATCAGCTTTTAAGCCTGATATTACTCAATCCTTGAGATTGACCTTAAAGATTGAGAATTACAAACTCATGGAATTTAATGATATCTAAACTCGAGCTTGAACGAGAAAATATTTTGATCAAAATTACAAACCGATTTATTTTCTGAAAACCTATTTTCAATGCGTTCATTACCATTGAACGTAAAATCCTTGGAATTCACCTGGAATTCATTAGGTCACCTGAACCAAATCGGGTGTCAACCGTAAGAACGGTGGTTGCATAGCATGGTCGAAGACAGGACCTTGTGCCAGACCGAAAAATCATAGGATGATCTTTACTATTGCTCCTACAAAGGATAGTAATAGCGTCCGACACGTTATAGACCATAATCAAATACATGTCATTAGACATTGCCTTAACAGTTGCTTGTTCAACGCTTTCCTTTACAACCGGACGGTAGTTTACCGAAAAGTAATATACGGGACAAGTAAACTGGACGTGTTGCTTTCCAAATACAAGGTTAGCAAGTGGGTGACACAAAACCGCAAGTTTTGAGCTAAAATTTTCAAATCTGAAACCCACCAAACCCACAAAAATATTTTGCAAACACCGGTAAAGGGTTATTCCGGAAAACTTATCTAGGGTAAAAACTAGATTTAATTTTCAAAAGATCAAATGTTTTCATAAAGATCCAATTTCCTTAATGGATCTAAATTTTTATAGTCATGTGGGACTCCAAACCATATCGTTACTACCATTGTTTATACCACCGTATAGAAATCACTGATGTACAAAGTGTGAAGAATAAAGAAGTGATTCTAGTATTTCAAGTCTATATTGCTTGAGGACAAGCAACGCTTAAGTGTGGGAATATTTGATAATGCTAAAAACGAACATATATTTCATAGCATTATTCCTCAAGAAAGACAAGCTTTTAGTTGCAATTGTTCTATTTACAAGTGATATTCGTTTAAATAATAAAAGGTGAAGACAAAAGACAGATTCGACGAATTGAAGACGCAAACGACCAAAAAGCTCAAAAGTACAAAAGACAATAAAAAAACTAAAATGTCCCGTTCTTATTGATTAAAAACGTTTCATATTCATTGATTTCGTTGCGAGGTTTTGACCTCTATATGAGACATTTTTCAAAGACTGCATTCATTTTAAAACAAACCATAACCTTTATTTCATCAATAAAGGTTTAAAAAGCTTTACGTAGATTATCAAATAATGATAATCTAAAATATCCTGTTTACAAGCGACCATTACATAATGGTTTACAATACAAATATGTTACAACGAAATAAGTTTCTTGAATGCAGTTTTTACACAATATCATACAAGCATGGACTCCAAATCTCATCCTTATTTAAGTATGCGACAGCGGAAGCTCTTAATAATCACCTGAGAATAAAAATGCTTAAAACATCAACAAAAATGTTGGTGAGTTATAGGTTTAACCTATATATATCAAATCATAATAATAGACCACAAGATTTCATATTTCAATACACATCCCATACATAGAGATAAAAATCATTCATATGGTGAACACCTGGTAACCGACATTAACAAGATGCATATATAAGAATATCCCCATCATTCCGGGACACCCTTCGGATATGATATAAATTTCGAAGTACTAAAGCATCCGGTACTTTGGATGGGGCTTGTTGGGCCCGATAGATCTATCTTTAGGATTCGCGTCAATTAGGGTGTCTGTTCCCTAATTCTTAGATTACCAGACTTAATAAAAAGGGGCATATTCGATTTCGATAATTCAACCATAGAATGTAGTTTCACGTACTTGTGTCTATTTTGTAAATCATTTATAAAACCTGCATGTATTCTCATCCCAAAAATATTAGATTTTAAAAGTGGGACTATAACTCACTTTCACAGATTTTTTACTTCGTCGGCAAGTAAGACTTGGCCACTGGTCGATTCACGAACCTATAACAAATATGTACATATATATCAAAGTATGTTCAAAATATATTTACAACACTTTTAATACATTTTGATGTTTTAAGCTTATTAAGTCAGCTGCCCTCGTTAGTAACCTACAACTAGTTGTCCACAGTTAGATGTACAGAAATAAATCGATATATATTATCTTGAATCAAACCAAGACTCAGTGTATACATATCTCGGTATTGATCACAACTCAAACTATATATATTTTAGAATCAACCTCAACCCTGTATAGCTAACTCCAACATTCACATATAGAGTGTCTATGCTTGTTCCGAAATATATATAGATGTGTCGACATGATAGGTCGAAACATTGTATACGTGTCTATGGTATCTCAAGATTACATAATATACAATACAAGTTGATTAAGTTATGGTTGGAATAGATTTGTTACCAATTTTCACGTAGCTAAAGTGAGTAGTTTTTACCAATTTTGTTTTGCTCGCCATTTCTTCGTTTCTAATCTATTTTGAGTGATTTAAGCGGCCACGGTTTCGTATTGAACTTGACTTTATGAAACTAAACAGAAAAGGTATAGGTTTATAGTCAGAAATACAAGTTACAAGTCATTTTTGAAAGAGGTAGTCATTTCCGTCGAAAGAACGACATCTTGATGACTGTTTTGAAAAACATACTTTCACTTTGAGTTTAACCATGATTTTTGGATATGGTTTCATGTTCATAAGAAAAATCATTTTTCCAGAAGTATAGCTTTTAAATCAAAGTTTTTCATAGTTTTTAATTATCCAAACCAAAACAGCCCCCGGTTGTAACTACGACGACGTAAATCCGGTTTTATGGTGTTTATCGTGTTTCCGAGTTTTAAATCATTAAGTTAGCATATCATATAGATATAAATCATGCGTATAGTTGATTTTAAAAGTGTAGTTAGAAGGATTAACTTTATTTGCGAACAAGTTTAGAATTAACTAAACTATGTTCTAGTGATTACTAGTTTACCACTTCAAATATGATAGCTTTTTATGTATGAATCGAATGATGTTATGAACATCATTACTACCTTAAGTTTCTTGGATAAACCTACTGGAAAAGAGAAAAATGGATCTAGCTTCAACGGATCCTTGGATGGCTCGAAGTTCTTGAAGCAGAATCATGACACGAAAACAAGTTCAAGTAAGATCATCACTTGAAATAAGTTTGTTATAGTTATATAAATTGAACCAAAGTTTGAATATGATTATTACCTTATATTAGAATGATAACCTACTGTAAGAAACAAAGATTTCTTGAGGTTGGATGATCACCTTACAAGATTGGAAGTTAGCTAGCAAACTTGAAAGTATTCTTGATTTTATGTAACGAGAACTTGTAGAATTTATGAAGAACACTTAGAACTTGAAGTTAGAACTTGAGAGAGATCAATTATATGAAGAAAATTGAAGAATGAAAGTGTTTGTAGGTGTTTTTGGTCGTTGGTGTATGGATTAGATATAAAGGATATGTAATTTTGTTTTCATGTAAATAAGTCATGAATGATTACTCATATTTTTGTAATTTTATGAGATATTTCATGCTGGTTGCCAAATGATGGTTCCCACATGTGTTAGGTGACTCACATGGGCTGCTAAGAGCTGATCATTGGAGTGTATATACCAATAGTACATACATCTAAAAGCTGTGTATTGTACGAGTACGAATACGGGTGCATACGAGTAGAATTATTGATGAAACTGAACGAGGATGTAATTGTAAGCATTTTTGTTAAGTAGAAGTATTTTGATAAGTGTCTTGAAGTCTTTCAAAAGTGTATGAATACATATTAAAACACTACATGTATATACATTTTAACTGAGTCGTTAAGTCATCGTTAGTCGTTACATGTAAATGTTGTTTTGAAACCTTTAGGTTAACGATCTTGTTGAATGTTGTTAACCCATTGTTTATTATAACAAATGAGATGTTAAATTGTTATATTATCATGATATTATGATATAAGATTTCGTTGCGAGGTTTTGACCTCTATATGAGACGTTTTTCAAAGACTGCATTCATTTTTAAAACAAACCATAACCTTTATTTCATAAATAAAGGTTTAAAAAGCTTTACGTAGATTATCAAATAATGATTATCTAAAATATCCTGTTTACACACGACCATTACATAATGGTTTACAATACAAATATGTTACATCGAAATCAGTTTCTTGAATGCAGTTTTTACACAATATCATACAAACATGGACTCCAAATCTTGTCCTTATTTTAGTATGCAACAGCGGAAGCTCTTAATATTCACCTTAGAATAAACATGCTTTAAACGTCAACAAAAATGTTGGTGAGTTATAGGTTTAACCTATATATATCAAATCGTAACAATAGACTACAAGATTTCATATTTCAATACACATCCCATACATAGAGATAAAAATTCATTCATATGGTGAACACCTGGTAACCGACATTAACAAGATGCATATATAAGAATATCCCCATCATTCCGGGACACCCTTCGGATATGATATAAATTTCGAAGTACTAAAGCATCCGGTACTTTGGATGGGGTTTGTTAGGCCCAATAGATCTATCTTTAGGATTCGCGTCAATTAGGGTGTCTGTTCCCTAATTCTTAGATTACCAGACTTAATAAAAAGGGGCATATTCGATTTCGATAATTCAACCATAAAATGTAGTTTCACGTACTTGTGTCTATTTTGTAAATCATTTATAAAACCTGCATGTATTCTCATCCCAAAAATATTTGATTTTAAAAGTGGGACTATAACTCATTTTCACAGATTTTTACTTCGTCGGGAAGTAAGACTTGGCCACTGGTTGATCACGAACCTATAACAATATATACATATATATCAAAGTATGTTTAAAATATATTTACAACACTTTTTAATATATTTTGATGTTTTAAGTTTATTAAGTCAGCTGTCCTCATTAGTAACCTACAACTAGTTGTCCACAGTTAGATGTACAGAAATAAATCGATAAATATTATCTTGAATCAATCCACGACCCAGTGTATACGTATCTTAGTATTGATCACAACTCAAACTATATATATTTTGGAATCAACCTCAACCCTGTATAGCTAACTCCAACATTCACATATAGAGTGTCTATGGTTGTTCCGAAATATATATAGATGTGTCGACATGATAGGTCGAAACATTGTATACGTGTCTATGGTATCTCAAGATTACATAATATACAATACAAGTTGATTAAGTTATGGTTGGAATAGATTTGTTACCAATTTTCACGTAGCTAAAATGAGAAAAATTATCCAATCTTGTTTTACCCATAACTTCTTCATTTTAAATCCGTTTTGAGTGAATCAAATTGCTATGGTTTCATATTGAACTCTATTTTATGAATCTAAACAGAAAAAGTATAGGTTTATAGTCGGAACAATAAGTTACAAGTCGTTTTTGTAAAGGTAGTCATTTCAGTCGAAAGAACGACGTCTAGATGACCATTTTAGAAAACATACTTCCACTTTGAGTTTAACCATAATTTTTGGATATAGTTTCATGTTCATAATAAAAATCATTTTCTCAGAATAACAACTTTTAAATCAAAGTTTATCATAGTTTTAAATTAACTAACCCAAAACAGCCCGCGGTGTTACTACGACGGCGTAAATCCGGTTTTACGGTGTTTTTCGTGTTTCCAGGTTTTAAATCATTAAGTTAGCATATCATATAGATATAGAACATGTGTTTAGTTGATTTTAAAAGTCAAGTTAGAAGGATTAACTTTTGTTTGCGAACAAGTTTAGAATTAACTAAACTATGTTCTAGTGATTACAAGTTTAAACCTTCGAATAAGATAGCTTTATATGTATGAATCGAATGATGTTATGAACATCATTACTACCTTAAGTTCCTTGGATAAACCTACTGGAAAAGAGAAAAATGGATCTAGCTTCAACGGATCCTTGGATGGCTCGAAGTTCTTGAAGCAGAATCATGACACGAAAACAAGTTCAAGTAAGATCATCACTTGAAATAAGATTGTTATAGTTATAGAAATTGAACCAAAGTTTGAATATGATTATTACCTTGTATTAGAATGATAAACTACTGTAAGAAACAAAGATTTCTTGAGGTTGGATGATCACCTTATAAGATTGGAAGTGAGCTAGCAAACTTGAAAGTATTCTTGATTTTATGTAACTAGAACTTGTAAAATATATGAAGAACACTTAGAACTTGAAGATAGAACTTGAGAGAGATCAATTAGATGAAGAAAATTGAAGAATGAAAGTGTTTGTAGGTGTTTTTGGTCATTGGTGTATGGATTAGATATAAAGGATATGTAATTTTGTTTTCATGTAAATAAGTCATGAATGATTACTCATATTTTTGTAATTTTATGAGATATTTCATGCTAATTTCCAAATGATGGTTCCCACATGTGTTAGGTGACTCACATGGGCTGCTAAGAGCTGATCATTGGAGTGTATATATCAATAGTACATACATCTAAAAGCTGTGTATTGTACGAGTACGAATACGGGTGCATACGAGTAGAATTGTTGATGAAACTGAACGAGGATGTAATTGTAAGCATTTTTGTTAAGTAGAAGTATTTTGATAAGTGTATTGAAGTCTTTCAAAAGTGTATAAATACATATTAAAACACTACATGTATATACATTTTAACTGAGTCGTTAAGTCATCGTTAGTCGTTACATGTAAGTGTTGTTTTGAAACCTTTAGGTTAACGAT